>NC_058519.1:350246473-350853588 GCF_904849725.1 Hordeum vulgare subsp. vulgare | reverse complement strand
CGCTGCTTTGATATGTGGATGGACGGGCGCTAAGGTGATGTTCTTACTTGAACAAACAACCTACTTATGATTAACCACTCTCGCAAGCATCCACAACTATGAAAGAAGAATCAAGATAAATCTAACCATAGCATGAAACATGTGGATCCAAATCAGCCCCTTATGAAGCAACCCATAAACCGGGGTTTAAACTTCTGCCACTCTTGCAACCCATCATCTACTTGTTACTCCACAGGGACTTCCTTTAGGCCCATAACATGGTGAAGTGTCATGTAGTCGAAATTCACATGACACCACTAAAGGAAGTAACAACATACATATCATCAAAATATCGAACGAATGCCATCTTTATATGATTACTTATAACTAGACTTCTCCCATGTTCTTGGGAACAATAGTAAATACTCACACCTCATCAACATGTTCAACATCAAAGGTGTAACAAATATGATTAAGGATCCAAAAATTATCTCTTCCACCAAGTAGTCCAACTAGCATCAACTACATGATGTAATTAACACAACTAGCAACCCACAGGTACCAATCTGATGTTTTGAGACAAAGATTGAATACAGGAGGTGAACTAGGATTAGAGATGAGATGGTGTTGGTGAAGATGTTGATGAACATTGGACCTCCCACGAAGGAGGAAGCGTTGGTGATGACGATGGCTTCGATTTCCCCATCCCGGAGAGGAATTCCTCCGACAGAATCGCTCTGCCGAAGAGCAAAGGGGCCTCTGCCAAGGTTTCCGCCTCGAAAAGGCGGCGCTCCATCCCAAAAGTTATGTATTGATTTTTTCTAGTGTAAAACACACCATATAGGAGAAGAGAGGCGTCAGAGGACCAACAGGGGCCCCACAAGCCATTTGGGAGCGACCTGGGGGGGCCTGCTGGCTTGTGCCGAGGTGGCTACCCCTTTGCAGTGTATTTATTGGGGAACGTCGCATGGGAAACAAAAATTTTCCTACGCGCACGAAGACCTATCATGGTGATGTCCATCTACGAGGGGGATTTCAGATCTACGTACCCTTGTAGATCGCATAGCAGGAATCGTTAATAAACGTGGTTGATGTAGTGGAACGTCCTCACGCCCCTCGATCCGCCCCGCGAACCGTCCCACGAACCGTCCCGCGATCCGTCCCATGATCCGCTCCGATCTAGTGCCGAACGGACGGCACCTCCGTGTTCAGCACACGTACAACACGACGATGATCTCGGCCTTCTTGATCCAGCAAAAGAGACGAAGAGGTAGATGAGTTCTCCGGCAGCGTGACGGTGCTCCGGAGGTTGGTGGTGATCTTATCTCAGCAGGGCTCTGCCCGAGCTCCGCAGAAACGCGATCTAGAGGAAAAACCGTGGAGGTACGTGGTCGGGCTGCCGTGGCAAAGTTGTCCCAAATCAGCCCTAATACCTCAGTATATATAGGAGGGAGGGGAGGGACCTTGCCTTGAGGCTCAAGGAGCCCCAAGGGGTCGGGCGAAGTGAGGGGAGGAGGATTCCTCCTACAATCCTAGTCCAACTAGGATTGGAAGGTGGAGTCCTTCTCTATTTTCCCACTCCCCTTTTTTTTCTTTGATTTTCTTTCTCTCCTGCGTAGGGGCATTCTTGGGCTTGCCCACCAGCCCGCTAAGGGCTGGTGCGGCACCCCTAAGGCCTATGGGCTTCCCCGGGGTGGGCTGCCCCCCCGGTGAATATCCGGAACCCATTCGTCACTCCCAGTACATTCCCGGTAATGCCAAAAACTTCCCGGTAATCAAATCAGGTCATCGTATATATCAATCTCCGTCTCCGGACCATTCCGGAAGCCCTCGTGACGTCCGTGATCTCATCCGGGACTCCGAACAACATTCGGTAACCAACCATATAACTCAAACGCATAAAACAACGCTGAACATGAAGTGTGCAGACCCCGCGGGTTTGAGAACTATGTAGACATGACCCGGGGGACTCCTCGGTCAATATCCAATAGCGGGACCTCGATGCCCATATTGGATCCTACATATTCTACGAAGATCTTATAGTTTGAACCTCAGTGCCAAGGATTCATATTATCCCGTATGTCATTCCCTTTGTCCTTCGGCATGTTACTTGCCCGAGATTCGATCGTCAGTATCCGCATACCTATTTCAATCTCGTTTACCGGCAAGTCTCTTTACTTGTTCCGTAATACAAGATCCCGTGACTTACACTAAGTCACATTGCTTGCAAGGCTTGTGTGTGATGTTGTATTACCGAGTGGGCCCCGAGATACCTCTCCGTCACACGAAGTGACAAATCCCAGTCTCGATCCATACTAACTCAACGGACACCTTCGGAGATACCTGTAGAGCACCTTTATAGTCACCCAGTTACGTTGTGACATTTGGTACACACAAGGCATTCCTCCGGTGCTAGTGAGTTATATGATCTCATGGTCATAGGAATAAATACTTGACACGCAGAAAAACAGTAGCAACAAAATGACACGATCAACATGCTACGTTCATTAGTTTGGGTCTAGTCCATCACATGATTCTCCTAATGATGTGATCCCGTTATCAAGTGACAACACTTGCCTATGGTCAGGAAACCTTGACCATCTTTGATCAACGAGCTAGTCAACTAGAGGCTTACTAGGGACAATGTTTTGTCTATGTATCCACACAAATATTGTGTTTCCAATCAATACAATTATAGCATGGATAATAAACGATTATCATGAACAAAGAAATTTAATAATAACTAATTTATTATTGCCTCTAGGGCATATTTCCAACAGTCTCCCACTTGCACTAGAGTCAATAATCTAGTTCACATCACCATGTGATTTCAACGAATCCAACACCCATATAGTTCTGGGGTCTGATCACGTCTTGCTCGCTAGAGAGGTTTAGGTCAACGGTTCTGAAACTTTCAGATCCGTGTGTTCTTTACAAATATTTATGTCATCTTATAGATGCTTCTACTACGTGCTATTCGGAAATAATCCAAATATCTACTCTACTATACGAATCTGTTTTACTACTCATAGTTATTCGGATTAGTGTCAAAGCTTGCATCGATGTAACCCTTTACGATGAACTCTTTTAACCACCTCCATAATCGAGAAAAATTCCTTAGTCCATTAGTTACTAAGGATACCTTTGACCGTTGTCAGTGATTCAATCATGGATCACTCTCTGTAGCTCTTAACAGACTTGCTGCAAGGCACACATCAGGTGCGGTACTCAGCATGGCATACTTTAGAGTCTACGTCTAAGGCATAGAAGACGACCTTCGTCTATTCTCTTTATTCTGCCGTGGTCGGGGTTTGAGTCTTACTCAAATTCACACCTTACAACATAGTCAAGAACTCCTTCTTGGCTGATCTATTTTGAACTCCTTCAAAATCTTGTCAAGGCATGCATCTTGTTGAAACTTCTATTAAGCGTTTCGATCTATCTCCATAGATCTTGATGCTCAACGTTCAGGTAGCTCAATCCAGGTATTCCTTTGAAAAACTCCTTTCAAACAACCTTTTATGCTTCACAGAAATTCTACATTACTTCTTATCAACAATATGTCAACCACATATACTTATCAGAAATACTATAGTGCTCCCACTCACTTCTTTGGAAATACAAGTTTCTCATAAACCTTGTACAAAACCCAAAAGCTTCGATCATCTCATCAAAGCGTATATTCCAACTCCGAGACGCTTGCACCAGTCCATAAAAGGATCGCTGGAGCTTGCATACTTGTTAGTATCCTTAGGATCGACAAAACCTTCTGATTGTATTACATACAATCTTTCCTCAAGGAAACCATCGGGGAAACAATGCTTTGTCTTCCTATGTGCAATATTTCACAAATAATGCAGCAACTACTAACGTAATTCCAACAGACTTTTAGCATCGCTACGAGTGAGAAAGTCACATCATAGTCAACTCTTTGATCTTGTCAAAAACATCTTTGCGACAAGTCAAGCCTTCCTTAATAGTGACTTATCACCATCATCGTCTGTCTTCGTTTTAAAGATCCATTTTTACTTAATAGTCTTACTACCATCAAGTAGTTCTTCTAAAGTCTACACTTTGTTTTATACATGGATCCTCTCAGATTTCATGGCCTCCAGCCATTTGTCGGAATCCGGGCCCACCATTGCTTCTCCATAACTCGTAGGTTCATTGTTGTTCAACAACATGACCTCTAAGACAGGGTTACCGTACCACTCTGTAGTAGTATGCGACCTTTGTCGACCTACGAGGTTTTTAGTAACTTGATCCGAAGCTCTAATGATCACCGTCATTTTCTTCCACTTCAAATGGTGTAGGCGCCACAGGAACATCTTCCTGCGCCCTGCTACACACTGGTTGAAGTGACGGTTCACTAACCTCATGAAGTTCCACCACCCTCCCGCTCAATTCTTTCAGGAGAAACCTTTCCTCGAGAAAGGACCCGTTTCTAGAAACAAACACTTTGCTTCCGGAACTGAGATAGGAGATGTATCCAACTATTTTGGATATCCTATGAAGATGCATTTATCCGCTTTGGGTTCGAGCTTATCACACTGAAACCTTTTCACATAAGCATCGTAGCCCCAAACTTTCAAGAAACGACAGCTTAGGTTTCTCTAAACCATAGTCTATATTGTGTCATCTCAACGAAAATATGTGGTGCCCTATTTAAAGTGAATGCGGTTATCTCTAATGCATAACCCATAAATGATTGTGGTAATTCGATAAGAGACATCATAGTATGCACCATATCAAATAGGTCACGACTATGACGTTCGGACATACCATCACACCATGGTGTTCTTGGTGGCTGGAATTGCGAAACAACTTCCACATTGTCTTAACTGTGTACCAAAACTCGCAACTCAGATATTCATCTCTATGATCATATCGTAGACAGTTTATCCTCTTGTTACGACGAACTTCACTCTGAAACAGAATTGAACTTTTTTAATATTTCAGACTTGTGATTCATTAAGTAAATACTCGTGTATCTACTCAAATCGTCATTGAAGTAAGAACATAACGATATCCACTGCGTGCCTCAGCACCCATTGGACTGCATACATCAAAATGTATTACTTCCAACAAGTTACTATCTTGTTTCATCTCAATGAAAACAAGGCCTTGCTCATGTGGTATGATTTGCATGTCACAAGTGATTCAAAATCAAGTGAGTATAAAGATCCATCAGCATGAAGCCTCTTCATGCAATTTATACTAACATGACTCAAGCGGCAGTGCCACAAGTAAGTGGTACTATCATCATTACCTTGTATCTTTTGGCACCAATATCATGAACATGTGTAACACTACGATCGAGATTTAATAAACCATTGAAGGTGATTATTCAAGCAAAATAGAGTAACCATTATTCTCTTTGAATGGATAATCGTTTTGCAATAAACACGATCCAATCATGTTCATGCTCAACGCAAGCACCAAATAACAATTATTTAGGTTTAACACCTAATCCCGATGGTGGAGGGAGCGTGCGATGTTTGATCACATCAACCTTGGAAGCACTTCCAACACGTATCGTCACCTCGCCTTTAGCTAGTCTCCGTTTATACCGTAGCTTTCATTTCGTGTTACTAATCACTTAGCAACCGAACCGGTATCCAATACCCTCATGCTACTGGGAGTACTAGTAAAGTACACATCAATATCATGTATATCAAATATACTTCTGTCGACTTAGCCAACCTTCTTATCTACCAAGCATCTAGGGTAGCTCCGCCTCAGTGACCGTTCCCCTCATAACAGAAGCACTTAGTCTCGGGTTTGGGTTTAATCTTGGGTCTCTTCATTAGTGCAGCAACTGTTTTGCCGTTTCACAAAGTATCCCTTCTAGCCCTTGCCTTTCTTGAAACTTAGTGGTTTTACTAACCATCAACTATTGATGCTCCATCTTGATTTCTACTTTCGCAGTGTCAAACATCGCGAATCGCTCAAGGATCATTGTATCTATCCTTGATATGTTATAGTTCATCATGAAGCTCTCACAGCTTGGTGGCAGTGACTTTGGAGAACCATCACTATCTCATCTGGAAGATCAACTCCCACTTGATTCAAGTGATTGTCGTACTCAGACAATCTGAGCACACGCTCAACGATTGAGCTTTTCTCCTTTACTTCGTGGACAAAGAATTTTGTCGGAGGTCTCATACCTCTTAACAAGGGCACGAGCATGAAATCGCAATTTTATCTCTTTAGAACATCTCTTATGTTCCATGACGTTTCAAAACGTCTTCGGCGCCTTGCTTCTAAGCCATTAAGTGTTTTGCACTGAACTATCGCGTAGTCATCAGAAACGTGTATGTCGGATGTTCACAGCATCCACAGACGACGCTCGAGGTGCAGCACACCGAGTGGTGCATTAAGGACATAAGCCTTTTGCGCAGCAACAAGGACAATCCTCAGTTTTACAGACTCAGTCCGCAAAGTTGCTACTATCAACTTTCAACTATAATTTTCTCTAGGAACATATAAAAAACTGTAGAGCTATAGCGCAAGCTACATCATAATTCGCAAAGACCATTAGACTATGTTCATGATAATTAGTTCAATTAATCATATTACTTAAGAACTCCCACTCAAAAAGTACATCTCTCTAGTCATTTGAGTGGTACATGATCCAAATCCACTATCTCAAGTCCGATCATCACGTGAGTCGAGAATAGTTTCAATGGTAAGCATCTGTATGCTAATCATGTCAACTATACGATTTATGCTCGACATTTCGATCTCTTGTGTTCCGAGGCCATGTCTGCACATGCTAGGCTCGTCAAGTTTAACCTGAGTGTTCCGCGTGTGCAACTGTTTTGCACCCGTTGTATGTGAACGTTGAGTCTATCACACCTGATCATCACGTGGTGTCTCGAAACGACGAACTGTCACAACGGTGCACAGTCGGGGAGAATACAATTTCGTCTTGAAATTTTAGTGAGAGATCACCTCATAATGCTACCGTCGTTCTAAGGAAGATAAGGTGCATAAAGGATTAGCATCACATGCAATTCATAAGTGACATGATATGGCCATCATCATGTGCTTCTTGATCTCCATCACCAAAGCACCGGCACGATCTTCTTGTCACCGACGCCACACCATGATCTCCATCAACGTGTCGCCATCGGGGTTGTCGTGCTACTCATGCTATTACTACTAAAGCTACGTCCTAGCAATATAGTAAACACATCTACAAGCACAAACGTTAGTTTAAAGACAACCCTATGGCTCCTGCCGGTTGCCGTACCCACGACGTGCAAGTCGATATTAACTATTACAACATGATCATCTCATACATCCAATATATCACATCACGTCGTTGGCCATATCACATCACAAGCATACCCTGCAAAAACAAGTTAGACGTCCTCTAATTGTTGTTGCATGTTTTACGTGGTTGCCATGGGTATCTAGTAGGGTCGCATCTTACTTATGCAAACACCACAACGGAGATGTATAAATTGCTATTTAACCTCTCTCCAAGGACCTCCCCGGTCAAATCCGATTCAACTAAAGTTTGAGAAACCGACACTCGCCAGTCATCTTTGAGCAACGGGGTTGCTCGTAGCGATGAAACCAGTCTCTCGTAAGCGTACGAGTAATGTCGGTCCGAGCCGCTTCAATCCAACAATATCGTGGAATCAATAAGGAGGGCAGCAAACCGCACATCACCGCGCACAAAAACTTTTGTGTTCTACTCGAGATAACATCTACGCATGAACCTAGCTCATGATGCCACTATTGGGGAACGTCGCATGGGAAACAAAAAATTTCCTACGCGCACGAAGACCTATCATGGTGATGTCCATCTACGAGAGAGATTTCAGATCTACGTACCCTTGTAGATCGCACAGCAGGAAGCGTTAATAAATGCGGTTGATGTAGTGGAACATCCTCACGTCCCTCGATCCGCCCCGCGAACCGTCCCACGAACCGTCCCGCGATCCGTCCCACGATCCGCTCCGATCTAGTGCCGAACGGCCGACACCACCGCGTTCAGCACACGGACAACTCGACGATGATCTCGGACTTCTTGATCCAGCAAGAGAGACAGTGAGGTAGATGAGTTCTCTGGCAGCGTGACGGCGCTCCGGAGGTTGGTGGTGATCTTATCTCAGCAGGGTTCTGCCCGAGCTCCGCAGAAACGCGATCTAGAGGAAAAACCGTGGAGGTATGTGGTCGGGCTGCCGTGGCAAAGTTGTCTCAAATCAGCCCTAATACCTTAGTATATATAGGAGGGAGGGGAGGGACCTTGCCTTGAGGCTCAAGGAGCCCCAAGGGGTCGGCCGAAGTGGGGGGAGGAGGATTCCTCCTCCAATCCTAGTCCAACTAGGATTGGAAGGTGGAGCCCTTCTCTATTTTCCCACTCCCCCTTTTTTTTCTCTTTGATTTTCTTCTCTCCTGCGCAGGGGCCTTCTTGGGCTTGCCCTACAACCCTATAAGGGCTAGTGCGGCACCCCTAAGGCCTATGGGCTTCCCCGGGGTGGGCTGCCCCCCCAGTGAACATCCGGAACCCATTCGTCACTCCCGGTACATTCCCGGTAATGCCGAAAACTTTCTGGTAATCAAATGAGGTCATCCTATATATCAATCTTCGTCTCCGGACCATTCCGGAAACCCTCGTGACGTCCGTGATCTCATCCGGGACTCCGAACAACATTTGGTAACCAACCATATAACTCAAATACACATAAAACAACGCCGAACCTTAAGTGTGCAGACCGTGCGGGTTCGAGAACTATGTAGACATGACCTAAGGGACTCCTCGGTCAATATCCAATAGCGGGACTTGGATGCCCATATTGGATCCTAAATATTCTACGAAGATCTTATAGTTTGAATCTCAGTGCCAAGGATTCATATAATCCCGTATGTCATTCCCTTTGTCCTTCGGTATGTTACTTGCCTGAGATTCGATCAACAATATCCGCATACCTATTTCAATCTCGTTTACCGGCAATTCTCTTTACTCGTTCCGTAATACAAGATCCCGTGACTTACACTAAGTCACATTGCTTGCAAGGCTTGTGTGTGATGTTGTATTACCGAGTGGGCCCCGAGATACCTCTCCGTCACACGGAGTGACAAATCCCAGTCTCGATTCATACTAACTCAACGAACAACTTTGGAGATACCCGTAGAGCACCTTTATAGTCACCCAGTTACGTTGTGATGTTTGGTACACATAAGGCATTCCTCCGGTGCCAGTGAGTTATATGATCTCATGGTCATAGGAATAAATACTTGACACGCGGAAAAACAGTAGCAACAAAATGACACGATCAACATGCTACGTTCATTAGTTTGGGTCTAGTCCATCACATGATTCTCCTAATGATGTGATCCCGTTATCAAGTGATAACACTTGCCTATGGTCAGGAAACCTTGACCATCTTTGAACAACGAGCTAGTCAACTAGAGGCTTACTAGGGACAGTGTTTTGTCTATGTATCCACACAAGTATTGTGTTTCCAATCAATACAATTATAGCATGGATAATAAACGATTATCATGAACAAAGAAATATAATAATAACTAATTTATTATTGCCTCTAGGGCATATTTCCAACAGTATTTTTGGCCCAATGATTCTTTTATATTCCAGAAAAATTCTCTATGCAGTTTGAAGTCATTTGGAGCAACTTTTTTTCGTGCCTTTTTCTCGGTTTCTCGGTCCGGAATTCGAGTTTCGAGATACTTCCCTCTTCATAATGTAGCTTGCACATTCAGATAGAAAATACATAAGAATTACATAATAAAAGGGAATAATGGACTATAATAAGACAAATATCAATAAAGATTCATGATGCAAAATGGACGTATCACCCCTCCAATTTTTCCTTGGCTTCCTCCCTAGGTGGGAGGAGAGTTTCCCCTTTGGTCCATGGCTGCCATAGCTCCCGGAGGTTATGAGCCCCTCCGAGATTGGATTTATCTCTCTGTTTGTATTGTCTTTCCGCAATTTTTTTCTGGCCCTTCATCGTTTCTTAAATATCCGAAGATCCGTATCTCCGACCAGGCTAAAATTTTGAGAGGATTTTTATCGTGAAAATATTTTTCTTCCGGCGAAAGTAGGGTCCCAACCAACTTAAGAGCAACCACAAGCTATCGGGGTGCAGCCAACCCCTGGCCGCGCCCTGTTGGCTTGTGCCTCCCTCCATAATTCTTCTTTCCAAAATTCACATATAATCCAAAAATTCACAAGCTATCGGTGTTGCGTTGATTCTTCTTTCCAAAATTCACATATAATCCAAAAAAGATCTCCATAATTTTTTATCGTGTTTGGACTTCGTTTGATCTGGAACTTCTGCAAAACAGAAAGCACACAAAAAATAGGAACTGACACTAGGCACTGGATAAGTAAGTTAGTCCCAAAATAATATAAAATGTTGCTAAAAGTATATGTAAGTTGTAGAACTTTGACATGAAATAATAAAAAAATATAGATACGGCAGAGACGTATCAACATCCCAAGCTTAATTGCTACTCTTCCTCGAGTAGGTAAATGATAACAAGATAATTTTTGATGTGGAATGCTACCTAACATAATCTTGAAAAAATGTCTAACGATGGCATAAATATTAAGATACAAGTGATTCAAGGCAACTGTCTATCATTTGATAAAAATACATCCATACTGAGGTTTACTAGCAAACAATTACGTCCTTTCAAAATAACAATGCTGAAGAACTATACCCCTACAAAATCATATAGCCTGTCATGCTTGGTCTTCCTAGCATAAATTATAAATCATGAGCATCCCGGTGTCAAACCAAGCAATTGGATCGTAATTTTAACGAGATTTAGCTTTTTATTACCCACTCAGTACATGAGTGTGAGCCATGGATATAACATAAAGGTGGAATATAGTATGGTGGTAGGTTTCAAAGGGGTAAAAGTGGCAAAGAAAGTCTCGCATCAACTAGGCGTACCAACGGGCTATGGAGATGCCCATCAATATATACCAATGCGAGGAGTAGGGATTGCCATCCAACGGACACACTAGAGCTATAAGTGTATGAAAGCTCAACTGAAGCTAAGTGGGTTTGCATCTAACTTGCTTGCTCATGAAGACCTGAGTCATCTGAGGAAGCCCGTGAATGGAATATACAAGCCAAGTTCTATAATGAAAAGTTCCCACTAGCATATGGAAGTGACAAAACAAGAGACTCTCTATATGAAGAACGTGGAGCCCCTTTGAGGCAGAACTGTGGTAAAGGATAGTAGCAAAGTCCCTTCTCTCCTTTTCTCTCATTTATTCATTTATATTTTTTCATGGTGGGCTCTTCCTTTTTTATCGCCTCCCCCATTTTTTTATGGTTGGCTCTTTTTGTTGGGGAACATTGCATGGGAAACAAAAATTTTCCTACGCACACGAAGACCTATCATGGTGATGTCCATCTACGAGAGGAGATTTGGATCTACGTACCATTGTAGATCGCACAGCAGGAAACGTTAATAAATGCGGTTGATGTAGTGGAACATCCTCACGTCCCTCGATCCGCCCCGCGAACCGTCCCACGAACCATCCTGCGATAAGTCCCACGATCCGCTCTGATCTAGTGCCGAACGGACGGCACCTCCGCGTTCAGCACACATACAACTCGACGATGACTTGGCCTTCTTGATCCAGCAAGCAAGACGGAGAAGTAGATGAGTTCTCCGGCAGTGTGACGGCGCGCCGGTGTTGGTGATGATCTATTCCTGCAGGGCTCCGCCCGAGCTCCGCAGAAATCTAATCTAGAGGAAGAACTATGAGGTGTAGGTTTGAGTTGCACGTGGCAAAGTTATATCTCAAACAACCCTAAACCTCTAGTATATATAGGAGGAGCCAAGGTGTGGGGCAAAGCCCTAGGGTGCCGGCCAAAGAGGCCCTCCTTGAGTCGGCCGAAGTGGGAAGGGAAGAGTCCTTCTCCAATCCCACTTGGATTAGGACTCCTTCCTTATTTTCCCACCTCTTTTGGATTTTCCACTTTTTCCTCATGGGCTTTCCTTGGATGACGTTGTCAGCCCATTATACCTTATTGCGCATCCAATAAACCCATGTGGACCCCTTGGGGCGTGGTGGGACCACCCAGTGGGCCCCCGGAACCCATTTGTCACTCCCGGTACACTGCCGGCAATGCCCAAAAACTTTCCGGAATCCAAACACCAACTTCCTATATATCAATCTTCGTTTCCGGACCATTCCGGAAACCCTCATGACGTCCGTGATCTCATCCGGGACTCCGAACAACCTTGGGTCACCAACACATATAACTCAACTAAACTAAAATGTCACCAAACCTTAAGAGTGCAGACCCTGCGGGTTCGAGAACTATGCAGGCATGACCCGAGAAACTTCTCGATCAATATCCAATAGCGGGACCTGGATGCCCATGTTGGATCCTACATATTCTACGAAGATCTTATCGGTTGAACCTCTGTGCCAAGGATTCATATAATCCCGTATAACATCCCCTTTGTCCTTCAATATGTTACTTTCCCGAGATTTGATCGTCGGTATCCCTATGCCTATTTCATTCTCGTTACCGGCAAGTATTTTTTACTCGTTCTGTAATACAAGATCCCGTGACTCACACTTGAGTCACATAGCTTGCAAAGCTTGTGTGTGATGTTGTATTACCGAGTGGGCCCCGAGATACCTCTCCGTCACACGGAGTGACAAATCCCAGTCTTGATCCATGCTAACTCAAGGAGACCTTCGGAGATACCTGTAGAGCACCTTTATAGTCACCCAGTTACATTGTAACGTTTGATACACACAAGGTATTACTCCGGTGTCAGTGAGTTACATGATCTCATGGTCATAGGAATGAATACTTGACACGCAGAAAACAATAGCAATAAAATCACACGATCACATGCTACATTCATAGTTTGGGTCTTGTCCATCACATGATTCTCCTAATGATGTGATCCTGTTATCAAGTGACAACAGTTGTCTATGGTTAGGAAACCTTGACCATCTTTGATCAACGAGCTAGTCAACTAGAGCCTTACTAGGGATAGTGTTTTATCTATGTATCCACACATGTATTTGAGTTTCCAATCAATACAATTCTAGCATGGATAATAAACGATTATTATGAACAAGGAAATATAATAATAACTAATTTATTATTGCCTCTAGGGCATATTTCCAACAGTCTCCCATTTGCACTAGAGTCAATAATCTAGTTCACATCACCATGTGATTTTAACGAATCCAACACCCATATAGTTATGGGGTCTGATCACGTCTTGCTCGTGAGAGAGGTTTTAGTCAACGGTTCTGAACTTTTCAGATCCGTGTGTGCTTTACAAATCTTTATGTCATCTTATAGATGTTGCTACTACGTGTTATTCGGATATACTCCAAATATCTACTCTACTATACGAATCCGTTTTACTACTCATAGTTATTCGGATTAGTGTCAAAGCTTGCATCAACATAACCCTTTATGACGAACTCTTTAACCACTTCCATAATCGAGAAAAAAATCCTTAGTCTATTAGTTACTAAGGATAGATTTGACCGCTGTTCAGTGATTCAATCCTGGATCACTCTCTGTACCTCTTAACAGACTTGTCGCAAGGCACACATCAGGTGCGGTACACAACATGGCATACTGTAGAGTCTACGACTAAGGCATAGGGTACGACCTTCGTCCTTTCTCTTTCTTCTACCATGGTAGGGATTTTGAGTCTTACTCAAATTCATACCTTACAACACAGCCAAGAACTCCTTCTTTACCGATCTATTTTGAACTCCTTCAAAAACTTGTCAAGGCATGCATTTTATTGAAATTTCTATTAAGCGTTTTGATCCATCTCTATAGATCTTGATGCTCAATGTTCGAGTAGCTCTATCCAGGTTTTTCCTTTGAAAAACTCCTTTCAAACAACCCTTTATGCTTCACAGAAATTCTACATTACTTCCGATCTACAATATGTCAACCACATATATTTATTAGAAATTCTATAGTGCTCCCACTCACTTCTTTGGAAATACAAGTTTCTCATAAACCTTGTACAAACCTAAAAGCTTTGATCATCTCATCAAAGTGTATATTCCAACTCCTAGATGCTTGCACCAGTCCATAGAAGGATCGCTGGAGCTTGCATACTTGTTATCATCCTTAGGATTGACAAAACCTTCTGGTTGTATCACATACAACCTTTCCTCAAGGAAACCGTTGAGGAAACAATGTTTTGACATCCTATGTGCAATATTTCACAAACAATGCAGCAATTGCTAACATAATTCTAACAGTTTTTTAGCATCGCTGCGAGTGAGAAAGTCTCATCATACTCAACTCTTTGAACTTGTCGGAATCATCTTAGCGATAAGTCGAGCTTTTCTTAATGGTGACTTTTCACCATCATCGTCTGTCTTCCCTTTAAAGATCCATCTTTACTTAACAGTCCTACGACCATCAAGTAGATCTTCCAAAGTATACACTTTGTTTTCATACATGGATCCTCTCTCGGATTTCATGGCCTCCAACCATTTGTCGGAATCTGGGCCCACCATCGCTTCTCCATAGCTCGTAGTTTCATTGTTGTTCAACAACATGACCTCCAAGACATGGTTACTGTACCACTGTGTAGTAGTACGCGACCTTGTCGACCTACGAGGTTTGTAGTAACTTGATCCGAAGCTCAATGATCACCATCATCAGTTTCCACTTCAATTGGTGAAGGCGCCAGAGGAACAACTTCCTGCGCCCTGCTACACACTGGTTGAAGTGACGGTTCACTAACCTCATCAAGTTCCACCAGCCTCCCACTCAATTATTTCGAGAGAAACCTTTCCTCGAGAAAGGACCCGGTTCTAGAAACAAACACTTCGCTTCCGGATCTGAGATAGGAGATGTACCCAACTGTTTGATATCCTATGAAGATGCATTTATCCGCTTTGGGTTCGAGCTTTATCTGACTGAAACTTTTTTCTCATAAGCATCGCAGCCCCAAAATTTTAAGAAACGAGAGCTTAGGTTTCTCCAAACTGTAGTCTATACTGTGTCATCTCAACAAAAATACACGGTGCCCTATTTAAAGTGAATGCGGTTGTCTCTAATGTATAACCCATAAACGGTAGTGGTAATTCGAGAAGATACATCATAGTATGCACATATAAAACAGGGTGCGGCTATGATGTTCGGACACACCATCACACTATGGTGTTCTAGGTGGCATGAACTGCAAAACAATTTCCACATTGTCTTAACCGTGTACCAAAACTCACAACTCAAATATTCATCTCTATGATCATATCGTAGATAGTTTATCCTCTTATCACGATGGTCTTCACTTTGAAATAGCTTTAAACTTTTCAATATTTCATACTTGTGATTCATCAAGTAAATACTCCTGTATCTACTCAAATCATCAGTGAAGTAAGAACATAACAATATCCACTGCGTGCCTCAGCACTCATTGGACTGCACACATAAAATCAAGTGATCCAACAAGTTACTTTCCTGTTCCATGTGGTATGATTTTGCATGTATCAAGTGATCCAAAAATCAAGTGAGTCCAAACAATCCATCTGCATGGAGGTTCTTCATGCATTTATACCAACAGGTATGGTCTGCATGTCTCAAACGTTTCAAAAATGAGTGAGTACAAAGATCCATCAGCATAGAGCTTCTTCATGCATTTTACACCAACATGACTCAAGCAGCAGTGCCACATGTAAGTGGTACTATCATTATTACTTTGTATCTTTTGGCAGAAATATTATGAACATGTGTAACACTACGATCGAGATTCAATAAACCATTGAAGGTAATTATTCAAGCAAATAGAATAACCATTATTCTCTTTAAATGAATAATCGTATTGCAATAAACACGATCCAATCATGTTCATGCTCAACGCAAACACCAAATAACAATTATTTAGGTTTAACACCAATCCCGATGGTAGAGGGAGCGTGTGATGTTTGATCACATCAACCTTGGAAACACTTCCAACACTTATCGTCAACTCGCCTTTAGCTAGTATCCGTTTATTCCGTAGCTTTTATTTCGAGTTACTAATCACTTAGCAATCGAACCGGTATCTAATACCCTCCTGCTACTAGGAGTACGAGTAAAGTACACATCAATATCATGTATATCAAATATACTTCTGTTGACTTCGCCAGCCAGCTCATCTACCAAATATCTAGGGTAGCTCCGCCTCAGTGACCGGTCCCCGCATAACAAAAGCACTTAGTCTCGGGTTTGGGTTCAATCTTGGGTTTCTTCATTAGAGCAGCAATTGGTTTGTCGTTTGATGAAGTATCCCTTCTAGCCCTTTCCCTTCTTGAAACTAGTGGTTTTACTAACCATCAACAATTGATGCTCCTTCTTGATTTCTACTTTCGCAGTGTCAAACATTGCGAATCACTCAAGGATCATCATATCTATCCTTGATATGTTATAGTTCATCATGAAGCTCTAGCAGCTTAGTGGCAGTGACTTTGGAGAACCATCACTATCTCATCTGGAAGGTTAACGCCCACTTGATTCCATCGATTGTTGTACTCACACAATCTGAGAACATGCTCAACAATTTGAGCTTTTCTCCTTTACTTTGTAGACAAAGAATCTTGTCAGAGGTCTCATACCTCTCAACAAGGGCACGAGCATCAAATCTCAATTTCAACTCTTAGAACATCTCATATGTTCTGCGACGTTTCAAAACGTCTTCGGCGCCTTGCTTCTAAGCTATTAAGTATTATGCACTGAACTATCACGTAGTCATCAAGAACGTGTATGTCAGATGTTCGCAACATCCACAGACGACGCTCGAGGTGCAGCACACCAAGTAGTGCATTAAGTACATAAGCCTTCTGCGTAGCAATGAGGACAATCCTCAATTTTACGGACCGAGTCCGCAAAGTTTCTACTATCAACTTTCAACTAAATTTTCTCTACGAACATATAAAAACAGTAGAGCTATAGCGCAAGCTACATCATAATTCGCAAAGATCATTAGACTATGTTCATGATAATTAGTTCAATTAATCATATTACTTAAGAACTCCCACTCAAAAAGTACATCTCTCTAGTCATTTGAGTGGTACATGATCCAAATCCACTAACTCAAGTCCAATCATCACGTGAGTTGAGAATAGTTTCAGTGGTAAGCATCTCTATGCTAATCATATCAACTATATAATTCATGCTCGACCTTTCGGTCTCATGTGTTCCGAGGCCATGTCTGCACATGCTAAGCTCGTCAAGATTAACCCGAGTGTTCCGCGTGTGCAACTGTGTTGCACCCGTTGTATGTGAACGTTGAGTCTATCACACCCGATCATCACGTGGTGTCTCGAATCGACGAACTGTAGCAACGGTGCACAGTCGGGGAGAACACAATTTCGTCTTGAAATTTTAGTGAGAGATCACCTCATAATGCTACCGTCGTTCTAAGCAAAATAAGGTGCATAAAAGGATTAACATCACATGCAATTCATAAGTGACATGATATGACCATCATCATGTGCTTCTTGATCTCCATCACCAAAGCACCGACACGATCTTCTTGTCACCGGCGCCACACTATGATCTCCATCATCATGATCTCCATCAATGTGTCGCCATCGGGGTTGTCGTGCTACTTATGCTATTACTACTAAAGCTACGTCCTAGCAATATAGTAAACGCATCTGCAAACACAAACGTTAGTTTAAAGACAACCCTATGGCTCTCGTCGGTTGCCGTACCATCGACGTGCAAGTCGATATTAACTATTACAACATGATCATCTCATACATCCATTATATCACATCACGTCATTGGCCATATCATATCACAAGCATACCCTGCAAAAACAAGTTAGACGTCCTCTAATTTGTTGTTGTATGTTTTACGTGGCTGCTATGGGTGTCTAGTATGATCACATCTTACTTACGCAAAAAACACAATGGAGATGTGGAAATTGCTATTTAACCTCCCCAAGGAACGCCTCGGTCAAAACCAATTCAACTAAAGTTGAAGAAACCGACACCCACCAGTCATCTTTATGCAACGAGGTTGCATGTCAATCGATGAAACGAGTCTTTTGTAAGCGTACGAATAATGTTGGTCCGGGCCGCTTCAATTCAACAACACCGCCGAATCGAGAAAAGACTAAGGAGGGCAGCAAATCGAACATCACCGTCCACAAAATCCTTTGTGTTCTAATACCACTTTTGGGGAACGTTGCATGGGAAACAAAATTTTCCTACGCACACGAAGACCTATCATGGTGATGTCCATCTACGAGAGGAGATTTGGATCTACGTACCCTTGTAGATCGCATAGTGCTACTTCTCAAACAACAGCGCCAGAAATTGGCACGTTGACGGAGACTTGGCTTGCGTTGGTTTTTCCCTTGAAGAGGAAAGGGTGATGCAGTACAGGAGTAGTAAGTATTTCCCTCAATTTGAGAACCAAGGTATCAATCCAGTAGGAGAATCACGTCAAGTCCAGAGTACCTGCGCAAAGACAAAATAGCTTGCACCCAACGCTATAAAGGGGTTGTCAATCCCTTCAAGATTGATTGCAAAGTGAGATCTGAAGGCGGAAAGTGCAACGAAGTAAAAGTGTAAGGCTGAAAATATGGTGTGAAGTAGACCCGGGGGCCATAGTGTTCACTAGAGGCTTCTCTCAAAATAGCAAATATTACGGTGGGTGAACAAATTACTGTCGAGCAATTGATAGAACCGCGCAAAGTCATGACGATATCTAAGGCAATGATCATGCATATAGGCATCACATCCGAGATAAGTAGACCGATACTTTCTGCATCTACTACTATTACTCCACACATCGACCGCTATCCAACATGCATCTAGTGTATTGAGTTCATGACGAACAGAGTAACGCTTTAAGCAAGATGACATGATGTAGAGGGATAATCTCAAACCAATGATGAAAACCCCATCTTTTTACCCTTGATGGCAACAACACGATGAGTGCCTCGCTACCCCTTCTGTCACTGGGTGAGGTCACCGCACGGTATGAACCCAAAACCAAGCACTTCTCCCATTGCAAGAATCATAGATCTAGTTGGCCAGACAAAACCCACAACTCGAAGAGAATTACAAGGATATGAAATCATGCATATCAAAGATCAAAAGAAACTCAAATAAGATTCATAGATAATCTGATCATAAATCCACAATTCATCGGATCTCGACAAACACACCGAAAAATAAGATTACATCGGATAGATCTCCCTGAAGATCATGGAGAACTTTGTATTGAAGATCCAAGAGAGAGAAGAAGCCATCTAGCTACTAGCTATGGACCCGTAGGTCTATGGTGAACTACTCACGCATCATCGAAGAGGTCATGGTGTTGATGAAGAAGCCCTCTGTATCCGAATCCCCCCTCCGGTAGGGCACCAAAACGTGCCCCAGATGGGATCTTGCGGAGATAGAAGCTTGCGGCGGCGGAAAAGTATTTTCGTGAATCTCCTCATTTTTTAGGGATTTTAGGGAATTTGTAGGAGAAGGAGCTAGGGTAGGGGAGGCCCAGGGAGCCCACAAGCCTGGAAGGCGCGGGCCCCCTGGCCGCGCCATGAGGGCTTGTGGCCTCCCCCGGGACTCCCTGCCTTGGTTCCCAAGCTTTCTGCGTATCTTCTGTTCCGGAAAAAATCTTTTCTGAAGTTTTATTCCGTTCGGACTCGGTTTAAAATCCTTCGTCTGAAAAGGGTAAGAAACACGGAAAAACAGGAACTGGCACTTGGCACTGAGTTAATAAGTTAGTCCCAAAAAAGATATAAAAGGCATACAAAACATCCAAAGTTTGACAAGAAAATAACATGAAACCATCAAAAATTATAGATACATTGGAGACGTATCAAGCATCCCCAAGCTTAACTCCTGCTCGTCCTCGAGTAGGGAAGTGATAAAGACTGAATTTTTGATGTGGAATGCTACCTAGCATAGTTGTCCTTTGTAACTTCGTTCATGTGACATGATTGTTCAGATCCGTAAGATTCAAAACAATAGTTTGCTATTGACATGAAAACAATAATACTTCAAGCAAACTAGCAAGGTAATCATGAACTTTCGAAATAACAAGGCCAAAGAAACTTATCCCTACAAAATCATATAGTCTGGCTATGCTCCATCATCCCCACACAACTAATTAAAATCATGCACAACCCCGGTATTGGCCAAGTAATTGTTTTCGCACTCTTACTTTCTCAAACCTTTTTCAACTATCATGCAATACATGAGCGTGAGCCATGGATATAGCAATGTAGGTGGAATAGAGTGTGGTGGTGGTTGTGAGACAAAAAAGGAGGAGATGGTCACATTGACTCGGCGTATCAAAGGGCTATGGAGATGCCCATTAATAGATATCAATGTGAATGAGTAGGGATTGCCATACAAAGGATGCACTAGAGCTATAAGTATGTGAAAGCTCAAAACGAGAACTAGTGGGTGTGCATCCAACTTGCTTGCTCACAAAGACCTAGGGCAATTTGATGAAGCCCATCATTGGAATATACAAGCCAAGTTATATAATAAAGATTCCCAAGCATATGGTGGTGACGAAACGAGAGGCTCTCGAACATGGTGCTATTATGAAGCACAAGTGTGGAAAAATATAGTAGCATTGTCCCTTCTCTCTTTTTCTTTTTTTATATTTGGGCTCTTTGGCCTTTTTTTATGTGGGAAACTTTGGCCTTTTTTTATTTCCTCACATGGGACAATGCTCTAATAATGATGATCATCACACTTTTATTTACTCACAGCTCAAAGCTTAGAACGATGATGACTCTATACGAAATGCCTCCGGCAGTGTATCGGGATGTGCAACGATCTAGCTTGGCGTATGACGTTGAAACATCTCGCTAGCTATCTTACGATCATGCAATGGCAATATGAGAGTGACGACACAAGTCATGAGACGAAACGGTGGGAGTTGCATGGAATTATATCTCGGAATGGCTATGAAAATGCCATAGTAGGTAGGTATGGTGGCTGTTTTGAGGAATGCATATGGTGGGTTTGTGTACCGGCGAAAATTGCGCGGTAATAGAGAGGCTAGAAATGGTGGAAGATGAAAGTACATCTATACCATGGACTCACATTAGTCATGAAGAACTCACATACTTGTTGCGAAAGTTTTTATTAGTAATCAAAAAAAAGTGCTAAACGCATACTCCTAGGGGAAGGGTTGGTAGGTGTTAACCATCGCGCGACCCCGACCGCAACACAAGGGATGAAAATCAATAGATCAATTATGCTCCGACTTCCTAACCTAGCGGTTCACCACACGTGCATGTTACGGGAATCACTAACTTCAACACAAGTATTTCTAGATTCACAACACCCTACTAACATAACTCTTAATATTACCAAATCCACGCCTCAAAATTAATTGAGAGGAATCAAACTTCTCTTTCTACTCAATGCACATGAAGATGGAAGTTTTTGTATCCTCTTTGGGTACCTATCACCTTTGGGACTACTTTCATAGCACAAGCCAACTACCAAGTTACGCACCGCCGTGCTCTAAAAGATCTAAGTGAAGCACATAGAGCAAAATTATCTAGCTCAAAAGATATAAGTGAAGCACGATGAGCATTCTAGAAAAATCACGATGAGTGCATGTCTCTCTCAAAAGGTGTGCAGAAAGGATGATTGTGACACAACAAAAAGAAAAGAATCCTACGATACAAGATGCTCCAAGAAAAACACATATCATGTGGTGAATAAAAATATAGCTCCAAGTAATGTTACCGATGGATTGAAGACGAAAGAGGGTATGCCTTCCCGGGGCATCCCCAAGCTTAGGCTTTTTGGTGTCCTTGAATTTGGCTTGGGATGCCTTGGGAATCCCCAAGCTTGAGCTCTTTCCACTCCTTATCCCTTTGTCCATGAGAACATCACCCAAAACTTGAAAACTTCACAACACAAAACTTAAACATAAACTCATGATATCATTAGCACAAGAAAACAAACTACCACCTCTTTAGGTAATGTAGCAATCTTGATTTATATTCATACTGGTGTTAGATTACTGTATTCTCACTTTTCCATGGCTAGTACCCCCTCGATACTATCCATAGTTTCATCAAAACAAGCAACCAAATAAACAAAAAACAGAATTATTCAAAAACAGACCAGTCTGTAGCAATCTGTAAACTTCATATACTTCTGGTACCTAAAAAATTATGAAAAATTACGACTGCCTAGGAAAAAGGCATATCAACGAGCAGCAAAAATAATCAACTCAAAAGCTCTTTCTGAATAAAAATGAAAAATAATCTCGTGAGCGAAATTTCTGTCTTTTTCCAGCAGGATCAAACAACCATGACCAAGACTAGCCATAAAGGTTTTGCTTGGCTCAAACACAAAAAGAAACACAAAAGACACAATGATAACAGAATTATGATGGTGTGGACGCAACAAAACAGAAACAAAAATATAAATTTATTGGTTTGCCTCGCAACAAGCGCTATTGTTTAACGCCCTTAGCTATGCATAAAGCGATAGAATCACGTATCGTCGTCCTTAGTGCTCAAACCATAAGTAGCCCTCATCATAGATTCATAAGGCAATCTTATTTTATTTCTAGGAAAATGATCCATGCCCTTCTTTAAAGGAAATTGAAATCTAATATTCCCTTCCGTCATATCGATGCTAGCACCGATAGTCCTTAGGAAAGGTCTACCAAGAATGATAGGGCATGTAGGATTGCAATCAATGTCAAGCACAATGAAATCCATGGGTACATAGTTCCTAATTGCAATAATAAGAACATCATTGATCCTTCCTATGGGTTTCTTGACAGTAGAATCCGCAAGATGCAAATTAAGAGAACACTCCTCAATTTCATTAAAACCCAGAACATCACCTAAAGACTTTGGAATCGCGGAAACACTAGCACCCAAATCACACAAAGCATTGCATTCATAGTTTTTTATTTTGATTTTGATAGCAGGTTCCCACTCATCATGAAGCTTTCTAGGGATAGAAACTTCCAATTCAAGTTTCTCTTCAAGAGATTTTATCATAGCTTCGACGATATGATCGGTGAAGGCCTTGTTTTGGCTATAAGCGTGTGGAGAGTTTAGCATGGATTGCATCAAGGAAATGCATTCAATCAAGGATCAACTATCATAATTGAATTCCTTGAAATCCAAAGTAGTAATTTCATTACTACTCAAGGTTTTATTATCTTCTACTCCACTTTCAATGCTTTTAGCATCAAGATAGATGGACTCCGAATCATTGGGGGCGTTTTTCAACCAAAGTGGATTCATATCCAGCCCCATCATCATTAGGCTTGACACAAGAAAACAAAGATTCAATGGGAGTCACACCAAGCACTTTAAGATCTTCGTGATTCTTATCACGAGAACACGCCTTTTTAAGCCATTCATGTCTAGCACGAATTTGGGCGGTTCTTTCTTTGCTCTCACTCATGGAAACACGCATAGCTTTCAAAGTTTCATCCATATTGATCTTGGGAGGAGCACATCTAACTTTCAAAGCATCAATATCACTAGACATTCTATCAACACTCCTAGCCAAATCATCATTTTTGAGTAGTTTTTCCTCTATGGACGCATTGAAAATCTTTTGTGAGTTGATAAACTCTTTGATATTACTCTCTAGATAAGAGGGTAATCTATTGTAATTTACATGAGTATTGTTGTAGGAGTTGCCAAAGTTATTAGAGGGGTTACTAGGAAAAGGCCTAGGAAAATAGTTTCCTCTAAAAGCATTGTTGTTGCCAAAATTATTCCTACCAACAAAATTAACGTCCAAGCTAGCGTTGCTATTCTCAATCAAGGAAGACAAGGGCATGCCATTAGGATCTAAAGGAGCACTTCTACTAGAAACCAAATTCATTAACTCACCCATCTTAGCACTTAACGAGTTAATTTCTTCTATAGCGTGTACCTTTTTACTAGTAGGTGACCTGTCAGTGTGCCACTGAGAGTAGTTCGTCATGATATTGTCTAGGAGTTTTGTGGCTTATCCTAACGTGATTTCCATGAACGTTCCACCTGAGGCGGAGTCTAAGATATTTCTAGAAGCGAAATTCAAGCCAACGTAGAAGATTTGTATAATCATCCAAAGACTCAAGCCATGAGCGGGACAATTTCTAATCATCAATTTCATTCTCTCCTAAGATTGTGCAACATGTTCATGATCAAGTTGCTTAAAGTTCATAATATCATTACGGAGAGAGATAATTTCAGCCGACGGAAAATACTTGGATATATAAGCATCTTTGCACTTGTTCCAAGAATCAATACTATTTTTGGGCAAAGACGAAAACCAAGTTTTTGCTCGATCTCGCAACGAGAAAGGAAAAGGCTTCAATTTAATCACATCATTATCCACATCTTTCTTATTTTGCATATCGCAAAGCTCAATGAAGGTATTAAGATGGGGTGCGACATCTTCACTAGGAAGGCCGTAGAATTGCTCTTTCATAACAAGATTCAGCAAAGCAACATTGATTTTGTATGATTCCGCACTAGTGGCGGGAGCAATCGGAGTACTAATAAAGTCATTATTATTAGTATTCGAGAAGTCACAAAGTTTGGTGTTTTCAGTCATGGTGACTTCAGCAAGCAAGCAAGCACACAAGTGAACAGAAAGCAAGCGAAAGAAAAGGGCGAACGAAAAAGGCAAACGAAAAAGGCAAATATTTTTGTAAATTTTTGTTTTTCAGAAGTGGGGGAGAGGAAAACGAGAGGCAAAAAAGTAAATTCAAGAGATGAGTTTGCGACACTTACTTGGATGAGTTCTTGACTTGATCCTCCCCGGCAATGGCGCCAGAAATCCTTCTGCTTCTTCTCAAACAACAGCGCCATAAATTGGCACGTTGACGGAGACTTGGCTTGCGTTGGTTTTTCCCTTGAAGAGGAAAGGGTGATGCAGCATAGGAGCAGTAAGTATTTCCCTCAGTTTGAGAACCAAGGTATCAATCCAATAGGAGAATCGCGTCAAGTACAAAGTACCTGTGCAAACACAAAAGAGCTTGCACCCAACGCTATAAAGGGGTTGTCAATCCCTTCAAGATTGATTGCAAAGTGAGATCTGAAGGCGGAAAGCGCAACGAAGTAAAAGTGTAAGGCTGAAAATATGGTGTGAAGTAGACCCGGGGGCCATAGTGTTCACTAGAGGCTTCTCTCAAAATAGAAAATATTACGGTGGGTGAACAAATTACTGTCGAGAAATTGATAGAACCGCGCAAAGTCATGACGATATCTAAGGCAATGATCATACATATAGGCATCACGTCCAAGACAAGTAGACCGATACTTTCTGCATCTACTACTATTACTCCACACATCGACCGCTATCCAGCATGCATCTAGTGTATTGAGTTCATGACGAACAGAGTAACGCCTTAAGAAAGATGACATGATGTAGAGGGATAAACTCAAACCAATGATGAAAACCCCATCTTTTTACCCTTGATGGCAACAACATGATGCATGCCTCGTTACCCCTTCTATCATTGGGTGAGGTCACCGCACGGTATGAACCCAAAACCAAGCACTTCTCCCATTGCAAGAATTATAGATCAAGTTGGCCAAACAAAACCCACAACTCGAAGAGAATTACAAGGATATGAAATCATGCATATAAGAGATCAGAAGAAACTCAAATAAGATTCATAGATAATCTGATCATAAATCCATAATTCATCGGATCTCGACAAACACACCTTAAAAGAAGATTACATCGGATAGATCTCCATGAAGATCATGGAGAACTTTGTATTTAAGATCCAAGAGAGAGAAGAAGCCATCTAGCTACTAGCTATAGACCCGTAGGTCTATGGTGAACTACTCACACATCATCGGAGAGGTCATGGTGTTGATGAAGAAGCCCTCCATATCTGAATCCCCCCCCCTCCGGCAGGGCACCAGAACGTGCCCCAGATGGGATCTTGCGGAGACAGAAGCTTGCGGCGGCGGAAAGGTATTTTCGTGGATCTCCTGATTTTTTTAGGGATTTTAGGGAATTTATAGGCGAAGGAGCTAGGGCAGGGGAGCCCCAGGGAGCCCACAAGCCTGGGAGGCGCGGCCCCCCTCGCCGCGCCATGAGGGCTTGTGGCCTCCCCCGGGACTCCCTGCCGTGGTTCCCAAGCTTTCTGCGTATCTTCTGTTCCGGAAAAATATATTTTTGGAAGTTTTATTCCGTTTGGACTAGCCGCGCCCTGTTGGCTTGTTCCTCCTTGTGCATCGTTTTGCGTTACTTCTTCTTTCCAAAATTCACATATATTCTCATACTCGTGATCTGCTTAGGTTTTCTGTGAAGAGGAACGGGTTATCGCAACACAAAGTGGGTAATTATTTCCCTTAGTTATGAAACCAAGGTTTATCAAACCAATAGGAATATCAACCACAACCGTCTTTAGCGGCTGCACACAAAAGAACAAACAACTTGCATCCAACGCGGGAAAGAGGTTTGCCAATCCTATTGTCTCGTTATTTACAAGCAAGTGAGGTGTGTAGATAATTTTAGATAGCAAGATAAAATAAAAATAAGTAAATGTCAGCTAGGTAATGAAGGTTTTATCAATATGTTGTGAATAGACCCCGGGGCCATAGATTTCCCTACTGGCATCTCTCATTGAAAAATAACATATGGTGGGTAAACAAATTACAATTGGGCAACTGATAGAAAAGCTAATAGTTATGCGAAATTCACGACAATGATCCGTTGGAATTATGCCCTAGAGGCAATAATAAATGTATAGTTATTATTATAATTCCTGTATCAAGATAATAGTTTATTGTCCATGCTATAATTGTATTGAATGAAGACTCATTTACATGTGTGGATACATAGACAAAACACCGTCCCTAGCATGCCTCTAGTTGGCTAGCCAGTTGATCAATGATAGTCAGTGTCTTCTGATTATGAACAAGGTGTTGTTGCTTGATAACTGGATCACGTCATTGGGAGAATCACGTGATGGACTAGACCCAAACTAATAGACGTAGCATGTTGATCGTGTCATTTTGTTGCTACTGTTTTCTGCGTGTCAAGTATTTATTCCTATGACCATGAGATCATATAACTCACTGACACCGGAGGAATGCTTTGTGTGTATCAAACGTCGCAACGTAACTGGGTGACTATAAAGATGCTCTACAGGTATCTCCGAAGGTGTTAGTTGAGTTAGTATGGATCAAGACTGGGATTTGTCACTTCGTGTGACGGAGAGGTATCTCGGGGCCCACTCGGTAATACAACATCACACACAAGCCTTGCAAGCAATGTAACTTAGTGTAAGTTGCGGGATCTTGTATTACGGAACGAGTAAAGAGACTTGCCGGTAGACGAGATTGAAATAGGTATACGGATACTGACGATCGAATCTCGGGCAAGTAACATACCGAAGAACAAAGGGAATGACATACGGGATTATACGAATCCTTGGCACTGAGGTTCAAACGATAAGATCTTCGTAGAATATGTAGGATCCAATATGGGCATCCAGGTCCCGCTGTTGGATATTGACCGAGGAGTCTCTCGGGTCATGTCTACATAGTTCTCGAACCCGAGGGTCTGCACACTTAAGGTTCGACGTTGTTTTATGCGTATTTGAGTTATATGGTTGGTTACCGAATGTTGTTCGGAGTCCCGGATGAGATCACAGACGTCACGAGGGTTTCCGGAATAGTCCGGAAACGAAGATTGATATGTAGGATGACCTCATTTGATTACCGGAAGGTTTTCGGAGTTACCGGGAATGTACCGGGAATGACGAATGGGTTCCGGGAGTTCACCGGAGGGGGGCAACCCACTCCGGGGAAGCCCATAGGCATTTGGGGGGGTCACACCAGCCCTTAGTGGGCTGGTGGGAGAGCCCACCAATCCCCTATGCGCCAAGGGAGAAAAAATCAAAGAAAAAAAAGGAAGAAGTGGGAAGGGGGAAGGACTCCCTCCCACCAAACCAAGTAGGACTCGGTTTGGGGGGGGAGAGTCCTCCCCCCTGGCTCGGCCGACCCCTTGGGGATCCCTTGGACCCCAAGGCAAGGTCCCTCTCCCTCCTCCTATATATATGGGGCTTTTAGGGCAGATTTGAGACGACTTTCTCACGGCTGCCCGACCACATACCTCCATAGTTTTTCCTCTAGATCGCGTTTCTGCGGAGCTCGGGCGGAGCCCTGCTGAGACGAGATCATCACCAACCTCCGGAGCGCCGTCACGCTGCCGGAGAACTCTTCTACCTCTCCGTCTCTCTTGCTGGATCAAGAAGGCCGAGATCATCGTCGAGCTGTACGTGTGCTGAACGCGGAGGTGCCGTCCGTTCGGTACTAGATCGTGGGACTGATCGCGGGATTGTTCGCGGGGCGGATCGAGGGACGTGAGGACGTTCCACTACATCAACCGCGTTCTCTAACGCTTCTGCTGTACGATCTACAAGGGTACGTAGATCACTCATCCCCTCTCGTAGATGGACATCACCATGATAGGTCTTCGTGTGCATAGGAAAATTTTTGTTTCCCATGCGACGTTCCCCAACAGTGGCATCATGAGCTAGGTTCATGCGTAGATGTCTTCTCGAGTAGAACACAAAAGGTTTTGTGGGCGGTGATGTGCGTTTTGCTGCCCTCCTTAGTCTTTTCTTGATTCCGCGGTATTGTTGGATTGAAGCGGCTTGGACCGACATTACTCGTACGCTTACGAGAGACTGGTTTCATCATTACGAGTAACCCCCTTTGCTCAAAGATGACTGGCAAGTGACGGTTTGTCCAACTTTAGTTGAATCGGATTTGACCGAGGAGGTCCTTGGATGAGGTTAAATAGCAACTCATATATCTCCGTTGTGGTGTTTGCGTAAGTAAGATGCGATCCTACTAGATACCCTTGGTCACCACGTAAAACATGCAACAACAAAATTAGAGGACGTCTAACTTGTTTTTGCAGGGTATGATTGTGATGTGATATGGCCAATGATGTGATGTGATATATTGGATGTATGAGATGATCATGTTGTAATAGAAATATCGACTTGCACGTCGATGGTACGGCAACCGGCAGGAGCCATAGGGTTGTCTTTATACTAACATATGTGCTTGCAGATGCGTTTACTATTTTGCTAGGATGTAGCTTTAGTAGTAATAGCATAAGTAGCACGACAACCCCGATGGCAACACGTTGATGGATGATCATGGTGTGGCGCCGGTGACAAGAAGATCGTGCCGGTGCTTTGGTGATGGAGATCAAGAAGCACGTGATGATGGCCATATCATGTCACTTATGAATTGCATGTGATGTTAATCCTTTTATGCACCTTATTTTGCTTAGAATGACGGGCATTATGAGGTGATCTCTCACTAAAATTTCAAGACGAAATTGTGTTCTCCCCGACTGTGCACCGTTGCTACAGTTCGTCGTTTCGAGACACCACGTGATGATCGGGTGTGATAGACTCAACGTTCACATACAACGGGTGCAAAACAGTTGCGCACGCGGAACACTCGGGTTAAGCTTGACGAGCCTAGCATGTGCAGACATGGCCTCGGAACACATGAGACCAAAAGGTCGATCATGAATCATATAGCTGATATGATTAGCATAGGGATGCTTACCACTGAAACTACTCTCGACTCACGTGATGATCGGACTTGGGATAGTGTAAGTGGATCATGAACCACTCAAATGACTAGAGAGATGTACTTTTTGAGTGGGAGTTTAGCATATAATTTGATTAAGTTGAACTCTAATTATCTTGAACATAGTCTAAGTCCACTCTGAATATATTTGTGTTGTAGATCATGGCTCACGCAAGTGTCATCCTCAATTTTAATACGTTCCTAGAGAAAGCTAAGTTGAAAGATGATGGAAGCAACTTTGTAGACTGGGCTCGTAATCTTAAGCTAATCTTACAAGCTGGAAAGAAGGATTATGTCCTTAATGCTGCGCTAGGAGATGAACCACCCGCTACGGCTGATCAGGATGTTAAGAACGCTTGGTTAGCGCGTAAGGAGGACTACTCAATAGTTCAATGTGCAGTCTTGTATGGCTTAGAACCGGGACTTCAACGTCGCTTTGAGCGTCATGGAGCATTTGAGATGTTCCAGGAGTTGAAGTTTATCTTTCAGAAGAACGCCCGGATCGAGAGGTATGAGACCTCCGATAAATTCTATGCTTGCAAGATGGAGGAAAACTCGTCTGTCAGTGAACATGTGCTCAAAATGTCTGGGTACTCAAACCGTCTAGCTGAACTGGGGATTGAACTCCCGCAAGAAGCTATCACTGACAGAATCCTTCAATCACTGCCGCCAAGCTATAAAGGCTTTATGTTGAACTACAACATGCAAGGGATGAACAAGTCTCCCGGCGAGTTGTTTGCGATGCTGAAAGTCGCAGAGTCTGAACTCCGTAAAGAGCATCAAGTGTTGATGGTGAGCAAGACCACTAGTTTCAAGAGAAACGGCAAAGGCAAGAAGGGCAATTCGAAGAAGAGCGGCAAGCCTGTTGCCAATCCGCCGAAGAAACCCAAGGCTGGACCTAAGCCTGAAACAGAGTGCTTCTATTGCAAGGGTATGGGTCACTGGAAGCGCAATTGCCCCAAGTATCTGGCAGATAAGAAGGCGGGCAAAGAAAAATCAGGTATATTTGATATACATGTTATTGATGTGTACTTAACCGGCTCTCGTAGTAGTGCCTGGGTATTCGATACCGGTTCTGTTTCTCACATTTGCAACTCGAAACAGGAACTGCGGAATAGACGGAGGCTGGCGAAAGACGAAGTGACGATGCGCGTAGGAAACGGTTCCAAGGTTGATGCAATCGCCGTCGGCACCATGTCACTTCAACTACCATCGGGATTAGTGATGAACTTAAGTCATTGTTATTTAGTGCCTGCGTTGAGCATGAACATTATATCTGGATCTTGTTTATTGCGAGACGGTTACTCTTTTAAGTCTGAGAATAATGGTTGTTCTATTTCTATGAGTAACATCTTTTATGGTCATGCACCGAATGTGAGAGGATTGTTCATATTGAATCTCGATAGCGATACGCATATACATAACATTGAGACCAAAAGAGTTAGAGTAAACAATGATAGCGCCATATTTTTGTGGCACTGCCGCTTGGGTCATATTGGTGTAAAGCGCATGAAGAAACTCCATGCTGATGGACTTTTGGAGTCACTTGACTTTGATTCACTTGACACATGCGAACCATGCCTCATGGGCAAGATGACTAAAACTCCGTTCTCCAGAACAATGGAGTGTGCAAGTGACTTGTTGGAAATCATACATACCGATGTGTGTGGTCCGATGAGCGTGGAGGCACACGGCGGATATCGTTATTTTCTCACCTTCACTGACGATTTAAGTAGATATGGTTATGTCTACTTGATGAAGCACAAGTCCGAAACATTTGAAAAGTTCAAGCAATTTCAGAGTGAAGTGGAAAATCATCGTAACAAGAAAATCAAGTTCCTACGGTCTGATCGTGGGGGTGAATATCTGAGTTTCGAGTTTGGTACTCACTTAAGACAATGTGGAATTGTTTCGCAGTTAACACCGCCTGGAACACCACAGCGTAATGGTGTGTCCGAACGACGTAATCGTACTTTGTTAGAAATGGTGCGATCTATGATGTCTCTTACTGATTTGCCGTTATCGTTTTGGGGTTATGCATTAGAAACAGCTGCATTCACTTTAAATAGGGCACCATCGAAATCCGTTGAGACGACACCATACGAACTGTGGTATGGCAAAAGGCCAAAGTTGTTGTTTCTTAAAGTTTGGGGATGTGATGCTTATGTCAAAAAGCTTCAGCCTGAAAAGCTGGAACCCAAAGCAGAAAAGTGCGTCTTCATAGGTTACCCAAAAGAGACAGTTGGGTACACCTTCTATCTCAAATCCGAGGGCAAAGTGTTTGTTGCTAAGAACGGAACTTTTCTCGAGAAGGAGTTTCTCTCGAGAGAATTGAGTGGGAGGAAGATAGAACTTGACGAGGTTGTCGAACCTCTCATCCCTCTGGATGGTGGCGCAGGGCAAGGGGAAACCTCTGTCATTGCGACGCCGGTTGAGGAGGAAGTTAATGATGATGATCATGAAACTCCAGTTCAAGTTTCTGTTGAACCACGCAGGTCGACGAGATCACGCGCCGCTCCAGAGTGGTACGGTAATCCCGTCTTATCAATCATGTTGTTAGACAACAATGAACCTGCAAATTATGGAGAAGCAATGGTGGGCCCAGATTCCAACAAATGGCTAGAAGCCATGAAATCCGAGATAGGATCCATGTATGAGAACAAAGTGTGGACTTTGGAGATGCTGCCTGAGGGCCGCAAGGCTATTCAGAACAAATGGATCTTTAAGAAGAAGACAGACGCTGACGGTAATGTGACCGTTTATAAAGCTTGACTTGTGGCAAAGGGTTTCTCACAAGTTCCAGGAATTGACTACGATGAGACTTTCTCTCCCGTAGCGATGCTTAAGTCCTTCAGAATCATGTTAGCAATAGCTGCATTTTTCGATTATGAAATCTGGCAGATGGATGTCAAAACGGCGTTCCTTAACGGTTTCCTTAAGGAAGAGTTGTATATGATGCAACCCGAAGGTTTTGTCGATCCTAAGAATGCTGACAAGGTGTGCAAGCTCCAGCGATCCATTTATGGACTGGTGCAAGCATCTCGGAGTTGGAACAAACGCTTTGATGAGGTGATCAAAGCATTTGGGTTTATACAAGTGGTTGGAGAATCTTGTATTTACAAGAAAGTGAGTGGGAGTTCTGTGGCGTTTCTAATATTATATGTGGATGGCATATTACTGATTGGAAACAACGTAGAGCTTTTGGAGAGCATAAAAGGTTACTTGAATAAAAGTTTCTCTATGAAGGACCTAGGAGAAGCTGCTTACATTCTAGGCATTAAGATCTATAGGGATAGATCAAAACGCCTGATAGGACTTTCACAAAGCACATACCTTGATAAAGTTTTGAAAAGGTTCAAAATGGAACAGTCCAAGAAAGGGTTCTTGCCAGTGTTACAAGGTACGAGATTGAGTAAGACTCAGTGCCCAGCGACTGATGAGGATAGAGAGCATATGCGCTCCGTCCCCTATGCTTCAGCCATAGGCTCTATCATGTATGCAATGCTGTGCACTAGACCGGATGTTAGCCTGGCCATAAGTATGGTAGGTAGGTTCCAGAGTAATCCAGGAGTGGATCACTGGACGGCGGTCAAGAATATCCTGAAGTACCTGAAAAGGACTAAGGAGATGTTTCTCGTGTATGGAGGTGACGAAGAGCTCGCCGTAAAAGGTTACGTCGATGCAAGCTTTGACACAGATCCGGACGACTCTAAGTCACAAACCGGATACGTATTTATAGGGGTGCAGTAAGCTGGTGCAGTTCCAAGCAAAGCGTCGTAGAAGATTCTACATGTGAAGCAGAGTACATGGCTGCCTCGGAGGCGGCTAAGGAGGGTGTCTGGATGAAGCAGTTCATGACGGATCTTGGAGTGGTGCCAAGTGCACTGGATCCAATAACCTTGTTCTGTGACAACACTGGTGCCATTGCCTTAGCAAAGGAACCAAGGTTTCACAAGAAGACCAGACACATCAAACGACGCTTCAACCTCATCCGCGACTACGTCGAGGAGGAGGACGAAAATATATGCAAAGTGCACACGGATCTGAATGTAGCAGACCCGCTGACTAAACCTCTTCCACGGCCAAAACATGATCGACACCAGAACTGTATGGGTGTTAGATTTATTACAATGTAATTCACATGGTGATGTGAGGGCTAGATTATTGACTCTAGTGCAAGTGGGAGACTGTTGGAATTATGCCCTAGAGGCAATAATAAATGTATAGTTATTATTATAATTCCTGTATCAAGATAATAGTTTATTGTCCATGCTATAATTGTATTGAATGAAGACTCATTTACATGTGTGGATACATAGACAAAACACCGTCCCTAGCATGCCTCTAGTTGGCTAGCCAGTTGATCGATGATAGTCAGTGTCTTCTGATTATGAACAAGGTGTTGTTTCTTGATAACTGGATCACGTCATTGGGAGAATCACGTGATGGACTAGACCCAAACTAATAGACGTAGCATGTTGATCGTGTCATTTTGTTGCTACTGTTTTCTGCGTGTCAAGTATTTATTCCTATGACCATGAGATCATATAACTCACTGACACCGGAGGAATGCTTTGTGTGTATCAAACGTCGCAACGTAACTGGGTGACTATAAAGATGCTCTACAGGTATCTCCGAAGGTGTTAGTTGAGTTAGTATGGATCAAGACTGGGATTTGTCACTTCGTGTGACGGAGAGGTATCTCGGGGCCCACTCGGTAATACAACATCACACACAAGCCTTGCAAGCAATGTAACTTAGTGTAAGTTGCGGGATCTTGTATTACGGAACGAGTAAAGAGACTTGCCGGTAAACGAGATTGAAATAGGTATACGGATACTGACGATCGAATCTCGGGCAAGTAATATACCGAAGGACAAAGGGAATGACATACGGGATTATACGAATCCTTGGCACTGAGGTTCAAACGATAAGATCTTCGTAGAATATGTAGGATCCAATATGGGCATCCAGGTCCCGCTGTTGGATATTGACCGAGGAGTCTCTCGGGTCATGTCTACATAGTTCTCGAACCCGCAGGGTCTGCACACTTAAGGTTCGACATTGTTTTATGCGTATTTGAGTTATATGGTTGGTTACCGAATGTTGTTCGGAGTCCCGGATGAGATCACGGACGTCACGAGGGTTTCCGGAATAGTCCGGAAACGAAGATTGATATATAGGATGACCTCATTTGATTACCGGAAGGTTTTCGGAGTTACCGGGAATGTACCGGGAATGACGAATGGGTTCCGGGAGTTCACCGGAGGGGGGCAACCCACTCCGGGGAAGCCCATAGGCATTTGGGGGGGGTCACACCAGCCCTTAGTGGGCTGGTGGGACAGCCCACCAATCCCCTATGCGCCAAGGGAGAAAAAATCAAAGAAAAGAAAAAAAAGGAAGAAGTGGGAAGGGGGAAGGACTCCCTCCCACCAAACCAAGTAGGACTCGGTTTGGGGGGGGAGAGTCCTCCCCCTGGCTCGGCCGACCCCTTGGGGATCCCTTGGACCCCAAGGCAAGGTCCCCCTCCCTCCTCCTATATATATGGGGCTTTTAGGGCAGATTTGAGACGACTTTCTCACGGCTGCCCGACCACATACCTCCATAGTTTTTCCTCTAGATCGCGTTTCTGCGGAGCTCGGGCGGAGCCCTGCTGAGACGAGATCATCACCAACCTCCGGAGCACCGTCATGCTGCCGGAGAACTCTTCTACCTCTCCGTCTCTCTTGCTGGATCAAGAAGGCCGAGATCATCGTCGAGCTGTACGTGTGCTGAACGCGGAGGTGCCGTCCGTTCGGTACTAGATCGTGGGACTGATCGCGGGATTGTTCGCGGGGCGGATCGAGGGACGTGAGGACGTTCCACTACATCAACCGCGTTCTCTAACGCTTCTGCTGTACGATCTACAAGGGTACGTAGATCACTCATCCCCTCTCGTAGATGGACATCACCATGATAGGTCTTCGTGCGCGTAGGAAAATTTTTGTTTCCCATGCGACGTTCCCCAACATGATCATGTGTATATATGCATCACTTCCATAAACAAATAGGCCGACTCCTGCGTGCACCTATTAGTATTACTTCATTTCAAGAGCGCTTGTATGCTTGCCTCTCTACGTATTAAGTTCATGACGAACAGAGTAATTCATGGAGTAAGATGACATGATGTAGAAAAAGTAAACTCAAGAAATATGAATAAACCCCATCGTTTTATCCTTAGTAGTAGCAACACAAAGATGCATCTTGTACCCTTTTGTTACTCGGATATAGAAATTCGCCAGGTTGAACCTACCACAACGGACCTCTCTCATCAAAGAAATAACGATCAAGTTGGCCAAACTATTTCAATAGATCACAGAGAATTATGAAGCTATATAATCATGCACATAAGAATCATATAAGTATTCATAGGTGACTCAAATATTTATCATGAATAATTTGAACATAAACCCACAATTCATCGGATCCCGATAGACGCACCACATGAAAGGAATTACATCATATGGATCAAAGCGAAGATGTGATGATCATTGTATTGAAGGTCAAAGAGAGAGATTGCCATCTAGTTACTGACTATGGACCCGTGGGTCTGTGGTGAACTACTCACACATGATCGTGAGGGAAGCAAGGATGATGAAGAGGCCCTTCATGATCGACCCCCCCTCTGACAGGGTGCCGGAACGGAGCTCCAGATAGCCTCCCATCAGAACAGAGATTGGCGACGACGTAAAAAGTGTGTCGGGTCTCACCTCGTGTTTTTAGGGTAGATGAGAATTTATAAGCCAAAGAATGGAGTAGGGAGGGCCACGAGGGAGGCACAAGCTATCAGGGCACCCCGAGGCCGCGCCCTGTTATCTTGTGGGCCCCTCATGAGGCCACCATCCTTCTTCCGATGCTCATTGGTCTTCTTTTGGTCCAGAAAAAAACATCAAAAGTTTCAGGCCAATTGAACCTCATTTGGTATGGAAAACTTGCAAAGTGAAAAGCACGCAGAAAACAACAACTGGGAGTGGGCACTGGGTCAATAGGTTAGTGATAAAAAATGATATAAAATGGTAAATGAATACCCCAAAAGCATACTAGAATGATAATATATGAGCATGTAACAATCAAAATTTTTAGATACGTCGGAGACGTATCCAACATCACCAAGGTTAATTCCTGCTCATCCTCGAGTAGGTAAATGATAAAAGCAGAATTTTCGATGTGACATGCTATCCATGATGTAAGCTTATGCATGTATTCTCATTGAGAAACGATGAATTAACAAACATTAAGATAGCAATACTTATAGGTATAAGCAACAAATCATTAATCTTTCAAAGTATATGATCTCCAAAGATTGTTTTACCCCCCATCCATCTTTATTATTTTAGCAAGGCATGACTCCATCTTCACCACATTAATACAAATGTCAAGCACCACGGTGTTCAAGTCAGGCAACTGGATCGTACTTTTTCAATATGCATCAACATTTTATTCTTCATGCAATACATGAGCGTGAACCGTTGTACATAGCACAAAGGTGGAATAGAATATGGTGGTAGGTTTCAAAGGGTTAAAAGTGGAGAAGATAGTCTCATGTCAACTAGGCGTACCAACGAGCTATGGAGATGCCCGTCGATAGATATCAATGCGAGGAGTAGGGATTGCCATGCAGAGGATGCACAAGAGTTATAAGTGTATGAAAGCTCCAGTGAAGCTAAGTGGGGGTGTGCATCCAACTTGCTTGCTCATGAAGACCTCGGGCATTTTAGGACGCCCGTAATCGGAATATACAAGCCAAGTTTATGAAAAAGTGATTCCCACTAGCATAAAAATGATATAACATGAGACTCTCTATATGAAGAACAAGGTGCCACTTTGAGGCACAAGTGTGGTAAAAGATAGTAGGAAAGTCTCTTCTTTCTTTTTCTATCATTATTTTATTATGGTGGGCTCCTTTGGCCCCCATTTTTATTTCCTCACTGGGACAATGCTCTAATAATGATGACCATCACACTTCTAATTACTTACAACTCATCATGAAAACCAATAGGACGATATGACTCTGAATGAATGCCTCTGGCAGTGTACCAGGATGTGGAAAGATCAAGTGTAACATGTATAAAAAACATGATGAATGGTGGCTTTGCCACAAATACTATGTCAGCTCTATATGACCATGCAAAGCATTATGATTATGAACAAACTAGTCATGTGATGTGATAATGGCATTTGCATGGCAATACATCTCGGAATGGCTATGGAAATGCCATGATAGGTAGGTATGGTGGATGTTTTGATGAGGATATAAAATGGTTTATGTGCAACAAAGCATGTCTTGTCACGGGGTTTGGACGCACCGGTGAAAGTTGCACCAATCCTCAAGGTGAGAACGGGCGATACACGGTACCGAAGAGGCTAGCAAATATGAGGAGGTGAGAGTGCGTATGTCCATGATGTCACATTAGTCATGAAGAAATCATATAATTGTTCCAAATTTTTTTTCATCTTATGACAAATCAAAGTACTACTTGCATGCCTCGAGGGAGAGGGTTGGTAGGAATTAACCATTGCACGACTCCGACTCAAAACAACACACAATATTCAACGAGGAATAGAAATGCTCAAGCATCATCACCATGCCTTTTTAATTTTTTAGATGAACAAGAAGTTTAACATCTCTTAATATCGAATCTATCTGAATTAACAGTAATGCACTTCCACGTTTTTCATATCACCACAAAGATATCATTAACCCACAATTTCTCTATATGTGCTACATGATGGTTTTTATCATCATTCATTGGGTACTCATTATTTTTGATCTAGTCTTATGACCCAAGAAAGTTACCATCACTATTTGTACAACTCTTAAGCAAATATAAGTGAAAAGTGATAGCATAATATTTCTGTAAAATCTACACGCCACTGCGCTAAAAAAAGTGAAGTACTAGAGCAACTGCTAGGCTCAAAAGATATAAGTGAAGCACACAGACTATTCTAACAAATTGTGATGATGTGATCTATCTATCAAATAGGTGTTTCCAGCAAAAAGTTATTGTGGTATACTTAAAGTAAAAGAAAACAATGCTCCAAGCAAAACTGATATCATGCAATGGATAAAAATATAGCTCCAAGTAACATACCGATGGATTGAGACGAAAAGAGGGGATGCCTTCCGGGGCACCCCACGCTTAGACGCTTGAGTGTTCGAGGAATATTATATTGGGGGTGCATTGGGCATCCCCAAGCTTAGGATTTTTCCACTCATCAATCCTTTGTCCATGGGGACAATACCCAAAACTTGAAAACTTCAATCACATAAAACTCAACAAAACTTCGTGAGATCCGTTAGCATAAGCAACATATCAAATATTTTCAGGTGCTGTTACATATTTATTCTTATTTTATTTTAGCATAGGGTAATGTATCTTAACTCCTCCATGGCTTATACCCCCCGATATAATCCGTAGCATCATCAAAACAAGCAAACTACACATGCAAAAAACAGAATCTAACTGAAACAGAGAAGTCCGTAGTAATCCATAATGAACCTATACTTATGCAACTCCAAAAATTCTGAAAAATTAGGACAAACTGATGAATTTTTATATTAATAGAGTGTCAAAAATTCATCTTAAAAAGACGTTCCAGTATAATCTGAGAAAGTCTGCACTAGATATAAAAGTTTCTGTTTTTGCACCCTATCAATTCTACTCATCATGCAAATCATCCCAAATGCTTTATTTCGCACAAATACTAAATAAATATAAAAAAAATCATCACAGAGGCAATAATCATGTTATCACACACTAACAGAAGTAAGAAGCAAAAATTAAAGATAACTTTTGGGTTGCCTCCCAACAAGCGCTATTGTTTTATGCCCCTAGCTAGGCATATTGCATAGTTTCAAGTGTTGGATCCCTTCATATATTTAAAAATTAGTTCCTCAAAATTTTTAATTAACAAAAAACCCTTGTCCATCTTGGTTGGAGTATTGAAGTACTCAAAGGATTTATACAATCATTGCTAACATCACTACCATCTAAGGGTTCTTCATATAGGACATGGATTTCATCACTAATAGGTTCCCTAATAGTATTTTGTTTCAAATCTTCATTACACCCTTCATTAATTACTTTAGCAATCCATTCAAATTTATCACAAGTGTGGAGAAAAAAATATTGTGTTAATTCTTCGGTAAGAACATTCCTCCTCATATTTGTATCAAATCCATGATAGTCATTAGATTCCAACTTACGCATAACATCTTTATTATTGAGGATAGCTTCTATGGGAGGACATTCAGATTTTATTATGCATAACATAAAATTTCCTTTGCTTCATGCAAAATATAATCAAATTAATTAATAAGAATGGTGGCGGCAAATTCCTTAATCTCGGGATCATGCAAGCTAGGAAGTCCCAAGAATATCTTTTGAAGCATAGGATGGAGATGCACAAATTTTCTTTCCATTTTCAAAATAAGCATATTGATAGAATCCACATAACAATTTGTTTCATGATGTATAGATCTTCTAACGAGAGAGGATGCTAATGAATAGTCAAAGAATTTATGGATGACATTCTATCCAATAATGTTCCCACTACCCACATGATAAATTTTAGAATTTAAGGTTGTGTGAGTGTTCGTAGTATGGGCTTGATCCATAGGAGGGTCATAAGTGGGCTTAATAAATTTTAATGCCGCAACATCCAACTCACTAGCACCATCTTCACTATCACTTCCAATGATAACTTTCTAAAATTCAAACATGATAGCAATTTTCAAGCAAACTAGAAAGCGAAGATGCAGTCTAGTGACAAGTTTGAGCAAGAAAGGATAAATATTTTTGTATTTTTATTTTTTTATGAGACAAACTAAATATACTAGCAAATAAAAAGACAAACAAGTGAATGAAATTTTATGTGGAGTTACTTGGTAGTTGGTGATGATATTCCATGGCAACGACACCAGAAATCCTTCCGAATACTCGTGATCTCCGTTGGCTTTTCCGTGAAGAGGAACGGGTTATCACAACACAAAGTAGGTAAATATTTTACTCAGTTACGAAACCAAGGTTTATCAAACCAATAGGAATATCAACCACAACCGTCGTAGCGGTTGCACACAAAAGATCAAACAACTTGCACCCAATGCGGGCAAGAGGGTTGTCAATCCTCTTGTCTTGTTATTTGCTAGCAAGTGAGGTGTGTAGATAATTGTAGATAGCAATATAAAATAAAAACAAGTAAATGGAAGCAAGGTAATGAAGGTTTTATCAATATATTGTGAATAGACCCCGGGGCCATAGCTTTCCCTAATGGCATATCTCATGGAAAAATAGCATACAGTGGGTAAACAAATTATTGTTGGGCAATTGACAGAAAAGCAAATAGTTATGCGATATTTACGGCAATGATCATGTGTATATAGGCACCACCTCCATAAAAAAATAGGCTGACTCCTGCATGCTCCTATTACTATTACTTCACTTCAAGAGCGCTTCTATGCTTGCCTCTCTACGTATTAAGTTCATGAAGAACGAAATAATGCATGGAGTAAGATGACATGATTAGAGAAAGTAAACTCAAGCAATATGAATAAACGCCATCGTTTTATCCTTAGTAGCATCAATACAAAGACGCATCTTGTCCCCATCTGTCAATGGGATATAGAAATTGGCCAAGTTGAACCTACCACAACGCACCTCTCTCACCAAAGAAATACCGATCTAGTTGGCCAAACTATTTCAATAGATCGAAGAGAATTACGAAGCTATCATAATCATGCACATAAGAATCATACAAGTATTCAGAGGTGACTCAAATATTTATCATGAATAATCTGAACATAAACTCACAATTCATCGGACCGCAACAAACGCACCTTACAAAATGAATCACATCATATGGATCAAAGCGAAGATGCGATGATCATTGTATTGAAGATCAAAGAGAGTGATTGCCATCTAGGTATTGACTATGGGCCCCTAGGTCTATGGTATATTACTCACACATCATCGTGAGGGAAGCAAGGTTGATGAAGAGGCCCTTCGTGATCGACCCCCTCAAACAGGGTGCGAGAACGAAGTTCTAGATGGCCTCCCGTAGGAAATGAGACTTGCGGCAGTGTAAAAAGTGTTTCGGTACTCCCGTGGTGTTTTTGGGTAGATGAGAATTCATAAGCCAAAGAATGGAGGCGGGAGGGCCACGAGGGAGGCACAACCTATCAGGGCACCCCTAGGTCGCATCCTGTTATCTTGTGGGACCCTCATGAGGCCTCTAGCCTTCTTTCGATGCTCGTTGGTCTTCTTTTGGTCCAAAAAAATAATATTAAATTTTCATGGCAATTGGACCCCGATTGACATGGCAAACCAGCAAAGTGAAAAACACGAAGAAAACAACAACTAGCACTCGACACTGGGTCAATAGGTTAGTGCTAAAAAATAATATAAAATAGTAAATAAATACCGCCATAGCATACTATAATGATATTATATTAGCATGGAAGAATAAAAATTTATAGATACGTTGGGGACGTATCATATTCGCAAAAAATCTTCGTGATTTTTTATCTCGTTTGGACTTTGATTGATATGGAATTTCTACAAAACAAAAATCACACAAGAAAAAAAGAATTGGCACTGGGCACTGGATAAGTAAGTTAGACACAAAAATAATATAAAATGTTGTCAAAAGCATATGAAATTTGTAGAACATTGGCATGAAACAATCAAAATTATAGATACGACGGAGACATATCACAAGCCACCGACAAGCCTCCTTGCTGTTGAAGAAGACCCGGGAGCCACCCCGTCCGGTAAGAATCCCACTACGTTGCCACCACTCCACCTCATCGAGCTAATTATCACTGGCAATGAGGTGTTGAGAGGGAATGCAGTTAGGTGGGCCTTGTCAGGGCACGTGGGAGCTCAATGGAATTACAACAGCTTTAATGACACCGGTACTAATGGCGTGACAGGATAATAAAAGGTAGCCGGTCAAATGACACAGAAGGAGAGACAATTGTTGTCGGGGAGCACCGCCAGCATGACACCTTATAGTGCACTCAATGCACGTGTCCCAATCCGTCATGGTTAGGTAGCTTCCACTTTAGCATGTCAGTAGTTTGAGCACTATTACATCCACTATTTACCCTTGTGCATCTACTATTTTAGCCACTGTGGTAACCCCTTTAACCTATAAAAGGAGGTCGATGGATATCTTTACAAGGGTTGAAACCCTGCTCAATTGCATGCGTAGTAGCACTCTCGAGCTTCTTGCCGGGTGCTACTTCTCAAACAACAGCGCCAGAAATTGACACGTTGATGGAGACTTGCTTGCGTTGGTTTTTCCCTTGAAGAGGGAAGGGTGATGCAGCACGGGAGGAGTAAGTATTTCCCTTAGTTTGAGAACCAAGGTATCAATCCAGTAGGAGAATCTCCTCAAGTCCAGAGTACCTGCGCAAGCACAAACGAGCTTGCACCCAACGCTATAAAGGGGTTGTCAATCCCTTCAAGATTGATTGCGAAGTGAGATCTGAAGGCGGAAAGTGCAACGAAGTAAAAGAGTAAGGCTGAAAATATGGTGTGAAGTAGACCCGGGGGCCATAGTGTTCACTAGAGGCTTCTCTCAAAATAGCAAATATTACGGTGGGTGAACAAATTACTTTTGAGCAATTGATAGAACCGTGCAAAGTCATGACGATATCTAAAGCAATTATCATACATATAGGCATCACGTCCGAGACAAGTAGACCGATACTTTTTGCGTCTACTACTATTACTCCACACATCGACCGCTATCCAGCATGCATCTAGTGTATTGAGTTCATGACGAACAGAGTAACGCCTTAAGCAAGATGACATGATGTAGAGGGATAAACTCAAACCAATGATGAAAACCCCACCTTTTTACCCTTGATGGCAACAACATGATGCGTGCCTCGCTACCCCTTCTATCACTGGGTGAGGTCACCGGATGGTATTAACCCAAAACCAAGCACTTCTCCCATTGCAAGAATCATAGATCAAGCTGGCCAAACAAAACCCACAACTCGAAGAGAATTACAAGGATATGAAATCATGCATATAAGAGATCAGAAGAAACTCAAATAAGATTCATAGATAATCTGATCATAAATCCACAATCATCGGATCTCGACAAACACACCGCAAAAGAAGATTACATCGGATAGATCTCCATGAAGATCATGGAGAACTTGGTATTGAAGATCCAAGAGAGCGAGAAAGCCATCTAGCTACTAGCTATGGACCCGTAGGTCTATGATGAACTACTCACGCATCATCGGAGAGGTCATGGTGTTGATGAAGAATCCCTCCCTATCCGAATCCCCCTCCGGCAGGGCACCGGAACGTGCCCCAAATGGGATCTTGTGGAGACAGAAGCTTGCGGCGACGAAAAAGTACTTTCGATGATCTCCTGATTTTTTCTGGAATTTTTGGGAATGTATAGGCGAAAGACCTAGGGCAGAGGTGCCCCAGGGAGCCCACAAGCCTGGGAGGCGCGGCCCCCTGGCTGCGGATAGGGGGCTTGTGGGGTCCCTGGTGGCCCCCTGCCTTGGTTCTCAAGTCCCCCGGTCGTCTTCTGTTTCGGAAAAAATCTTTTTGGAAGTTCTGTTCCGTTTGGACTCCGTTTAAAATCCTCCTCTGAAAGGGGTCAAAAAACACGGAAAAAACAGGAACTGGCACTTGGCACTGAGTTAATAAGTTAGTCCCAAAAAAGATATAAAAGGCATACAAAGCATCCAAAGTTTGACAAGATAATAGCATGAAACCATCAAAACTTATAGATACGTTGGAGACGTATCAAGCATCCCCAATCTTAACTCCTGCTCGTCCTCGAGTAGGGAAGTGATAAAGACTGATTTTTTGATGTGGAATGCTACCTAGCATAGTTGTCCTTTGTAACTTCTTTCGTGTGACATGAATGTTCAGATCCGTAAGATTCAAATCAATAGTTTTCTATTGCCATGAAAACAATAATACTTCAAGGAAACTAGCAAGGTTATCATGAACTTTCGAAATAACAAGGCCAAAGAAAGTTATCCCTACAAAATCATATAGCCTGGCTATGCTCCATCATCCTCACACAACTAATTTATATCATGCACAACCCCGGTATTGGCCAAGTAATTGTTTTTGCACTCTTACTTTGTCAAACTTTTTATAACTATCACGCAATACATGAGCGTGAGCCATGGATATAGCACTATAGGTGGAATAGACTGTGGTGGTGGTTGTGAGACAAAAAGGGAGGAGATAGTCACATTGACTCGGCGTATCAAAGGGCTATGGAGATGCCCATTAATAGATATCAATGTGAATGAGTAGGGATTGCCATACAAAGTATGCACTAGAGCTATAAGTATGTGAAAGCTCAAAAGGAGAACTAGTGGATGTGCATCCAACTTGCTTTCTCACGAAGACCTAAGGCAATTTTGAGGAAGCCTGTCATTGGAATATACAAGCCAAGTTATATAATAAAGATTCCCACTAGCATATGGTGATGACAAATCGAGAGGCTCTCAATCATGAAGAACATGGTGCTATTATGAAGCACAAGTGTGGAAAAAGATAGTAACATTGTCCCTTCTCTCTTTTTCTCTTTTTTTATTTGGGCTCTTGGGCCTCTTTTTTCTCTTTTTTTTGCTTTTTTTTTTGGGCTCTTTGGCCTCTTTTTTTTATTTCCTCACATGGGACAATGCTCTAATAATGATGATCATCACACTTTTATTTACTCACAGCTCAAAGCTCAGAACGATGATGACTCCATAGGAAATGCCTCTGGCAGTGTACCGGGATGTGCAACGATCTAGCTTGGCGTATGACGTTGAAGCATCTCGCTAGCTATCTTACGATCATGCAATGGCAATATGAGAGTGATGGCACAAGTCATGAGACGGAACGGTGGGAGTGGCATGGCAATATATCTTGGAATGGCTATGAAAATGCCATAGTAGGTACGTATGGTGGCTATTTTGAGGAAGGCATATGGTGGGTTTGTGCACCGACGAGAATTGCGCGGCACTAGAGAGGCTAGCAATGGTGGAAGGTGAAAGTGCATCTATACCATGGACTCACATTAGTCATGAAGAACTCACATACTTGTTGCGAAAGTTTTTATTAGTAATCGAAACAAAGTGCTAAACGCATACTCCTAGGGGAAGTGTTGGTAGGTGTTAACCATCGCGCGATCCCGACCTCAACACAAAGGATGAGAATCAATAGATCAATTATGCTCTGACTTCCTGACATAGCGGTTCACCATACGTGCATGCTATGGGAATCACTAACTTCAACACAAGTATTTCTAGATTCACAACACCCTACTCACAAAACTCTTAATATTACCAAATCCACGTCTCAAAACTAATTGAGAGGAATCAAAACTTCTCTTTCTACTCAATGCACATGAAGATGGAGGTTTTTGTATCCTCTTTGGGTACCTATAAACTTTGGGACTACTTTCATAGCACAAGCCAACTACCAAGTCACGCGCCGCCGTGCTCTAAAAGATCTAAGTGAAGCACATAGAGCAAAATTATCTAGCTCAAAAGATATAAGTGAAGCACGATGAGCATTCTAGAAAAATCATGATGAGTGCATGTCTCTCTCAAAAGGTGTGCAGCAAGGATGATTGTGACACAACAAAAGGAAAGACTCCTACGATACAAGACGCGCCAAGAAAAACACATATCATGTGGTGAATAAAAATATAGCTCCAAGTAATGTTATCGATGGATTGAGGACGAAAGAGGGGATGCCTTCCCGGGGCATCCCCAAGCTTAGGATTTTTGGTGTCCTTGAATTTGGATTGGGATGCCTTGGGCATACCCAAGCTTTAGCTCTTTCCACTCCTTATCTCTTTGTCCATGAGAACATCACCCAAAACTTGAAAACTTCACAACACAAAACTTAAACAAAGACTCATGATATCATTAGCACAAGAAAACAAACGACCACCTCTTTAGGTACTGTAGAAATCTTGATTTATATTTATATTGGTTTTAAATTACTATATTCTCACTTTTCCATGGCTAGTACCCCCCGATACTATCCATAGTTTCATCAAAACAAGCAACCAACTCAACAAAAACAGAATCTGTAAAAAATAGACCAGTCTATAGCAATTTGTATACTTCGTATACTTGTGTTACCTCAAAAATTCTGAAACAATACGACTGTCTGGGAAAAAGGCATATCCACCAGCAGCAAAAAGAATCAACTCAAAAGCTCTTTCTGAATAAAAATGAAAAATAATCTCGTGAGCAAAAAGTTTCTGTCTTTTTCCAGCAGGATCAAACAACCATCACTAAGACTAGTCATAAAGGTTTTTATTGGCTCAAACAAAAAAAGAAACACAAAAGACACAATCATAACACAATTATGATAGTGTGGACGCAACAAAATAGAAAGAAAAAGATAAATTCATTGGGCTGTCTCCCAACAAGCGCTATTGTTTAACGCCCTTAGCTAGGCATTGATAATTCAATGATGCTCACATAAAATATAGCAATCAGACACGAAGAGAGCATCATGAAACATGTGACAAACACATCTAAGTCTAACATACTTCCTATGCATAGGCATCTTATAGGAAAGCAAATTGGCAAGACAACCAATAGTTACCAAATGCAAGGATGAAGAAAGAGACAATAGCAATCTCAACATAACGAGAGGTAATTTGGTAACATGAAAGTTTCTACCACAATATTTTCCTCTCTCATAGCAATTACATGTGGGATCATAATTAAATTCAACAATATAGCTATCACAAAGGATATTCTTTTCATGATCCACATGCATCCAAAGTTGACGCTTTTCAAAAATAGTGGGATTATCATCAACTAAAGTCATGACTTCTCCAAACCCACTTTCATTCTTATTGCAAACATCATATTCATCATGAGGCTTAAACAAATTTTCAAGATCATAAGAAAAATCATTACCCCAGTCATGATCATTGCAACAAGTAGTGGACATAGAAAAACTAGCATCCCCAAGCTTAGGGTTTTGCATATTTTTAGCATGATTGTCATTAATAGAATTTATAATGAAATCATTGCAATCATGCTTTTCATTCAAGGAGCCCTCGTGAATCACTTCATAAATTTCTTCCTCACGATTTTCAGATTCATGCATCTCAAGCAAAACTTCATAAAGATAATCTAGTGCACAAAACTCACTAGCAATTGGTTCCACATAAGTGGATCTCTTAAAGAGATTAGTAAGTGGGTGAGGATCCATATCACTAGATTTTCAGCAAGCGAAGATGCAAGCATATCGAGGGCACATAGCACACAAGCAAAGGAAAGGCAAGCGAAAGAAAAGGCAAACGAAAAAGGCCAATATTTTTGTAAATTTTTGTTTTTCAGAAGTGGGGGAGAGGAAAACGAGAGGCAAAAAAGTAAATGCAAGAGATGAGTTTGCGACACTTACTTGGATGAGTTCTTGACTTGATCCTCCCCGGCAACGGCGATAGAAATCCTTCTGCTGCTTCTCAAACAACTGCACCAGAACTTGACACGTTGACGGAGACTTGCTTCCGTTGGTTTTTCTCTTGAAGAGGAAAGGGTGATGCAACACAGGAGCAGTAAGTATTTCCCTCAGTTTCAGAACCAAGGTATCAATCAAGTAGGAGAATCTCGTCAAGTCCAGAGTACCTGCGCAAACACAAACGAGCTTGCACCCAACGCTATAAAGGGGTTGTCAATCCCTTCAAGATTGATTGCAAAGTGAGATCTGAAGGCGGAAAGTGCAACAAAGTAAAAGAGTAAGGCTGAAAATATGGTGTGAAGTAGACCCCCGGGCCATAGTGTTCACTAGAGGCTTCTCTCAAAATAGCAAATATTACGGTGAATGAACAAATTACTGTCGAGCAATTGATAGAACCGCGCAAAGTCATGACGATATCTAAGGCAATGATCATACATATAGGCATCACGTCCGAGACAAGTAGACCGATACTTTCTACATCTACTACTATTACTCCACACATCGACCGCTATCCAGCATGCATCTAGTGTATTGAGTTCATGACGAACAGAGTAACGCCTTAAGCAAAATGACATGATGTAGAGGGATAAACTCAAACAAATGATGAAAACCTCATCTTTTTACCCTTGATGGCAATAACACGATGCGTGCCTCGCTACCCCTTCTGTCACTGGGTGAGATCACCGCATGGTACGAACCCAAAACCAAGCACTTCTCCCATTGCAAGAATCATAGATCAAGCTGGCCAAACAAAACCCACAACTCGAAGAGAATTACAAGGATATGAAATCATGGATATAAGAGATCAGAAGAAACTCAATTAAGATTCATAGATAATCTGATCATAAATCCACAATTCATCGGATCTCAAGAAACACACCGCAAAAGAAGATTACATCGGATCTCAGCAAACACACCGTATGGAGAATTTGGTATTCAAGATCCAAGAGAGAGAGAAAGCCATCTAGCTACTAGCTATGGACCCGTAGGTCTATGGTGAACTACTCACGCATCATCGGAGAGGTCATGGTGTTGATGAACAAGCCCTCCGTATCTGAATCCCCCTCCGGCAGGGCACCAGAACGTGCCCCAGATGGGATCTTGCGGAGACAGAAGCTTGCGGCGGCGGAAAAGTACTTTCGATGATCTCCTGATTTTTTTGGATTTTTGGGAATATATAGGCAAAAGACCTAGGGCAGAGGTGGCCCAGGGAGCCCACAAGCCTGGGAGGCGCGGGCCCCCTGGCCGCGGCGAGGGGGCTTGTGGGGTCCCTGGTGGCCCCCTGCCTTGGTTCTCAAGTCCCCCGATCGTCTTCTGTTTCGGAAAAAATATTTTTGGAAGTTTCGTTCCGTTTGGACTGTGTTTAAAATCCTCCTCTGAAAGGGGTCAAAAACACGGAAAAAACAGGAACTGGCACTTGGCACTGAGTTAATAAGTTAGCCCCAGAAAATATATAAAAGGCATACAAAGCATCCAAAGTTTGACAAGATAATAGCACGAAACCATAAAAAATTATAGATACGTTGGAGAAGTATCACCGGGCAGCTGCGCTCCTTGTGACCTGAGCAATCAAATACACCATAAAACACATGACGTAGGATTTTACGCCTCCGAGCGGCCTGAACCTGTCTAAACCCTAGTTGTGCACTAGCTGGTGTTGCTCTTTGCATACATAGATCCCCACACCTGAATTGCACAGGACATCGTCAGTCCCATAGATTATCGTACCTTGACATCTTTTGTGCACCAGGCACGGCGATTGCACGTGTGAATCTTCAGCAGCTTCTGCGCATCTTCATCATATTCTCCACCGATGCCCATGGAACCCAAGAAGGCCAAGGGCACGTTGGCAGCCATCCCATCTTTGTCGAGCACCGTGCTCACCGTACTGGTGAGTGCAGTCACAACACGGTGCAGAGCTTCATGATCCGTGACCCAGACCCAGCCGTTGTGTCATACAAGGACACACCAGTGACGTCCAAGGACAACACTACGGAGACAACAACAACGAAGACGGCTGCAGGGCGAAACATCCACCGTGCCCGTCACAAGACAACCACGACCCACGCCCGTGGAAGGAAGAGGACCCTAGGCGGCGTGTGGACAAGACCCGTGTACACCAATCCGAGGACGCACAGGGCCAACCCCAAGGTCAACCTCGTGGCGAGCACATGCAACATACATCATGGCGGGGCAGTGCTCCTCCTGACCCCGTCAGGAGAAAGAGCGCCACCCATGCCTTGCATCGCAACATGCCAAAGACCATGGATGAAGCTTGAGCGCAAGCTTAGCTACTGCTGAACTTTCCACCCGCTCCGGTGAAGATGGACGACTGGAGGCCCACCAGACAGAGCCTGCTAAGCTTCACCAATCGTGACAAGCCAAATGAGGCAGGGCCTTGTGAGCGTGCCATGTGGCGCCAACAAATCCCAATAGAAGACAGAGTGCTCGCATGGCTCGCATTTTGTAGTCATCATCACAACAGTAGCAAGTGCCTCGCTAGACCGATGTGCAAGATGAGTTGTCTTTTGTATCAGCGAACCCGCGACAACAACAAGACCAACGCCAGGCCCTGAAGGACCGGCGAAAGGAGGAAGCCCGCACCGCCATCTAGCGGTGGCTGGAGATGGGGCGTCAATCAAATGACCGAGTCATACCAGGCAATGATGAGCCTGTACCAGGAGTTCTCGACAGCCTACCTTATCAGATAGGTTGCCCGACATTCACCCGTGAGATGTCGCAAGTCCGATGGCCCTCAACCAAGACCTAAAAGCCCTACTTGTCAAACAAGTACAAGGGCAAGATCAGCCCATCGGAGTTCCTCGGCATGTACACCAATGCGGTGAGGTTGCCGGGGGACGCAACGAGAAAATATTCACCAATTACTTCTTGTTGGCGCTTAAACCCAATGTGAGGAGTTGGTTGAGGAACTTGCCGGAGGGATCCATCTCCTCTTGGCTACATTTGTGGAACCAGTTTGTTGGCGCATGCCATGGTGTCCACAAGCTCCAAGGGCAGTCCACCGACCAACATGTGCTTCCCCAGAGGGATGGAAAATCCCTTAGCAAGTGCATGCAAAGGTTAAGCCTTGTGAAACACAACATCCCCGACATCAATGCTGCAGCAGCGATTTTCGTGTTCCACACAAACATGCTGTAATACCCAAGATGTGATCCTATCCTTATTTTGGCATGCGGGCCTCGACATGGATAGAAGCGCATCTCGTTGTTTTGCAAGAATGAATATCTTTACAAGTACATGCAAAGAAGAGATGAGTATATGGAATTGTCTTACACTTGCCACAAGCTATTCATGATCATCTCAATACAAACATACATTCAATCACCATTCAGAAGAGAAGGGTCCGACTACGAGCGAAATCAAACAGTAAAATGATGACCATCCTTGCTATCCCATGCTGTCTGCCTGGAAACCATCCTATGATCGATGAAGAAGAATAAGAAACTCCAAATAGAACAATCATCGTGCTCACGTCAAAGTATCGCTTTAACTGTACCTGCAACTGTTGTAGTAATCTGTGAGCCATAGGGACTCAGCAATCTCATTTCCAAAGGTATGAAGACTAGAAAAGCTTAATGGGTGAGCTATGGTTAGGTGGTGAGGCTGTACCAAGCACTAAGCATTTATTTGAATGGCTAACATACGAGTACAAGAATAAGAGGGGGGGGGTGATCTATGCATAAACGGACATGATCTAATAATGATCAAGAATGATCCTCAACACCTACTTACGAATCAACCTTAACCCCACCGTGTCCTCTCTCATGTTTATAACTCACGAGAAGATACAATCATGGTTGCACACACACTTGGTGTTGGGGAACGTTGCATGGGAAACAAATTTTTTTCCTACGAAAACGAAGACCTGCCATGGTGATGTCCATCTATGAGAGGAGATTTGGATCTACGTACCCTTGTAGATCGCACAACAGGAAGCGTTAAGAAACGGTTGATGTAGTGGAACGTCCTCACGTCCCTCGATCCACCCCACGAACCATCCCACGAACTGTCCCGCGATCCGTCCCACGATCCGTTTCGATCTAGTGCCGAACGGACGGCACCTCCGCGTTCAGCACACGTACAACTCGATGATGAACTCGGCCTTCTTGATCCAGCAAGCAAGATGGAGAAGTAGATGAGTTCTCCGGCAGCGTGACGGCGATCCGGTGGTGGTGATGATCTACTCCTGCAGGTCTCCGCCCGAGCTCCGTAGAAATCCGATCTAGAGGTGGAACTATGTTGTTTAGGGTTGAGTTGCACGTGGCAAAAGTTGTCTCAAATCAGCCCTAAAAGACCACTATATATAGGAGGGAGGGGGAGGAGGCTTTCCTTGAGGACCAAGCCCTCAAGGGGTGTGCCGGCCAAGGGGGAGGTGGACTCCCACCCCAATTCGGTTTGGGGGAAGGAGTCCACTCCTTCCTTCCCACCTCCCCTTTTCCTTTTTCCTTTTCCTTTTCTTTGGTATTTTCTTATATGGCGCCATGGGCCCCTTGGGCTGACTCCACCAGCCCACTAGGGACTTGTGGCGCCACCCTATGGACTTGGGCTCACTCCCGGGTGGGTGGGCCCCTCCCGGTGAACTCCCGGAACCCGTTCGTCACTCCCGGTACACTTCCGGAATTGCCCGAAACTTTCCGGTAACCAAATGAAACCATCCTATATACCAATCTTCGTTTACGGACCATTTTGGAAACCCTCGTGACGTCCGTGATCTCATCCGGGACTCCAAACAACGTACTAAAACATTGCCGGACCTCAAGTGTGCAGACCCTGCGGGTTCGAGAACTATGTTGACATGCCCCGAGGCACTCCTCGATCAATATCCAATAGCGGGACCTGGATACCCATATTGGATCCTACATATTCTCCGAAGATCTTATCGGTTGAACCTCACTGTCAAGGATTCATATAATCCCATATGTCATTCCCTTTGCCCTTCGGTATGTTACTTGCCCGAGATTCAATCGTCGACATCCGCATACCTATTTCAATCTCATTACCAGCAATTCTCTTTACTCGTTCCATAATACAAGATCCCGTGACTTACACTTAGTCACATTGCTTGCAAGGCTTGTGTGTGATGTTGTATTACCGAGTGGGCCCCGAGATACCTCTCCGTCACACGGAGTGACAAATCCCAATCTTGATCCATACTAACTCAACGAACACCTTCGGAGATACCTGTAGAGCACCTTTATAGTCACCCAGTTACGTTGTGACGTTTGATGCACACAAGGTATTCCTCCGGTGCCAGTGATTTATATGATCTCATGGTCATAGGAACAAATACTTGACACGCAGAAAACAATAGCAATAAAACGACACGATCAATATGCTACGTTCATAGTTTGGGTCTAGTCCATCACATGATTCTCCTAATGATGTGATCCAGTTATCAAGCAACAACACTTTGCACGTAGTCTGAAAACCTTGACTATGCTTGATCAACTGGATAGCCAACTAGAGGCTTGCTAGGGACATTGTTTTGTCTATGTATCCACACATGTATCTATGTTTTCATTCTATACAACTATAGCATGGATAATAAACGATTATCTTTAAACAGGAAATATAATAATAACTATTTATCATTGACTGTAGGGCTTATTTCCAACACTTGGTATATTTTAATTGTGTTTATTTAAAGTTTTCTGTCAACTAGTGTTAAACAAATTTTCCAAGTTGCCACATAATCGCGGGCACGACTTTGAGAAAGATTTAACCCTGCAGGTTGTGTGGAAAACCTGAACCATATAAAACCCATAATATCCATGGAATCCTGGTTGAACACCTCAACATCGAGATAGCCCAAAGTATCCTCGGAATCCCGTGCATAAGACGTTTGAGAAAGGTAAAACAAATCCAGCAAGGCTGCCGGACGTGTCGACGAACCCGATAGGAGTCGCATATCTCGTTCTGAGGACACGACCAGATTGTCCAAACTTCCGATAGGCCAATCACAGACTTAACCCTAGAAGCCATTGAGGGTTGACAGGTTGGACCAATACTCATGAGGAGCACTCGCCCAGGCGTTGATTAGTTATCCACGGCGTCTGAAAAGTCCCTATACAGATTTATTAGTTATTTGGCAAATGTAGTACCAATGTTGGGCCGTGCCAACAAAGATTTATCCCAAAAGGAAAATCAAGGGGGTCCCCATAACAACCGCAAGCATGTGAGGAGCGTTCAATATGGAAAATAAGACCGGTACAAAAGTAACTAGGGTGGCAAATGTGGAACAAAACACCGAGCCAAAAGGCCGAGCCTTCCACCTTTTACCAAGAATATATGTGCATAAAATTAAATAGCAATAATATTGTGATAACTCAAGAAATCCATGTTGTCACATGGAAAAAACTTGCACCCGCAACTAGCAATGCTATAAGAAGGGCTGAGCAAGCGACAACATAGCCAAACAACGGTTTGCTCGGATCTTGAGGGGGTTAGAGGCTTTTCATGGCAATGTTTGGAGGCTTAACATCCATGTGCTAGGTAACGAGACATAACAATAGAAGCAGGGAAATTATCAAAGCAATGATAGTAGTGTTATCGAGGGAAATAATCATCCTTCCTGATATATTGCTTGGAAGAAGAACAAATTCATGAAGTAGACGAGTCAACGTAGTCGAGCGAATCCTCACACTCCGAAGCGGTTTCGAAACTCTATCGAGAAGAAGAAATCCGGAAACAAACAAACAACACACAATAAACACCACAACATATACATGGCATGATGTGCAAACAAATATGATGCATTTCCATTAATTATGTATGACATGGCAAAGCACAACAATCAACTTCTACACATTAAGTGAAGCTCAATATGCAACGAGTTGCATATCGATGAAACTTCACATTTGACTCATTTAATTTACTCTCGTTTATTTACACGACAATTTTAAATATTGTTAAACATGGTAAGAGGTGAAACATAAATAAACTATCTATCTAGACATTTTAAATGAGGTCAGAAACAACATATTGCATTTCCGAAACGACCCCATATGTTAAATTCGAAATTGGACCAGATCTGAACTAAACACATTTTATATTTCTTAAACAGGAAAATAAAGTGCACCATGTGATTCTACACATCATTATAGTCAATTTACATATATAGATAATCTAAAATGGAATTACGGTCTAAATGAGATGACCAACATAAGATAAATATGCCATGAATGCAAAATCCATGCAAATGACAACCACAACATTTTTAGATCATGGATGTAGGAAGGTATTATGAAACTACATGAGATTATAAGCAAGTTTCATGTATGGCATGTTCAAAATGGAGCAACGGTTCAACAAATACAACCAATCCAAGATATATTGATAATCTGCCCAAAACATCAACATGAAATTTTGCACATGCCAAAACAACAAGCTATATGAATCTAAATTGCACAAACAAGACATTGGGTAGTATTTTACATGATGCACAATCATTCAACTCATAACAAAAATTGAATCGAAGCATGGATCACCAGGAAATGAGCTCACAAGATGGCTACTTGAACACACTTTCAGACTTGGTGAAAATATCAATATTTAACATAGCAGTTTTATTATGTAGGCATATTGGTAGCAAGAAAAACACATGCTACAGATCATATAATGACATGAAAATTTACAGCATGGTAGTAGGCATGATCATTTCATTTCATTCCATACTAGCAAGATCTAATTATGCACACAATCATAACTAGCATCAACACAACATGGCATCATGAACCAATCAGGTTCTCAAACTTAGAATTATTTTGACCCTAAAACAACAACATTTTTATGACATGTTGGCAGCAAGATAATAACATCTAAACATGCTTTTTCGTGGGAAAAAAATACGAGGGGCTAGTACACATCACATAGGGCACATCTCATGTTCAACAAAAATTCATATGCTGCAAGGTTTAAATCACACAGAACTAACAAAAGAGCATCACAACGAAAATAGAATGCACATAAACTTTCTCAAATGACAACTAGTTGCACAAATGGATTCTATAGATTTTTCTACCCCAAAATCATATATAACCTGTGGGTATTTACTTTGGAAAAAACGACACACCAGTAATTTTTAGATATGATGCACGGTTATTTAATTATTAACATTTTAAAGACTTGCATTTTCTACAATTAAAAAAATGTCCTCGAGAATTAGCTAAAATCACAGCTGCTCGAAAAAATACATGCATGGACTGAATTTGCAATAGCAACATGGTACAACATAATTAAGCGATGCCTGGGCGACAAATAGAGGCCTTGGGTGCTGGGTGGCCTTACCTAGTGGGCTTGGCCTTTCCATGGAGAGGCCCAAGAGGGGCAAGGCAGGCGAGGCGGAGCTGGGCCTTGGCGCGGCTGTGGGCCTGCGGTGGATGAGCTTGTAACGTCCAAGATGCAACACTTTCCATATTTGGAGACGAGGCCTAAGTAGGGAAAGAGAGCATCTTAGCGTTTCACAAGTACAAAAATTACCGCAATACATACATGACGAGATGAGTGTATGGATTTTCTTACACACGCCACAAGTTAAGTTACAAGTCACTCAACAATTTATTTCAAATCATCCATAAGACACGGTCCGACTACGGACAAGATAAATGATAAAATTGCAATGATTTGTCTCGATAGCCCACGAGACGACCAAGGTCCTCTAATCCTCAGGGTACATCGCGTACATGCGGCCACTACCTTCATTGAACTCCCACTGAAGCTGTGTGGCATCAAACACTTTTAGATCTACGGTACCTAGACCTGTGGTGTTGTAGTAATCTATGAGCCACAAGGACTAAGCAATCTTGCAACAATGGTACCAGAACTAATCAAGTTATTGGGTATGGATTGGTAAGTGTTTAGGTTGCAGCAAAACTAAGCATATATGGTGGATAACTCACGAGAACATAATGTAAAGTGAGGGGGTTTACGCATGATGGTCGGAACTACATAATGACCACTAAGTGATCTTGAACACCTACTTACGTCAGTCGTAACCCCACCGTGTCCTCAGTCGGAGAAGGAGCTCATGAAAGAGACATTCACGGTTACGCACACAGTTGGCATATTTTAGTTAAGTTTACTTCAAGTTATCTTGAACTGGATGTTAAACAAAGTTTCCATGTTGCCACATAACTGCGGGCCCGACTTTCCCCATAACAACCCGAGGCGTGTTAGGAGCGCTCGGTTATGGAACATAACACCGGTAGCCGAAACTAAGGCAACAAAAGCGGAACAAAGCACCTAACAAAAGGACAAACCTTCCTCCTTTTGCCAAGTATACAGGTGCATTGAATTAAATAGAAATAATAAGATGATATTCAAAAGCCCATGTAAATATATGAATGAGCCTGCACGTGCAACTAGCAATGCTATAAGAGGGTTGAGCAAGCGCTATCTTATCCAATCAATATTTGCTAGGTTGTGGAGGGGTTAGAGGCTTTTCATGGCAATATTTGGAGGCTATTTATTCAGGTGGTAGGGAGTGGTAATATGGCGATGGAAACGAGTCATCTAACCACAAAAAAATTAGAGACGGTATCAAGGTCACAATCATCTTGCCTGTTGGTTCTTCTGATGGGTACAACTCTTGCTCTCCAGGAATGTACTCAGTGTAAAGCACATATGCTCCCTTGGTGGTTCTGATAATTCATGACAACATACATTGTCTCTTGGACTAACACTTTTACCTAGTATATTTCAGGAATAGTCCATAGAGAGCATTGGCTAAAGGATTATGTGGAGATGTCCCTTGATGCAAGAAAGGAATAAGGTTGGCCCAAGCTTCAAGCTAGAAGACTCTTCATTTTATATTTGTGAGAAATCACTTTTGAGTCCATAGGAAAGCCAATAATATTAAAAGGGGATGAGATATTAAAATGAACTGGTTGATCAAGTGCTGAGAGATAGGCACCAAAAATACCCAGTCATTTTCCCACATAACCACTTTGTCCGAAGACACATACACAAAATCGGTGCCACCAAATTTCTCAATTCGTCCCTACCGATTTTCGTCCCAGACAGAACCCTAGCCAAAGCCACAAATTGGTGCAACCGAATCTGTGTTAGTGCTACCGAGTTTGGGTGACCAACTTTCTGTTGCCTCGGTACACAAAATTGGAATTCCCAAGTTTGAGTATCGCTCTCACGGAGTTGTGTCATCTGACCGTTAGCCACCTTTTCGGTGTCACCGAGTTTTGTATATCGGTTCCACCTGGATTCAAAAGTTGCTGCCTTTAGTGCATGTCGGTACCACCAAGTTCATGACTTCGGTGTCACTGAGTTGGTCACTTTAGGTGTAACGGTTGGATTTTGGGGACTGCCTATATATACCCCTCCACCCATCTCTCATTCAAGGGTGAAACACTTAGAACACACACTTCATTGCCAGATCCATTTTTCTGAGAGAGATCCACCTACTCATGTGTTCAGATAAATATATTCCAATCCAATCATTTAAAACTTGATCTCTAGCCTCCCCAAGATGCTTTCCAGCAAATCAACCTCTCCTACCCATGCCTATTCTTTGAGAGAGTGATTGTGTGTTGAGGAGACTATCTTTAGAAGCACAAGAGAAAGGAGTTCATCCTTCTACCACATCTATTACCTTTTGGAGGGTGGTGCCTCCTAGATTGGTTAGGTGTCGCTTGGGAGCCTCCTACTTCGTGTTGTGGAGTTGAACCAAGATGTTTGTAACGACATGGAGATCGCCTACTTCGTGAATATCTACCGTGAGTGAGGCTAGTCCTTCATGGACGGAAGCCGTGGTGGAATAGACAAGGCCGCTTCTTCGTGGATCCCTTGTGGGTGGAGCCCTCCGTGGACTCTTGCAGCCGCTACCCTCCATGGGTTGAAGTCTCCACTAACATGTACGTGCGATAGCGCCACCTATCAGAACCATGGCAAAAATCTCCGTGCCAACCTCTTTGCGTTGGATCTCCTAAACTCTACTCCTTACTACATGTACAAAGTCTTTACATATCCGCTGCCATATATGTTGACTAGCATTTGTAGGGTGTACTATGTTGGATATAATCCCTAGAGGCAATCATGTATGATGATATTTCCTATGTGTTTATGAATAAAGATAGTCCTTGGACATTATCAATGATCTGTATTAACAAGTATGTGCCTTGTTTGTGAGACTATACATTGTATGATGACTGTCCTAAATGGTCCCTAGTCGAAAGAGTTGTGTGGACGCGCAACCAAGTAGACTGGCATATGATACGGTGGATGGTCCGGTCTCACTGACCATGTAGCATTGGATGCTAGCCGGATAATATGGACTCAGAAAGATCTGGTCAGATTCGACGTAGTCGGATCCGAGGCGAGATAAGGTCTGAGTTGGACAGACCCAACAATGAGATGCAATGACAGGTCATCTATGAGTCTCTAGTACAACATATGTTCTATGTCCTAAGACCCAAGTTGTCGCATGTACTCGGGATGGTGACATACTTTCTTTGGGCCGACCAAACGCTACTCCGTGACTGGGTAGTTACAAAGGCAAGTTTAGGACTTGTCCAAACCCATGTCACGAGACGTGGTCGAGCAAGATGGGATTTTCCCCTCCGACTAGGAGAGATATACTCTAGGCCCCTCGGGTGATCTGACGTGGATAAGCATGGCCATGCGATGAGGATTATGAGATAATCCGAATGTTGGTTAGATTCACCGCAACGAGAAAGAGGTCGTGCGCTAACAAGGATGACCATGTCTCCTTGAGCACGACAACGTATATCATGTGGCAAAGGGAACATAAGTATGAAGTAAATGTTCGCCTAACCAGCTGCATCAGATACTTGGAGTCGACACGCCTTGCTAGAGGCCGCTACCGACTAGCTGAGTCGGACGTGGTCTGACTCGCGGCCAAGTGAACGGGAACCTAAAGGGTCGCACACTTAAGGGAAGGAGCACGTGGGCTTTAGGGTCCATGCAAGGCCCACGAGTTTAACCTGCGCCGGACGCATATATATAGTGGAGGTGCGGCACACCTATTCGATTGATCGCTTCGGTGCCATCATTAGGCCTGTGCATGTGTTGCACCAAGCCACCTCCACTCGCCGCCACCAACTGTGTGATCCGGACCTAGCAGTCCACCGTAGAGTGTTCCTCCTGCACGCGCGAATAGCATTAGAGGCGGTGCGCGTGCACCGCTCTGGAGAACCTGTACGTGGGATCAGTCAAGCGGCTGTTGGTGGGAGACGATCCGATGACCGATTATTCGAGGGAGATCGGACGATGAGGAGATGGACCACGTGGTCGTGTTGCCCCAACTCTACTTCCGTTGCATGGCACTTCGCGTCTTGTGGTAACGATGTGTGATCCATCTCCGTAGCATGTTCTTGGATGTTCTATGCGTAGGAAAATTTTAATTCACATGTGATGCACCTATGGTAGAACCCAACGTACTAGAATTGTTAGAATTGCTAAAATCTGCCAACCATAAAATTGGGAAATAGCTAGGATTTTAATCTTGTCAAGTAGTCTATTCACCCCCCTCTAGACACATCTTCTATCGATGATACACACTGTGATCCTCGCACTCATTATCATCTCACTTTGCTACCCAAAGAAAATACACATCCAATGAACACACGACAATGTGCAATGGTTCAAACTACATGATGCATGAGTGCGGGAAAGAAAGGAGCATGGTAATGCTAACAAGTTATATTTATCATGCATTTGTTATGTTGTTAGCATTCCGGACAGAACCTCAAGTTTATTTATTTGTACATGCATGAACATGTAATAAATGGATGCATCATGAGAAAACGGTGCAAAAACGTATAAAGAGCATCGCAAACCGAGCTACAGATCTCTTAGAATTCACAAAGCAAGATACATAAGTCAACAATGACTAAACAACGTTTGAGAATGAGATATGGGCATTTTCTTGGTAATCCAAGTATGACAAGTGATAGGGTACAAAATTCTATGTGCAATAAACCTAAAATACATGGAAAACAACTAAACACAACTTACACAAAGCACAAAATAAAACAACAACCAATTGATAACCCACAAGCATAGGGGATCGCAACAGTTTCCGAGGGTAGAGTATTCAACCCAAATTTGTTGATTCGACACAAGGGGAAGCTAAATAATATTCTCGAGTATTAGAAGTTGAGTTGTCAATTCAACGACACCTCAAAGACTTAGTATCTGCAGGAAAGTTTCAGTAGCAAAGTAGTGACAACAGTAGCGGTAACACTAGCAGTGGTAACAGTAGTAGCAGTGACAACAGTAGCGGTAACAGTAATGGATCAAGGACCAGTAGGAAAAGCTCGTAGGCATTGGATCGGTGATGGATAATTATGTCGGATGACATTCATCATGTAACATTTATAACATAGCGAGATATGTAACTAGCTCCAGTTCGTCAACGTAATGTTGGCATGTATTCCGTATATAGTCATACATGCTTATGGAAAAGAACTTGCATGACATCTATTGTCCATCCCTCCCGTGGCAGCGGGGTCCTAATGGAAACTAAGGGATATTAAGGTCTCCTTTTAATAGAGAACCGAAACAAAGCATTAGCACTTAGTGAATACATGAACTCCTCATACTATGGTCATCTCCGGGAGTGGTGCCGGCTATTGTCACTCCGGGGTTGCCGGGTCATAACACATAGTAGGTGACTACAACTTGCAAGATAGGATCAAGAACGCACATATATTGATGAAAACATAATAGGTTCAGATCTGAAATCATGGCACTCGGGCCCTAGTGACAAGCATTAAGCATAGCAAAGTAGTAGCAACATCGATCTTAGAACATAGTGGATACTAGGGATCAAACCCCATCAAAACAAACTCGATTACATGATAGATCTCATCCAACTGATCACCGTCCAGCAAGCCTACGATGAGATTACTCACGAACAGTGAAGAGTATCAAGGAAATGGCGATGAAGGAAGGTTGATGATGATGACGACAATGATTTCCCCTCTCCGGAGCCTAGAACGGACTCCAGATCTGCCCTCCAGAGGAAGAACAGGTGGTTGCGGCGGCTCCGTCTCGTAAAACGCGATGAACTATTCTCTCCTAATTTTTTCTGGGCGAGAGAGACTATATAGAGCTGTATTTGGAGGCGGCGGAGCCACGAGGGCCTCACAAGGCTGCCAGGCGTGGCCAGGGGGGGGGGGGGTCGCCTCTTGGGCTTGTGGGCTCCTCGCTCCACGTCTCCAGGTGATTCTTGCGCCAGTATTTTTTATATATTCCAGAAAAAAATCCTCGTAAATTTCCAGGTCATTCCGAGAACTTCCATTTCTGCTTAAAACAACACCATGGCAATTCTGCTGAAAACAACGTCAGTCGGGTTAGTTCCATTCAAATCATGCAAATTAGAGTCCAAAACAAGGGCAAAAGAGTTTGGAAAAGTAGATACGATAGAGACGTACCAACTCCCCCAAGCTTAAAGCCTTGCTTGTCCTTAAGCAATTCAGTTGACAAACTGAAAGAGACAAAAGAAAAACTTTTACGAACTCTGTTTGATCTTGTTGTTGTAATTATGTCTAACTCATATTCTGTTGTTCAGCAAGATCATAAGCTAACCACATAAGCAATGACATTTACGTCTCATGGTAAACTCATATCAATGGAAAAATCAACTAGCGAGCAACAATAGTAAGTTTCAAATGTCAACACTTCAATCAACGGAATCACGAAGCAATATGAACGGATGGTATCTCTCTAGCTCTTTCTGAGACAACAAAACATAAATGCAGAGCACCTTCAAAGACCAAGGGCTGACTGAACATTGTAATTTATGGCGAAGAAGATCCAGTCACAGTCATACTCAATAACAATTAATAGCAAAGCATAAAAATGACGGAGGTGCTCTCTAATTGGTGCCTTTATAAGGAGAGGATGACTCAACAAAAACATAAATAGATAGGCTCTTCGCAGAGGGAAGCATTGATTTGCAGAGGTGCGAGAGCTCAAGCTTTTAAAACAGAGATAAATAATTTTGGGTGGCATGCTTTCATTGTCAACGCGATGACCAAGAGTTTTCACCATCTTCCACGCTACACACATTATAGGCGGTTCCCAAACAGAAAACTAAAGTTTTGACTCCCCCACCACCGATCAATCACACTCCACGACTAGCCGAATCCTCGGGTGCCGTCCATACAAACAACCATCCAGGGGGAGTTTTGTTTGCAATTATCTTTTCGATTTGAGCATGGAACTGGGCATTCTAATTACCGGCCCCTTTCTCGTGAGTGATAGTGAATAAACACGTATCGAGGATAACACGCCTAGCATGGAAGATACTGACCGCCCCTTGTCACCACATGAGAGGTTCGGGCATGCAAAACAGACTATTACTTGAAGATTTAGAGAGTGTCACATACAAATTTACTTGGAACGACACGTAGATACCGCATATAGGTCGGTATGGTGGACTCATATGGAACAACTTTGGGTTTATGGAAGTGGATGCACAAGCAGTATTCCCGCTTAGTACAAGTGAAGGCTAGCAAAAGACTGGGAAGCGACCAACTAGAGAGCGACAATAGTCATCAATGTGCATTAATATTAACCAACATTGAGTGCAAGCATGAGTAGAACATAAATCACCATAAACATGAATATCATAGAGATATGTTGATTTTGTCTCAATTACATGCGTAAACATGCGCCAAGTCAAGCCACTTGAAACATTCAAAGGAGGATACCATCCTATCATACTACATCATAATCATCTTGAAATTCATGTTGGCATCCAAGACAAACCATTATAAGCTCGTAGATAATTAAGCATGGCATCAGAAACTATGATCTCTAAGTTGTCATTGCAAACATGTTTCTCTCATAACAAAGCTGAATTAGGAATGATGAGCTAGTCATATTTACAAAAACAAAATAGATCGAGTTCATACCAGCTTTTCCAGGCTTAGTCACTTCATCATATATCGTCATTATTGCCTTTCACTTGCACGACCCAATGATGTGAATAATAATGAGAGTGTTCGTGCATTGGACTAAGCTGGAATCTGCAAGCAAACTCAAAAGAGAAGACAAAGTAATATAGCTCTTTGACGGATAAACAGAAATGCATGTGAGAGCAACTAAACATTTTAACCATGGTCTTCTACCTTGACCCAAAGAAAAAGAAAACTATTTACACGGGAAAGCTCCCAACAAGCAAAAGAAGAACGGGAAAAGCAGAAAACAGGAAAAATAAAGCTAAATTTATCATTTTTCTTCTAAACAACGGAAAGTAAAAGTTTGGAACACAAGGTTGTGACTCCTAGATTCATCCATCTCATGGTCATCAAAATAAATCTGTCAATGAGGTTGATCAAGTCTCCTTGACAAACTTTTTTCGAATTGCATAAAACCGAAGAATTTTCGAATAGTCACTAGGTTACCTCAACGGGGATGTGCATATCCCCAACATGTAAATCATACTTCATCTTGACAGTAGGTATAGGGCATTCAAAGCTTTGAATATGAATTGATGAAGTTTTTTCAATAGCATTGACGCAATGTACTCGATATTGTTTCTTCGGAAAGTGCACCGTGTGCTCATTACCATTAACATGGAAAGTGACATTGCCTTTGTTGCAATCAATAACAGCCCCTGCAGTGTTTAAAAAGGGTATTTCAAGGATGACCGCCATGGCATCATCCTCGGGAATATTCAGAATAACAAAGTCGTTTAAGATAGTAACCTTAGCCACCACAACAGGCTCATTCTCGCAAATGCCGATAGGAAAAGCAGTTGATTTGTCGACCATTTGCAAAGACATTTCAGTGGGTGTCAACTTATCCAATTCAAGTCTCCAATAAAGAGAGAGAGGCATAACACTAACACCAGCTCCAAGATCGCATAAAGCAGTTCTAACATAATTTCCTTTAATGGATCAAGGTATAGTGGGCACTCCGGGATCACCTAGTTTCTTAGGAGTTCCACCCTTGAAGGTGTAATTAGCAAGCATGGGGGAAATCTCAACCTCAGGTATCTTCCTTTGTTAGTCACAATATGTTTCATGTACTTAGCATACGGAGACATTTTGAGCATATCTGTCAAACGCATTTGCAGAAAGAAAGGTCTAATCATTTCAACAAAGCGGTCAAAATCCTCATCATCCTTTTTCTTGGATGGTTTGGGAGGAAGGGGCATGGGTTTCTGAACCCATGGTTCTCTTTCTTTACCATGCTTCCTAGCAATGAAGTCGGTTTTATCATATCTCCTGTTCTTAGGTTGTGGGTTATCAAGATCAACACTAGGTTCAATCCCCACATCCTTATCATTACTAGGTTGAGCATCATCATGAACACCACTATCGATATTATCACTAGGCTCATGTTCATCACCAGATTGTGTTTTGGCATCAGAAACAGAGATATCATTTGGATTCTCAGGTGTAACAACATCAGCTTTGCTAGCATGCAAGTTCCTATCATCTTTCTTTTTCTTCCTAATACCACGATGACTAGGTGCATCAGTGCTAACTCCTTGAGAATCTTGTTCAATTCTCTTAGGGTGGCCCTCAGGATACAAAGGTTCGTGAGTCATTCTACCACCCCTAGTGACGACTCTAACAGAATTGTCATTCAACTCATTGAGCAAGTCATTTTGAGCCTTAAGTACTTGTTCTACTTGAGTAGTGACCATATAGGCATGTTTACTCAAAAGCTTAAGTCTATTGACATTTCTATCCACACAAGCACTTAAATGACTAAGAATACGAGCATTCTGTTCCAATTGTGTGCTAAAATAATCATTGAAACTTTGTTGTTTGGCAACAAAGTTATCAAATTCATCTAAGCATAAGATAGCAGGTTTATCAAAAGGAATATCACTCTCATCGAATCTACGAAGAGAATTTACCTCAACTACCTGTGTCGGGTTATCAAGACCATGTGTCTCTTTGATAGGTGGTAGATTCTTATAGTCCAAGCATTATCATTGCTCAAGATATTATTCAATAGAACTTCAGGTTGTTCCACAGTTCGTTCCCTGAAAACACAACCAGCACAACTATCTAGGTGGTCCCTAGAAGCATCGGTTAGTACATTATAAAAGATATCAAGTATTTCATTTTTCTCAAGAGGGTGATCAGGCAAAGCATTCAGTAATTGGACATGCCTCCCCCAAGCTTGTGGGAGACTCTCTTCTTCATTTTGCACAAATTTATATATATCCTGCATGGCAGCTTGTTTCTTATGGGCAAGAAAATATTTCTCACGGAAATAGTAGATCATATCCTGGGGACTACGCACACAACCAGGAGCAAGAGAAGTAAACCAAGTCTTAGCATCACCCTTTAGCGAGAAAGGAAACAACTTAAGGATATAGTAATGGCGAATCTTTTCCTCACTCATGAATAGGGTGGCTATATCATTCAGCTTAGTAAGATGTGCTACAACCGTTTCAGGCTCATAACCATGAAAAGGGTCAGATTTGACCAAAGTGAATTCATAATCCTTATCAGTCATAATTCAGGATCGACAGAGAATTCATAATCCTTATCAGTCACAAAGATGGGTAAAGTAGCAAACTTAGGATCGTATTTCATTCTAGCATTTAGTGATTTTTCTTTCCACTTGCGCAATAAATTATCAAGATCATAGCTATCCTTACAAGCAAGAAAGTCCTCGGCTACCTCTCCCTCCATAACATAACCCTCAGGTATATCAGGCAATTCATATCTAGGAGAGCTAGTTCTAACAGGTGAAACAACAGGTACTACTTCAGCAGTAACCCTAGCAATTTGAGCAGAATTAATCACTTGATGAGACTATAATTTCAGCAGTTTCAGAAGTATCATCACATTCAGCAGCAACTCTAGCAATTTGTGCATCAAGAAATGCACCTAGTGGCAAGGTAGTATCAAGCAAAGCATCATCATAAGAATCATGGATAGCAGAAGTAGCATCATCAAGCACAGGCAACACATGAGAATTTCTAGTAGGTGGTGGTGTCGCAAACTTACTCATAATTGATGGTGAATCAAGTGCAGAGCTAGATGGTAGTTCCTTACCTGTCCTCGTAGTTGAGGGCAAGACTTTAGTTTTTGGATCTCTTGGATTCCTCATAGTGATCAACAGACGTAAATCCCAAGTGACTCAAAGAATAGAGCTAGGCCTCCCCGGCAACAGCGCCATAAAATAGTCTTGATAACCCACAAGTATAGGGGATCACAACAGTTTTCGAGGGTAGAGTATTCAACCTAAATTTGTTGATTCGACACAAGGGGAAGCTAAACAATATTCTCCAGTATTAGTAGTTGAGTTGTCAATTCAACCACACCTGAAAGACTTAGTATCTACATCAAAGTTTCAGTAGCAAAGTAGTGACAGAAGTAGCGGTAACAGTAGTAGTGGTAACAGTAGCAGTAGAGAGAGAAGTAGCGGTAATAGTAACGTATCAAGGAGCAGTAGGAAAAGCTCGTAGGCATTGGATTGGTGATGGATAATTATGTCGTATGACATTCATCATGTAACAGTTATAACATGGGGAGATATGTAACTAGCTCCAGGTCGTCAATGTAATGTAGGCATGTATTCCGTATATAGTCATACATGCTTATGGAAAAGAACTTGCATGACATCTATTGTCCATCCCTCCCGTGGCAGCGGGGTCCTAATGAAAACTAAGGGATATTAAGGTCTCCTTCTAATAGAGAACTGGAACAAAGCATTAGCACTTAGTGAATACATGAATTCCTCATACTATGGACATCTCCAGGAGTGGTACCGGCTATTGTCACTCCGGGGTTGCCGGGTCATAACACATAGTAGGTGACTACAACTTGTAAGATAGGATCAAGAACACACATATATTGATGAAAACATAATAGGTTCAGATCTGAAATCATGGCACTCGGGCCCTAGTGACAAGCATTAAGCATAGCAAAGTAGTAGCAACATCAATCTCAGAACATAGTGGATACTAGGGATCAAACCCCATCAAAACTAACTTGATTACATGATAGATCTCATCCAACCCGTCACCGTCCAGCAAGCCTACGATGAGATTACTCACGAACGGAGAAGAGCATCATGGAATTGGCGATGAAGGAAGGTTGATGATGACGACGGCGATGATTTCCCCTCTCCGGAGCCCAGAACGGACTCCAGATCTGCCCTCCAGAGGAAGAACAGGTGGTGGCGGCAGCTCCGTCTCGTAAAACGTGATGAACTCTTCTCTCCTAATTTTTTCTAGGCGAGAGAGACTATATAGAGCTGGACTTGGAGGCGGCGGAGCCACGAGGGCCTCACAAGCCTGCCAGGTGCGCCCAGGGGGGGGGGGCGCCTCTTGGGATTGTGGCCTGGTTCCACGTCTCCACGTGATTCTTGCGCCAGTATTTTTTATATATTCCACAAAAAATCCTCGTAAATTTCCAGGTCATTCTGAGAACTTCCATTTTTGTGCAAAAACAACACCATGGCAATTCTGCTGAACACAGCGTCAGTCCCGATTAGTTCCATTCAAATCATGCAAATTAGAGTCCAAAACAAGGGCAAAAGAGTTTGGAAAAGTAGATACGATGGGGACGTATCACCAATCTGTCAATTAACAGCAACATACCACTTTGATCATGTACAAACTAGTAGCTACAGCTACTCAACAAGTTGAACCAAGACATGAACATGAAGCTATCAAAGAGCACATCAAACTCTAACTAACAACGACATTGATAGGTTCATGAAACAATATCAATCAAGCTCTCAACATGGCAAGAAGTGTTACAGATTAGGACTTAGTGAAAATCTCAGTTTGCACTTGCAGTTTCTAATCTGGTGGCATGTTGACAGCAACAAAACTCTACTCTATATCAAGTTTCATGGCATGAAATTTAAGAGGGTTGTAGAGGGAAACAACTACTACGCAATACTAGCCAAGGGCATGAGCTGAAACTGCACACAATACTTGGTAGCATCCCCTAAACATGGCAAGAAAATAACAGATTCATGGCATTGGACAAACACAAAGGACCAATATATTCAGGGGAATCATCAAGACAACATGGCAAGAAAAAAACATATTCTAACACTTAGAAATATTTCAGCATGTGAATCAACAACATTTTCTTAGCTAGTTTAGAGCAGGAAACCCACTAAACTACAAGCTTAACATAGCAGAGAAAAATACCAGGGACTAGTACCCTCAAAACACTACGACATCCATGTTGACAAGATCACTAAATAGTGCAAGGCTTAAATCATGCAAATATCACAAAATGACATCTCATCACAAAATAACATTTTTGCAAACTTGCTCAAATGGCCAAACTAATGGCACCACACGATTCCTGGGATTTTTACCCCAAAATCATATATCACACTATTATGATCCTGTTGGAAAAACTCACACAACACAAGTCACAAAATTAGGCACACGAGTTATAAGTCAAAACTTGCCCAATTTGGTAGCTGCCAAATCTGGCCATATCCCTATTTGGACTTTGCCCAACAGGGAAAGGAATCTAAATTGAAATATAAAAACAAAAAGACATCACAACGAAAATAAAAGAGCCAGGGCCCACCTGGCATAGGCACCAGGGGCCCTAGGGGGATGATATGCGGGCCCAAGGCCCACTACGAGTGCGAGGCAAACTGGGAAAAATGGGGGCTTAACCGTTGTGAGAGGGGGACTCGAACCCACGTGTAGCTGGTGGCTGCCGAGGCGCCCAACCACTACTCTAGGGCATGGGCACTTGAGAGAGGAGGGGCTCGAATCCTCTTAGATCAACTACATGGGGTGGTGGCCTCCCAGTGCTAGAACGACGACAAGGATCGGCGGCCACGTCGGTAGTCTCCGGCAAGGAGAACCACCAGGGATGGTCGCGGGCATCACGGGGAGCCCGTTTCCACGGTCATCTAACGACTACACGTGCAGCAACAAGGAGTTCAAGCACGAGCTCCTACTCGGGTCGGGAATGGCGAGGCTACGACGGCAGGAGCGCGACAACGTCAGACCTAGCAGGGGAAACACACGGGAGGGGTCGGCAGACTGGCTGCTCTCCGAGGGCTTTACGGGGACAAAGGATCCAATGCGAGGCGAAGCAGGAAGTGAGGGATGGCCTGATGCAGCGGAGCCACCGGATCGTGACGAGGACGACGCCTAGACAGAGTCGATGGAGGGCCTCCCAGCCAGCTAACATCGGGAATCAGACACGAGCGACACCTTCAACCTCTTGGACATCACGAAAGGAGGGGAGGAAGCCACCGGCGGGTCGACAATGACGGAGAAGGTCGGCGCTGCTGCTAACTCTGTTAACCTCTCTCATTTTTCTTTGTGAACCTTACCTGTAGGTGGAGAGGAAGAAGGGAGAGAGAGGTGGCGACGGCGCGAGGAAGAGGAGAGGGGGAAACCCTAGGGAGGCGTGCCACTTATAAAGGGGCACGGCGGGACGGTGTTGCCGTGGCATCCGGGAGGCCAAAAGCTGCTCGTCGTGCTGTTTGTGAAGAAAAAGCAACGCCGTGAGGAAGACAGAGCAGGTGACAGTCGGGGCGAGGGGGCTGGGCCACTGCGGCCCCACTAATGGGCTGCTGCGATTGTGATGTGGTCTGCTAGTGGGCCGGCTGGCTATTGTGCTGGGTCGGGAAGAGAGGAAATGGGCCCACGCAAGCTCCTCCTCTCACGTGCGATTTACTAAAAAAGAAAGAAAACGGAAAAATGATAGGGAGGTCTTTGTATGAAAAAAAATACTTTTGCACTCACAAAAACATTCCCCAATTTTTAAAAAAGGTTTGGCATTTTTAGAGCACACAAAATAATTCACACATAATTAATACTGGACACAGTTTTAGCAAAAGTCACAAAAGAAAATATCCACACTTTTACCAAGTGTTACTTTTGAAACCACCTACTGAACACTTTTCAACCATGGAACATTTTTATAAACCGATTAGAGCAAGTTACAAACCACACATCCTAGTATTGGAATAAAGGGGGTCTCACAAGTTTTTCTAAAGGGGTTTTTGGTTGGGGACCCACACCACACACTTGCAACCACACCTCACACACAAACACCATTCAACATTACATTTCAACAAAGTATGGTGCAACAAAATAAATGATGGAATGATGCCATGATGAATGGTCAATGACATGAAGCACATATTATAAAACCCAACATATAAGGCAACTTTGTTGGTTCCAACATGGAATATATTACAATTAAGGCAGGGTGATGCACTTGGGCTGTTACAACTCTCCCACACTACAAGATGATCTTGACCCAAGATCTAGGATTGAAAGAACTCATGATACTCGGAACGGAGAAGGTCATTGCGTACCCAAGTGGCTTCTTTATCAAAATGGTGTGACCATTTGACTTTGAGGAATTTGATAGACTTGTTGCGGTCTTGCGCTCGGACTCTTCGAGAATAGCACCTGGATGCTCATGATAGGAACAGTGTGGCTGAAGAACAATGTCTTGGAGGTCAAATGTGCACTCGGGAGTCTTGAAACACCTCCGGAGTTGAGAGACATGAAACACATCATGCACATTTGAGAAATTAGATGGAAGCTCTAACTTATAAGCAAGGTCACCTCTCTTGTCAACAATCGTGAGAGGACCCACAAAGCATGGAGGAAGCTTTCCTTTGATGCCAAAGCATTGAGTGTCTTTCATGGGAGACACTTTGAGATAAGCAAACTGATCACTCTGAAAAGTCATGTCATGATGCTTGATATCATAATAGCTCTTCTGACGGGATAGAGCAACTTTGAGATTATGCCGAATGACACGACACATTTCTTCTGCTTCAGTGATCATGTCATTCCCAAGAATCTGACTCTCACCCATTTCAGACCAATTGAGTGGGGTACGACACTTCCTGTCATATAGAATCTCAAAATGTGCCTTGCCTGAACTTGCTTGATAACTGTTATTGTATGCGAACTCAGCAAACAGGAGGCAGTCTTCCCACTTAATGCCAAAAGAAATCACACAAGCTCTGAGCATATCTTCAAGAATTTATTAACTCTCTCCACTTGCCCACTGGTGTGAGGATGGAAGGTAGTACTGAAACGGACCTTGGTGCCCATCGTAGTGTAAAAGGAATCACAGAACATGGAAGTAAAGATGCTTCCATGATATGAAGAAATGATTATAGGAACACCGTACAAAGATACTATCCTTGATGTGTACAACTCTTCTACCTGAGCTACCAAGATAGACTCTTTGACCAGAAGGAAATGGGCAACTTTAGTCAACTTGTCGATGACCACAAAGATGGCATCGTTGCCCCTCTTGGACTTAGGAAACCCAGTTACGAAATCCATCACATGATCAAATTTTCAATCGGGTATCGGCAAAGGATGAAGGAGACCTGCTGGACGTTGATGTTCCGCCTTCGCTCTACAACACACATCACACTTGTTCACGAACTGAGCAATCTCACTTTTCATGCAAGTCCACCAGAAGGTTTACTTTTGATCCTGATACATGTTAGAGCTGCCCGGATGTATCGAGAGGAGGGAATTGTGGGCTTCAACCATGATAACTTTTCTGAGCTCTCCTTTCGGAACAACAAGCTGATCCTCTAAGAACAAAGTATCTTTATCATCAACACAGAAGCACTTATAGCTTGGAATGCTCTTTGCCAAGCCTATCTTTAGTTTCTTCACCATAGCATCAAGAAGTTGAGCTTGGCAGAATTAATCTTCCAAGGTAGGAGAAATATAGAGGTTGGTAAGCAATCCCCGAAGAACTACTTTTAGGTTGAGCTTCCTAAAAGATTCACAAAGATCAGGCTGGAATGGATTGATAATGGGAGTGCTGCAGTAAGCCTTTCTGTTGAAAGCATCTGCAATCACATTTTCTTTTCCTAGAGTATAATCAATGCTTGGATTGTAATCTTGGATCATCTCCACCCAACGTTTTTGATGAAGATTGAGATTCAGTTGAGTGAAGATGTATTTTAAATTCTTGTGATCAGTGTATACTTCAACCTATCTTCCCAACAAGAGGTGTCTCCAAGTCATCAGAGCATGGACCACTGCCGCCAACTCAAGATCATGAGTGGGGTAGTTTTTCTCACTTGGCTTCAACCGCCTATTGGTATAAGCTACCACTATCTTCTCTTGCATCAGAACACCGCCAAGACCTTGGAGAGATGCATCACAGAGAACTTGGAAAGGCTTGGAATCATTAGGAGGAGTCAAAACCGGAGTTGAGGTGAGCTTCGCCTTGAGTGTATTCAATGCCAATTCCCACTCTGGGACCAGACATATTTTACGCTCTTTTGAAGAAGGTTGGACAAAGGCTTAGCAATCTTGGAGAAGTTCTCAACGAATCTTCTGCAATAGCTTGCAAGCCCGAGAAAGCTTCGGAGCTGCTTCACATACTGAGGAGGCTCCCACTGAATAATGGCATGAACCATTTTAGGATCTACCTTGATGCCCTCGGCAGAGATGATCTGCCCAAGGTACACCACTTCATTGAGCCTGAACTCACATTTTGAGAACTTAGCATAGAATTTATGCTCTCTTAGCTTATCAAGCACAAGCTGGAGATGTTCTGCATGTTCTTCCTCAGTCTGTGAGAATACTAGAATGTCATCCACAGAAATCAAGACAAACTCATTCTTGAAGGGAGATAAGACATAATACATTACACGAGAGAAAGTTGGAGGAGCATTGGCGAGACCAAAAGACATCAGAGTGTAATCATAGGAGCCAAAGCTTGTCCTGAGACCTTTTTGGGAATATCTTCTGCACGGTTGCGGATTTGATGATAGCCCATCCAAAGATCGAGCTTAGAGAAAATCTTGGCCCCTTTCAATTGCTAAAACAATTCATTAATGTTGGGAAGTGGATACTTGTTCATGATTGTTTTCTTATTCAATGGACGGTAACTGACAAAATGTCGTTCCGTGCCATCCTTCTTATTGAAAAAGAGAACACCACAACCCCAAGGAGATGAACTTGGTCTGATGAGACCCAGACGTTCTTGTTTATCAAGCTACTTCTTCAACTCTTTCAGCTCTTCAGGACCAAGCCTATAAGGACACTAACAAACCAGTTTAGTTCCAGGCCCGAGTTCTATCACAAAATGAACTGGCCGGTGAGGAGGCACTCCTGGCAATTCTTCAGGAAAGACATCTTCTTGCTTACACACAACAAACACTTGACAAATGGCTGAGATCTCACCCTTCTCATTCGGAGAGAATAGACGAATCGTGTTATCAGGAGCCACGAAAATGATCACGTCTTCACAAGGATGAGTCAATTTGACTTCTTTGGCTTCACAATCGACAAAAGCCTTGTTCATTGCCAGAAAATCCATGCCAAGAATAAGATCAATATCGGAATCGCCAAGAACAATTGGAGAAGCCACAAAAGAATACTTGACCATCTTGACAGAAACATCCGGAACCACCATACTTGAATTCATGATCTTACCGGGAGATATGATCGAAAGAGGTTTTTGCAAGTCACGAGTTAAGAATCCGTGCTTAAATGAGAAAGGCCTTGAAATAAATGAATGAGATGCACTAGTGTCAAATAAAACCTTTGTAGGAATAGAATTAACCAAGAGATTACCCATAATCACATCTGAGGAGTCCTTTGCTTCAGCTGCATTCACATTGTTCACCCTAGCGTACTTGAGATTATGCTTCAGCATTGCATTGTATGGAGGCTTGATTGGAGGTGGAGGCGGAAGACGCCGCTTTCTCGTACACTTGTTGGTGTAGTGTACCTTCTAATCACACTTGTAACAAGTCACCTGTGACGGCAGACGGAAGTGAGCTGGAGGTGCTCCTGACTTTGGTGACTGAGACTTGTGCTGGAAAGATGGGTTCGGTGGGTGGGAAGATCCATGACCACCGCACTGCTTGAAATGCTGATGCTGATGAGGCAGAGGAGGAACCCAGAACTTCTGCTTCTTTGGGACAATCTGAGCTGAGGACGAAGAGGAATATGAGTCCCTAAAGCGTTTCCTTGAATTATCGACCCTGAGCAAAGCTGACTCAGCCGTGAGAGCTAAGTTATAGTACTGATCAAACTCAGGAGGGTCGTGCAGAGCAAGAGAAAGCTGCAAATCTTCATTGAGACCACCATAGAACTGCTAGATCTTGATCTTCTGTTCTGCAACATCCTGCTTGGCATAGCATGCAAGGTTCTGGAACTCAATGTTGTAATTGTACATAGATTTGCTTCCTTGCTTCGGACACGAGAATTCCTCATGCATGTCCTCAACAAAGTTTGCCAGAATATGATGGGCTCTGAAATCACGGCATAAGTCATCCCCACTGATGAGACAATCACCTAGGGAATCCTTTAGCTGCTGCCACCACTCGGCAGCCTAAGCCTTCAGCTAGAAAGTAGCAAATCTGACATAGTCCTCAGGTGTGGCATTGCTGCACTCGAAATGCTTACTCATGTCACGTAGCCAAACATCCCCATCAAACGGCTGCTCACAACAAGTGAAGTACTTGGGATGATATGCCAGGAATTGACTTGGAGACGCAAAATGATGCTGGTTGTTGATATTCCCTTGCTAGCCTTGGTTCCTTTATTGCATAATTTGAAGCAGCATCTGAGTGTTTGCATTGGTCGCAGCCGTCAAAGCCTACCACGCCTCTTGAGGAGGAAGAGGGAGTGGTGAAGGGTTTGACTGCTCCCCATCATGACTCGAGTTCTGGCGATTTGCTGGAGCCATCCTGGAGACAGACAACAACATTAGACCACAGATGAAAGATGAAGGTGATAATCTGAATCAAAGGCTTGAAATATTGCAACATAAAGTCTTAGCAATGTGCACTCGAACTAGAATTAGTAAAAATGCTTCCACCAAATTAGTGTCGACAACATATGATTTGAAAGCCACTTGCAATTATCAAGTTTGAGCTAGAATTGCTCGAAACAAATGTATATCCCAACATACATCCGATGAAAGAATTTCCTAGGTGGCTAATGGAATTCCCACCAGAGAACTCCTGAAACTTCCAGTTATGGAATCGGGTCCACGGATACAAGGAACAGAACTTCGCACAACTCCTAACATGATACTATGCTCCAATGTCACACATCCATCAACACATAACCAGAGTCTCGGAAACTCATCTATCTCGGACCCTCGTAACCACAACGATACTAACTACGGCAGTACATCCGAACTCTCTCCACCAGTACTAGTATTAAGCAATTTCGAACATCCTCCATCCTGAGATACTTAGAAATCTGAATGATAACGATGTGCCAAGAATCCGAGCTCAACTCCCCGGACGAAATCAAGTCATACAGGAGACACCAAGACATAACTCCATCACATCGGTATCACATAGATTACAAAATATCCGCGTGATCCTAATTTTTTTGAACGAGAAGAGGTGTATAATTAAAATTCCTAAGTCGTGAACCTCACGAGAGCAAGGAAGAGGAGTAAAAAGAAAACTACTCTCCGATATAACTAAGACTCAAAGTAGTTTTCACTAGACTCGACTTGGCCAAGTTCGATCAATCAAAGGCTCCTATGGTCGTATGGCTCTGATTACCAACTTATAACGTCCAAGATGCAACACTTTCCATATTTGGGGACGAGGCCTAAATAGGGAAAAAGACGCATCTTAGCATTTCGCAAGTACAAAAATCACCACAATACATACATGAAGAGATGAGTATATCGATTGGCTTACACTCGCCACAAGTTAAGTTACAAGTCACTCAACAATTTAGTTCAAATAATCCATAAGACACGGTCTGACTATGGATAAGATAAGCAATAAAATTGCAATGATCTGTCTTGCTAGCCCAAGAGACGACCAAGGTCCTCTAATCATCGGGGTACATCACGTACATGCGACCACTGCCTTCATCAAACTCCCACTAAAGCTGCGTGGCGTCAAACGCCTCTGGATCTGCAGTACTTGGACCTGTGGTGTTTTAGGGATCTTTGAGCCACAAGGACTCAGCAATGTTGCAACCATGATACCAGAACTAATCAAGTTATTGGTTATGGATGGATAAGTGTTTAGGTTGCAGTAGCACTAAGCATATATGGTGTCTAACTTACGAGAACATGATGTAAAGTGAGGGGTCTATTCATGACGGTCGGAACTACGTAACGACCACTAAGTGATCTTTAACACCTACTTACCTCGGTCATAACCCCATCTTGTATTCAGTCGGAGAAGGAGCTCATGAAAGAGACAGTCACGGTTACACACACAGTTGTCATATTTTAGTTACATTTTCTTCAATTTATCTAGAATGGGATGTTAAACAAAGTTTCCATGTTGCCACATAGCCGCGGGTGCGGCTTTTTGAAAGATACTAACCCTACAGGGGTGCTCCAACTAGTCCATCATAAATTACCACAAGCCACATAGGAAGCATCGACCATAGAAACCCGTCATCTTCTTGGATTCCTTAGTGGAAAACCTCAACTTTTAGATAGCCCAAAGTATCTTCGAAATCCCGGTGCACAAGATATTTCGACAAGGTAAAAACATATCCAGCAAGACCACCCGGTGTTTCGACGGACCCGATAGGAGACGGACATCTCGTTCTCAGGACACAATCGTCTATGCATAGTGGATGATAGCCAAAGGGACTCAAGGTGCCCCAATGAAGTACCGTCGACTGCTAGGTAGGTGGGCCAACACTCATGAGGAGCACTCGCCTGGGGGCTGGTTAATTATCCATGGGGTAGCTATTCCCTATGCATTTTATTAAGTTGTTTAGTAAATTTAAAACCAATGTTGGGTCTTTCCAGACAAGTTTTACACCAAATCGAGTTATCAAGGGGGTCCCTATAACAAGCCCAAGTGTGTTAGGAGCGCTCAATTATGGAACATAACACAACTAGCCGAAACTAAGGTGGCAAAAGAGGAACAAAACACCCAGCAAAAGGCCAAGACTTTCACCTTTTACCAATTATATAGGTGAATTAAACTAAATAACAGTAATAAGATGATATTCAGAAGCCCATGTAAACACATGGATCATCCAACACCTGCAAGTAGCAATGTTATAAGAGGGTTGAGCAAGCGCTATCTTTGCCAATCAATATTTGCTTGGTTGTGAAGGGGTTAGAGGCTTTTCATGTCAATATTTGTAGGCTATTTATTCTGGTGGTAGTCAGCGGTAAAATATCATTGGAAACAAGTCATGTAAGCACAACAAAATTAGAGACGGTATTAGGGTCACAATCATCTTGCATGTTGGTTCTTTTGACGGGTACAACTCTTGCTCTTTAGGAACGTACTCAGCGTGATCCTCGCACTCATTCTCAGCTCCCATTTCTATCCAAATAAAATACACATCCAATGAACACACGACAAGGTGCAATGCTTCAAACAACATGATGCATGAGTGTGGGAAAGAAAGGAGCATGTCAATGCTAACTAGTCATATTTATCACACATTTATTAAGTTGTTAGAATTCTGGAAAGAACCTCAAGTTTAATTATTTGTACATGGTTGAACATGGAATGATTGGATGCGTCATGATAATACGGTGCAAAAACATATATAGAATGTCACAAGCTGAGCTACGGATCTCTCAGAATTCACAAAACAAGATACATAAGTCAATAATGATTAAACAACATTTGAGAGTGAGCTATGGGCATTTTCTTGGTAATCCAAGTATTTAAATGGACAGGGCACAAAATTCTAGGTGCAATAGGCCTAAAATACGTGCAAAACAACTAAGCACAACTCACACAAAGCACAAAACAAAACAACAACTAATCTGTCCATTAACAACCACATACCACTTTGATCATGTTCATACTAGTAGCTACAACCACTCTACAAGTTCAACCAAGACATGAGCATGAAGCTATCAAAGAGCAAAACAAACTCAAACTAATAGAAACATTGATAGTTCCTCAAATAATGACAATCAAGCTCTCAACATGGCAAGAAATATTACAGATTATGACTTAGTGAAAATCTTAGTTTGCACTTGCAGTTTTTAATCTGGTGGCATGTTGACAGCAACAAAGCTCTACTCTAGAGAAAGTTTCTTGGCATGAAATTTAAATTTGTAAGATCACAATTTCTCCTATGTAATTTTGGTGGTTGATGACGATACCCTTTGCGGACTAATCGTGTGCGATATGCTTTTAGAGAATTATCAGGTGGCACGAGACAGTTATATTCCCCTCAGTAAGTGAAAGTGAAGACGATGCTTAGCTATTGATTTACGGTTGGTTGACTCGAGTCATAGATAATCCCATACAATTAAGAGGGAATCCGTGTTTGGAAAGGTTGAGTGGAACAATGTCTCTCATTCTTGCACCCTATCCATTTCCCAGAGCAAAGGAGTTGGCCTAAAATAGTGGCCAGAAAATTGCAGAAGCGGTAGTACAGCTCTCGTGAGTGGTAGTACTGCTCCCGTGGTACTGCCACCCACCAAAGCCGGGCTCGCTACCGCTTATTTTATTTCTCTGGTGTATGGGGGCGTTTTTCTCTGTTTGGGCGGAAGTACCGCCCATGGGGAGCGGTAGTATCGCTCCAGCGGTACTACCACCCCCTTCTGCCGCGCCCACTTACACTTAGAAAAATCCTCTGGTATCTTGCCTATCCTTGACCAGGCTAAGCGGAAGTACCACTCCTACAGGACAGTAGTACCGCCCTAGTGGTAGTACCGCCCAGTTGTACGGTACAACCGCTTACCTGGTTCAGTAGATGCTGGTGATACGTCTCCATCGTATCTACTTTTCCAAACTCTTTTGCTCTTGTTTTGGACTCTAATTTGCATGATTTGAATGGAACTAAGGACTAACGCTGTTTTCAGCAGAATTGCCATCGTGTTGTTTTTTCGCAGATATAAAAGTTCTCGGAATGACCTGGAAATTTACGGGGATTTTTTGTGGAATTTATGAAAAATACTGGCGCATGAATCAACCGGAGGGGTGGAGCTGAGAGCCCACAAGCCCACCAGGCGCGGACCCCCTAGCCGCGCCTCGCAGGCTTGTGGGGCCCACGAAGCTCCACCACCTCCAATCTCAGCTCTATTTAGTCCCTTTCGTCCAGAAAAAAAATCAAGGAGAAGAGTTCATCGCGTTTTACGATATGGAGGCGCCGCCACCTCCTATTCTTCCTCTGGAGGGCAGATCTGGAGTCCGTTCTGGGCTCCGGAGAGGGGAGATCGTCGCCATCGTCATCACGAACCTTCCTTCATCACCAATTCCATGATGCTCTTCACCGTTCTTGAGTAATCTCATCGTAGGCTTGCTGGATGGTGATGGGATGGATGAGATCTATCATGTAATCGAGTTAGTTTTGACGGGGATTGATCCCTAGTATCCACTATGTTGTGAGATTGATGTTGCTACTACTTTGCCATGCTTAATGCTTGTCACTAGGGCCCGAGTGCCATGATTTCAGATCTGAACCTATTATGTTGTCGCCAATATATGTGTGTTCTTGATCCTATATTGCAAGTTGTAGTCACATACTATGTGTTATGACCCGGCAACCCCGGAGTGACAATAGTCGGAACCACTACCGGAGATGACCATAGTATGAGGAGTTCATGTATTCACCAAGTGTTAATGCATTGGTCCGGTTCTTTAGTAAAAGGAGAACCTTAATATCCCGTAGTTTCCATTAGGACCCTGCTGCCACGGGAGGGATGGAAATAGATGTCATGCAAGTTCTTTTACCTAAGCACGCATGACTACATACGGAATACATGCCTACATTACATTGACGAACTGGAGCTAGTTACTTATCTCTCCGTCTTACAACTGTTGCATGATTAATACCAACCGGCAAAATCATCCGTCACTGATCCAATGCCCACGAGTCTTTTACTACTGGTCCTTGCTATGTTACTTTGCCCTACTGCTATCACTGCTGCTACTGTTACTCTGCTGCTACTGCTGTAACTTTGCTAATGGTTACTGTTGCTACTGTTGCTATCACACTACTTTGCTATTGATACTTTGCTGCAGATACTAAGTCTTTCAGGTGTGGTCGAATTGACAACTCAACTGCTAATACTTGAGAATATTCTTTGGCTTCCCCTTTTGTCGAATCAACAAATTTGGGTTGAATATTCTACCCTCGAAAACTGCTGCGATCCCCTATACTTGTGGGTTATCAAGACTATTTTCTGGCGACGTTGCCGGGGAGGCATAGCTATATTCTCTGAGTCACTTGGGATTTACGTCTGCTGGTCACTATGAGGAATTCGAAATATCCAAGAACTAAAGTCTTGCCCTCATCTACGAGGACAGGTAAGGAACTGCCATCTAGCTCTGCACTTGATTCACCTTCAGTTATGAGTAAGTTTGCGACACCACCTCCTGCTAGAAATCTTGATATGTCGCATGTGCTTCATGATGCTACTTCTGCTGCCCATGATGCTTATGATGATGCTATGCTTGATACTACTTTGCCACTAGGTGCATTCCTTGATGCACAAATTTCTAGAGATGCTGCTAGATGTGATTATACTTCTGAAACTGTTGATACTATTGAAGTAGAACCTGCTATTTTGCCTGTTAAAACTAGCTCTCCTAGATATGAATTGCCTGATATGCCTGAGGGTTATGTTATGGAGGGAGAGATAGCTAAGGACTTTCTTGCTTGTAAGGATAGCTATGATGTTGAGAAATTGCTGCTCAAGTGGAAAGAAAAATCTCTGAACGCTAGGATGAAATACGACCCGAAGTTTGCTACTTCGCCTATCTTTGTGACAGATAAGGATTATGAATTCTCTATCGACCTTGAGTTAATCACTCTGGTCGAATCAGATCCTTTTCACAGTTATGAGTCTAAAACGGTTGTAGCACATCTTAGCAAACTGCATGATATAGCCACCCTATTCACGAGTGAGGAAAAGATCCGCCACTACTATATCCTCAAGCTGTTTCCTTTGTCACTAAAGGATGATGCTAAGACTTGGTTCACTTCTCTTGCTCCCGGTTGTGTGCATAGCCCCCAAGATATGATCTACTACTTCTCTGAGAAATATTTCCCTACCCATAAGAAGCAAGCTAACTTGTAGGAACATACAACTTTGCGCAAGTTGAAGAAGAGAGTCTCCCACAAGCTTGGGGGAGGCTTGTCCAGCTACTGAATGCTTTACCTGATCACCCTCTTGAGAAGAATGAAATACTTGATATATTCTATAATGGACTTATCGATGCTTCTAGAGACCACCTAGATAGTTCTGCCGGTTGTGTTTTTAGGGAACGAACTGTAGAACAAGCTGAGATCCTATTGAATAATATCTTGTGCAATGAGAATGCTTGGACTATTTCCGAACCACCTCCAAAGCCAACTCTAAAGAAAAGAGGTATTCTATTCCTCAGTCCTGAAGGTATGCATGAAGCTAAGAAATCTATGAAAGAGAAAGGCATTAAATCTGAAGATTTTAAAAATCTACCACCTATCGAAGAGATCCATGGTCTTGATAACCCGATACAGGTAGTAGAGGTAAATTCTCTTCGTAAATTCGATGACAGTGATATTCCTTTTGATAAACCTGCTAGCTTATGCCTGGATGAATTTGATATTGCCAAACAACAGAGTTTCAATGATTATGTTAGCAGACAATTGGAACAAAATGCTCGTATGCTTAGTCATTTAAGTGCTTGTGTGGACAGAAACATCAATGATCTTAAGCTCTTGAGTAAACATGCCTCTATGGTTACTACTCAAGTAGAACAAGTACTTAAGGCTCAAAATGACTTGATCAATGAGTTGAATGACAATACTGTCAGAGTCGTCACTAGAGGCGGTAGAATGACCCAGGAACCTTTGTATCCTGAGGGTCATCCTAAGAGAATTGAACAAGATTCTCAAGTAGTTAGCACTGATACACCTAGTCATCCTAGGAAGAAGAAGAAAGATGATAGGAACCTGCACGCTAGCAACCCTGTTGCTGTTACACCACAGACTCCAAACGATATCTCTGCTTCTGATGCTAAAACGCAATCTGGTGATGAAGATGAGCCTAATGATAATATCAATAGTGATACTCATGAAGATGCTCAACATAGCAATGACAAGGATGTGGAGATTGAACCTTTTGATCTTGATAACCCACAACCTAAGAATAAGAAATACGATAAGAATGACTTCACTGCTAGGAAGCATGACAAAGAAAGGGAACCATGGGTTCAGAAACCCATGCCCTTTCCTCCGAAACCATCCAAGAAAAAGGATGATGAGGATTTTGAGTGATTTGTTGAAATGATTAGACCTGTCTTTCTGCAAATCCGTTTGACAGATATGCTCAAAATGTCTCCGTATGCTAAGTACATGAAAGATACTGTGACTAATAAGAGGAGGATACCTGAGGTTGAGATTTCCACCATGCTTGCTAACTATACCTTCAAGGGTGGAACTCCTAAGAAACTAGGCGATCCCGGAGTGCCCACTATACCTTGCTCCATTAAAGGCAACTAAGTTAGAACTGCTTTATGCGACCTTGAAGTGGGTGTTAGTGTTATGCCTCTCTCTCTTTATCGTAGACTTGAACTGGATAAGTTGACACCCACTGAAATCTCTCTGCAAATGGCCAACAAATCAACTTCTTTCCCTATCGGCATTTGCGAGGATGTGCCTGTTGTGGTTGCTAACGTTACTATCTTGACGGACTTTGTTATTCTGGATATTCCCGAGGATGATGCCATGGCGGTCATCCTTGGAAGACCCTTTTTAAACACTGCAGGGGCTGTTATAGATTGCAACAAAGGCAATGTCCCTTTCCATGTCAACGGTAATGAGGATACGGTGCACTTTCCGAAGAAACAATATCGAGTACATTGCATCAATGCTATCGAAAAGACTTCATCGATTCTTATTGGGAGCTTTGAATGCCCTATACTTCCTGTCAAGATGAAGTATGATTTGCTTGTTGGGGATATCCACATCCGCATTGAGGTAACCTAGTGACTATTCGAAAATTCTCCGTTTCCTTTTGCGATTTGAAAAAGTTTGTCAAGAGACTTGATCAACCTCATTGACGGATTTCTTTCGATGACCATGAGATGGATGAATCGAGGAGTCACAAACCTCTGTTCCAAGCTTTCACCTTTGGTTGCTTAGAAGAAAATTGATAGATTTAGTTTAGTTTTCCCTGTTTTCTGCTTTTAGCGTCCCGTAGAAAAATACCCCGAAAATAAAAGTTCTCCGAATGTCCTGGAAATCAAGTATGATTTTTTCTGGAATATTTGAAAAATACTGAGACGAAGAGCTAGCCAGGGGGCTGCACAAGTGGGCCACAAGACCTGGAGGCGCGGGCACCCCCCTTGGCCGTGCCTACCAGGCTTGTGGGGCCCATGTGTGCCCCCTCCACTTATTCTAGCTCCCATCTGCTTCTCCTACCTCCAGAAAGAATCGTTTCGCAGCTCAAACCCGTGTTCTTGCTCTTATTGCTGGGATTTTCGATCTCCTTGTGCAAGGCACCATTCACCAAGCTGTTTTGGGGAAACTGCTCCTTGGTAAGTGACTCCTCCATTGGCCCAATTAGTTTTTGCTCTAGTCCCTTATACGTCGCGTATTTTTGCTGCCTTGGTGACCCTGTTCTTGAGTTTTGCATGCTAATTTTAGCTAGTCCCAAGTAGTTTTGATGCGTGATATGGCTTCTAGGAACTTGTGGGAGTAGTTGCTACGAGTTTTGTTGGGCCTTGTTCACTTTTCCTTAGAATCACTAAAATTTCAGAAATTTTCAGAGGTAGAAAAGGGAAAAGATGAGGAGGTTCTAAAGAGGCTCTTCAAGCCGTGACCCCAAGGATGATGGGAATGAGAAGAAGAAACCCAAGTATCCGGTCCCCCGAGTTGCAGAAGTTCGAGCGTGTGAGTGTCCAGGCGATGTGTTCTTACGCACCGCCGGACTTTATGAGGACTTTTACTACTTGGTGGAGAACGCAGGACTTACCACCTTCGTTGAAGATAAGTGTCCGCAATACCTCCTCCTAACTAATATCTTCGTGGAAAGCTTTAACTTCTATCCAAGGAAGAATCCTCCTATGGTTGAGTTCAAGTTATATGATATCCCCCAGCGCATGTCACTTCAGGATTTTTGCAATGTTTGCAAATTACCTTATGTTGGGGATATTCATGAACCTCGTCCATGGGACTTGGAAGCTTTCATCGATACCATTGCTGTAGGAGAGGAGAAAGGAGTGTCTTGTGCTAGAGCTGCTAGCATACATTTTCCCGTGCTTCGGTACTTCACATTATTCGTGGGAAAATGTTTGATTGGCCATGGGAAAGCTGGGGTCCTTAGCTCTCCCGATCTTGCAGTTTTGCGCGAAGCCCTTTATAATGATAAAACTTATAGCTTGGGTGCTATAGTAGCTCAACGGTTGAACACGAGCCGTTCTAAAGGCTTTGTCTATGGAGGTATCTATGCTACTCGTCTTGCTAGACATTTTGAGATATCTATTAGACTGGATGAGGAAGAAGAGATTCTTCTTCCCGAGAGATATCTAGATTATGATAGCATGGTTCTCCATGACTTTCTTGATAGAGATATAAATAGAAGGATGATAGAGATATCCGGTATTTAGTCAGGGTACTCGTGAGACTATTACTTTGCCTGCTCCTTCTTTGTTCAATCTTCATACAGGCGGGTACATTATTATGCCCTCGGACATCTACGCATATTGGGGCATAGCCCAACCAGAGGCGTCCGTGCCCGAGCTACCAGTCGAGTACCACATGCCAGTTTATCAGTGGGAGCCAGAGGAGCTCACACAGCAGTGGCATCCCCAGTCCACTCCGGAGTACCCCAGAGCTGGTTATTTCCCTCCTTGGGAGTAGACCAACTTAGGCCAAAATCCTAAGCTTGGGGGAGTACGTGTTTCTCACCGACTTTATATTCTTGCTTACACTTTCACTTTGTTAGTCGGTGTTCACACTTTGCCACTGTATCATCCATGCTAGTTTATTTCTTTTTCTTGTTTTCTTTTCATGTGTTTGTCTAGTTTGCGAAAAACCCAAAAATATTTTCTTGTTCTTCATTTGCTTGTTGGGAGCTTTTCCGTGTAAATAGTTTTCTTTTTCTTTGGGTCAAGGTAGAAGACCATAGGTACAATGTTTTGTGGCTCTCACATGCATATCTATTTATCTGTCAAAGAGCCATATTACTTTGTCTTCTCCTTTGTGTTTGCTTGCAGATTCCAGCTTAGTCCAATGCATGACCACTCTTATTATTGTTCACATCGTTCGGTCGTGCAAGTGAAAGGCAAAAATGACGATATATGATGGAGTGACTGAGCCTGGAAAAGCTGGTATGAACTGGATCTATTTTTTTTTGTAAATATGAGTAGCCCATCGTTCCTGATTCACCTTTGTTGTGAGAGAAACATATTTTCAATGACAACTTAGAGATCATAGTTTCTAATGCCATACTTCATTAGCTAGGAGCGTATAATGGTTTGTCTTGGATGCCAACATGAACCTTGAGATGACTATGATGTAGTATGATATGATGGTATCCTCCTTTGAATGATTCAAGTGGTTTTACTTGGCGCATGTTTACGCATGTAGATGAAACAAAATCAACATAGCCTCTATGATATTCATGTTCATGGTGATTTATGTCCTACTCATACTTGCACTCAATGTTGGTTAATCTCAATGCATTTTGATGACTCCTGTCGCTCTCTAGTTGGTCGCTTCCTAGTCTTTTGCTAGCCTTCACTTGTACTAAGCGGGAATACCGCTTGTGCATCCACTTCCATAAACCCAAAGTTGTTCCATATGAGTCCACCATACCTACCTATATGCGGTATCTACTTGCCGTTCCAAGTAAATTTGATGTGCCACTCTCTAAACCTTCAAGAAATAATTTGTTTTGCATGCCCGAACCGCTCATGTGGTGACAGGGGGTTATCAGTATCTTTCATGCTAGGCGTGTTATCCTCGATATGTGTTTATTCACTATCAATCACGAGAAAGGGGCCGGTAATTGGACTGCCCAGTTCCATGCTCAAATCGAAAAGATAATTGCAAACAAAACCCCCCTGGATTGTTGTTGGTATGGACGGCACCCAAGTATTCAGCTAGTCGTGGAGTGTGATTGATCGATGGTGGGGGAGTCAAAACTTTACTTTTCTGTTTGGGAATCGCCTATAGCATGAAAGCATGCCACCCAAAATTATTATCTATGTTTTGAAAGCTTGAGCTCTGGCACCTCTACAAATCAATGCTTCCCTCTGTGAAGGGCCTGTCTATTTATGTTCCTGTTGAGTCATCCTCTTCTTATAAAAGCACCAATTAGAGAGCACCTCTGTCATTTTTATGCTTTGCTTTTAACTGTGGTTGAGTATGACTATGACTGGATCTTCTTTGCCATGAATTACGATGTTTAGTCTGCCCTTGGTCTTTGAAGGTGCTCTGCATTTATGTTTTTCGGTCTCAGAAAGAGCTAGCGAGATACCATCTGTTCGTACTACTTCATGATTGTCTTGATTGAAGTGTTGACGTTTGGAACTTATTATTATTGCTCGCTAGTTGATTATGCCATTGATATGAGTTTACCGTGAGACCTAGATGTCATTTGCTTATGTGGTTAGCTTGTGATCTTGGTGAAATTCTGGATATGAGTTAGACATAGTTGCAACAACAAGATCAAACAGAGTTCGTAAAAGTTTTTCTTTTGTATCTTTCAGTTTGTCAACTGAATTGCTTGAGGACAAGCAAGGTTTTAAGCTTGGGGAGTTGATACGTCTCCATCGTATCTACTTTTCCAAACTCTTTTGCCCTTGTTGGGACTCTAATTTGCATGATACTAACCCGGACTAAAGCTGTTTTCAGCAGAATTTCCATGGTGTTGTTTTTGCGCAGAAATAAAAGTTCTCGGAATGACCTGGAAATTTACGGGGATTTTTTGTGGAATTTATGAAAAATACTGGCGCAAGAATCAACCGGAGGGGTGGAGCTGAGAGCCCACAAGCCCACTAGGCGCGACCCCCCTGGCCGCGCCTGGCAGGTTTGTGGGGCCCATGAAGCTCCACCACCTCCAATATCAGGTCTATTTAGTCCCTTTCGTCCGGAAAAAAATCAAGGAGAAGAGTTCATCGCGTTTTACGATACGGAGGCGCCGCCACCTCCTGTTCTTCCTTCGGAGGGCAGATCTGGAGTCCGTTCTGGGCTCCAGAGAGGGGAGATCGTCGCCATCGTCATCACCAACCTTCCTTCATCGCCAATTCCATGATGGTCTTCACCATTCGTGAGTAATGTCATCATAGGCTTGCTGTACGGTGATGGGTTGGATGAGATCTATCATGTAATCGAGTTAGTTTTGACGGGGATTGATCCCTAGTATCCACTATGTTGTGAGATTGATGTTGCTACTACTTTGCCAGGCTTAATGCTTGTCACTAGGGCCCGAGTGCCATGATTTCAGATCTGAACCTATTATGTTGTCGCCAATATATGTGTGTTCTTGATCCTATCTTGCAAGTTGTAGTCACCTACTATGTGTTATGACCCGGTAACCCCGGAGTGACAGTAGCCGAAACCACTCCTGGAGATGACCATAGTATGAGGAGTTCATGTATTCACCAAGTGTTAATGCGTTGGTCCGGTTCTTTATTAAAAGGAGAACCTTAATATCCCGTAGTTTCCATTAGGACCCCGCTGCCACGGGAGGGATGGACAATAGATGTCAGGAAAGTTCTTTTCCCTAAGCACGTATGACTACATACAGAATACATGCCTACATTACATTGACGAACTGGAGCTAGTTACTTATCTCTCCGTGTTATAACTTTTGCATGATGAATACCATCCGGCATAATCGTCCATCACCGATCCAATGCCTACGAGTCTTTTACTACTGGTCCTTGCTACGTTACTTTGCCTCTACTACTGTCACTGCTGCTATTGTTACTTTGCTGCTAGTGCTGTTACTTTGCTGCTACTGGTTACTATTGCTACTATTGCTATCACACTACTCTGCTACTGATACTTTGCTGCAGATACTAAGTCTTTCAGGTGTGGTTGAATTGACAACTCAACTGCTAATACTTGAGAATATTCTTTGGCTTCCCCTTGTGTGAAATCAACAAATTTGGGTTGAATACTCTACCCTCGAAAACTGTTGCGATCCCCTATACTTGTGGGTTATCAGCTGGTAACGACCAGATTTCCCCCCACTATGAATAGGGGTCTTCTTCCCTGAGGAGATCTCACCTTTTCCTCTCTAGCTCCATTGTTGCTCCAAAAGCTCAAACTCGCCTGATCTCCCTCCCTAGCCATCAACTCTTGCTAATTCTCTAGGGTTTGGAGGAGAAGGCCTTCCCCCACACTTCCACCAAGAGAAAAGTCCCCCCCCCATTAATCCTTCTCGTATCTTGTTTCTCTTGGGTGTTTGAGCACCCTAGACGGAATAGGTCACCTCAAAGCAATATTCGATTGTGGTGAAGCTTTGTGGTCTCGTTGGGAGCCTGCAATTAAACTGTGGAGATTGCCTCAACCTTATTTGCAAAGGTTCAGTCGCCGCCTTCAAGAGCACCATGCTACAAAAACAAAAGACCTTCCAACGGCGCCAGAAATACTTCTGACGTTTGCTGGGTATCCCTGGCAATGGCGCCAGAAATAGGCACGTCGACGAGAGAATACTTGGCTTGATCTTTGTGCCGCGGCTACGCCTTAAGGGACTTCCTAGGCAAGTATAGAAAGGATTTCCCCCGTGGCCTTGGAGCCTTGCGTTGGTGTTCCCTCGAAGCGGAAAGGGTGATGTAGCGTAGCAGTGGTAAGTATTTCCCTCAGTTTGAGAACCAAGGTATCAATCCGGTGGAAGTGTATCTCAAGATCCTGCACAAACACAAAAGCTTGCACCCAACGCTATGAAGGGGTTGTCAATCCCTTATAGATTGTTTGCCAAGTGAGAACATAAAGCAACAAAGTAAAGCAACAAAGTAACAAAGCAAAGTAAAAGCAGAGTTGTAAACGATGGATGTGAATAGACCCGGGGGCCATAGTGTTTACTAGTGGCTTCTCTCATGAAAGCAAGTAGACGGTGGGTGAACAAATTACTGTCCAGCAATTGATAGAACTGTGCAGAGTCGTGATGATATCTATGCAATTATTATTTCTATAGGCATCACGTCCGAAACAAGTAGACCGATACTGTCTGCATCTACTACTATTACTCCACACGTCGACCGCTATCCAGCATGCATCTAGTGTATTAAGTCCATAAGAACAGAGTAACGCCTTAAGCAAGATGGCATGATGTAGAGGTATAATCTCAAACCAATGATAAAAACCCCATCTATTTACCCTTGATGGCAACTGCTTGATGTGTGCCTTGCTGCCCCTACTGTCACAGGGAAAGGTCACCACATGGCAGAACCCAAAACCAAGCACTTCTCCCATTGCAAGAATCATAGATCTAGTTTGCCAAACAAAACCCAAGACTCGAAGAGACTTACAAGGATATCAAATCATGCATATAAGAAATCAGCAAAGACTCAAATATATATCATAGATAATCTAATCACAAGTCCACAATTCATCGGATCTCAAATAACACACCGCCAAAGAAGATTACATTGGATATATCTCCATGAAGATCATGGAGAACTTTGTATTGAAGATCCAAGAGAGAGAAGAAGCCATCTAGCTACTAACTACGGACCCGTAGTTCTGAAGTGAACTACTCACGAGTCATTGGAGGGGCGATGATGATGAAGAAGAAGCCCTCCACCTCCAAAGTCCCCTCCGGCAGGGCGCCGGGAAGGGTCTCCAAATGAGATCTCACGGAAACGGAAGCTTGCGGCGGCGGAAAAGTATTTTCGAGGCTCCCCTCATTTTTTGTGGAATATTTGGGAATATATAGGCGCAAGACCTAGGTCAGGAGGCGGCCAGGGAAGCCACAAGCTTGCCCGCCGCCGCCTCCCCCTGGTGGCGTGGTGGCAGCTTGTGGACTCCCTGGGTCCCACCTGGCTTGGCCCAAAGGTTCCCTGGTCTTCTTTCATTCTGGAAAAAATCATTTCAGGGTTTTTATTCCGTTTGGACTCAGTTCCAAAATCAGATCTGAAAAGAGTCAAAAACACGGAAAAAAACAGGAACTGGCACTTGGCACTGAATTAATAAGTTAGTCCCAAAAAGATATAAAAAGGTACATAAAACATACAAAGAAGACAAGATAACATCGTGAAACCATCAAAAAGTAGATACATTTGAGACGTATCAAGCATCCCCAAGCTTAACTCCTGCTCGTTCTCGAGTAGGGAAGTGATAAGAATTAATGTTTTATGCTTTCATGCTACCTAGCATAGGTGTCCTTCGTAATTCCTCTTATGTGACGTGAATGTTCAGATCCATTAGATTCAAAACAATAGTTTGCTATTGACGTGGAAACAATAATAATTCAAGCAAACTAGCAAAGTAATCATGAACTTTCAAAATAACAAGGCCAAAAGAAAGTTATCCCTACAAAAGCATATAGTATGGCCATGCTCTATCATCATTGCACAACGAATTTAAATCATGCACAACCCTTGTTTCACACCTTACTTTCTCAAACATTTTCAACCCTCACGCAATACATGAGCGTGAGCCATGGTTATAGCACTATAGATGGTGTGGAATGTGGTGGAGGTTGTAAGACAAAAAGGAGAAGATAGTCACATTAACTAGGCATATTAATGAGCTGTGGAGATGCTCATCAATAGATATCAATGTGAATGAGTAGGGATTGCCATACAAATGATGCACTAGAGCTACAAGTATGTGAAAGCTCTTAAAGAAAACTAGTGGGCGTGCATCCAACTTGCTTGCTCACGAAGACCTAAGGCAATTTTGAGGAAGCCTATCATTGGAATATACAAGCCAAGTTATATAATGAGAATTTCCCACTAACTATATGGTGGTGACAAAACGAGAGACTCTCAATCATGATGGTCATGGTGCTCAACATGCACAAGTGTGGAAAAAGTGGTAGCTTTGTCCCTTCTCTCTTTTTCTCTCGTTTTTTTATTTTTTATTTTGGTGGGCTCTTCGGCCTCTTTTTTAGGGGCTTCTTTGGCCTCTTTTATTTCCTCACATGGGACAATGCTCCAATAATGATGATCATCACACTTTCAACTCAAAACTTAGAGCAATTATGACTCTATATGGAATGCCTTCGGTAGTGTACAGTGGCAACGATCTAGCATGGCATAGACATCAATGGAAACATCATGCTAGCAATATTACGATCCTGCAAAGGCAATGTAGACATGGTGGCACATATCACGGTGGTAGTTTCATGGCAATATATCTCGGAATGACTTTGAAAAAGCCATAGTAGGTAGGTATGGTGGCTGTTTTGAGGGAGGCTAATGGTGGGTTTTGTGCACCGACGAAAATTGCATGGCACTAAGAAGATAGTGATGGGGGAAGGTGAAAGTGCATCTAAACCATGGACTGAACATTAGTCATGAAGAACTCATATACTTGTTGCAAAAGTTTTATAAGTAATCGAAACAAAGCATTCAACGCATACTCCTAGGGGAAGGGTTGGTAGGTATGAACCATCGCGCGATCCTGACCGCCACGCAAAGTATGACAATCAATATACTAATCATTCTCAGATTTCATCACATAGTGGTTCACCAAACGTGCATGCTACGGGAATCACTAACTTCAAAACAAGTATTTCTAGATCCACAACACCTTACTAGCATGACTTCAATATTTGTTGGAAATATGCCCTAGAGGCAATAATAAATTAGTTATTATTATATTTCTTAGTTCATGATAATTGTTTATTATCCATGCTATAATTGTATTGAATGAAGACTTATATACATGTGTGGATACATAGACAAAACACTGTCCCTAGCAAGCCTCTAGTTGGCTAGCCAGTTGATCAAAGATAGTCAGGGTCTTCTGATTATGAACAAGGTATTGTTGCTTGATAACTGGATCACATCATTAGGAGAATCACGTGATGGACTAGACCCAAACTAATAGACGTAGCATGTTGATCGTGTCATTTTGTTGCTACTGTTTTCTGCGTGTCAAGTATTTGTTCCTATGACCATGAGATCATATAACTCACTAACACCGGAGGAATGCTTTGTGTGTATCAAACGTCGCAATGTAATTGGGTGACTATAAAGATGCTCTACAGGTATCTCCGAAGGTGTTAGTTGAGTTAGTATGGATCGAGACTGGGATTTGTCACTCCGTGTGACGGAGAGGTATCTCGGGGCCCACTCGGTAATACAACATCACACACAAGCCTTGCAAGCAATGTGACTTAGTGTAAGTTGCAGGATCTTGTATTACGGAACGAGTAAAGAGACTTGCCGGTAAACGAGATTGAAATAGGTATGCGGATAATGACGATCGAATCTCGGGCAAGTAACATACCGAAGGACAAAGGGAATGACATACGGGATTATATGAATCCTTGGCACTAAGGTTCAAACGATAAGATCTTCGTAGAATATGTAGGATCCAATATGGGCATCCAGGTCCCGCTATTGGATATTGACGGAGGAGTCACTCGGGTCATGTCTACATAGTTCTCGAACCCGCTGGGTCTGCACACTTAAGGTTCGACGTTGTTTTATGCGTATTTGAGTTATATGGTTGGTTACCGAATGTTGTTCGGAGTCCCGGATGAGATCACGGACGTCACGAGGGTTTCCAGAATGGTTCGGAAACGAAGATTGATATACAGGATGACCTCATTTGATTACCGGAAGGTTTTCGGAGTTACCGGGAATGTACCGGGAAAGACGAATGGGTTCCGGGTGTTCACCGGGGGGGGGGGGGCAACCCACCCTGGGGAAGCCCATAGGCCTTGGGGGTGGCGCACCAGCCCTTACTGGGCTGGTGGGACAGCCCAAGAAGGCCCTATGCTCCATAGGAAGAAAATCAAAGAGAAAAAAAAGAGGAGGTGGGAAAAGGGGGAAGGACTCCTCCTTCCAAACCTAGTTGGACTCGGTTTGGAAGGGGAGGGTTGCCCCCCTTGGCTCAGACGAAGTCCTTGGGGGTCCTTGGACCCCAAGGCAAGGCTCCCCCTCTTCCCCCTATATATACGGAGGTTTTAGGGCTGATTTGACACAACTTTGCCACGGCAGCCCGAACACATATCTCCACGGTTTTACCTCTAGATCGTGTTTCTGCGGAGCTCGGGCGGAGCCCTGCTGAGATTAGATCACCACCAACCTCCGGAGCGACGTCACGCTGCCGGAGAACTCATCTACCTCTCCGTCTCTCTTGCTGGATCAAGAAGGACGAGATCATCGTCGAGCTGTACGTGTGCTGAACGCGGAGGTGCCGTCCGTTTGGCACTAGATCGTGGGACGGATCGCGGGACGGTTCGTGGGACGGTTCGCGGGGCGGATCGAGGGACGTGAGGATGTTCCACTACATCAACCGCGTTCACTAACGCTTCTGATGTGCGATCTACAAGGGTACGTAGATCGGAAATCCCCTCTCGTAGATGGACATCACCATGATAGGTCTTCGTGCGCGTAGGAAAATTTTTGTTTCCCATGCGACGTTCCCCAACAGTGGCATCATGAGCTAGGTTCATGCGTACATCTCTTCTCGAGTAGAACACAAAAGTTTTTGTGGGCGGTGATTTGCGTTTTGCTGCCCTCCTTAGTCTTTTCTTGATTCCGCGGTATTGTTGGATTGAAGCGGCTTGGACCGACATTACTCGTACGCTTACGAGAGACTGGTTTCATCGCTACGAGTAACCCCGTTGCTCAAAGATGACTGACAAGTGTCAGTTTCTCCAACTTTAGTTGAATCGGATTTGACCGAGGAGGTCCTTGGATGAGGTTAAATAGCAATTCATATATCTCCGTTGTGGTGTTTGCGTAAGTAAGATGCGATCCTACTAGATACCCATGGTCACCACGTAAAACATGCAACAACAAAATTAGAGGACGTCTAACTTGTTTTTGCAGGGTATGCTTGTGATGTGATATGGCCAACGATGTGATGTGATATATTGGATGTATGAGATGATCATGTTGTAATAGATAATATCGACTTGCACGTCGATGGTACGGCAACCGGCAGGAGCCATAGGGTTGTCTTTATACTAACGTTTGTGCTTGCAGATGCGTTTACTATTTTGCTAGGATGTAGGTTTAGTAGTAATAGCATGAGTAGCACGACAACCCCGATGGCGACACGTTGATGGAGATCATGGTGTGGCGCCGGTGACAAGAAGATCATGCCGGTGCTTTGGTGATGGAGATCAAGAAGCTCATGATGATGGCCATATCATGTCACTTATGAATTGCATGTTATGTTAATCCTTTATGCACCTTATCTTGCTTAGAACGACGGTAGCATTATGAGGTGATCTCTCACTAAAATTTCAAGACGAAATTGTGTTCTCCCCGACTGTGCACCGTTGTGACAGTTCTTCGTTTCGAGACACCACGTGATGATCGGGTGTGATAGACTCAACGTTCACATACAACGGGTGCAAAACAGTTGCACACGCGGAACACTCGGGTTAAGCTTGACGAGCCTAGCATGTGCAGACATGGCCTCGGAACACATGAGACCGAAAGGTCGAGCATGAACTGTATACTTGATATGATTAGCATAGAGATGCTTTCCACTGAAACTATTCTCGACTCACGTGATGATCGGACTTGAGATAGTGGATTTGGATCACGTACCACTCAAATGACTAGAGAGATGTACTTTTTTGAGTGGGAGTTCTTAAGTAATATGATTATTTGAACTAATTGTCATGAACATAGTCTAATTGTCTTTACGAATTACGATGTAGCTTGCGCTATAGCTCTACTGTTTTTATATGTTCCTAGAGAAAATTTAGTTGAAAGTTGATAGTAGCAAACTTTGAAGAGGATTGTCCTTGTTGCCGCGCAGAAGGCTTACGTCCTTAATGCACCACTCAGTGTGCTGCACCTCGAGCGTCGTCTGTGGATGCTGTGAACATCTAACATACACGTTTCTGATGACTACACGATAGTTCAGTGCAAAATACTTAATGGCTTAGAAGCAAGGCGCCGAAGACGTTTTGAAACGTCACGGAACATAAGTGATGTTCTAAAGAGACGAAATTGTGATTTCATGCTCGTGCCCTTGTTAAGAGGTACGAGACCTCCGACAAGGTTCTTTGTCCACAAAGTAAAGGAGAAAAGCTCAATCGTTGAGCGTGTGCTCAGATTGTCTGAGTACGACAATCGCTTGAATCAAGTGGGGGTTAATCTTCTAGATGAGATAGTGATAGTTCTCCAAAGTCACTGCCACCAAGCCGTGAGAGCTTCGTGATGAACTATAACATATCAAGGATAGATACAATGATCTTTGAGTGATTCGCGATGTTTGGCACTGCGAAAGTAGAAATCAAGAAGGAGCGTCAATAGTTGATGGTAAGTAAAACCACTAAGTTTCGAGAAAGGCAAGGGCTAGAAGGGATACTTCGTGAAACGGCAAAACAGTTGCTGCACTAATGAAGAGACCCAAGATTAAACCCAAACCTGAGACTAAGTGCTTCTATAATGAGGGGAACAGTCACTGAGGCGGAGCAACTCTAGATACTTGGTAGATGAGTAGGCTGGCAAAAATCGAAAGAAGTATATTTGATATACATGATGTGTACTTTATTAGTACTCCTAGTAGCATGAGGGTATTGGATACCGGTTCGGTTGCTAAGTGATTAGTAACACGAAATGATAGCTACGGCATAAACGGAGACTAGCTAAAGGCGAGGTGACGATACGTGTTGGAAGTGTTTCCAAGATTGATATGATCAAAACGTCGCACGCTCCCTCTACCATCGGGATTGGTGTTAAACCTAAATAATTGTTATTTGGTGCTTGCGTTAAGCATGAACATGATTGGATCGTGTTTATTGTAATACGATTATTCATTTAAAGAGAATAATGGTTACTCTATTTGCTTGAATAATCACCTTCAATGGTTTATTGAATCTCGATCGTAGTGTTACACATGTTCATGATATTGGTGCCAAAAGACACGAGGTAATGATGATAGTACCACTTACTTGTGGCACTGCCGCTTGGGTCATGTTGGTACAAATTACATGAAGAGGCTCCATGCTGATGGATCTTTATACTCACTTGATTTTGAATCACTAGTGACATGCAAATCATACCACATGAGCAAGGCCTTGTTTTCATTGAGATGAAACAAGATAGTAACTTGTTGGAAGTGATACATTTTGATGTTTGTAGTCCAATGGGTGGTGAGGCACGCAGTGGATATCATTATGTTCTTACTTCAATGAAGATTTGAGCAGATACAAGAGTATTTGCTTAAAGAATCACAAGTCTGAAATATTGAAAAGTTCAATTCTGTTTCAGAGTGAAGTTCGTCGTAACAAAAGGATAAACTGTCTACGATATGATCGTAGAAATGAATATCCGAGTTACGAGTTTTGGTATGCAGTTAAGACAATGTGGAAATTGTTTCGCAGTTCATGCCACCTGGAACATCATAGTGTGATGATGTGTCTGAACGTCATAGCCACGCACCATTTGGTATGGTGCATACTATGATGTCTCTTATCGAAATACCACTATCGTTTATGGGTTATGCATTAGAGACAACCGCATTCACTTTAAAATAGGGCACCGCGTATTTCCGTCGAGATGACACAGTATAGACTGAGGTTTAGAGAAATCTAAACTGTCGTTTCTTGAAAGTTTGGGGCTTCGACACTTATGTGAAAAAGTTTTAGTCTGATAAGCTCGAACCCAAAGCGGATAAATGCATCTTCATAGGATATCCAAAACAGTTGGGTACATCTCCTATCTGAGATCCGAAAGCAAAGTGTTTGTTTCTAGAAACGTATCCTTTCTCGAGGAAAGGTTTCTCTCGAAAGAATTGAGTGGGAGGGTGGTAGAACTTGATGAGGTTATTGAACTGTCACTTTGACCAGTGTGTAGCAGGGTGCAGGAAGTTGTTCCTGTGGCGCCTACACCAATTGAAGTGAAAGCTGATGAGGGTGATCATCGAGCATCGGATCAAGTTACTACAAACCTCGTAGGTTGACAAGGTCGCGTACTACTGCAGAGTGGTACGATAACCCTGTCTTGGAGGTCATGTTGTTGAGCAACAGTGAACCTACGAGTTATGGAGAAGCAATGGTGGGCCCGGATTCCGACAAATGGCTTGAGGCCATGAAATCCGAGAGAGGATCCATATATAAAACAAAGTGTAGACTTTGGAGGAACTACTTGATGGTAGTAAGACTATTGAGTAAAGATGGATCTTTGTAAGGAAGACAGACGACGATGGTGATAAGTCACTATTAAGAAAAGCTCGACTTGTCGCAAAGATGTTTCTCAGAAGATCGAACAGTTGACTATGATGAGACTTTCTCACTCGTAGCGATGCTAAAAGTCTGTTGGAATTATGTTAGTAGTTGCTGCATTATTTATGAAATATTGCACATAGGATGTCAAAACATTGTTTCCTCAACGGTTTCCTTGAGCAAACATTGTATGTGATACAACCAGAAGGTTTTGTCGATCCTAAAGATACTAACAAGTATGCAAGCTCCAGTGATCCTTCAATGGACTGGTGCAAGCATCTCGGAGTTGGAATATACACTTTGATGAGGTGATCAAAGATTTTGGGTTTGTACAAGGTTTATGAGAAACTTGTATTTCCAAAGAAGTGAGTGGGAGCACTATAGAATTTCTGATAAGTATATGTGGTTGACATATTGTGGATCAGAAGTAATGTAGAATTTCTATAAAGCATACAAGGTTGTTTGAAAGGAGTTTTCAAAGGAATACCTGGATTGAGCTACTTGAACATTGAGCATCAAGATCTATGGAGATAGATCAAAACGCTTAATAGAAGTTTCAACAAAATGCATGCCTTGACAAGTTTTGAAGGAGCTCAAAATAGATCAGCAAAGAAGGAGTTCTTGGTTGCGTTGTGAGGTGTGAATTTGAGTAAGACTCAAAACTCGACCACGGCAGAATAAAGAGAATAGATGAATATCGTCTTCTATGCCTTAGCCGTAGACTCTAAAGTATGCCATGCTGAGTACCGCACCTGATGTGTGCCTTGCACTCTGTTGAGAGGTACAGAGAGTGATCCATGATTGAATCACTAGCAGCGGTCAAAATTTATCCTTAGTAACCGATAGACTAAGGAATTTTTCTCGATTATGGAGGTGGTTAAAGAGTTCATCGTAAAGGGTTACGTCGATGCAAGCTTTGACACTAATCCGAATAACTATGAGTAGTGAAACGGATTTGTATAGTTGAGTAGATATTTGGAGTATTTCCGAATAGAACATAGTAGCAGCATCTATAAGATGACATAAAGATTTGTAAAGAACACACAGACGTGAAAGTTTCAGATCCGTTGACTAAAACCTCTCTCACGAGCAAGACGTGATCAGACCCCATAAATATATGGGTGTTGGATTCGTTGGAATCACATGGTGATGTGAACTAGATTATTGACTCTAGTGCAAGTGGGAGACTGTTGGAAATATGCCGTAGAGGCAATAATAAATTAGTTATTATTATATTTCTTAGTTCATGATAATCGTTTATTATCCATGCTATAATTGTATTGAATGAAGACTTATATACATGTGTGGACACATAAACAAAACACTGTCCCTAGCAAGCCTCTAGTTGGCTAGCGAGTTGATCAAAGATAGTCAGGGTCTTCTGATTATGAACAAGGTATTGTTGCTTGATAACTAGATCACGTCATTAGGAGAATCACGTGATGGACTAGACCCAAACTAATAGACGTAGCATGTTGATCGTGTCATTTTGTTGCTACTGTTTTCTGCATGTCAAGTATTTGTTCCTATGACCATGAGATCATATAACTCACTGACACCGGAGGAATGCTTTGTGTGTATCAAACGTCGCAATGTAATTGGGTGACTATAAAGATGCTCTACAGGTATCTCCGAAGGTGTTAGTTGAGTTAGTATGGATCGAGACTGGGATTTGTCACTCCGTGTGACGGAGAGGTATCTCGGGGCCCATTCGGTAATACAACATCACACACAAGCCTTGCAAGCAATGTGACTTAGTGTAAGTTGCGGGATCTTGTATTACGGAAGGAGTAAATAGATTTGCCGGTAAACAAGATTGAAATAGGTATGCGGATAATGACGATCGAATCTCGGGCAAGTAACATACCGAAGGACAAAGGGAATGACATACGGGATTATATGAATCCTTGGCACTAAGGTTACAACGATAAGATCTTCGTAGAATATGTAGGATCCAATGTGGGCATCCAGGTCCCGCTATTGGATATTGCCGAGGAGTCACTCGGTTCATGTCTACATAGTTCTCGAACCCGCAGGGTCTGCACACTTAAGGTTCGACGTTGTTTTATGCGTATTTGAGTTATATGGTTGGTTACCGAATGTTGTTCGGAGTCCCGGATGAGATCACGGACGTCACGAGGGTTTCCAGAATGGTCCGGAAACGAAGATTGATATATAGGATGACCTCATTTGATTACCGGAAGGTTTTCGGAGTTACCGGGAATGTACCGGGAATGACGAATGGGTTCCGGGTGTTCACCAGGGGGGGGGGGGCAACCCACCCCGGGGAAGCCCATAGGCCTTGGGGGTGGCGCACCAGCCCTTACTGGGCTGGTGGGACAGCCCAAGAAGGCCCTTTGCTCCATAGGAAGAAAATCAAAGAGAAAAAAAAGAGGAGGTGGGAAAAGGGGGAAGGACTCCTCCTTCCAAACCTAGTTGGACTCGGTTTGGAAGGGGAGGGTTGCCCCCCTTGGCTCAGACGAAGTCCTTGGGGGTCCTTGGACCCCAAGGCAAGGCTCCCCCTCTTCCCCCTATATATACGGAGGTTTTAGGGCTGATTTGACACAACTTTGCCACGGCAGCCCGAACACATATCTCCACGGTTTTACCTCTAGATCGTGTTTCTGCGGAGCTCGGGCGGAGCCCTGCTGAGATTAGATCACCACCAACCTCCGGAGCGATGTCACGCTGCTGGAGAACTCATCTACCTCTCCGTCTCTCTTGCTGGATCAAGAAGGACGAGATCATCGTCGAGCTATACGTGTGCTGAACGCGGAGGTGCCGTCCGTTTGGCACTAGATCGTGGGACGGATCGCGGGACGGTTCGTGGGACGGTTCGCGGGGCGGATCGAGGGACGTGAGGACGTTCCACTACATCAACCGCGTTCACTAACGCTTCTGATGTGCGATCTACAAGGGTACGTAGATCGGAAATCCCCTCTCGTAGATGGACATCACCATGATAGGTCTTCGTGCGCGTAGGAAAATTTTTGTTTCCCATGCGACGTTCCCCAACAATATTACCATAACCACAACTCAAAACTAACTGAGATTAACCAAACTTCTCTAACTATTTAATGCACATGAAGGAGAAAGTTTTCGTATCCCTTTGGATAACAACCCTTTTGACACTAATTTCAAAGCATAGATCAACTACCAAGCCACGCACTGCTGCGCTCTAAAAGATATAAGTGAAGCACATAGAGCAAAAGTATCTAGCTCAAAAGATATAAGTGTAGCACAGGTGAGCTGAATTGTCTACCAAAAGATATAAGTGAAGCTCGACAAAACCACGGTGAGTGCATGTCTCTCTCTCTAGGTGTGCAGCAAGGATGATTGTTACACCGAAAAATAAAAGACTCCTAAGATACAAGACGCTCCAAGCAAAAACACATAACATGTGGTGAATAAAAATATAGCCCCAAGTAACGTTACCGATGGATTGAAGACGAGACAGGGGATGCCTTCCCGGGGCATCCCCAAGCTTAGGCTTTTACGGTATCCTTGAATCTCTTGGGGTGCCTTGGGCATCCCCAAGCTTGAGCTCTTTCCGCTCTTTATCTTTTTGTCCATAAGAACTTCACCCAAAACTTGAAAACTTCCCAACAAGAAACTTAAACAGAAACTCGTGATAACATTAGTACAAGAAAGCAAACCACCACTTCCTTAGGTACTCTGGCAAACTTAAATTCTACTTGTGTTGATGTTGGGTTACTGTACTTTCAATCTTCCATGGCTAATACCCCATAGTTTCATCAAAATAAGCAACCAACACAACAAAAACAGAATCTGTTAACAGCAGACCAGTCTGTAGCAATCTGTATGTTTCGTATACCTCTGGTACTTCCAAAATTCTGAAAACTTACGACAGCCTGAAGAATTTGCGTAGAAATCAGCAGCAAAAAGAATCAACTCAAAAGCTCTTATAGAAAAAAACGAAAATTCTTTTCGTGAGCAGAAAGTTTTTGTCTTTTCCAGCATGACCAAACGATCATCCTCAAGACTAATCATAACGGTTTTGCTTGGCACAAACGCAAAAAGAAACACAAAAAACACAATCATAACAGAATTATGAAAGTGTGGAAAACACAAAACAGAAAGAAAAAGGATAGATTCGTTTGGTTGCCTCCCAACAAGCGCTTTTGTTTAACGCCCTTAGCTAGGCAAAAGTGATGGAATCACGTATAGTCATCTTTGGTGCTCAAACCATAGGTAGCCCTCATCATAGATTCATAAGGCAATCTTATTTTATTTCTAGGAAAGTGCTCCATGCCCTTCTTTAAGGGAAATTGAAACCTAATATTCCCTTCCTTCATATCTATGATAGCACCAATAGTCCTTAGGAAAGGTCTACCAAGAATAATGGGACATGAAGGATTGCAATCTATGCCAAGTACAATGAAATCCATGGGTACATAGTTCTTATTTGCAACAATAAGAACATCATCGATCCTCCCCATGGGCTTCTTGACGGTAGAATCCACAAGATGCAAATTAAGAGAACACTCTTCAATCTCATGAAAACCAAGAATATCACATAAAGACTTTGGAATCGCGGAAACACTAGCACCCAAATCACACAAAGCATTGCACTCATAGTTTTTGATCTTGATTTTGATAGTAGGTTCCCACTCATCATGAAGTTTTCTAGGTATCGATACTTCTAGTTTGAGCTTCTCTTCAAGAGATTTCATCATAGCATCTACAATATGCGCGGTAAAGGCTTTGCTTTGGCTATAAGCATGTGGAGAGTTTGCAATGGATTGCATCAAAGAAATGCATTCAAACAAGGAGCAATTATCATAATTGAATTCCTTGAAATCCAAAGTGGGAGTTTCATTACTACCCAAAATTTTGACTTCTTCTACTCCACTCTCCACACCTTTATCATCAAGATAGGTGGACTCCGAATCATTGGGGCGTTTTTCAACCAATGTGGATTCATATCCAGCCCCTCCATGTCACATCCCTGGAACCCTAACCAAGGTTTAGCATTGTGCTCATATCTTCTTTGCATTGCATCCAAGAAGATGGCAACAAAATCAAAGTAAGTGGTGAAGGAAAACTCAAAAACCCTAGCCACTTCTCAAATTCAAAGGAATTAGAAACTTATTCAAATCAATGAACCCAAAATGGCCTCAAGAAAAGTTCAACTTTTCTGATAATTCTTGAAAACAAATAAGCAATGAAGGAAACCATTTCCTTTATACTTTTGGAATTTTAAATAAATGCAAAAGACTACTGGTTTCAAGTTTTAAATTTGAATTCAAAGATTTATAGCTTTCAAAAATGCTGAAAACTTTATGGGTGATTGGAAATATTCCAACTAACACCCCAGCATTTTTCAAACTATTTATAGTTTGATTTTGAAGCCAAAATAAATGGGAAACAATGTCAGTAAATAAAACAGAACAAAATAGAAGGAAAAGAGAAAAGAGAAGCTTACCTTCTATCTGTGGCCGGCCCAGCCCACCAGGGGCTCCTTGGTCATTTTCCTCCTCGTGCCAGTAGGCAGAGGGGAAGATGAGCACGGCGGCCAGCCCCGGCCACCTCCTTTCTGCCTGCTCGCCGCTGGAGGCCCCCAGGAGCGCCAGCGCGACGCCCCGAGCCTTCTTCTCCTCCTGCCCCTCCTTATCTCCTCCCCTCTGCCTCTCGTTCCCCTCCCCCTCTCGGATCTCTCTCTCCCTGAAGCTCCGGTCGCCGTCGATCCGTCGCCTCCTGTTCCTCCCCGACCCTGCCGTCCGCCTCAGAAGAACCGCCGTGAGCTCCTCTTCCCATTCGCCCTCTTTCCGAGGCCATTCCCCTCCTCTAACCCCGTTAGCCGCTGGAGCCCGAAGGACCTTGTCACCGGCCATGTCGTTGTCGTCGTTGTGGTACCCCGTTCGCGAGACCGAGCTCATAAATGAGCTCCTGGAGCTCTGTAGATGCCGTAGAGCCCCTCTCCCAGCTCGCTAGCGTCTCGCAACACCACTCCCAACGATGCCCGAGCCGCAGCCGCCGCTGACCTGGTCGCCGGCGTGGATTCCGGTGACCACTAGGTCCAGCTCCTTCCCCTTTAGATGCGGTGCTTCGCTAGCTAGCCGTAGAACTAAACCACGCCCAATACCGATGCTTGTAGCGCCGTTTAGCTCAACTCCGGCGAGTCCTCCGCGCGCCCGTGGTCGCCGCCGGCCATATTCCGGTGGGGGCCGACGTGGTCAACCTAATTACCCACTAAACACCCCCCTAGCCACTGACAGTGGGCCCCAGGGTGGGTCAAACCCAAGTCAGGGGCTGGTCAACTCAGGGATTAGCCCCTCGTCACTGACCAGTGGACCCCACTGGTCAGGTTTGACCTGGCTCAACCTCTGTTGACCAGAGACGTCACTGTGACGCAATAAAGGAATTTCTAATATAAAAATAATTCCAGAAATGTCTAAAACTTCTAAAAATCATAGAAAATAATCTGTAAGTCCAATGAAAATAATTTGTATATGAAAAAGTATCAGAAAAATTCAAGGAATCTGAATATGTCATTTTCAAACATGTTTGAAAATGTTACCGAACCCAAACATATAGATTAATGAATTAGTGAACTCTTATAAATACTTTGGGGATGGAATTTGGAAATTATTTAAATTCCACTTCAAATTATATGATCAAACACTGTCCAAATCACAAACCAGCAACCTAACATGTCATTTCCATGCATGTTAAAAGCAAGTTGATCTGAGCATCAGGTCGAATCAATTAAAATGGTATCCGAGAATACCTCGTTTCAAGTGATATTTGAATTTGATTCAAATCAACTTCAAACCTAATAAATGTTAACTATAATAGTATACCACTTTGTATTCTCATGCCATGCTCATGCATCATCTTGTTGCATATGCTTGTTATTGATTGTTGTCCCTCTTTTCAGTAGGCTCCGCTCCTCCGGATTCCACCGAATATCCGACTAACGGATATTGTCCCTCCTCTGAGCAACAAGGCAAGCAACCATTTTGATCATTCCGATAAATCCCATCTTCTCGCTCCTGCACTTACTTATTGCATTAGGATCAAATGCTTTTGCCACGTTAGTTGAACCCACTTCCTTTGCATGACCTATCCTTGTCACAATAAATAGCTGAACCTTGTAACCTAGCATACCTGGTAGTTGCTTGAGCCATGATGTGCCTTATCCTGCTATGCATGCTATGCTTAGAGTTGTGTATGGTCTGTCATCTGGGAGATGAACAAAATTGTGAGAATGTGTTCAGTAAGTAAAAGTTGTGTGTTGAACCTGATTTGGTAAAGGTACCGGTGAAAGGCTGTGTAGGAGTACATGGCGGGTTGTTTCACTGGAACCATCCTTAGGAACTGAGTTCCGTGTATGTAATCCAAGGCGAGATACTACCACATGCTGGGTCCTGAAATATGACACCGCTCGACTTATTAATCACTTAGTACTCGGTCCAGGAGTTGCAAGTAGTTTCTGGTGTTTATAGTCATGCTGGAGGCCGTGCATAGTGCTGACTTGAGAGGTGGGCTGTGATGCGGTAGCCAGTGGCACGGTGTACCAAGTGGCACCCGGGTGGTGGGATTGGGAACCCTGCACACATCGTTTGGGGCCGTGTCGGAAACCTCGGCGGACTTCCGTGCGGGTTACCCTCAGATAGGCGATAGACCTGGACTAGGTACTAGTGTGGCTAATGGTCGTGGCCGACTCCCTCGCTGGGCTTCCACTTGAAGGTTGCCGAGGTGCATGACGAGCACATGGCGGTAAGTGGCGAGAGCGTGTGTGACGAAGTACACCCCTGCAGGGTTATGATCTATTCGAATAGCCGCGTCCGCGGATATGGACTACTTGGAGACATACGTTGTTCATAGATAACTTCAATGGCTACTCATAAAATTGTCAAGATAAGCGTGAGTGTCGTGGACGGCATATCCATATGGAGATGGAATGATTCCACGATGGAGTATTGTTGTGGTGTTAGTGGACTGGTGTGCGAGAAATCAAGTTGTCAAAAATTGTTTGAAAATGTAAGTTGTCTAGCCACGAGTCAAATGTTGGCTTTCCACATGAAACCCCACAATTCCTTATTGAGACATTGCATGAGTAGATAGATATCCTAAAGTCTTGCTGAGTACCTTCCGTACTCATGTTTGTTTAATAATTGCTGCAGAGGTTGTTAATGACCCTAACGGAGGGTTCTTCCTAGACATCGACGACGACGAGTAGCTGGTGTCCCAGCTACGATCTGGCCCTAGGTTGGGTCTGTAGTATAGTCAGGCCATGTGCCTTCTAGTTTCACCTGTGTATACTCAGACAGTTTTAAACACTTCCGCTGGCTTGTAACTGAATGACTATTATGATGGGTCGTGAGACCCTTACTGTGTAATATTATGTGTGTGGCTCTTCCGAGCCTTTTAAATAAAGCTTGTATGTTTATGGTTATGTTGTGATGCCATCAATGTATCTATACATATTGGTATGCCATGCTTACGTGTATCGTACTTGATATGTATGGGGTTCGATTACCTAGCCGTAAACTTTAGTAGCACTCCTTACAGGGAAATGCCCCTTTTGTGATCCAACGAGCCGTGGTAGTTCGCTACTTCTCCGGACACATTGGTTGATCGGCGTGTGTCCTTCTTAGCTGCTGTGTCTGTCCCCTTTGGGGAAATGTCACGCGATGTAATGGAGTCCATGTAGCTTGCTACGACTCGTCTACATTCGCTGGTGACCGACACCTGCTTTGCTGGGTCATGTATGCCTGTCCCTGTGCGGAACTGCCACTTTGGTTTAAGACTAGACATGTCGATCCGGGTTCTTTGTCATTGGATTGCTAGCGACACAATTGCATACGTGAGTCAGAAGGCGCAAATGGTCCCGGCTAAGGTAAGGCTGCAGCCGTGGGGTTAACCGTGCGTGAGACCGCAAAGGGATGCGATGTGTTACAGGCTGGATTCCTATGGCTTAGGATCTGGTTCCCGACACTCCATAAGTAGGTTTGCCACGCGAAAACAAAGATTCAATAGGAGACACACCAAGCACTTTAAGATCTTCGTGATTAGCATCACTAGAACGCACCCTTTTAAACCATTCATGTCTAGCGCGAATTTGGGCGGTTCTTTCTTTTCTCTCATTCACGGAGATATGCATAGCTTTCAAAGTTTCATCCAAGTTGATCTTGGGAGGAGCGCATCTAACTTTCAAAGCATCAATATCACAAGACATCCTATCAACGCTCTTAGCCAAATCGTCTATTTTGAGTAGTTTTTCCTCTATGGACGCACTGAAAATCTTTTGAGAGTTGATGAAATCTTTGATATTCCTCTCTAGATCAGAGGGTAATCTGTTATGATTTCCATAAGTGTTGCCGTAGGAATTGCCATAATTATTAGAGGAGTTACTAGGAAAAGGCCTAGGAACATAGTTTCCTCTAAAAGCATTGTTGTTGCCAAAATTGTTCCGACCAACAAAATTCACGTCGAGACTAGCGTTGCTACTCTCAATCAAAGAAGATAGTGGCATGTCATTAGGATCTACGGTAGCGTTTCTACTAGCAACCAAATTCATCAACTCGTCCATCTTAGCACTAAGCGTGTTAATCTCTTCTATAGCGTGCACCTTTTTGCTAGAAGGCGACCGTTCAGTGTGCCACTGAGAGTAGTTGGTCATGATATTGTCTAGGAGTTTTGTAGCTTCTCCTAACGTGATTTCAATGAATGTTCCACCTGAGGCGGAGTCCAAGATATTGCGAGAAGCGAAATTCAAACCAGCGTAAAAGATTTGTATAATCATCCACAAACTCAAGCCATGAGCAGGACAATTTCTAATCATAAGCTTCATCCTCTCCCAAGATTGTGCAACGTGTTCATGATCAAGTTGCTTGAAATTCATGATATCGTTACGTAAGGAGATGATCTTAGCCGGCGGAAAATACTTGGATATGTAAGCATCTTTGCACCTATCCCAAGAATCGATACTATTTTTAGGCAAAGAAGAAAACCAAGTTGTTGCGCGATCTCGCAACGAGAAAGGAAAAAGTTTCAACTTAATCACGTCATTATCCACATCTCTTTTCTTTTGCATATCACAAATCTCAATGAAGGTATTGAGATGGGATGCGACATCTTCACTAGGAAGGCCAGAGAATTGCTCTTTCATAACAAGATTCAGCAAAGCTGCGTTGATTTCATACGATTCCACACTAGTGGCGGGAGCAATCAGAGTACTAATAAAATCATTGTTATTAGTGCTCGAGAAGTCGCAAAGTTTGGTGTTTTCAGACATGTTGTCTTCAACAAACAAACAAGCACACAAGCAAACAAGAAACCAGCAAGCGAAAGAGAAAACGGCGAAGGAGAAAGGCGAATGAAAACGGCAAATGTGAAGTGGGGGAGAAGAAAACGAGAGGCAACTGGCAACAAAAGTAAATGCAAGAGAAGAGTTTGTAAGACCTACTTGGATAGATCTTGATTTCTCCTCCCCGGAAATGGCGCCAGAAATACTTCTGCTACTGCAACAAAAGACCTTCCAACGGCGCCAGAAATACTTCTGACGTTTGCTGGGTATCCCTGGCAATGGCACCAGAAATAGGCACGTCGACGGGAGAATACTTGGCTTGATCTTTCTGCTGCGGCTACGCCTTAAGGGACTTCCTAGGCAAGGATGCAAAGGATTTCCCCCGTGTCCTTGGAGCCTTGCGTTGGTGTTCCCTCAAAGCGGAAAGGGTGATGTAGCATAGCGGTGGTAAGTATGTCCCTAAGTTTGAGAACCAAGGTATCAATCCGGCGGAAGAGTATCTCAAGATCCTGCACAAACACAGAAGCTTGCACCCAACGCTATGAAGGGGTTGTCAATCCCTTATAGATTGTTTGCCAAGTGAGAACATAAAGCAACAAAGTAAAGCAACAAAGTAACAAAGCAAAGTAAAAGCAGAGTTGTAAACGATGGATGTGAATAGACCCGGGGGCCATAGTGTTTACTAGTGGCTTCTCTCATGAAAGCAAGTAGACGGTGGGTGAACAAATTACTGTCGAGCAATTGATAGAACTGTGCAGAGTCGTGACGATATCTATGCAATTATTATTTCTATAGGCATCACGTCCGAAACAAGTAGACCGATACTGTCTGCATCTACTACTATTACTCCACACGTCGACCGCTATCCAGCATGCATCTAGTGTATTAAGTCCATAAGAACAGAGTAACGCCTTAAGCAAGATGGCATGATGTAGAGGTATAATCTCAAACCAATGATAAAAACCCCATCTATTTACCCTTGATGGCAACTGCTTGATGTGTGCCTTGCTGCCCCTATTGTCACTTGGAAAGGTCACCACATGGCAGAACCCAAAACCAAGCACATCTCCCATTGCAAGAATCATAGATCTAGTTGGCCAAACAAAACCCAAGACTGAGAGAGACTTACAAGGATATCAAATCATGCATATAAGAAATCAGCAAAGACTCAAATATATATCATAGATAATCTGATCACAAGTCCACAATTCATCGGATCTCAACAAGCACACCGCCAAAGAAGATTACATCGGATAGATCTCCATGAAGATCATGGAGAACTTTGTATTGAAGATCTAAGAGAGAGAAGAAGCCATCTAGCTACTAACTACGGACCCGTAGGTCTGAAGTGAACTACTCATGAGTCATTGGAGGGGTGATGATGATGATGAAGAAGCCCTTCACCTCCAAAGTCCCCTCCGGCAGGGCGCCGGGAAGGGTCTCCAGATGAGATCTCGCGGAAACGGAAGCTTGCGGCGGCGGAAAAGTATTTTCGAGGCTCCCCTGATTTTTTCCGGAATATTTGGGAATATATAGGCGCAAGACCTAGGTCAGGAGGCGGCCAGGGAAGTCACAAGCTTTCCCACCACCGACTCCCCATGGTGGCGTGGTGGGAGCTTGTTGGCTCCCTAGGGCCCACCTGGCTTGGCCCAAAGGCTCCCTGGTCTTCGTTCGTTCTGGAAAAAATCATTTCGGGGTTTTTATTCCGTTTGGACTCCGTTCCAAAATCAGATCTGAAAAGAGTCAAAAACACGAAAAAAACAGGTACTGGCACTTGGCACTGAATTAATAAGTTAGTCCCAAAAAGATATAAAAGGTACATAAAATATACAAAGAAGACAAGATAACAGCGTGAAACCATCAAAAATTATAGATACGTTTGAGACGTATCACACCACTTAGTGGATTCACGACACCTCGCATCGTGTGAGGGCATGAGGAGAATATGGTGGCCTTAGTGGCATCTTGGGGAGCATTGTGCCTCCACACCGCTCCAACGGAGACATACTTCCCCTCAAAAGGAAGGAACTTCGGAAACACATCCTCGTCTTCATCAGTTCCACTTGTGGTTATTTCTTACCTTTACTTGTATTTACTTCTTGCTCACTATTTTTGTTGTTAGCATCATATAGGTTGCTCACTTAGTTGTATATCTAGACAACCTATTTGTTGCTTAACTCAATTTGTTAAAAGGAAAGATTAAAATTTGTGAGTTGCCTTTTTACCCCCTCTAGTCAACCATATCGATCCTTTCAATTGGTATCAGAGCCTCGTCTCTTTACTAAGGGTTTCATCGCCCAAAGACTATGGTTGACGGTGAGGTTAGTCCGAGGGAGTTGCCGGAGGCAGGTGTTACAAACTCGGTTTCCCGAGATGACCTAAATGAGGCTATGTCAACATTTAGATCCTCACTAAGTATCGAGGTCAAGAATATGCTTAAAGATTCCCTTGATAATTACAAATCGTCTACCGACCCATTGTATGTGGCTAATCCCACAACTTTGGATATGGGGGCTCATACGTCTCAAACGTATCTATAATTTTTGATGGTGTCATGTTGTTATCTTGTCATCTTTGGATGTTTTATGTACCTTTTATATCTTTTTTGGGACTAACTTATTAATTGAGTGCCAAGTGCCAGTTCCTGTTTTTTCTGTGTTTTTGGCTCTTTTCAGATCTGATTTTGGAACGGAGTCCAAACGGAATAAAATCCCCGAAATGATTTTTTCCCGAACGGAAGAAGATCAGGGGGCTTGTGGGCCAAGCCAGGAGGGCTACAGGGAGCTCACAAGCCCCCACTCCGCCACCAGGGGGGCGGAGGTGGGCAGGCTTGTGGCCTCCTGGGCGCCCCTGACCTAGATCTTGCACCTATATATTCCCTAAAAATCAGAAAAAATCAAGGGATCCACGAAAATACTTTTCCGCCGCCGCAAGCTTCCGTTTCCGCGAGATCTCGTCTGGAGACCCTTCCCGGTGCCCTCCCGGAGGGGACTTTGGAGTTGAAGAGCTTCTTCATCATCATCATCACCCCCCAATGACTCATGAGTAGTTCACTTCCGACCTACGGGTCCGTAGTTAGTAGCTAGATGGCTTCTTGTCTCTCTTGGATCTTCAATACAAAGTTCTCCATGATCTTTATGGAGATCTATCCGATGTAATCTTCTTTGGTGGTGTGTTTGTCGAGATCTGATGAATTGTGGATTTGTGATCAGATTATCTATTATATATATTTGAGTCTTTGTTGATTTATTTTATGCATGATTTGATATCCTTGTAAGTCTCTCCGAGTCTTGGGTTTTGTTTGGCCAACTAGATCTATGATTCTTGCAATGGGAGAAGTGCTTGGTTTTGGGTTCTTACTGTATGGTGACCTTTCCCAGTGACAGTAGGGGCAGCAAGGCACACATCATGTAGTTGCCATCAAGGGTAACAAGGTGGGTTCTGTCGTAGATATGAGATTGTCCATCTACATCATGTCATCTTGCTTAAGGCGTTACTCTGTTCTTTTGGACTTAATACACTAGATGCATGCTGGATAGCAGTCGAAGTGTGAAGTAATATTAGTAGATGCAGAAAGTATCGGTCTACTTGTTTTGGACGTGATTCCTATAGATATAATCATTGCCATAGATGACGTCATGACTTTGCGCGGTTCTATCAATTGATCGACAGTAATTTGTTCACCCACCGTCTACTTGCTTTCATGAGAGAAGCCACTAGTAAACGCTACGGCCCCTGGGTCTATTCACACCTATCGTTTCCACTTTTGCTTTTACTTTGCTTTGTTACCTTGTTGCTTTCAGTTCTCACTTGGCGAACAATCTATAAGGGATTGGCAACCCCTTCATAGCGTTGGGAGCAAGCTTTTTGTGTTTGTGCAGGCACTTGTGATACTCCTTCACTGGATCGATACCTTCGTTCTCAAACTGAGGGAAATACTTACCACCGTTGCGCTACATCACCCTTTCCGCTTCGAGGGAACACCAACGCAAGGCTCCAAGGCCACGGGGGAAATCCTTTGCATATTGGCCTAGGAAGTCCTTTAAGGTGTAGCCGTAGTAGAAGGATTCCTGGTGCCGTCAACACACCTATTTCTGGCGCCGTTGGAAGGTCCTTTGTTGAAGTAGCAGAAGTATTTCTGGAGCCGTTGCCGGGGAAGGAGAGATCTATCCAAGTAGATCTCACAAACTCATCTCTTGGATTTACTTTTTTGCCAGTTGCCTCTCATTTTCCTCTCCCCCACTTCACATTTGCCGTTTTCATTTGCCTTTCTCCTTTGCCGTTTTCTTTTGCCTTTGCCGTTTTCCTTTGCTGGTTTTCTTGCTTGCTTGTGTGCTTGTTTGTTTGTTGAAGTCATCATGGCTGAGAACACCAAACTTTGCGACTTGTCGAGTACCCATAATAATGATTTTATTAGTACTCCGATTGCTCCCGCCACTAGTGCGGAATCGTATGAAATCAACGCAGCTTTGCTGAATCTTGTTATGAAAGAGCAATTCTCTGGCCTTCCTAGTGAATATGCCGCATCCCATCTCAACACCTTCATTGAGCTTTGTGATATGCAAATGTAAAGAGATGTGGATAATGACATGATTAAGTTGAAACTTTTTCCTTTCTTGTTGCGAGATCGCGCAAAAACTTGGTTTTCTTCTTTGCCTAAAAATAGTATCAATTCTTGGGATAAGTGCAAGGATGCTTACATATCCAAGTATTTTCTGGCGGCTAAGATGATCTCCTTACGTAACGATATCATGAATTTCAAGCAACTTGATCATGAACACGTTGCACAATCTTGGGAGAGGATGAAGCTTATGATTATAAATTGTCCCGCTCATGGCTTGAGTTTGTGGATGATTATACAAATCTTTTACGCTGGCTTGAATTTCGCTTCTCGCAATATCTTGAACTCCGCCTCAGGTGGAACGTTCATGGAAATCACATTAGGAGACGTTACAAAACTCCTAGACAATATCATGACCAACTACTCTCAGTGGCACACTGAACGGTCGCCTTCTAGCAAAAAGGTGCACGCTATAGAAGAGATTAACTCGCTTAGTGCTAAGATGGACGAGTTGATGAATTTGGTTGCTAGTAGAAACGCTACTGTAGATCCTAATGACCTGCCACTATCTTCTTTGATTGAGAGTAGCAACGCTAGTTTGGACGTGAATTTTATTGGTAGGAACAATTTTGGCAACAACAATGCTTTTAGAGGAAACTATGTTCCTAGTCCTTTTCCTAGTAACTCGTCTAACAATTATGGCAATTCCTACAACAACACTTATCGAAATCACAACAAACTACCCTCTGATTTAGAGAGCAATATCAAAGAGTTCATAAACTCTCAAAAGATTTTCAATGCGTCCATAGAGGAAAAACAACTCAAAATAGACAATTTGGCTAAGAGCGTTGATGGGATGTCCTGTGATATTGATGCTTTGAAAGTTAGATGTGCTCCTCCCAAGGTCAACTTGGATGAAACTTTGAAAGCTATGCGTGTCTCCAAGAATGAGAGCAAAGAAAGAACCGCCCAAATTCGCGCTAGGCATGAATGGTTTAAAAGGGTGCGTTCTAGTGATGCAAATCACGAAGATCTTAAAGTGCTTGGTGTGTCTCCTCTTGAATCTTTGATTTCGCGTGTCAAACCTATTTATGGAGGGGCTGGATATGAATCCACTTTGGTTGAAAAATGCCCCAATGATTCGGAGTTCACCCATCTTGAAGATAAAGGTGTGGAGAGTGGAGTAGAAGAAATCAAAATTTTGGGTAGTAATGAAACTCCCACTTTGGATTTCAAGGAATTCAATTATTATAATTGCTCCTTCTTTGAATGCATTTCTTTGATGCAATCCATTGCAAACTCTCCACACGCTTATAGCCAAAGCAAAGCCTTTACCACGCATATCGTAGATGCTATGATGAAATCTCTTGAAGAGAAGCTCAAACTTGAAGTCTCTATACCTAGAAAACTTCATGATGAGTGGGAACCTACTATCAAAATCAAGATCAAAAACTATGAGTGCAATGCTTTGTGTGATTTGGGTGCTAGTGTTTCCGCGATTCCAAAGTCTTGATGTGATATTCTTCGTTTTCATGAGATTGAAGAGTGTTCTCTTAATTTGCATCTTGCGGATTCTACTGTCAAGAAACCCATGGGAAGGATCGATGATGTTCTTATTGTTGCAAATAAGAACTATGTACCCATGGATTTCATTGTACTTGACATAGATTGCAATACTTCATGTCCCATTATTCTTGGTAGACCTTTCCTAAGGACTATTGGTGCTGTCATCGATATAAAAGAAAGGAATATTATATTTCAGTTTCCTTTAAAGAAGGGAATGGAGCACTTTCCTAGAAAGAAAATAAGATTGCCTTATGAATCTATGATGAGGGATACTTATGGTTTGAGCACCAAAGATGACTATACGTGATTCCATCACCTTTTGCGTAGCTAAGGGTGTTAAACAAAAGCGCTTGTTGGGAGGCAACCCAACGAATCTATCCTTTTTCTTTCTGTTTTGTGTTTTCCACACTTTCATAATTCTGTTATGATTGTGTTTTTGGTGTTTCTTTTTGCGTTTGTGCCAAGCAAAACTGTTATGATTAGTCTTGGGGATGATCGTTTGGTCATGCTGGAAAAGAGAGAAACTTTCTGCTCACGAAAATAATTTTCGTTTTTTTTCTGTAAGATATTTTGAGTTTATTATTTTTGCTGGTGATTGCTACGCAAATTTTACAGACTGTCGTAATTGTTCAGAATTTTTGAAGTACCAGAAGTATACGAAATATACAGATTGCTACAGACTGGTCTCCTGTTAACATATTCTGTTTTTGTTGTGTTGGTTGCTTATTTTGATGAAACTATGGATAGTATCGGGGGGTATTAGCCATGGAAGATTGAAAATACAGTAACCCAACATCAGCATAAGTAGAATTTAAGTTTGCTACAGTACCTAAGGAAGTGGTGGTTTGCTTTCTCATACTAATGTTATCACGAGTTTCTGTTTAAGTTTTGTGTTGTGAAGTTTTCAAGTTTTGGGTGAAGTTCTTATGGACAAAGAGATAAAGAGTGGCCAGATCTCAAGCTTGGGGATTCCCAAGGCACCCCTAGAGATTCAAGGATGTCGTAAAAGCCTAAGCTTGGGGATGCCCCGGGAACGCATCCCCTTTCTCGTCTTCAATCCATCGGTAACGTTACTTGGGTTATATTTTTATTCACCACATGTTATGTGTTTTTGCTTGGAGCGTCTTGTATCGTAGGAGTATTTTATTTTTTTTGTGTCACAATCATCCTTGATGCACACCTAGAGAGAGAGACATGCACTCACCGTGATTTTGTCGAGCTTCACTTATATCTTTTGGTAGGCAATTCAGCTCACATGTGCTTCACTTATATCTTTTGAGCTAGATACTTTTGCTCTATGTGCTTCACTTATATCTTTTAGAGCACAATGGTGCGTGGCTTGGTAGTTGATCTATGCTTTGAAAGTAGTCTAAAAAGGGGTAGTTATCCAAAGGGATACGAAAACTTCCACCTTCATGTGCATTGAATAGTTAGAGAAGTTTGATTCATCTCAATTAGTTTTGAGTTGTGGTTTTGGTAATATTGAAGTTATGCTAGTAATGTGTTGTGGATCATGAAATACTTGTGTTGAAGTTAGTGATTCCCGTAGCATGCACGTATGGTGCACCGGTATGTGATGAAATCTGAGCATGATTAGTCTATTGATTGTCATCCTTTGCGTGGCGGTCGGGATCGCGCGATGGTTTATACCTACCAAGCCTTCCCCTAGGAGTATGCGTTGAATGCTTTGTTTCGATTACTAATAAAACTTATGCAAAAAGTATATGAGTTCTTCATGTTGAGACCATGGTTTAGATGCACTTTCACCTTCCACCATCACTATCTTCTTAGTGCCGTGCAACTTTCGCCGGTGCACAAAATCCACCATTTGCCTCCCTCAAAACAGCCACCATACCTACCTACAATGGCTTTTTCAAAGTCATTCCGAGATATATTGCCATGCAACTACCACCATGACATGTGACATCACGTCTACATTGCCATTGCATGATCATAAGATAGCTAGCATGATGTTTCCAGTAATGTCTATGCCATGCTAGATCATTGTCACGGTACACTACCGAAGGCATTCCATATAGAGTCATCGTTGCTCTAAGTTTTGAGTTGAAAGTGTGATGATCATCATTGATGGAGCATTTTCCCATGTGAGGAAATAAAAGAGGCCAAAGAAGCCCACCCAAAAAAACAAAAACAAAAAAAGAGGCCAAAGAGCCCACCAGAAAAATGAGAGAAAAAGAGAGAAGGGACAATGTTACCACTTTTCCACACTTGTGCATATTAAGCACCATGATCTTCATGATTGAGAGTCTCTCGTTTTGTCACCACCATATAGCTAGTGGGAAATTTTCATTATGTAACTTGGCTTGTATATTCCAATGATAGGCTTCCTCAAAATTGCCTTAGGTCTTCGTGAGCAAGCAAGTTGGATGCACACCCACTAGTTTTCTTTAAGAGCTTTCACATACTCTTAGCTCTAGTGCATCATTTGTATGGCAATCCCTACTCATTCACATTGATATCTATTGATGAGCATCTCCACAGCTCATTGATATGCCTAGTTAATGTGACCATCTTCTCCTTGTTTTGTCTTGCAACCTCCACCACACTCCACACCATCTGTAGTGCTAAAACCATGGCTCACGCTCTTGTATTGCGTGAGAGTTGAAAAGGTTTGAGAAAGTAAAGGTGTGAAACAATTACTTGGCCAATGCCAGGGTTGTGCATGATTTAAATTCGTTGTGCAATGATGATACAGCATAGCCACACTATATGCTTTTGTAGGTATAACTTTCTTTTGGCCTTGTTATTTTGAAAGTTCATGATTACCTTGCTAGCTTGCTTGAATTATTATTGTTTCCACGTCAATAGCAAACTATTGTTTTGAATCTAATGGATCTGAACATTCACGTCACATAAGAGGAGTTACAAAGGACATCTATGCCAGGTAGAATGAAAGCATAAAAAATTCATTCTTTATCACTTCCCTACTCGAGGACGAGCAGGAGTTAAGCTTGGGGATGCTTGATACGTCTCAAACGTATCTATAATTTTTGATGGTTTCATGCTGTTATCTTGTCATCTTTGGATGTTTTATGTACCTTTTATATCTTTTTGGACTAACTTATTAATTCAGTGCCAAGTGCCAGTTCCTGTTTTTTCTGTGTTTTTGGCTCTTTTCAGATCTGATTTCAGAACGGAGTCCAAATGGAACAAAATTCCCGAAATGATTTTTTTTCAAACGGAAGAAGATTAGGGGGCTTGTGGGCCAAGCTAGGAGGGCTACAGGGAGCCCACAAGCCTCCACTCCGCCACCAGGGGGGCGGCGGTGGGCAGGCTTGTGGCCTCCCTGGCGCCCCCCAGACCTAGATCTTGCGCCTATATATTCCCTAAAAATCATAAAAAAAATCAAGGGATTCACGAAAATACTTTTCCGCCGTCGCAAGCTTCCGTTTCCGCGAGATCTCATCTGGAGACCCTTCCCGGTGCCCTGCTGGAGGGGACTTTGGAGTTGGAGGGCTTCTTTATCATCATCATCGCCCCTCCAATGACTCGTGAGTAGTTCACTTCAGACCTACGGGTCCGTAGTTAGTAGCTAGATGGCTTCTTCTCTCTCTTGGATCTTCAATAAAAAGTTCTCCATGATCTTCATGGAGATCTATCCGATGTAATCTTCTTTGGCGGTGTGTTTGTCGAGATCCGATGAATTGTGGATTTGTGATCAGATTATCTATGATATATATTTGAGTCTTTTCTGATTTCTTTTATGCATGATTTGATATCCTTGTAAGTCTCTCCGAGTCTTGGGTTTTGTTTGGCCAACTAGATCTATGATTCTTGCAATGGGAGAAGTGCTTGGTTTTGGGTTCTTACCGTGTGGTGACCTTTCCCAGTGACAGTAGGGGCAACAAGGCACACATCGTGTAGTTGCCATGAAGGGTAACAAGGTGGGCTCTGTCGTAGATATGAGATTGTCCATCTACATCATGTCATCTTGCTTAAGGCGTTACTCTGTTCTTTTGGACTTAATACACTAGATGCATGCGGGATAGCGGTCGACGTGTGGAGTAATAGTAGTAGATGCAGAATGTATCGGTCTACTTGTTTTGGATGTGATGCCTATAGATATAATCATAGCCATAGATGATGCACGACTTTGCGCGGTTCTATCAATTGCTCGACAGTAATTTGTTCACCCACCGTCTACTTGCTTTCGTGAGAGAAGCCACTAGTAAACGCTACGACCCCCGGGTCTATTCACACCTATCGTTTCCACTTTCGCTTTTACTTTGCTTTGTTACTTTGTTGCTTTCAGTTCTCACTTGGCGAACAATCTATAAGGGATTGACAACCCCTTCATAGCGTTGGGAGCAAGCTTTTTGTTTTTGTGCAGGCACTTGTGATACTCCTTCACTGGATCGATACCTTGGTTCTCAAACTGAGGGAAATACTTACCACCGCTGCGCTACATCACCCTTTCCGCTTCGAGGGAACACCAACGCAAGGCTCCAAGGCCACAGGGGAAATCCTTTTCATATTTGCCTAGGAAGTCCTTTAAGGCGTAGCCGTAGCAGAAGGATTCCTGGTGCCGTCACCACACCTATATCTGGCGCCATTGGAAGGTCTTTTGTTGCAGTAGCAGGGGCTAATTCCGAAAAGGAAAATGCTAGTAGTGTAAAAGATAAATTGCCTCAAGGAACGAGTGGGGCAAATACCTTTGCCTCGGTTCCTCCTCCCATGGTCCATGCAGGACCGGTTCACCCACCGCATATTATTAATCTAGGTCCTCCACCTAAGCATGTTAAGAATGATTTTGCTAACTGCCTTTTTTGTAAAAAGGATCATTTGAATCACTTCTCAACACAACTTTGGAGAATCATCGAGCAAGGCTACTACCCTCATGATCCAAGAAACCTCACTCCAAGAGAAGAGGTTGAAAATCAGCTCAACAATTCAGCCATGTTCATCCTTCAAGCGTCTGTTCCAATTGAAGATCTTTCTCATTTGCATCCCTTCACTCGTGCCAAAGATTGCTGGGAGCACATCATCTCCAAGTACAAGTGAATTTCTAGTATTCAACGGTTAAACTATGAAGTTATACTTGATGAGGCTGATGAATTTGTTATGATTGAGGATCAAGATCCTCATGAGCTTTACCGAAGGGTGACGACTCTTGTTGTCACTCTTCAAGATCATGGAAGCAAGGATGTCGATGACAACTGGATAAAGCGTAAGTTTCTTAAGGCTATTATGCCCTTCAACAAATCCATGTCCTCCGTCATCCGTCAGAGGCCAGAATTTCACTCCTTGTCTTCAAGCGATGTGTTCGATGAGTTTATTGCCATGAACATATTGAACAAGACCACTGACAATGCTCTTGCTCGTGTTCAATGGTGAAGAAAAGACTCTCCAAACCTTGTCTTGAAGGCCAAGGCTAAACTCAAGGAAGAAGATGAAGAAGAAGAGGAATTATGCCCCGAAGACACCAAGTATGCTTATCACGAGCATATGGCTCTTTCGTGCAAACAGTTTTGGGGCAACAAGAGAAACTCAAAGCCAAATTTCTCCAAGAACAACTCAAATGGGCCCAAAGGCAAGCAACATGTGAGATCCTGCTACAACTGTGGCAATGTGAGTCACTTTGTGGCTGATTATCGTTATGAGAAGAGGGAATACAATGGTGACAAACTTATTCGCAAAGACAAGGCCAAGCCCTTCCCAAACAAAAAAACTTCTTCATGAACAAGCCCCAAAAGGTGTTGGTGGCTCAAGAAGAGTACCTCTCTGATGAGGATGAGGTCGATGAAGCAAGTGGAGAAGTGATGGGGATGGCCGATGTGACCATTGCACCCTCTTCTCCAACCAAGGTGTGCCTCTTCAATGCCCCCAACGAGAACCGCATTGCCAAGTGCCTTATGGTCAAAGCATCCAACAAGGTAACATCCAAAATTAAAATTTCCAACCTCAAAGCTACCATTTCCACTACCTCCATTTGTGGTGATGAAAAGTAAGAGGTAGAGGATGAGGAAAATGCATTCGAGAAATTCATGTGAAAAATCAAGGGTAAATCCAAGAAGAATTTTGTTTCTCTCTTGGAACAACTAGGAGAGGCTAATGACCTCATTGAATCTCATGAAGAAACTATCTCCACATTACAAGGACATAGTCGTGACTATGCCGATGAGATTGCGGATCTTTCTGTTGCTCTTTAAGAAAAGCAAGGACAATGTTTGACTCTTGAGGAGTCACACAATGATCACCTAAATAAATTAAAGAAAGATCTTGATCATGCTCTTGTTCTTACTCGTGTGTTCCAATCCAAAAAGGTTGCACTTGGGCTTGACCATGTTAGACTCAAGGAAGAGCTTGCAACACTTGAAAAGGCTCACAAGAGCTTGAAGATTGTTCATGCCTCTTTGAAAGAGTCTCATGCTCCACTCCAAGTAAAACTCACTAAGGAAATAGCCACTTGCTCTCCTTTTGTTTTAATTGATAATGTCCATGATACTAACTCTTGTTGTGATCATGCACATCTTGTGGAAGAGAACACCAAATTAAGAGATCAGCTTGAGAAAGGCCTTGTGACATGCATCCAAGGTGAAAATAATCTTAATGAACTTTTGAGCAATCAAAAGGAAGTGGCTGCAAACGAAGGAGTTGGGTTTGGACCCAAGTCCAAGAGGAACAAGAAGACGAAGACCAAGCAACTTCCCCAACTTATGGAAACCTTTGTTAAAACTGGGGAGGGTACTCAAGTGAAGAAGAAGGACCAATCTAAGGGTCGTAATGCTAAGAAGGGCAAAACCCTCCTTCCCAGCACAACGAGCGACTTTAACCCCTCTTATGTTTTATGTCATGCCAGTGATGGGAATGTTTTTGCTAAATTTGTTGGTTCTCCTGGTGAGTGCATTGAATGGTCTATTTGGTTTCCTAAGACCCTTGTTACTAACCTTACAGGACCAATTAAAGAATGGGTACCTAAATCCAAGCATTGATCTTATGCACGAGTTTGCTTCCGGTGGGGTGTCATGGTTGCTTGATAGTGGAGTAACAAATCATATGACCGGAAGCAAGGACTTGGTGGTGGACGTTCATCCTGACCCATCCATTTCCAACCAAGTCTCCTTTGGTAATGATGCAATTTCAAAGGTATTGGGTCTTGGCAAGGTGGTAATTTCTCCGGAACTTAACATTGAAATGGTTATGCTTGTTGAGACCCTCACATACAATTTACTTTCTGTTCATAAACTTGCACTTATGGGTTTTAGTACCTTCTTTGGCATTGACTCTGTGTCCCTTGTATAGAGCAAGACTCTTGAAGTACCTTTTTTTGGGCATGTCGAGAACGGTCTCTATGTGGTTTACTTTTTGGAGCGACCTACTAAGACCGGGACTTGCCTAATGGCTAAAGTTGATGTGGGATGGCTTTGGCATCCCGGCTACCCCATGTCAATATGAGACCTTTGCAAGTCTCCTCAAAGGGAATCACATTCATGGACTAAGAAATGTGAGTTTCGCTAGAGATCATGCTTGCAGTGCGTGTATTGAAGGAAAGATTCATGAGATAGCTCACCGCCCCACGACTACCATCTACTCAAAAAGGACCTTGGAGCTCCTCCACATGGATATTTTTGGTCCTCCATCCTATGATAGTCTCGGGGGAAGAAAGTATTGCTTGGTGATTGTGGATGATTACTCAAGATATACTTGGGTATACTTTTTCAAGAGAAAGAGTGAGACTCAATAAACCATCATCCACTTTGCTAATGAAGCACAACACAACATGATGCAAATATATTGATGATTAGAAGTGACAATGGCATAAAGTTCAAGAACTACACCTTAAATGAACTTCTGAGTGATGAAGGAATCAAGCATCAATATTCTACACCTTATACTCCTCAACAAAATGGTGTGGCGGATAGGAAGAACTAGACGTTGATGGATGCGGCAAGAACCATGATGGTGGAGTTTAAATCTCCATATAACTTTTGGGCCGAAGCCATCAAAACCGCATGTCATGCATCCAATCGGCTCTACCTTCGCAAAGGATTGAACAAGACTCCATATGAAATTCTTACCGGTGATAAGCCCAACCTCAAGTACTTCCGGGTGTTGGGTGTTGGAGCTATGCCCTAGAGGCAATCATGTATGATGATATTTCCTATGTGTTTATGAATAAATATAGTCCTTGCACATCATGAACGATGTGTATTAACAAGTATGTGACTTGTTTGTGAGACTATACATTGTATGATGACTGTCCTAATTGGTCCCTAGTCGAAAGAGTTGTGTGGACGCGCAACCAATAAGACTGGCATATGATACGGTGGATGGTCCGGTCACACTGACCATGTAGTAATGTATGATGACATAGTCTGATCCGAGTCGAGATAAGGTCTAAGTTGGACAAACCCAACTATGAGATACAGCGATAGGTCATCTGTGAGTCTCTACTACAACATACGTTCTATGTCCTAAGACCTAAGCTGGCGCATGTACTCGGGATGGTGACAGACTTTCTTTGGGATGACCAAACGCTACTCCATGACTTGGTAGTTACAAAGGTAGGTTTCGGGCTTGTTTAGACCCATGCTGCGAGACGTGGTCGAGCAAGATGGGGTTTGCCCCTCCAATCAGGAGAGATATACTCTGGGCACCTCGGGTGATCTGACCAGGATAAGCATGGCCATGCGATGAGGTTTATGAGGTAATCTGAATGTTGGTTAGATTCACCAGAATGAGAAAGAGGTTGTGCGACAACAAGGATGACCATGTCGCCTTGAGCAAGACAACATATATCGTGCGGCAAAGGGAACACAAGTATGAAGTACATGTTCGCCTAACTACTTCATCCGACACTTGGAGTCGACACGTCTTGCTACAGACCTCTACCAACTAGCCGAGTCGGACGTGGTCTGACTCGCGACCGAGTGAACGAGAATCTAAAGGGTCGCGCGCTTAAGGGAAGGAACACGTGGGCTTTAGGGTCCATGCGAGGCCCAAGAGTTGAACCTGCACGGGACGCCTATATATAGTGGAGTTGCGGCACACCTATTCGGTTGATCTATTCGACACCGTCACTAGGGCTGTGTATGAGTTGCACCCAGCCACCTCCACATGCCACCGCCAACTGTGTGATCTGGACCTAGCAGTCCGTTGTACGGTGTTCCTCCTGCACACGCGGATAGTGTTAGATGCGGTGCACCTGCGCCGCTCCTGCGAACCTGTACGTGGGATCCGGTGACCGACTATTCGTGGGAGACAATCCGGCGACTGACTGTTCGAGGGAGATCGGACGAGGAGGAGATTGACCACGTGGACGTGCTGCCCCAACTCTACTTCCGCTGTACGACCCTACGCTTCTACTGGTAACGATATGTGATCCATCTCCGTAGCATGTTCTTGGATGTTCTGCGCGTAGGAAAATTTTAATTCGCATGCAATGCACCTACGGTAGAACCCAACAGTGGTATCAGAGCCTGTGCTATACGATTTGGTATTCAGATCGGATGCATATTTGATATGTGGAGGCGGCGAACGAGATCCATCGTTGTTCTTGAGATCGGCTATGTGCACGGTTGATATGATCAACTGCACATCGAGATCGTTGAGGCTACTTTTTCTGTCAATTGGAATAGATGAGGTCGTGACACAACCTACCCCTATCGGTCGGTTTCTACCATCTTTGTTAAAAGTGAAACATAAATCCGAATCAGGTTCGTGATGATCGATGAGATTGGTCAGATCAGAAAACTCGGCATGATCGGAGTACATACACGATCTGTGATTTCCGAAAACATGTGCGTAGGAAGAACGGCTAGTGGGACCACCGTGTGCGTAGCATTGTATATTTCTTACACGATCACACAAACCGGTAGAATGCGATTCTATGCATATGTTTGTTTTGCAGGTTTGATGTGAATAGTATGGCTCATATGTATGTGATGCATGTGTGTAATTTAACATGACTTGCGTGTCATGATTGTCAGCTGGCAGGAGCCAAAGTGTAGTCATTATATTGTATAACGACCTGCATGTCGACTTCTGATTCTTTGTAAATTCATTACTAGTTGTAGTAGTTGGAGGACAGGAGATCAAGTTCGTGGCTTTGGTGTCCCAGCGTGACGAACATGATGGAGTTCCGCCCTGGCCTTCGGAGTTGGAGCCGGCCTAGAAGGACGTCCATGAAGGAGCCATACTATTTCACATATTTATTTTTATATGTGATTGATATTTCTTCTTGTTTTCTATGCATGTTGTAGTATAGAAAGATCCCTCATTAATATCAAGCACATTTCCCTTCCGAATGTTGCACCTTCGCACGTCAAGTACGTCTAGTGGTGGGCTCATAAAATTGAGGTGTTACTAGGTGTCCTTGAACTGGAGGGTTCATGTCGGACACGGACATGCAGTGCATCAGGTTAACTTGACGAGGCTATCAAAACGGTTTTGGGCCTTGTGTCAAAGAAGGTTGCGAGCGAGGGTATGAGATACCTACCCGACTAAGAGGAGTCGTCTAGAGATACGATTAGCAAGGTGTTGCTTACCGAATAGGCAAGTTGGCTAGCAGTGATGCTAAAGCTCACTAGTCGCTTGCGCTAGACGGATCCTGAATCACTGAGAGTTCGCGGAGGGATGCCGACTTCAAAGGGAGTAGTTCTTTTTAAGGCTTGAATTACTCTACATAAACACACTTCCTAGTGATTGCATATTTTCTGTTGTATATCAATGGCACCACCTGCTCAAAACTTTGCATTGAAATCAATACTGGAAAAGGATAAACTTAATGGAACAAACTTTACCACCTGGTATAGAAATCTGAGAATTGTTCTCAAGCAAGATAAAAAGGAACATGTTCTAGAGGATCCACTTCCGGAGGTACGTGCCGACAATGCTAATGCCACAACCAAGAATGCCTACCACAGAATCGTTTATGAATCAAACAAGATCAGCTGCTTCATGCTGGCTTGTACGGAGACCGATTTTCAACACCATTTCGAAGACATTGCGGCTTTCGATATGGTCGAGAGTCTCAAGAGCATGTTTCAGGTGCAGGCTAGGACCGAAAGGTTCAAAGTCTGGCGATCCTTGATGGATTGTAAGCTGAAGGAAGGTGATCCATTGAGACCGCATGTGATCAAGATGATCGGATACGTGCAAGCTTTGGATCATTTGGGTTTCTCGCTCTCGGATGAGCTGGCTACGGATGCATTTCTGGGTTCTCTTCCAGCTAGCTATGGGACGTTCATCTCGAACTATCATATGCATGGCATGCATAAGAAGCTCACTGAATTGCATGTGATGCTTAAGGTGGCAGAGCAGGATATTAATAAAGGCAAGCATCAAGTGTTGATGGTGCAGAACTCGAGAAAGTTCAAGAAGAGTTGGTCCAAGAAAAAGGGTAAGGCAAAGGGCACTAAGAAGGTTGTCTCCGCCTCTGAGCTAAAGTCCAGACCAAGCTCGAAGACCATTTTCTATCATTGCAAGGAAGCTGGTCACTGGAAGAGGAAATGTAGCAAGTGGCTTGCTAAGCATGGCAAGAAGGCCGGAGATGCTTCTTCAGGAAAAGGTACACTTGTTACATATGTTATAGGCATTTACCTTGCTCACATACCTAGTAGCTCTAGGGTATTTGATATTGGATCGGTTGTTCATATTTGCAACTCGATGCAAGGCCTGGTAAGAACTAGGCGTGTGGCACAAGGGGAGATTGACATCAAGGTCGGCAACAAAGCAAGAGTTGCAGCATTGGAGGTTGGCACGATGTAGCTCCAGCTTCCTTGTGGATTTATTTTGGAATTGAATAATTATTATTACATTCCCGCACTTAGTCGAAACATTATTTCTGCCTCATGTTTGATGAGTCAAGGTTATGAATTCACTTTAAAGGACAACAATTGTTCATTTTATTTGAATGGAATGTTCCACGGCTATGCACCCATTGTAGATGGGCTATTTATTTTGAATCTAAAAACGAAACCAGTCTATAACGTGAATGTCAATAGGCATAAGCCTAGTGAGATAAATCCAACATACTTCTGGCATTGCCGGCTGGGACACCTTAGTCTGAAACGCATGAAGAAGCTCCATGATGATGGACTCCTAACTTTGTCCGACTTTGGGTCATTCGAGACATGTGAATCATGCTTGCTAGGCAAGATGACTAAGTCTCCTTTTGCAAAGAGTTGCGAGATGGCGTCCGAGCTGTTGGAGCTTATACACAGTGATGTGTGTGATCCAATGCGCACAACGGCTAGAGGTGGCTATCAGTACTTCGTGACTTTTGCCGACAACTTGAATAGATATGGATATATCTATTTGATGGGGCATAAGTCAGATACTTTTGAAAAGTTTAAAGAGTTTTAGAACGAGGTTGAAAATTAGCTCGGCAAGACGATAAAGCTCCTAAGATCAGATCGTGGAGGATTGTACATGAGCCATGAGTTTGATGATCATATCAAAAGCTGAGGTATAGTACCTCAGCTCACACTTCCCGGTACACCGCAAAGAAACGTCGTGTCAGAACGGATAAATCGAACCTTGTTGGACATGGTCCGATCGATGATGAGCAAATCGGTTTTACCCTTGTCATTCTGGGGATACGCTCTAGAAACTGAGATGTCACACTTAACAGGATACCATCAAAATCCGTAGACAATACACCACATGGGATGTGGACTGGGATGAGTCCTAGTTTGTATTTTCTAAATATTTGTGGTTGTGAAGCATTTGTCAAGCGACTCATGTTGGACAACCTTACACCCAAGTCGGATAAATGCATGTACGTGGGATATCCGAGGGAAACCTTGGGATACAACTTCTACAACCGAGAAGAGAACAAAGTGTTTGTTGCTCGGAGCGGGGTTTTCCTAGAGAAAGAGTTTCCCAGTCGGGAGGGCAGTGGGAGAACGGTGCGACTCAAACTAATTCAAGAGTCACTTGGGGACGACTCGGTTGGTGATGAGATCATACCGGAGTCGGCCTCGGAGCCCGTAGTGGAGTCGGCACCGGAGCCACGGAGGTGTGATAGATTGCGCAAAGTGCGTGATGTGTTGTTGCTAGAAAGCGACGAGCCGACCACATATGCGGAAGCGATGGTGAGCCGAGATTCTGAGGCATGGCTTGAGGCCATGAGATCTGAGTTAAAGTCCATGGATGATAATCAAGTCTGGGACTTGGTTTATCCACCGCCTGGCGTAGTAGCCATTGGTTGCAAATGGTTCTTTAAGAAGAAAACCGATGTGGATGGAAATGTTTAGATCCACAAAGCTCGGCTTGTCGCTAAAGGTTGTGGACAAGTGCAAGGAATTGACAACGATGAAACGTACTCGCCGGTAGCGATGCTGAAGTCGGTGAGAATCATACTAGCTATAGCTGCATATTTCGATTATGAGATATGCAGATGGATGTCAAAACAACTTTCCTTCATGGAAATTTAAAGGAGGATGTATACATAATACAACCCGAAGGTTTTGTCAATCCAACTAACGGTGGTAAAATATGCATGCTCGAGATATCCATTTATGGATTGAGGCAAGCAGCTCAGTGTTAGAATAATCGTTTTTATGAAGTCATTGTTGACCTTGGTTTCATCAAGAATGAACAGGACTATTGTTTATACACGAAGTCTAGTGGGAGCTCAGTAGTATTTTTGATCTTGTATGTGGATGACATACTACTGATCAGAAATAATATTTCGGTGCTGAACTCAGTCAAGGAATCATTGAATGGCAAGTTTTCAATGAAGGACCTTGGAGAGGCAGTGTACATTTTAGGCATCAAAATCTATAGAGATAGATCGAGGAGGCTCCTCGGCATAAGCCAAAGCACGTACATAGACAAAGTGTTGAAGCGGTTCTACATGAGTGAGGCCAAGAAAGGGTTCTTGCCCGTCTCACATGGTATAAGGCTAAGCAATACTTAGTGTCCTACGACTTCTCATGAGCGAAACCGGATGAGTAGGATTCCATACGCTTCAGCAATAGGATCCATCATGTATGCCATGCTATGTACACGACCTGATGTTGCGTATGCATTAAGCTTAACAAGCAGATACAAGGCCGACCCAGGTGTTGGGGATATTATCCCGCCATGAGACCCACCCTAGGGGTCCGGGTCAAGACGATGGCGGCTCAACATTTCATACTCAACGGGCCCTAAGATAGGAAGCAGAATGCACAAGGCTTTTGGAACAAGAGCCGGCTGTGGCCCAAGACAAGAAGAGGGCGACTCACGGCCCATGCGGGAGAAGGGTCGCCAGGAGTTTACTTGCCTAAGGGGCAAGGCGAGTTAGAAACACACCGTGTCAGGAATCATAACGCGACCCAGACTCTTGTAAAACATAGAGCCTCAACCTGTATATAAAGGCGAGTCTCTAGGGCTGGTAGGACTAAGTTAACATCAACCGAGAGCTAGGTCACGCGAATCCGCAGCTTTGTAATTGATTTCCACAACAATATACACATAGCAGGACGTAGGTTTTTACCTCAATCTAAGGGGCCGAACCTGGGTAAACTCGTCTCCCGTTCCCGATCAACCCCTTCGAGTCGCCACATAGTTGCGATGGCTTCACCACAAAGTCCTTTCACGAGGACATCTGCCGTGAGAAAACAACGATAGTTGGCGCCTACCGTGGGGCTAGCCCATGGTGGAGTTGAGTTCTCGAAGGGAGCTCTTCCAGAGTTCGGGAGCTACGCGGTCGGCCTCATGACCAAGAGTCGCCGCGAAAAGTGTTACATCGGCAATTCAAGCTAGGGTCTTGAGACGAGTTCATTCAAATTAGGGTACCGGATCCCCTTCGGCAAGATTCACGTCTTCATTGGCAAGATCAGATCGCCTGTTCCTGAGCCGGATATCTGCACCGACATCATCGAGCCGGCTCGGCTCACCCAACCTGCCACGTCTCGGATTGGAAGATGTCGCGTCTTCGTCGGCTTCACACGGGGGGTTAGCCTCCCGGATGAGCCAGAAGGTGGTGGAGATACCCCTGTCAATTCTGATGGCGAGTCATCAATCGGAGATACTGACTCGATCTGCGCTCGCTACGAGGGAAGGCTACGTGGTTTCCCTTAGGCAGCAATCTGTAAAGGGCCACAAGAACCGCCCTGCCAAGTCGCCATCTACATGGCGGGGGCTGCGGCGGCTTAGAACCAGCCAAACGCGACAACCGCCAATGGGGCCAGCGGATCCGGGAAGACGCCAGCTCATGCCATGCCATATCTGATGGTTGAGATCACAAAACTCATGGCAGTAGCCGTGAAGGCTGATAACCAACAGGAAGTTAAAGCCGAATTGGCCAAACTTCATGAAGAGATGGCTCAAGTACAACGCCTGATTGATGCGGAGAAGACCAGGATGGCGGATGAGCAGGCTCAAATCGATGAAGAGTTGGAGCATTTGAAGGTGGAGGCGTGGCGACTTGAACACCAACGAGCCGCCTCGAACGTTGTTTATTAGAGAAGGCATCAGAGTCGCGTTCCACCCAACCTTAACCCTACTCGCCTGTTCAGCAGCCCGCATACGCCCGGCGCGGACCATTACCCACTTCGCCAAAGCGATCCGCAGGTTGAGATTGTCCAGCAGCCAATGCAACCCCCATTGAACCCACAAGCAGGTCAGCACTTCCAAACGCCTCAAGGTCACTTCTCCAACCCGGTGGATAATGTCCTGGCTACGACCCACCATTTGGATTCTCTTCCTATTCATGGGAATACCGTGTTGGATGTGGAGTCAAGGAACGCCATTGAGATGTTAAAAACAAGGGTAGTCCATCAGGCACAGTTCTCATACGGTCGTAAACGTCTGCACTCCATGCCGCAGGCAAGCCATAAGAATCGTCACCCAGATGACCCCCCGTCGGTTTCCAGCGATGCTCGTCGACACCAACCTCAGATCAATCCAGTAGAGCCACCAGCATCTAATGCTCAGGCGCTTGTCAATGCCACACGAGCCGCTCGACAGGCAGAGGCTGAAGCAATGATGGGTCAGGGAGTTCCACCATATACACAGCTGGCTCTAGGATATAGTGGGCAAGGAGGAAGGAATGCAGGTGTCCCCTGCCTATCTTTTTCTCTGCGCAATGATCGATGCCCAGAGACTTCAAGGTCCCTCGTAAGGTACCCAACTATACACCCAATCTTGAGCCAGGGGCGTGGGTTGAGAGCTATGAGCTGTCCATGGACATGCTTGACGCTAGTGATGCAGTCTGCGCCAAGTATTTCACCATGATGTTTAAAGGGACGACTCTCACGTGCTTGAAGAATCTACCCCCAACTCCATTAACACTTGGGCGGAACTCAAGGAGTGCTTCATCAAAAACTTTTTAGGAACCTGCCAACGTCCGATGACCATTGTAGATCTGCAACATCATGTTCAACGGGCGGATGAATCAGCTCATCATTGTACAAGGCGGGTTGCGGAGATCATCCACTCTTCGGATGACATTACAGCGCCTCAGGCTGTACTAATCTTGGAGAAGAACTGTCATTTTCAGCGCGTGGTGTTGAAACTTGGCCGCCTCAAGCGGAAGGTGCAAGATATGGGCGAGTTGTTGGACACCCTCACCAGGTATGCTGTGTCGGACGGCACGAAGGACGCCGGCTCAGATGACGAGAAGGCCAGTGAAGTTAAAAGGGGAGATGGAGCTAAGGGTCACTTCGAGACTCATGGGTGCAATAATAACCAGGGAGGTCAAGGAAAAAGAAGGCAACAAGATGGCGCGTCTGATTTTGTTGCTAACACCAATGCCAGACCCCGGAACCAGCGTCGGAACATGGGTAAGGGCGGCTTTCAGGACCGGGGTTTTAGCGGAAGGAAGCCAGGAAATTATGAAGAGCTGCTCAAGGGACCTTGCTCTAAGCATAGTACTCTTGATGCCCCGTCCACTCACTCTTGGGAAATCTGTTTTGTGATGCAGGAATTTCGTCTCCAGGTGTCCTGGGATCACTAAGGAGATAACCATGGTGCCCAACAGGGTCAGTTTGGCCCGGGCGGGCCACTAGGAGGTTCGTTTAGTGACTTTCCTAATCTAGGTACTAAGGGGGAGACGACTCACATAATAATGGAGGACAACCATCTTGCCAAGGCAGTCAGCAGTATAATGACCAGGGTGGTTTCCAGCAGCCAAATAGCCAAGGCATTTTCCAGAGCAATCCTAAGGAGTAGAATGGCGGGCAATACCATGTCTTTACTACTGGTACCTGTAAGAGGGACAAGAAGGTAAAGCAGAGGGCTAGCAATATGGCTGAGCCGGCGGTTCCCACGTACTTAAACTGGTATGAACAGCATGCCACGTGGAGTAGAGCTGACCACCCACCTCAGATTGATAACCCTGGAGATTTGTCATTGGAGGTGGCGCCTCAGGTTGGGGGAGACACGCTCTCTAAGGTCCTTATGGATGGATGCAGCAATATCAACATCCTGTACTATGACACCTTCCGACTGGTGAACTTTGATGAGAAGGATTTGATGCCCTCAACCACGGTTTTCCACGGGATTGTTCCGAGCAAGTCGGCATATCCTGTTGGGCGGATGAACTTGAATGTGGCTTTTGGTGATGAGTCCAATTACAAGGGCGAGTCATTAAAGTTTGTGGTGGTCAAAATTAAATGTCCTTATCATGCTTTGTTTGGGCACCCGGCTTATGCTCGCTTCATGGCTCGACCTTGTTATGTGTACCTTAAGCTTCAAATGCCATGTCTTAAGGGCACCATCACAGTTGATGGGAATCAAAAGATAGCTCAGGAGTGTGAAGAAGGAGAGGCCGCATATGCTGAATTGGCGTGCGCTGCCGAAGAGTTGAAGTTCCACAAGGCCAATGTGGATCCAGCTGACATGAGCCCGCTCAAGAAGCCAACAGTTGATTCTAAGCCGCCCCTCAAGTTCAAACCGGCAGATGATACCAAGCAAGTTGATTTCGTCCCTGGCGACTCTTCAAGTTGTTTACTATTGGGACCGGCTTAGATCCTAAATAGGAAAGCGCGCTCATTGAATTCGTCCGTGAGAATCGGGACATCTTTGCATGGAAACCTTCTGACATGCCTGGAGTACCGTGAGAATTCACTCAGCACCATCTCAATGTGTATCCCAAGATGAAGTCAGTTCGCCAATACCTTCGTTGTTTTAATGAGGAGAGACATAAGGCCATTGGAGAAGAAGTCGCCCGGCTCTTAGCCGTCGGGTTCAAGGTCGTGGTTTTTCACCCTGAGTGGTTGGCTAACCCGGTCTTAGTTCTCAAGAAGAATGACACTTTTTGCATGTGCATTGACTATACAGACCTCAACAAAGCTTGTTGTAGGCATTCTGGGAATGGGAGTACCGAGACCTTCCTGCCTACGGCCCAGGGCCGACCCACCTCAGCAACCCAAGATCAACTGGACAACACTACCCTGGACAAGGCCCTCGTGAGGGGCCAAGCCTCGCGAGGAAGAGCGAAATTAACACCCGCAGGGGGCCTCCCTAGGACCCCTCCGGAGTGGCGGATATTCCAAGGCAAGGCCGGGCCTCAGGAGTCAAGGGTGACGCCAGGAAAGGACATGCGAGCAGCAGATGGTAGGACGGGGCAGTTTCCCCTTTGGTGCAAAAGAGGCAGGAGCGTATACGGGTTCGAAAGGCATCTTCCAGAGGTTTCCCTTCTGGTGCAATGAAGCCACGACCGCCCGCCAGTAGGGCAAACGTCACCCACGGGCCCGTCGCTCCAGCACGGAAAGTTTCTTTGCACGGGAAGACCACCTTTGGGAAGGGCAGCATGTTCCCCTGTTCCCCTTGAAAATTGGCTTCTGTGGGATCCCTTCACGCCGAAGCTAAGACAGAAGAGGATCGGGCCTCCGCTATAAATAGAGAGAGTAGGATACTTGATACGGGGAGTTCATTCGGTCGGTAGAACAATACACCTAGCCACTTGGCCTCCGGAGGCTCGAGAGCACTGTACTAATTCATTCACCACCTCCGCGAGAGGCAATCCACCAAAAGCAGGAGTAGGGTTTTACGCCTCGCGGCGGCCTGAACCTGGGTAAACTGTTGTGTTCTTTGCTACCCTCGCCATCGAGTGAGTCCATCTTCATTTCCATCGAGTAGTGGGCTAGGCGAGGCTAAGCAGGGAGAGACCTTCGTACACGCCCTAGTGTTCGAATCCTTAGGGTTTTGCGGAGCCCGAAATCCGACATTTGGTCCGCCAGGTATGGGGCGTGTCGAGGTCCTTCCCAAGGTCCGGCTCACCGAGAACTGACTGCGCCCATGGCGGAGAAACGACGAGTCCATGCGTAGAGGCGGGCTTCCTTTGTGGCGCGGACGGCGTGGGTGGGCCATGACGCCTAGCTGCATCCAACACCTTGACGACCGACGTCCATGATGGACAGGTTTCCAAGGGGCGTCGAGGGTTGTCATCTTCACCAACCGTGCAACATCCCCGTGCTAGCCCGACCCTCCCACACGTCCTGCTGGCCCCTCCCCTGGTCCGAGCTTGTCAGCACCCGATGCACAGATATGTCGCGCTGTTGGTGGCGTATGACCTCAGGCGCCAGCGCACTGCATGTCACCGCCGCTACCCCAGGCTCTTCGCCGCCGGCGAAGCCCGACCTCGTTCCTGCGCGTGCCATGCTCGTCAGCCCGCATCGCCAGGACTTGCGATGGAAGGACCACGAGGGCACCCCAAACCTCCATCTGGGTTCATCCCTATTCGAGATCCGGCGGGAGCAGATGGGGTGCAAGACTCGGCCCCATTGGGAGGGCGTCACCCAACGTTCCCCGGCACACTTCATGGAACGGGGAGAGAGGACCGTAGGTTCGACTACACCAAACCCCAGGGGCTCACACGGTCCGACGACAACCATATCGGCACACCTGTGGGCCATGGAGGAGATCACGCGGACCGTCACTACAATAGGAGGCACGAGCGCGACCCCACGGACAGCCCCCACGCGAACATGTATGAACAATGTCGTGGGGATGATCTGAGGGGTGGCTTTGCGAGGACGCCCGACGCGGGTGCACTCGCGGGGCACACCTGCTGGTTGGCAGCTGCCCTAGGGAGACGTCTGGGTCTGGGTACCGGGGACCTCTCGCCTTGGACAGGGTGGACGCACACTCATGTCCAGGTCGAGGGGGCCCAGCCTGGGGATTGAGGGTGGAACATACGCCCATGTTCCCGGGCCAGACTATCCCAACATGGGGGCCGGGGGTGGTATACCCGCCCCCGCACCGAGGGCGCGCGATGCTCACTTGGGGATGAAGGGTGGAACATGCGCCCTTGTCACCGGTGCAGGCTTCGTTCGGTCACCACCAGGTGTTTGGGTACTCGTCGTTGCCCCTAGGTTGGACCAGACCGGCCTGGGGGCATGACCCAGGGTACCAGTCAGGGAACCCGGGAGGCCCCAGCAAGGTGCGCTGGGGCATCGCCCCGGGGATTCAACACCCACCACCAGGGCGAGCCTTTAGGTCGGCGGGCATGCGGGGTCCCCCCCTCGCCCGAGGGCTCGCTCAGGGCGGGCAAAGCCACGCCACTACAAGCCAGGGGACTGCAAGCAGGGCGCATGCCCGGGAGGCATGGAGCCCCCAAAGCATCCCTGGGCCCCACATCAACTCGTAACACCTCGGCGCCACCCCCGCGATGCCCGGACACCACCTCTGCATCGACCCTGCATCGTACTTCAATTCTTCCGGAAGCTACTTCATCTCATGACACTCTCACATAATAGCGAGCCGAGGCTGTATACGCCCGGGCCCCCTAAGTACGCGTAAGGGGTCCACACCACGCCTAGTGGAGAATACGGAGGAATCAACACAGTCCCCCAATGACTTCCGGAATCAACACAGTCCCCCAATGACTTCCGGAATCAGGCGTCTAATGTCCCGGGGGTAGGGACACTCGCGAGGCCAAAGCGTCCTTGCGACCTCCCATATACACCCCCACCATGACACTCTCACGTAATAATGAACCGAGGCTGTATACGCCCAGGGGCCCCCGAGGACGCGGAAGGGGTCCACCGGACGCCTAGTGGAAGCCCTATGCTGAGTCCTGGGGGAGACGGAGGCGGAGAATAGCTAGAAGGCCGGACGCGACTTCTTTCTTGTTTCTTCATTGCATTTTAAGTTGAGGCCCACTAGGGCCTTTCCCTTTTTGCTGTATCCTAAGCTGTCGAAGGCTCGCAAGTTTCCATACTTGATGTTTTGAAACGAAAATAAGGGCAGGGATTTCATTTCTATGTTCTCTCACTTTGCCGAACTCGTCTTTTCTTTCCCCCTTTTTCCTATGATTGGTGTTTCGCGGGAACCTCAGGAGGACTCCGATTCTCCCATGGCAATCGCAAAAAGGGGCAGAGTGCGGAATCGCTCGAGCGCCAGAAAGGGGGCTCCTGGGCCCCGCCTCAGGAGCCTTATCGGTCATAGTGCCACTCGCCATTGTTGGCGACGCACTGGAAATTCAGTCGGTGCCGAGAGTAGTGGGGCCCCGCCCTATGAAGCGCGAGCTCCACGGCGGCAGGGAAATGTGCGGGACTGGGGCCTAGCGACGTGGAGTGGCTTGAGTGTTAAAGGGGGCTCGTGAGCAGCACGCCTTAGGGGTCTCACTGGTCACAATGCCACTCAGCCCCCCAGGGCACCAGGGCTTTGCCCCACAAGGAGCGACCTTGGTAACGACTTGCACCGCAGGGCGGCAGGGAGATGAGCGGGACTGGGACCTGCAGACACAGAGTGCCGAAAGGGTCTTCAAACCACCCCAAAAAACAGGAAGGAGACACCATGAACGAGCCCACGCTCGCTGGACAAATCATTAGCATGACGAGGTCATGGAACACGTTAAAAGGTACCCACCAGACACGACCTAACTGCTGTTAAAGTTAACACATGAACCCATTAGGAGGACAATGTCGTAGATCATGAGGACGCGTCGTCATCGGAGTCCATGCCGCGACCCTCTCGGGCTAGCCTCGTCATGAGGTATTCCACGTGAACCTCGATCCATTCGGCCAAGGCGGCGCGGATTGTCTGTGGCATCGGATCCAGCACCAAAGCAAAGTCAAAGTAGGGGTTGAGGCAAAGAACATGGCTGAAGGCATCCGAGGCGGCCTGACCCAAAAGGTCGCGAATCTTCTCCACAACAAGCACAAGGGCCTTCTCGGCGCTCGCCTCGATATGCTCCATGACGCGGTAGAAAAAGCCCAAGTACCCAGAGTCATCAAGAATCAGGGGACTGGAGAAGCCTTCTCCACAGATGTCGCTCAGAGCGCGGGAAGCCCTTCGATCGAGGGACCGAAACATCCTAGAGCGGTCAAGTTGGAGGCTACGAGCACGGGCAGCCTCTTCGGAAGCCTCTCCAACCAGGGAAGCCGCGCCTTTCACTTGTTTGCATATATTAGATAGCTTACCCTCGGTAATGGCCTGTGCGTCCAGCGCGGCCTGTCGGCTTTCCACCTCCTGATCCAGCCTCCTCCGGAGGGCACCGACCTCATTTTGCAGGCAACCACGATGCTTGAGAAAGTGGGACTCCTGAAGCCTCAACTTTGCACGGTAATCAAGAAGAAGGGAATGTTGAGCCTCCGCCACCCCCTTGTCTATTTCCTCCCGAAGCTTCGCTTCACGAGAGGCAAGAGATTCCTCATCAAGTGACATTTGTTGCTCCCGTGTCTCCTGACGCTCCTACTCCAAGCACTTCTCCACCTCTACAAGCACCAGCAAGTCGGCGGATGCTCGGAAACCGATGAAGGAGGACTCCGTCGGCACGACCCCAAGGGAGGCCCCCGGCAGAGCTTGCTCTTCAAGGCGGGCGATGAGGTTGCAAAGCTCCTTGTGGCAGTCATCAGAGGCCCTGCACCAACAATCAGCCTCATGATCCTTAGTGAGAGCGCGCTCGCGGCTTCTAACACCACACCAAGGGATGCCTCCACATGAGCGCTCACGCTGCAGACGGCCGAAGCTCACGGTGACCTCAAGCTAGCGCCACCTCGATGCGAGGTACTGGCGCTCACCTTCCTGGTTGGCTTCATATCTGGCAAGCCCCGCCCCCAGACGTTGAAGCGCGTCTGTGGCGGTGGGAAGCAAGCCCCATGATGCGACGGGCGAACCCGCGACATAATCCAGAGGCCAGCAGGGGTCCTCGCTTCTCGTAAAGCGAACAGGGGGAGTGCGCAAGGGACCCCCGGGCCCGAGTCCATGCCCGGGGGCTAGGGTTCCGTGCGGTCGTTTCGTTGACATTGAGTGCCCCCTAAGGCCCCTCATCGCCAAGCTGGAAGGGTCCAAGGGGAAGGCGCACCATAGCCCCAGTAGGGGCCACAGGCGAGGGGAGACGCATCCCCCCCAAAACACCAGAGGCCTCCAATGAAGAAGACCGTGGGGGGTTCACGTACATGAGGCTCATAGGACCGGGCCCTGCAGAGTGCGAAAGAAGAAGCAGTGGGACGCTCAGCGACCTTCGAAGCCGGCGGAGTCGATCCTCCTCCCCGGTCGCCCGAAGGGAACCTGAAGAACAAGGGTTCAGAAGACACACGCAGAAAGGAGGATGAGGGGGAATACAGGCGCTTCCTCATCAATGCCATCCACTTCTTCCTCGCCGGGGCCCCTCGCACCGGGGGGCGGCCGCCCTTGGACAACCTCCTCTTCCGGCCGGCAAGGGCACCCCGGCGGGGGACATGGCGGCCCTCGAGCGAGGCTCGGAAGTGAAGGCAACGTTTTCCACCATCGACCAATCGCCACCACCAACCCCAGCTTGACGCGGAGCCAGAGCCGGGAGGACGGGCAGCGGCGCACCGCTCGCCATGGACATGGGGGTAACCGCCCAATCAGGGTCTTCACGGGGCTAAACCCCAGGGGGCGCAGCCTCCGGGAGATGCTTTCCCCCTCAGGAAGGAGCCGCCATTCATCGAAGAGCGGCATCTTGATAAGCCACAAGTGTAGGGGATCGCAACAGTTTTCGAGGGTAGAGTATTCAACCCAAATTTATTGATTCACCACAAGGGGAAGCAAAAGAATATTCCCAAGTATTAGCAGCTGAGTTTGTCAGATTCAACCACACCTGAAAGATTAGTGTCTGCGAGCAAAGTATCACTAGCAAAGTAGTATGATAGCAACAGTGTCAGAAACAGATCTGTTGAGGGCAGACTATTCCTAACTGTTGTATCAATGGCGCTAGTAAGTTGCACGTGGACGGGGAACTATTCTTCCCCGGCAACGGTGTCAAAAAAGTCTTGCAACAAGTAACAACAAAGTAGCAAGGAACAACAGTAGCAGTAGGGTAACAGCAGTAGCAACAGTAGTAGCAAAGTGGCCCAATCCCTTTTGTATCAAGGGACAAGCCTGGACAAGGTAACGTAGCAAGGACCAGTAGTAAAAGACTCGTAGGCAGTGGATCGGTGATGGATGAGTGTGCCAGATGTGATTCATCATGTAATAGCTATAACACAGAGAGATAAGTAACTAGCCCCCGTTCGTCAATCTAATGTAGGCATGTATTCCGTATGTAGTCATACGTGCTTAGGGAAAATAACTTGCATGACATCTATTGTCCATCCCTCCTGTGGCAGCGGGGTCCTAATGGAAACTACGGGATATTAAGATTCTCCTTTTAATAAAGAACCGGACCAACGCATTAACACGCGGTGAATACATGAACTCCTCATACTATGGTCATCTCCGGGATTGGTTCCGGCTATTATCACTACGGGTTTGTGGGGTCATAACACATAGTAGGTGACTACAACTTGCAAGATAGGATCCAAAACACACATATATTGGCGACAACATAATAGGTTCAGATCTGAAATTATGGCACTCGGGCCCTAGTGACAAGCATTAAGCATAGCCAAGTAGTAGCAACATCAATCTAGAACATAGTGGATACTAGGGATCAATCCCTGTCAAAACTAACTCGATTACATGATAGATCTCATCCAACTCATCACCGTCTAGCAAGCCTACGATGAGATTACTCATGAACGGTAAAGAGCATCATGGAATTGTCGATGGAGGAAGGTTGATGATGAAGATGGCGACGATTTCCCCTCTCCGGAGCCCCGAACAGACTCCAGATCTTCCCTCCAGATGAAGATCAGGAGGTGGCGGCGCCTCCATATCATAAAACGCGATGAAACCGTCTCTCTAATTTTGTTCCGGGTGAGAAGGAAGATATAGAGATGAGTTTGGGGGCGGTGGTGCCACGTGGGCCCCACAAGCCCTCACGGCGCGGCCTAGGGGGGTGGCCGCGGCCTGTGGGCTTGTGGCCCACTCGCACGCCCCCTCCGGTGGATCTTTGGGCAGGTATTTTTATTTTATTCGAGAAAAATTCTCTGTAAATTTTCAGGACATTCTGAGAACTTTTATTTCTGCACAAAAACAATACCATGGCAATTCTGCTAAAAACAGCGTTAGTCTGGGTTAGTTCCATTCAAATCATGCAAGTTAGAGTCCAAAATAAGGGCAAAATAGTTTGGAAAAGTAGATACGACGGAGACGTATCAACTCCCCGAAGCATAAAGCCTTGCTTGTCCTCAAGCAATTCAGTTGACAAACTGAAAGAGAAAAAAGAAAAACTTTGACGAACTCTATTTGATCTTGTTGTTGCAACTATGTCTAACTCATAACCAGAATTTCAGCAAGATCACAAGCAAACCACATAAGCAAATCACATCTAGGTCTCACTGTAAACTCATATCAATGGCATAATCAACTAGCGAGCAAATAATAATAAGTCTCAAACATCAACACTTCAATCAAAACAACATGAAGCAGTACGAATAGATGGTATCTCGCTAGCTGTTTCTGAGACCGCAAAACATAAATGCAGAGCACCTTCAACGACCAAGGGCTGACTAAACATTATAATTCATGGCAATGAAGATCCATTCATAGTCACACTCAACACAGTTAAAAGCAAAGCATAAAAATGATAGAGGTGCTCTCTAATTGGTGCTTTTATAAGAGGAGGATGACTCAACAGGAACATAAATAGACAGGCCCTTCGCTTAGGGAAGCATTGATTTGCAGAGGAGCAAGAGCTCAAGCTTTGAAAACAGAGATAATAATTTTGGGTGGCATGCTTTCATTGTCAACGCAATGACTAAGAGTTCTCAACATATTTCGCGCTACACATGCTATAGGCGGTTCCCAAACAGAAAAGTAAATTTTGACTCCCCCACCACCAATCAATCACACTCCACGCCTAGCCGAATCCTCGGGTACCGTCCATACTAACATCAATCCTGGGGGAGTTTTGTTTGCAATTATCTTTCGATTTGAGCATAGAACTGGGAATTCCAATTACCGCCCTCTTTCTCGTGAATGATAGAGAATAAACACATATCAAGGATAACACGCCTAGCATGGAAGATACCAATAGCCCCCTGTCACCACATGAGCAGTTCGTGCATGCAAAATAGATTATTTCTTGAAGGTTCAGAGAGTGGCACATGCAAATTTACTTGGAACGGCAGGTAGATACCGCATATAGGTAGCTATGGTGGACTCACATGGAACAACTTTGGGTTTATGGGAGTGGATGCACAAGTAGTATTCCCGCTTAGTACAAGTGAAGGCTAGCAAAAGACTGGGAAGCGACCAACTAGAGAGCGACAACAGTCATCAAAATGCATTGAGATGAACCAACATTGAGTGCAAGCATGAGTAGGACATAAATCACCATGAACATGAATATCATAGAGGTTATGTTGATTTTGTTTCAACTACATGCGTGAACGTGCGCCAAGTCAAGCCACTTGAATCATTCAAAGGAGGATACCATCCTATCATACTACAACACAGTCATCCCAACATTCATGTGGGCATCCAAGACAAACCATTATAAGCTCCTAGCTAAGTAAGCATGGAATAAGAAACTATGATCTCTAAGTTGTCATTGCAAACATGTTTCTCTCACAACAAAGCTGAATCAGGCATGATGAGCTAGTCATACTTACAAAAACAAAATACATCGAGTTCATACCAGCTTTTCCAGGCTCAGTCACTTCATCATATATCGTCATTATTGCCTTTCACTTGCACGACCGAATGATGTGAACAATAATAAGTGTGCTCGTGCATTGGACTAAAACTGGAATCTGCAGGCAAACACAAAGGAGAAGACAAAGTAATATGACTCTTTGAAAGCTAAACAGGTATGCATGCAAGAGCCACCAAACATTGTAACCAATATCTTCTACCTTGACCCAAAGAACAAGAAAATTATTTACATGGGAAAGCTCCCAACAAGCAAAAGAAGAAAAATAAATTCTTTTTGGTTTTTCTCAAACTAGACAGACACACGAAAAGAAAACGACAAAAAGAAAATAAACTAACATGGATGATACAGTGGCAAAGTGTGAACACCGGCTAACAAAGTGAAAGCATAAGCAAGAATGTAAAGTCGGTGAGAACACGTACTCCCCCAAGCTTAGGCTTTTGGCCTAAGTTGGTCTACTCCCAAGGATGGTCCTGGCGAAACCCAAAATCATAATGGGGGTCATACGGAAGCGCTGCAGCCACTGCCTGAATAGCCGCCTCACGGAGAGGAGCAACCTTTGCCTCCCTCTCATACTCCTCTGCCTCTCCTCTGGTTATGTAGTATCTCCGTTTTACCTGAAAGTCAAAGAAGGCAGGAGCACGAAGGATAATATGGAAAACACGCTGCCGGTTAAATATCAAATGGTATAGGAGGGATTTGTCATCCCTCTCAAGGAACTGGTAGCGTGTCAAAGCAACGCGGTCAAGGAAAGCTGTATGGAGCGGGGGATCTCCTTCGCGGATGGGTACTCCAAGAAAATTTGCTATGCGAGTGGCATAGATCCCAACAAAGAAATCCCCTTCAATAGCATTCTTATTCAGCCTCCTTGCTATAATAGCTCCCATGTTGAAGCTTTTGTCACTCGTCACTGCGCTCTTAAGGATATTAAGGTCGGGTGCGCAGAGGTGACAATGCTCAATCTTGCCATTAATGCATCTGCCTATGAAGAGGGCAAAGTAATGCAAGGCAGGAAAATGAGTACTCCCCATGGTAGCTTGCGTAATGTCTCTAGTTTCTCCAACAGTAATACGAGAGCAAAAATCTCTAACCGAAGATTTAGGAGGATCATTGAGGCTACCCCAAATAGGTATTTTGCAAATTCTATTGAAATCCTCTAAATCGATGGTATACGATTTATCATAGAGATCAAATAGTACCGATGTCTCACGGCCAGCTGAAAATTTGAATCTACGAACAAAAGAGGCAGTGAGAGCAACATACTGTTCACATTTATCGTAGATGAATTGTTCGAGTCCGACGTTGTGAACAAGTGCATCAAACTCATCTTTGAAACCTGCCTCAATCATAAATTCATCAGAAGGCCATTCACATGGTTGTACCTACGCGTCCCTTGGTTGGTAAGGATCAGGCTCCCGAATCGCAAGACGGGGACCTCTCTTGCTTGAGGAGCCACCATGAAAGTTTCTCCTGAACATCTTCCTTTTCTGAAATTTTCAGTGATCCAAAGGAAAAATGAACAAGGCTCAACTAAACTCATAGCAACTACTCCCACAAGTGCCTAGAGGCCATATTACGCATCAAAACTACTTGGGACCAGCTAAAATTAGCATGCAAAGCTCAAGAACATGGTCACCGAGGCAGGAAAAATACGCGGAGTATAAGGCACTAGAGCAAAAACTAATTGGACCAATGGAGGAATCATTTACCAAGGAGTAATTTCCCCAAAACAGTTCGGAGAATGGTGATTTTGGCAAAGAGATCGAAAATCCCAACAAGAGGAGCAAGAACACGGGTTTGAGCTACGAAACGATTTTTTCTGGAGGTAGGAGAACCAGATGAGAGCAAGAATAAGTGGAGGGGGTGCCTGTGGGCCCCACAAGACTGGGTGGTGCGGCCAGGGGGGTGCCCACGCCCCTAGGGATTGTGGCCCATTGGTGTGGCCCCCAGCCAATCTCTTTGTCTCAGTATTTTTCAAAAATTCCAGAAAAAATCATACTTGATTTTCAGGACGTTCGGAGAACTTTTATTTTCGGGGTACTTTTCTACCGGACGCTAAAACAGAAAACAGGGAAAACTTAACTAAACCTACCATTTTTCTTCCAAGCAACCGAAGGTGAAAGCTTGGAACAGAGGTTTGTGACTCCTCGATTCATCCATCTCATGGTCATCGAAAGAAAGCCGTCAATGAGGTTGATCAAGTCTCCTCGACAAACCTTTTCGAATCGCAAAAGAGAACGGAGAATTCTCGAATAGTCACTAGGTCACCTCAATGGGGATGTGTATCTCCCCAACAAACAAATCATACTTCATCTTGACACGAGGAATAGGGCATTCAAAGCTCCCAATAAGAATCGATGAAGTTTTTTCGATAACATTGATGCAATGTACTCGATATTGTTTCTTCGGAAAGTGCACTGTATGGTCATTACCGTTGACATGGAAAGTGACATTGCCTTTGTTGCAATCTATAACAGCCCCTGCAGTGTTTAAAAAGGGTCTTCCGAGGATGACCGCCATGGCATCGTCCTCAGGAATATCCAAGATAACAAAGTCTGTTAAGATGGTGACGTTAGCAACCACAACAGGCACATCCTCGCACATGCCGATAGGGAAAGCAGTTGATTTGTCGACCATTTGCAGAGAGATTTCAGTGGGTGTCAACTTATCTAGTTCAAGTCTACGATAAATAGAGAGAGGCATAACACTAACACCGGCTCCAAGGTTGCGTGAAGCAGTTCTAACGTAGTTACCTTTAATGGAGCAAGGTATAGTGGGCACACCGGGATCACCTAGTTTCTTAGGAGTTCCACCCTTGAAGGTATAATTAGCAAGCATGGTGGAAATCTCAACCTCGGGTATCCTCCTCTTATTAGTCACAATATCTTTCATGTACTTAGCATACGGAGACATTTTGAGCATATCTGTCAAACGCATTTGCAGAAAGACAGGTCTGATCATTTGAACGAATCGCTCAAAATCCTCATCATCCTTTTTCTTGGATGGTTTGGGAGGAAAGGGCATGGGTTTCTGAACCCATGTCTCCCTTTGTTTACCATGCTTCCTAGCAGTGAAGTCATTCTTATCTCTTAGTCTTAGGCTGTGCGTTATCAAGATCGACAGGTTCAATCTCCACATCCTTTTCATTGCTAGGTTGAGCATCTTCATGAACATCACTATTGATATTATCATTAGGCTCATGTTCATCACAAGATTGTGTCTCGGCATCAGAGACACAGACATCGTTTGGACTCTCAGGTGTAGCATCAACAGGGTTGCTAGCGTGCACGTTCCTATCATCTTTCTTCTTCTTTCTAGGATGACTAGGTGCATCAGTGCTAACTCCTTGAGAATCTTGTTCAATTCTCTTCGGGTGACCCTTAGGATACAAAGGTTCCTGGGTCATTCTACCGCCTCTAGTGACGACTCTGACAGAATTTTCATTCAACTCGTTGAGAAAGTCATTCTGAGCCTTAAGTACTTGTTCTACCTGAGTAGTAACCATAGAGGCATGTTTACTCAGAAGATTAAGATCGTTGACGTTTCTACCCACACAAGCACTTAAATGACTAAGCATACGAGCATTCTGTTCCAATGGTCTGCTAACATAATCATTGATACTTTGTTGTTTGGCAACGAAGTTATCAAATTCATCCATGCATAAGCTAGCAGGTTTATCAAAAGGAATATCACTCTCATCAAACCTACGCAGAGAATTTACTTCTACTACCTGTATCGGGTTATCAAGACCATGGATCTCTTTGATAGGTGGTAGATTTTTGACATCTTTACATTTGATGCATTTCTCTCGCATAGATTTCTTGGCTTCTTGCATATCTTCAGGACTGAAGAATGGAATACCTCTTTTCTTCAGAGTTGGCTTAGGAGGTGGTTCGGGAATAGTCCAAGCATTCTCATTGCACAAGATGTTATTCAGTAGAATCTCAGCTTCTTCTACAGTTCGTTCCCTAAAAACACAACGAGCACAACTATGTAGGTGGTCTTTGGAAGCATCGGTAAGTCCATTATAGAAGATATCAAGTATTTCATTCTTCTCAAGAGGGTGATCAGGCAAAGCATTCAGTAGCTGGATGAGCCTCCCCCAAGCTTGTGGGAGACTCTCTTCTTCACCTTGAGCAAAGTTATATATTCCCTGCAAGGCATCTTGATTCTTATGGGCAGGGAAATATTTTTCAGAGAAGTAGTAGACCATATCCTGGGGGCTACACACACAACCAGGAGCAAGAGAAGTGAACCAGGTCTTAGCATCATCCTTTAGCGAGAAAGTCCTCAGCTATCTCTCCCTCCATAACATAGCGTGTATCAGGCATAACAGGCAATTCAGGTATAGTAGCAGGTTCTACTTCAATAGTATCAGCAGTTTCAGAAGTATCATCACATCTAGCAGCAACTGTAGCAATATGTGCATGAAGGAATGCACCTAGTGGCAAAGCAGTATCAAGCATAGCATCATCAGGCATAGTATCAAGCATAACATCATCATAAGCATCATGGGCAACAGAAGTAGCATCATCAAGCATAGACGACATATCAAGATTTCTAGCAGGAGGCGATGTCGCAAACTTACTCAAAACTGAAGGTGAATCAAGTGCAGAGCTAGATGGCAATTCCTTATCTCTCCTCATACTGGAAGGCAAGCTTTCAGTTCTTGGATCTTTCGGATTCCTCATAGTGACCAGAAGACGTCAATCCCAAGTGACTCAGAGAATATAGTTGTGCTTCTCCGGCAACGGCGCCAGAAAAAGGTCTTGATAACCCACAAGTGTTGGGGATCGCAACAGTTTTCGAGGGTAGAGTATTCAACCCAAATTTATTGATTCGCCACAAGGGGAAGCGAAAGAATATTCTCAAGTATTAGCAGCTGAGTTTGTCAGATTCAGCCACACCTGAAAGATTAGTGTCTGCAAGCAAAGTATCAGTAGCAAAGTAGTATGATAGCAACGGTGTCAGAAAGAGATCAGTTGATGGCAGACTATTCCTAACTGTTGTATCAATGGCGCCAGTAAGTTGCACGTGGACGGGGAACTATTCTTCCCCGGCAACGGTGTCGAAAAAGTCTTGCAACAAGTAATAGCAAAGTGGCAAGGAACAACAGTAGCAGTAGAGTAACAACAATAGCAACAGTAGTAGCAAAGTGGCCCAATCCCTTTTGTAGCAAGGGACAAGCCTCGACAAGTTAACGTATCAAGGACCAGTAGTAAAAGACTCATAGGTAGTGGATCGGTGATGGATGAGTGTGCCGGATGTGATTCATCATGTAACGGTATAACACAGATAGATAAGTAAATAGCTCCCGTTCGTCAATCTAATGTAGGCATGTATTTCGTATGTAGTCATACGTGCTTAGGGAAAAGAACTTGCATAACATCTATTGTCCATCCCTCCCGTGGCAGAGGGGTCCTAATGGAAACTACGGGATATTAAGGTTCTCCTTTTAATAAAGAACGGGACCAACGCATTAACACGCGGTGAATAAATGAACTCCTCATAATATGGTCATCTCCGGGAGTGGTTCCGGCTATTGTCACTCCGGGGTTGCCGGGTCATAACACATAGTAGGTGACTACATCTTGCAAGATAGGATCTAAAACACACATATATTGGCGACAACATAATAGGTTCAGATCTGAAAGAATGGCACTCGGGCCCTAGTGATAAGCATTAAGCATAGCCAAGTAGTAGCAACATCAATCTAGAACATAGTGGATACTAGGGATCAATCCCCGTCAAAACTAACTCGATTACATGATAGATCTCATCAAACTCATCACCGTCCAGCAAGCCTACAATGAGGTTACTCACGAACGGTGAAGAGCATCATGGAATTGTCGATGTAGGAAGGTTGATGATGATGATGGCGACGATTTCCCCTCTCCGGAGCCCCGAACAGACTCCAGATCTGCCCTCCAGATGAAGAACAGGAGGTGGCGGCGCCTCCGTATCATAAAACGCGATGAAACCTTCTCTCTGATTTTTTTCCGGGCGAGACGGAAGATATAGAGTTGAGTTTGGGGGCGGTGGTGCCACGTGGGCCCCACAAGCCCTCACGGCGCGGCCTAGGGGGGTGACCGCGGCCTATGGGCTTGTGGCCCACTGGCACGCCCCCTCCGGTGGATCTTTGCGCAGGTAGTTTTCTTTTATTCTAGAAAAATTCTCCGTAAATTTTCAGGACATTCCGAGAACATTTATTTCTGCACAAAAACAACACCATGGCAATTCTGCTAAAAACAACATTAGTCCGGGTTAGTTCCATTCAAATCATGCAAGTTAGAGTCCAAAACAAGGGCAAAAGAGTTCAGAAAAGTAGTTACGACGGAGACGTATCACATCTCCGCGGCGAGAGCCTCTAGGGCCTTGAAGGACTACAGAGGCAGGTCGTTCGGGGGGACCTCGTCGGGATCGCCACCGGTCAGCCGGCGCAGCAGCTCACGCAGGACATTAGGAGTAAAGGGGACGACTTGGGTCCTCATCGAGTCGTTGGGCCCTGTGTAGGCCCACATGAGGCGGGAGTGGTGCTGAACGGGAGCAATCCACCGACAGATGAACTCGCGCACAACCATCGCCATCGACACCCCCGGCCGCCTCAGTTTTTCGAGTCGGATCAAGACCGGCGCGAGGCGGGGGCCGCTGAGCTCCTTCGCTCACACCCCCGGTTCAGCGTCGCAGGGGTCAGCGGAGGTCGGGACAGAGCCCTGGCCTCAGCAGCCTCAACCTGCACCCACTGCCGTCGGAACCCTTCCGCTTCGGGGAGGAGCTCAGAGTATAGGATCCCGGGAGCTGTTGCATCGATTGTTCTCAAGGACGCACACCAAGAGCACCGCACCTCGGAGATCAACTCAAGGGAGAAGAAATGGCGGGGTAATGCCACGGAAGGAGTAACGCCAACAAAAGCCTCGCACAAGAACGCAAAAGTAGAGAGGAGGACCAAAGAGCGGGGGTCAAGATGGAGCGCATGGATCTGGTAGTGCAAAAGCACTACGTTGAGGAAGGCCGAGAATGGCGGCAGTACACCAGAAAGGAGGGCATGGAAATGAAGAGGAACCGTGGTGGACACCCTATCCTTACGTGGCCATGAGCCTGGCCAGATCTGGGTGGCCCCCCACTCGTTGGAGTCGGTAGCAACTACCACCGAACCTTCTTCAACCCCTCGAGGTTCACCATCGTCGACCGTTCCAGCGTGGGCCAGAGCGCCGCCGGGATGGTTGGGTCCATCACACATGCCAAGGAGCCGAGACAACACCTCAAGACCAGGCACATTGACCGAAAGTATCACCTGATACGAAGGCTCGTACATAATGGTGATACTAATTTCTGCAAGATTCACATAGATGCAAATGTAGGAGATCCATTGACTAAGCCACTTCCACAACCCAAGCATCAGGGGCACGTTAGAGCAATGGGCATTCGATGTCTATTTGATTGACTCTAGTGCAAGTTGGAGATATGCCCTAGAGGCAATCATGTATGATGATATTTACTATGTGTTTATGAATAAATATAGTCCTTGGATTTTATCAATGATGTGTATTAACAAGTAGGTGACTTGTTTGTGAGACTATACATTATATGATGACTGTCCTAAATGGTCCCTAGCCGAAAGAGTTGTGTCTACGCGCAACCTACTAGACTGGCATGTGATGCGGTGGATGGTCCGGTCTCACTGACCATGTAGCATTGGATGCTAGCCGGATAATATGGACCCAAAAAGATCTGGTCGGATTCGAAGTAGCCGGATCCGAGTCGAGATAATGTCTGAGTTGGACAAACCCTACTATGAGACGCAGCGATATGTCATTTGTGAGTCTCTAGTACAACATATGTTCTATGTTCTAATACCTGAGCTCGTGCGTGTACTCGGGATGGTGACAGTCTTGCTTTGGGCCGACCAAATGCTACTCCGTGACTGGGTAGTTACAAAGTTAGGTTTCGGGCTTGTCCAGACCCATGTTGCGAGACGTGGTCGAGCTAGATGGAATTTGCCCCTCCAATAAAGAGAGATATGCTCTGGGCCCCTCGAGTGATGTGACCTGGATAAGCATGGCCATGTGATGAGGATTATGATGTAACACAAATGTTGATTACATTCACCGGAATGAGAAAGAGGTCGTGCGGCAACAAGGATGACCATGTCGCCTGGAGCACGACAACATATATCGTGTGGCCAAGGGAACATAAGTATGAAGTACAGGTTCGCCTAACTAGCTTCATCGAACACTTGGAGTCGGCACGTCTTGCTATAGACCACTACCAACTAGCCGAGTTGGACGTGATGTGACTCGCAACCAAGGGAATGAGAACCTAAAGGGTCGCACGCTTAAGAAACGAAACACGCGGGCTTTAAGGTCCGTGCGAGGCCCAAGAGTTGAGCCCGCACCGGACGCCTATATATAGTGGAGGTGCGGCACACCTATACGGTTGATCGCTTTTGCGCCGTCATTGTGGCTATGCATGTGTTGCACCTAACCACCTCCACTCACAGCCGCCAACTGTGTGATCCGGACCTAGCAGTCTGCCGCACGGTGTTCCTCCAACACCTATGGATACCGTTAGAGGCGGTGCACACAGGCCTCTATGGAGAATCTGTACGTGGGATCCGGCGACCGGCTGTTCGAGAGAGACGATCTCGCGACCGGCTATTCGAGGGAGATCGAACGAGGAGGAGACGGACCACACAGACATGCTGCCCCAACTCTACTTCTGTTGCACGCCACTGCGCGTCTAGTGGTAGCGACCTGTGATCCATCTCCGTAGCATGTTCTTGGATATTCTACGTGTAGGAAAATTTTAATTCGCATGCGATGCACCTACGTTAGAACCGAACATTTGGATGTAAGTGTTTCATTCTTAAGAAAGGTGTCGCTTGTCTAGATTTCAACCTAGAGCTCAAGAGGGCATATTTGTTGGCTATGCTACAAAATCTCGCGCTTACCATGTCCTCAACAAGTCCTCAAGACTCATTGAGGAGACACGGAACTTGGAGTTTGATGAGAATAATTTCTTCCAAGTGGAGCAAAGTGGTCTCTATGATGTAGGTGATGAAATTCCTCCCCAAGCCATAAGAAGAATGGGTGTGGGACATTTCCTGCCCGTTGTGGAACCCCTTGTGGCTGAAGGAGAAGGACAATGTTCCACTCATGTGGAACCATCACCAACGCAAGACCCACGCGCTTCCAAACAACAAACTAAAGGCCCTCAACTCTGTGATCTTGATCAAGGAGAAGATCAACCTCACGATGGTACTGCACCAAGTGATGTCCTTGATATTTCGCTCATTCCCCAAAATTTGGCTTATGGTATCCCAAAGGTCCTTCATTTTATCTCATAGGGTATTCGGACTCAGATTAGCGGGAGACCATGTGGAGAGGAAGTCAACTTCCATAGGTTGCCAATTCCTTGGTTGCTCTCTGATAAGTTAGTCTTCCAAGAAACAAATTTGTGTTTCTCTCTCGTCCATAGAGGCTGAATATGTAGCTGCTAGAAGTTGCTGTGCTCAGTTGCTTTGGATGAGGCAAACTTTAAAGGATTATGGTGTCGCATGTGACAAAGTTCCTCTTTATTGTGATAATATAAGTGCTATCTCAATCTCCAATAACCCAGTTCAATATTGCAAGACAAAGCACATCAGTATTCCTCACCACTTTATCCGGGATTACATCAAGCGTGGGGAGTTTGATCTCATTTACCTCAACACTAATGATCAGCTTGCAGATATTTTCATGAAGTCTTTGAATGAAGCAAGATTTCGCAAGTTAAGGCATGAGCTAAATATCAATGATTTGAGCAATGTGGATTGAAATTAGGCACACCCCACCACTCTCATCATTCTATTTTTTTAGATGTAGGCATGAATATAGGGGGAGTGTTGTTCTCCCAATGAACTCTCCCTCCCCCTATTATACATAAATCAATCAAGACTTTCACATTAGTCACTGATGGTGATACTGTTGGAAATATGCCCTAGAGGCAATAATAAATTAGTTATTATTATATTTCTTAGTTCATGACAATCGTTTATTATCAATACTATAATTGTATTGATTGGAAACACAATACTTGTGTGGATACATAGACAAAACACTGTCCCTAGTAAGCCTCTAGTTGACTAGCTCGTTGATCAAAGATGGTAAAGGTTTCCTCGCCATAGGAAAGTGTTGTCACTTGATAACGGTATCACATCATTAGGAGAATCATGTGATGGACAAGAACCAAACTAATAGACGTAGCATGTTGATCGTGTCATTTTGTTGCTACTGTTTTCTGCGTGTCAAGTATTTATTCCTATGACCATGAGATCATATAACTCACTGACACCGGAGGAATGCTTTGTGTGTATCAAACGTCGCAACGTAACTGGGTGACTATAAAGATGCTCTACAGGTATCTCCGAAGGTGTTAGTTGAGTTAGTATGGATCAAGACTGGGATTTGTCACTCCGTGTGACGGAGAGGTATCTCGGGGCCCACTCGGTAATACAACATCACACATAAGCCTTGCAAGCAATGTAACTTAGTGTAAGTTGCGGGATCTTGTATTACGTAACGAGTAAAGAGACTTGCCGGTAAACGAGATTGAAATAGGTATGCGGATACTGACGATCGAATCTCGGGCAAGTAACATACCGAAGGACAAAGGGAATGACATACGGGATTATATGAATCCTTGGCACTGAGGTTCAAACGATAAGATCTTCGTAGAATATGTAGGATCCAATATGGGCATCCAGGTCCCGCTATTGGATATTGACCGAGGAGTCTCTCGGGTCATGTCTGCATAGTTCTCGAACCCGCAAGGTCTGCACACTTAAGGTTCGACATTGTTTTATGCGTATTTGAGTTATGTGGTTGGTTACCGAATGTTGTTCGGAGTCCCGGATGAGATCACGGACGTCACGAGGGTTCCCGGAATGGTCCGGAAACGAAGATTGATATATAGGATGACCTCATTTGATTACCGGAAGGTTTTTGGAGTTACCGGGAATGTACCGGGAATGACGAATGGGTTCCGGGAGTTCACCGGGGGGGGGGGGGGCAACCCACCCCGGGGAAGCCCATAGGCCTTGGGGGAGACACACCAGCCCTTAGTGGGCTGGTGGGACAGCCCACAAGCGCCCTATGCGCCAAGGAGAAGAAAATCAAGAGAGGAAGAAAAAAAAGGAGGAGGTGGGAAGGAAGGGGGACTCCCTCCCACCAAACCTAGTCCAACTCGGTTTGGGGGGGGGAGAGTCCTCCCCCTTGGACTCGGCCGACCCCCTTGGGGCTCCTTGAGTACCAAGGCAAGGCCCCCTCCCTCCCACCTATATATACGGAGGTTTTAGGGTTGATTTGAGACGACTTTTCCACGGCAGCCCGACCACATACCTCCACAGTTTTTCCTCTAGATCGCGTTTCTGCGGAGCTCGGGCGGAGCCCTGCTGAGACAAGGTCATCACCAACCTCCGGAGCGCCGTCACGCTGCCGGAGAACTCTTCTACCTCTCCGTCTCTCTTGCTGGATCAAGAAGGCCGAGATCATCGTCGATCTGTACGTGTGCTGAACGCAGAGGTGCCGTCCGTTCGGTACTAGATCGTGGGACTAATCGCGGGATTGTTCGCGGGGCGGATCGAGGGACGTGAGGACGTTCCACTACATCAACCACGTTCTCTAACGCTTCTGCTGTACGGTCTACGAGGGTACATAGATCACTCATCCCCTCTCGTAGATGGACATTACCATGATAGGTCTTCGTGCGCGTAGGAAAATTTTGTTTCCCATGCGACGTTCCCCAACAGATACGTGTGCTTTAAAGACGAGTTTTGGTCATGGGTCCAAGATTAAAAACTTCGCGGTGCCATACCAACTGACTCAAACATAGGTGGCCTCGGCCACCGTCCCTCTTCCACACAAGTTCTTCTCATTAATTGTATGAACGATCACTCCACAATGCGTTCTACTTACCATTTTTCACTCGTTTAAGGTGGAGTACCTTCTTGATTTTGTGCCATTATTATCTCCATTGTATAGTCTAATAGGTCCCAATTTTTGCTGCATGTGTGGCTATTGATTGGGTCAGAGGCGGTACTACCGCTCCCAGTTCGGTACTACCGCTGTAGCGGTACTACCGTGTTGGTGGGCGGTACTACCGCCTCGAGGAGTGTGTGGGGAGTTAAGATCGGGGCAGGGGGAGTTCTCACTCCCCCATACCCATTCCCTCCCTCTCCCCATGCCTCTCTCTCTCTGTGGAAACCAAGAACACCACCGGAGGCCGGCTCTGAATCCCTCTATCCGTGTCGCCCTCCACTGTCTCGTCCTGTGGGATCTCTCCCCCCATCTCCCTCGTGCCATGTAACCAGGTACTACCCTCGACCCCATTCTCTCTCATGGTATTGTGTTGATCTAGGGCAATGTGTGTGGAATCACTGTTTAGTTTGTTTTTCCATGGCATCCGTAGGATGTGGGGATGATTTCTTGTTGCAATAATTTTGGTTCTTGCACCAGAGATTTGTGGGATAGAGAGATCCATTGCTGCCGCCTCCATTGACAAAAGTTGTCTACTCTCGGACGGTACTACCGCCCGTGCATGACCGGTACTACCTCTTCAGCGGAAGTATTACTCGTGTAGAGCGGAAGTACCGCTGCGGCGGAAGTACCGCTCCTGCACAACGGTCCTACCACCCTGGCACCTGCACTCACTTTCTTCTCTACATCTGCACATCTCTGTTTTGGTTCCCTATTTGACTACTGCAATTTGGTTACACATTTTTTTCTTGCCATTCTTCTTGTGAGTTCCTGGTGATGGCTCTGGTCCTATGATTCGTCGCATGAACCCTAAGCGTAGCTCCAAGCACCCACGTCCATCTGAGGAGGCAGCTGCTGGTTCTAGTGCTCAACCACAAAAGCAGCCTATGAGGAGGATAGTCAGCAAGAAGAAGGGCCCCAAAGAGCCCCAAGTTTTGCCTCAAGAAGAGTTTGATGTGCTTCGCAAGAAGGATTCCTATTGTCTGCCTCAGGATGAAGCTCTTGTGAGGCGTTCGTTCTGGAACAAGACTCAATCTCTTATCTATTCCAAGATCATCAAGACAAGGACCAATCTGTTTGTGGACGTCAAGAGCATTAATATGGGGCACATGACCTCTAATCCCCATACTGCTTATTTTGCTGAAGCTTATGCTCTCTGTGAAAAGTGGGGTCTTGGTCCTATCATTGGCTTCAATAAGGACTTTTAAAGGGAGATCGTGTCTCAATTGTATGCCACTGTTCACTTCCATCAAGATGATGAAAGGCGCATGACCTGGATAACTGGTGCACGTGCGCTACACTCTGATTGGAAGACATTTATGAACTCTCTCGGAATTGCTGAAAGCTATCTGGATGTTCCTATTGGACCGAGGCCTCACACTGCGGGTGTTCTTGCTATTCACAAGTCCAAGCTCATTTGTCACAAAAGGATTTTGAAGACTGTCAGGGGTGACCGTACTGAGCTCATTCCTTTTCTGGACATCATGCATAGGATCTTCCACAACACCCTATTTGCTCGTTTTGGGGACAAGGAACAGGTGCAATCCTATCTCGTCAACCTCTGTAACGACTAAGATACGTCCCTTTCCTTATTTGGGGGCGAGGCCTCAAAAGGGAAAGGGGCGCATCTACACGTTTCGTAAGTGAGATAATCATAACATTACATAACTGAAAGAGTGACAAGTAAGGCATACACTTGCCATCTGATAAGAACATAGTCAAACAGTCATATAGACACATTTATTTAGAGCATGGTATGGTCCAGCTACAGACAAGATAAAAACAGATAAAGCTATGATATCCCGCATGCTGGCCCCTCGATCACGACCACGGCCTCTAGTCCTCCGGATAAGTCAAGTACAACATGTCACTGTCCTCATCAAACTTCCACTTCAACTTACTGTAATCAAGATCTCCTACATCAGGGGTACCTGTACGTGTGGGTGTTTGTACTAAACTATGAGCCACGAGGACTCATCAATCGAATGACCTTGGTATTGAATCTAGCCGAGTTAATGGGTGAGGAAGGTTAAGTGTATGGGTTTTGCAGCAACCTAAGCATATATGGTGGCTACCTTACGATGATCAGAGTAAACATATGTTGGTCTATGCAAGTCGGTCGAAGACTAGATTGATCACTAAGTGATCCTGAACACCTACTTAGGTCAAACATAACCCCACCATGTTCTCAATCAGAGAAAGAGCTGTGAAGGAAACAATCACGGTTACACACTCAGTTGGCAGTTTTATTAGAATTACTTTAAGTTGTCTAGAACCGGATGTTAACAAAATATCCATATTTGCCACATAACCGCGGGCATGACTTTCCGAAAGATTAAACCCTACAGGGGTGCTCCAACTAGTCCATTACAAATTACCACATGCCGCATAGTAATCCTCTACCACGAAACTCGTGATCTCGTCGGATTCCTTGGAGGAAAACTTCAACTCTGAGAAGACCCAAAGTATCACCCGAATCCCAATGCACAAGATATATCGCTAAGGTAAGACAAATCTGGCAAGACCTCCCGACGTGTTGACGATCCCTATAGGAGCCGCGTATCTCGTTCTCAGGACACGACGGATGAGCGATGTTACCACGCCAAAACACAGGGTTGCCCCGGGGAGCCTTAATAAGCTGCTCTGGGTTGGACCAACACTCATGAGGAGCACTGGCCCGAGTTGTTGGTTAAATCCTCGGGGTAGCTATTCCCTATGCACTTTTATTATTAAGTTGTTAGCAAAATAATACGAAAGTTGGGTCCTGCCAGACAAGTCTTAGCTCTATACGATTTATCAAGGGGGTCCTCATAACAACCACGAACGTGTTAGGAGCGCTCATTTATGGAATAAAACACAGGTAACCGAAACTAAGGCGGAAACAACGGAACAAATCACCCGACAAAAGGCTAGGCCTTCTGTTATTTACCAAGTATATAGGTGCATTAATTAAATAGCAGTTGAACGTAATGATATCAAATTGCCCATGTTCTTACATGGGTGAGCTGGCACCTGCAACTAGCAATGCTATTAATTAGAAGTTGAGAAAGCCTACTTAGCCAAACAATATTTGCTAGGAAGGGAAGTGTTTGAGATTTCATGGCAAGACGGATGGCATATATATATATCATGTGGTGGACAACGGGCATGTAACAGAGGAAACGTAAGTCTAAGCATAACAAAGTTATAAACGATGTCAAGGTCATGGTCATCTTGCCTGTGATTTCTTCAGACTGGAACTGCTCTTGTTCTTCCTCCACGAACTCTCCAGAATCCACGTACTCGCTCTCCATTCCCGATGCTACCCAAATATAAGATAACAGCAAATAAACACCAGCAAAACATAATGCAACAACCAATATGATGCATGTGTGATGAAGAGGTCATGCATCACTATTCTACGCACTTTCATATGCATTAGTTGAGTTGTTTATATTCTGGACAGAACCTCATGTTAAGTTATCTTGATGTGCATCATGAGAAAATGATGCAAAAAACCTATAACGAACGTCGTGAATGGAGTCTCGGATCAACCGAAAACTACAAAATAAGTTACGAAGGCCTACGGATTCAAAACAGCCACAAACAAAATTATATGGGCACTCGCTGGTGTAACCAGGTTGCCAAATGAGCAAGCACCAAAATCCAAGTGGGATGGTGTTTGAGAACACACAAAACCATCACCCGTAGCTCACACAAGCTCAAAAACCAGTTTGACACACAATCTGTTTTTAACAGCAGCATAGCACTTTGACTACAATATCTATAGCAGCTACAACCTTCTAAATAATTCAAACAAGACATGAAACTGAATCCATACAACTGCATTACAACCTCTAACAAGTAGCTAAGGCAAAGGGATCACACATCAGCAGATATACATCCCCTAACTTGGACAAAATATCACAGATTGGGACTTAGTGAAAATTACAGATTTTCACCAACTGCTTATGCTCTCAAGCATTTTGGTAGCCTCCAAAATGATATCTACAGTAGGTATCTGGGCAAGAAATTTGACACAGAGCTATACAAAAATAACAACAAACAAACATTATTTGTTTCTTGGGCTAATTCCCAACAGAGGAGCAAATATAAGCAACACAAGAGGGCAAGAAAATAACCCCAGATTCCCAGACTTAGAGAAATTCGCAGCTTTTCTCAAAACTGTCATTTTCTGTCAAGTGCCCACTTTGACAAGGTGTAATACTAACATGCAAAAACCTATGAGCAAAATATTTGTCCCAAGTTGTAGAGGGGTTCACCCACTACCATCTACCAAGGAATCAACATTAAAAGATCAATGCTCCACTTAATACAAAGCTCTAAACAGGGCATGAAATCCTAAGTTGCAACACTTAGGGAAAAAATCTTACTACCTCCACAAACAACAAAACTATCATAGGGAAAAAATATATAGTGAGGGGTCCACCTGGCAGTGGTCCTCACAGGATGACATGTAGGACCTGACAATGGCCCACTATCATACATACAACATCCAAACTCACTAACATAAGCAAAATAAAGGTGCAAGAGGGTGGAATCGAACCCACCAACTCTTTGCTACACACCTCACCAGCTACCACGGGGCTAGCACCCTGTTGCTGCTCTAACAGGGGAGATAAATGAGATAAGCTACCTGCTACTGATTCTACCACAGGGGAAAAACACAAGGCGCCAGGGGGATTCGAACCAACGATGCAAGGTGTTGCATACACAACGCTCAACCAGCCGGTCTAGGAGGGGAATTTGATCAGAGATGGGGTCTTTCTCTTTTGAGCAGGCCCCTGTGCGCTGCCTGTTGCTTTGGCGACCGAAACATGGGAAGCACTCCGGCAATAATCCGGCAAGGCTAGCTACAGCACGGGACGCTGGACTACTGGCGGTTCCATTCGCGCGCTTAACTCCATGGGAGGGAGCCCGCAACGGCGGCTCGACGGTGCTACTGCTCCTCTGCCACGGCGGCAACAACAACAACTACAACTATGCTACGGTGACCCTACGGGGAAGCGGAGAGGGGAAGGTGACACGATGGCTCACCCTGAGGGACTCGGAGACGTGCTCCACGCCGAGAGGAATGAAGAAGAGGCGGGGCGACGGTGACGGCACTGCTCCGCTCTGATCTTGACGAAGCCGTCATGAAGGAAGCAACAGAGGAAGGGATCCACCCCTCTAGCGACGGGAACGGATCGAGGGAGGATCCAGCATCCTCCCTACGCGCTTGGACTCGACGGAGAAGCACCGACAATGAGGGGGGAACAGCGGCGACGGCGACGTCACTGACTCTGAACCTCTCTCTCTGAAACCTTACTTGCAGAGGGGGAAAGAAGGAGGAAGAGAGGCTGGCGGCGGGGAGAGGGAACCCTAGAGCACGCACGCCGAGGGGGGGGGGCTCTAGATAGGCGTAGATGGGATGTCTTGACGGCGTTCGCGTTCGTGCCACGGCCATGCGGCCTCTCTCTCTCACAACTCTCTGACGGAAAGCAACAGGGGGGACACGGCGTGAGGAGGAAGAAGGAAAGGGGGATGGGCTCGCTTCGCGAGGGAAGGAAATAGGCAAGGGCCCATCCAACTCCCTCACACCTTTTTTTTAAACACATGCTGGTATTTTTATTTTAAAAACTAATAAATCAAACCAGTTTTGGAATAAAGCGAGAGAAGGAAAAAAAGGAGTATAACTGAAAATAAATATAAGTCTCTAAAATGCTCCTCCTATTTAGAAAAATAGATGAGGCATTTTAGAGCAAAGTAAATTTACTTGTTTAATTAAATCTGCCCCTGTTTTAAATTAAAAAAAGGAAAATAACTCCAATTAAGTGAGGGTTGTTGCTACCTCTTGAGCTTGCATTGGTTTTTCCCTTGAAGAGGAAAGGGTGATGCAGCACAGTAGCAGTAAGTATTTCCCTCAGTTTTGAGAACCAAGGTATCAATATAGTAGGAGAATCAAGCCAAGTGTCCAGAGTACCTGCGCAAACACAAATGAGCTTGCACCCAACGCTATAAAGGGGTTGTCAATCCCTTCAAGATTGATTGCAAAGTGAGATCTGAAGGCGGAAAGTGCAACGAAGTAAAAGTGTAAGGCTGAAAATATGATGTGAAGTAGACCCGGGGGCCATAGTGTTCACTAGAGGCTTCTCTAAAAATAGCAAATATTACGGTGGGTGAAGAAATTACTGTCGAGCAATTGATAGAACCACGCAAAGTCATGACGATATCTAAGGCAATGATCATACATATAGGCATCACGTCCGAGACAAGTAGACCGATCCTTTCTGCATGTACTACTATTACTCCACACATCGACCGCTATCCAGCATGCATCTAGTGTATTGAGTTCATGACGAACAGAGTAACACCTTAAGCAAGATGACATGATGTAGAGGGATAAACTAAAACCCATGATGTAAACCCCATCTTTTTACCCTTGATGGCAACAACACGATACGTGCCTCGCTACCCCTTCTGTCACTGGGTGAGGTCACCGCACGGTATGAACCCAAAACCAAGCACTTCTCCCATTGCAATAATCATAGATCAAGTTGGCCAAACAAAACCCACAACTCAAAGAGAATTACAAGGATATGAAATCCTGGATATAAGAGATCAGAAGAAACTCAAATAAGATTCATAGATAATCTGATCATAAATCCACAATTCATCGGATATCGATAAACACACCGAGAAAGAAGATTACATCGGATAGATGTCCATGAAGATCATGGAGAACTTTGTATTGAAGATCCAAGAGAGAGAAGAACACATCTAGCTACTAGCTATGGACCCGAAGGTCTATGGTGAACTACTCACGCATCATCGAAGAGGCAATGGTGTTGATGAAGAAGCCCTCCGTATCCGAGTCCCCCCTCCGGCAGGGCACCAGAACATGCCCCAGATGGGATCTTGCGGAGATGGAAGCTTGCGGCGGCGGAAAAGTATTTTCGTGGATCTCTCCCGTGGTTTTGGATTTTTCGGGGATTTATAGGCGGAAGAAGTAGGGCAGACGAGCCACACGGGGCCCACAAGCCTGCTAGGCGCGGGCCCCCTGGCCGCGCCTAGGGGGCTTGTGGCCTCCCCTGGTGGCCTCTGCCTTGGTTCTCACGCCCCGTGCGTATCTTCTGTTCCGGAAAAAATCTTTTCGGAAGTTTTATTCCGTTTGGACTCCCTTTAATATTCTCCTCTGAAAAGGGTCAAAAACACGGAAAAAACAGGAAGTGGCACTTGGCACTGAGTTAATAAGTTAGTCCCCAAAAAGATATAAAAGGCATACAGAACATCCAAAGTTTGACAAGATAATAGCATGGAACCATCAAAAATTATAGATACGTTGGAGACATATCAGTTGTTACCCAGAAATATATAAAAGGATTTTTAAAGAAGATGAACATTTTTAATGCCCAAAACAGAAACTTAATTCTGCGTCAAAATATAAAGGAGAGGGGGTTTGTTTGGTCTATGGTGCAACTAAGATTTTTGAAGGCCTTTGTTGCACCCACACCACACTTCACATTAACCACTAGCCACATGCAATCACATCACCAAGGTGGCATCACAACAAGAACAATACTAGGCACAAGGAAGATGCAAGATATGCATGATGCATGAGATGCACATGAAATGATGGCCAGAGGAAATGATAATCACCTCACCACTTCCATAACCTAGGTTCAACAAGGTTGCCGTAATTGGAAAGGCTTACAAAAGAGGAAAGAAAACATCTGGTCTGTTACAACCTCCTTCTTTTCTGCACGAAGGAGCGAGACTGCCAATCCACCTTGGATCTTTCCCACATAATGTGGATGGAGTTAAGGTCTGATGTGTTTAACAAGAAGAAGGTGCCCATCTATGCTCTGTATCTGTTCAACTTGATTGAGGACACCTGAAATGCTGCTTTTCCTACTAAGATGTTTGTGACTGATCACATGGTCACTCATGGAGTACTCAAGCTCCGTGTGAAGGAGAATTGGGGCATTCCACATGTTGTTCCAAAGATTGCTGCTACTGACTCGGATGATGAGCCTGAGCCCGATTATGAGTTTGTTCCCAGATCCGAGACTGAAATTTCATGGGCCTCCAAGCTCAGGAAGAAGATGAAGGATCTTTTCTGCTTCTAGGCAAAGGGTTAGTACAAGGCACATGTTGTTGCCAAGAAGGCGCACAGTCATGACAATATGATCATGCGGAATATTGGCCTTGATGTCCAGAGCCGTTTAGAGGACAACATCACTGATGAGGAGGACTGGATAATGGCCAACTGTTAGTGGACGAAGTCTGAGGAGGAGGTGTCTTCTATTTCAAATGAGTCTGAGGGAGATGATGACGAGGACTACTGAGCTTCTGATGTCTCCTCTTTTTGTTGTCTTGATGGCCAAAGGCGAGAAAGTATCTTAGTTTAAGATGGATTTTCCTTGTCGAGTCACGAGTGTGTTTATTTGCATTTGTTTTCTCTATCTCATGAACTCACTTATTGCTTGCTTTGGTTTGTGTTTGTCCAAGAGTTGTGTGAACTTATGTATGGTGTAAGACATATGCTACCCCATCTATCATGTTAAGTCTATACCTTTATGGTATGCTTTCTTATCAGTTTACTATATTCTGTTAACGCAAGTATATATCCTTGTCTATAAATATAGGGGGAGTATTGATCCTATTATGTGCTCTTTGCATTCCAAAAGCATATTCAAATAGAGCACACATCTAGGGGGAGCCCGTCTATATTTTGTAGGTTTTGGGAATGCCTAAGACTTCTTATTTTATTTTTTTGGAAAATCCCGTATTGTCATCAACCCACCAAAAAGGGGAGATTGTAAGAGAACAATTTCTCCTAAGTAATTTTGGTGGTTGATGACGATAACCTTTGTGGACTAATCATGTGCGATATGTTTTCAGGGAATTATCACGTTGCACGAGACAGATATATTCCTCTCACTAAGCGAAAGTGAAGACGATGCTTAGCTATTGATTTAGGGTTGGTGGACTCGACTCATAGATAATCCCGTACTATCAAGAGGGGATCCGCATTTGGAAAGGTTGGGTGGAACAATATATCTCATTATTGCACCCCATCCATTTCCCGGAGCAAAGGAGCTGCCCTGAAATAGTACCCACAAAATTGCAGAAGCGGTAGTACCGCTCCAGCGGTACTGACGTCCACCAGAGCCGGGCTCTCTACCACTTATTTTATTGGTGTATGGGGGCGTTTTTCCCTGTTTGGGCGGAAGTACCGCCCAGGGGGAGCAGTAATACCACTCCAGCAGTACTGCCACGCACTTCTGCCGCGCCCACTTCCGCTTAGAAAAATCCTCTGGTGTCTTACCTCCCCTCGACAGGGCTAAGCGGAAGTACCGCTCCTACACGATGGTAGTACCGCCCCAGCGGTAGTACCGCCAGTTGCACGGTACTACTGCTTCGCTGGGTCAGTAGGTGCTGGTAACGGCGAGATTTCCCCCCACTATAAATAGGGGTCTTCTTCCCCGAGGAGATCTCACCTTTTCCTCTCTAGCTCCATTGTTCCCCAAAATCTCAAACTTTCCCGATCTCCCTCCCTAGCCATCAAATCTTGATGATTCTCTAGGGTTTGGAGGAGAAGGCCTTCCCACACACTTCCACCAAGAGAAAATTTGTTCATCCCATTAATCCCTCGCGGATCTTGTTACTCTTGGTTGTTGGAGCACCCTAGATGGAATAGCTCACCTCGAAGCAATATTCCATTGTGGTGAAGCATCATGGTCTCGTTGAGAACCTCATAGTAAGTTGTGGAGATTGTCCCAACCTTATTTGTAAAGGTTTGGTCGCCGCCTTCAAGTGCACCACTTAGTGGATTCACACACCTCACATCGTGTGAGGGCGTGAGGAGAATATGGTGGCCTTAGTGGCATCTTGGGGTGCACTGTGCCTCCATACCACTCCAACAGATATGTACTTCCCCTCAAAAAGAAGGAACTTCGGAAACATATTCTTGTCTTCATGGGTTACACTTGTGGTTTTTTCCTACCTTTACTTGTATTTACTTTTTGCTAACTATTGTTGTTGTTAGCATCATATAGGTTGATCAACTAGTTGCATATCTGGACAACCTATTTTATGCTTAACTTAATTTGTTAAAAGAAAAGATTAAAATTTGCGAGTTGCCTATTCACCCCCCTCTAGTAAACCATATCGATCCTTTCAACAGGGTTGTAGAGGGCAACAACTACAACAAAATATTAACAATACACATGAGCTAAAACTCCACAGAATACTTGGTAGCATCCCCTAAACTTGGTATGAAAATAACTATAGATTCTGACACTTAGTTTAATTTCACAAAGAGGGATCTACATCAATTTATAACCTCATAGCATATTTGACAGAAAATAACTTTGAGATGCAAAACCTATTTTGCAAGGTGGAGGCACCACTTGACAGAGGACAGCAAACACAACAATTCACGACATTGGACCAAACACAAATGACTAATATATTCATCGGAATCATCATGACAACATGGCAGGAAAATAACAGATTCTAACACTGAGACATATTTGAGCATGTGAATCAACAACATTTTATTAGCTAGTTTATAACAAGAAACCCACTAAACTACAAGCTTAACATAGCAAAGAAAAATACCAGGGTCTAGTACCCTGGAAACACTACCACATCCATGTTGACAAGATCACTAAAAAGTGTAAGGATTAAATCATGCAAAAATCACAAAATGGCATCTCATTACAAAATATCATTTTTACAAACTTTCTCAAATGGAGAAACTAATGGCACCACCGGATTCTCGGGATGTTTTCACCCCAAAATAATACATGACACTACTATGATGCTGTTGGAAAACTCACATAACACAAGTCACAAACTTAGGCATAGGAGTTATAAGTCAAAACCTGCCCAATTCGACAGCTGCCAAATCTGTCCATATCCCAATTTGGACATACTCCAAAAGGGAAAGGAATCTAAATTAAAATAGAATAAAAAAAATAGCCAGGGCCAACCTAGCATAGGCACCAGGGCCCTAGGGGGATGACATGTGGGCCCAGGACCCACTGTGAGTGCGAGGCAAATAGGGGAAAGGGGGGCTTAATTGCTGCGGGAGGTGGAATCAAACACATGACGTGGTGGTCGCTGCCCAGGCGCGCAACCACTACGCTTGGGCACAAGAACTTGACAGAGCAGGGGCTCGACTCCTCTTAGATCAACTACACGGGGTGGTGGCCACCCATTGCCAGAACGACGGTGACGATCCGCGGCCACGACGGCAGTCTCCGACGAGGAGAACCATTGGCGAGGGTCGTAGGCATCGGGGGGAAACTGTTCCCGTGGTCATATAACGACTACACGTGCGGCAGCGAGGATCTCGTACTCGAGCTCCTGCTCGGCTCGGGAATGGCGCGGCAACGACGACGGTAGCACAACGACGTCGAACCTAGTAGGGGAAACATCCGGGAGGGGTCGGCAGAACGGCTGCTCACCGAGTGCTTTAGGGGGACGAAGGATTTGACGCGAGGCAAAGTAGGGAGTCGTGGATGGCCTGATACAGCGGAACCACCGGACCGCGACGAGGATGACGCCCAGTCGGAGGCGATGGAGGGCCTCCTGTCCAGCTAACACCGGGAATCGAACATGAGCGACACGTTCAACCTCCTGGACATCACGGAAGGAGGGGAGGAAGCCACAGGCGGGGTCGACTAAAGAAGGACGACATTGCTGCTAACTCTCTGAACCTCTCTTACTTTTGTCTCTGAACCTTACCTGCAGGGGGAGAGGAAGGAGGGAGAGAGGTGGCGGCGTCACGAGTAAGAGGAGAGGGGGAAACCCTAGGGAGGCGTGCCACTTATAAAGGGGCACGGTGGGATGGTGTTGCTGTGGCATTCGTGAGGCCAGAAGCTGCTCGTCGTGCTGTCTCTGAAGAAAAAGCAACGACGTGAGGAGGACGGAGTAGGTGACTGTCGGGACGAGGGGTCTGGACCGCTGCGGCTGCACCGATGGGTTGTCGCATCTGTGGTGCGGTGTGTGGGTTTACTCATGAGCAAGAACCTGCCGGGGACTTTTTGGGGAGAAGCTCTCTCGACGGCGGTCTATCTTCTCAACCGGGCTCCAACGAAGGCGGTGATCGGCAAGACTCCGTATGAAGCAATTTACGGACGTAAGCCGAATGTGTCTCATCTACGGACGTTCGGGTGCCTGGCACATGTGAAGACGGTGGAGCCACATCTCTCAAAGCTTGCCGATCTTAGCACCAAGATGGTGTTCATCGGATAGGAGAGCAGTTCTGGCACCAAGGCATATCGTTTCTACGATCCACAAACCAAGCGTCTACGGATTTCACGCGACGTCGTGTTTGAAGAAAACCAAGCGTGGAATTGGAGCGCCGCAGCCGACAATGCTCCAAACAGTAACATATTTGCAGTTGAATTTCCAACTGACGATGATGCAGGAGAAGATGTCCAGGTGGTTGGCAAGACGCCGAACCAAGGTGGCCACAATGGTAGTGATCATCATGGTGCCGACACCGACGACGACGTGCATAGGTCGCAAGGAGATAGCGACAACAAAGCGCACGGCACGGGTGGAGACCTCGACGACAACATCGACAACGAGGCGCATAGTGACGATGACAATCAACATGATGATCATGATCACTATGACTACGCCGACGACGCGGATGTCGATCACATGCCCGAGACTCAGCCATCTTCCTCAAGTGCATCAACATCGACACAATTTGTGTCACCTCCTTCGCAAGCCACAACGGATTCCTCGGGGCCTCGTCGCTACAAGACCCTCAAGAAAGTCTACAAGTACACAAAGCCAGTTACGCTTGAATACTCCGGACTATGTCTTTTCGGAGTTGAGGAGCCGGCGAACTTCGTAGAGGCGAGCAAAAGTCCTAGCTGGACGCACGCCATGGATGAGGAGATGAAGGCGATTGAGAGCAATGGCACGTGGACTTTGGTAACCCGACCTCCAAACCAAAAGACGATAGGTTTGAAGTGGGTTTACAAGTTAAAGAAGGACACAGAGGGTGCCATTGTGAAGTACAAGGCAAGACTCGTTGCAAAGGGCTACGTACAACGTCAAGGAGTTGACTATGATGAGGTGTTTGCACTGGTTGCTCGACTCGAGACGGTGAGAGTGCTCCTAGCTTTGGTAGCACAAGAGGATTGGAAGGTTCATCATATGGATGTTAAATCTGCTTTCCTCAAGGGCGATCTCACAGAAGAAGTGTACGTGGAACAACCCCTCGTCTACGAGAAGAAAGGCGAAGAAGGGAAAGTTTACAAGCTCAAGAAGGCACTTTACGGGTTGAAGCAAGCGCCAAGAGCTTGGAACTCAAAGCTAGACCGAAGTCTGGTCTCGCTCGGGTTCAAGAGATGTCCCCTCGAGCTCGCAGTCTATACAAAGAACTCCAAAGGCTCAATGCTAGTTGGAGTTTATGTCGACGATCTGATTATCACCGGAGATAGCGTACAAGAAATTGAACGTTTCAAGGCGCAAATGAAGAACAAGTTTAGCATGAGCGATCTGGGATTACTCAACTATTACTTGGGCATCGAAGTGAAGCAAAGCTCCGGAGAGATTTCCCTATGTCAATCGGCTTATGCGGTCAAGTTATTGGAAAAGTGTGGCATGTCAGATTGCTACGAGACACAAGTTCCAATGGACCAATGTCACAAGTCGAGCAAGCGTAGCTCAAATCCGCCGGTGGACACCACAATGTATCGAAGCGTTGTGGGCAGCCTAAGATATTTGGTGCATACCCGACCTGACTTGGATTATTCAGTCGGGATCGTGAGTCATATCAAGGAGAATCCGACAACCGAGCACATGAGCGCGGTCAATCAAATCTTGCGCTATGTGAAAGGCACCATTAATCTTGGTTGCACGTACAGAAAGGGAAAGGAAGGATTGATCCTTCGTGGATATTCAGATAGTGACATGGCAGGTGATGTTGATGACCGAAAGAGCACAACGGGCATGGTTTTCTACCTTGGCCCGAATCCGATTAGCTGGAATTCTCAGAAGCAAAAGGTGGTGGCACTGTCTTCATGCGAGGCAGAATACATAGCCGCAAGCACGACGGCTTGTCAAGCAGTGTGGCTGAGAAGACTCCTAGCTATTCTTGCAAAGCGGGAGGTGCAGAAGGTGTCCCTGAAGATCGATAACCAAGCTACAATCTCGTTGTGCAAAAATCCGATTCATCACGAAAGGAGCAAGCACATAGATACCCGGTTCCACCATATCCGGGAGTTCATTGAAGAAGGGTTGATCGAGGTTCAACATGTGAACACGAAAGACCAACTTGCCGATATTTTCACCAAGTCCCTCGGTCGACAGAAGTTCATCGAGATGAGGAGGAAAGTCGGAGTGCAAGAAGTGAAGTCAAGCAACAAGATTAAGGAGGTGAATGTAGAAGTTAATCATGTTGTTTCTTTAGGATTAGGAAAGAAAGCCAAACCGAGTCCTAGTAGTATTAGGATTCCTAGTCCTAGTCTATTTCCATAGTCCCTTGTCGACGTGTATAGAACACACCCTAGGGATGTTGATTGTAACACCAGAAAAACGAAAAGCAATACAAAGCAAAGGCTCGACACGGGCCTTTAGCCATCAAATCCATCGATCAGTTTTATTCGCGTCGCTAGTTACACAAGTTCCGTCAAGTAGCCGGCCGAAGCAAGAATCACGTAGGCACGCCTGTACAGCTGCATACGCACGTTCAAAAGCCAACAGTGTGTTGCTAGACCGGCTGGCTGCTGTGCTGTTCTGGGGAGAGAGGTAGGGGGGCCAGGCGAGGAGCAATGCTACATCTACGTAAATGTTTACGTACGTTTACGTAATAGTCTGACTTGGCAATAACTGATTGAATTAAGAGAAGGATGATGCTCACCCACCCCTGAAAATCAGGGGGGCATGTTTAGATTAGTTGGAAGGTTTAGTAAACTTATGTAGGCTTCAGTAGGTCTAGCATTTTCGTCCAGGCGAGCTGCTCCTCTGACCTGCGATTTACAAAAAAACAACTCCTTTGCAAAAACCACAGAGAAATGATAGGGAGGTCTTCGTATGAAAAAAAAATACTTTTGCATTCACAAAAACATGCCCCAATTTATAAAAAAGGTTTGGAATTTTTAGAGCAAACTAAATAATTCACATATAATCAATATTGGACACAGTTTTAGCAAAAGTCACAATAGAAAATATACACACTTTTACGAGGCGTTACTTTTGAAGTCACCTACTAAACACTTTTCAACCATGGAACGGTTTTATAAACTGATTAGAGCAAGTTACAAACCACACATCTCTAATATTGGAATAAAGGGGTTTTTGACAAGTTTTTCTAAAGGGGTTTTTGTTGGGGTGCACACCACACACTTGCAACCACACCTTGCACACAAACACCATTTAACATTACACTTCAACAAAGTATGATGCAACAAAAGAAATGATGGAATTATGCCATGATGAATGATGAATGCCATGAAGCACAAAATATAAAACCCAACACATAAGGCAACTTGGTTGGTTCCAACATGGAATATAATATAATTAAGGCAAGATGACGCACATGGGTTGTTACACAGCTCGGCCGCGGCGACTCGGGTTGGCTCGGCCTTGGGAGACAATGTCCGACTGGCGCTGCGGTTAATGGATGCACATGCTCCTCCCAGACGAGGCACATGACACAACAGTGTAGGCTCGAGTTCCGGCGAGCTTGGCGGGGATACACGTTGCACATGGACGGGGCTTGCCTGCTCCGCGAGGCTGCTCCCATCGGTACTCCCCGCTAATCCAACGACCCTCCGTTGTTGTCCTATTTTTCACTTAAAAAACTAGTAATTAAACAAACCGGCCGGCTGTCCGTATGCTTAACCAAATCCATAGAAAGACCAGCCGCTCCATCTTATCCATTCACTTTCTCCACAGCCAAACCAGTAGCTTCTGGTCGTGGTTCTGGTTGCTGCGAGGCCGCCCGCGTGACGCTCCGCGAGATCTCGGCGGTGCTGGTCGACGAGCCCATCGACGCAGCGGAGACCATCTACACCGCCTTGCTCGACGTCGTGTCCCGCGGCATGGATTCGCGCCTCATCGGGCCCGCCGCCAACATCGTCGACCGCCTCTTCAACTGGCCCGGGCCGCTCGCGGGCGCCATCGACGTCGCCGGGGCGCTCGTCGGCGAACTGCGCGTCGTCGCTCCTCGCTTGGCCCCACGCTCGTAGGCAGATGCGTCGTTCCTCAGGCCGCAGCCTCCGTCGCTCGGTGCGGCGCTCGTCGGCGAGCTAGGCGCACGGCTGAAGACTTGCCGTCGTAGCCTCCGTCGCCCGGCGCGGCGCTCGTCGGCGAACTGCGCGTCGTAGCTCCTCGCTTGGCCCCGCGCTCGTAGGCAGATGCGTCGTTCCTCAGGCCGCAGCCTCCGTCGCTCGGTGCGGCGCTCGTCGGCGAGCTAGGCGCACGGCTGAAGACTTGCCGTCGTACAAGGTACGTCGTCTAATTATTCAAGTTGATGGTTGTTGTTTTTCTAATTTGTCAACAAATGCTACTTGTGAGGTAGGTGAGATGCACGCATCTATGCTTTTCGGCAAGAACCGTGTTTTTGCTCAACTAATATACTTACACGCTCTTATAAATTCGCAAGGATGTCATTAAACTAGAAGACGACATTATCCTGCTAATGGTACTAAATTCCCCCTAAAAAGTAGAAAAACAAAAAGCATGTGTCTTGAACAACGATGGTAGATTAAGTTGGCTTCTGTTGTTGGAAGAAGACTTGATTTTGGCCTGTCATCATACCAGCAGATGGCTCCAGTGGGGCATTTGAGGTTGGGTGTCCTATCATCATACCAATTTGTGGCTGTACTAAGACATCCGGAGCTGGGTGTTCTATCATTGTACCAACGGATGGTTGAAGTGAGGCAGTTGGAGCTCCTATGGAGGACTGCAGTAAGGCATTCAAAGCAGGGTGTCCTGTCATCATACCAAGAGACTGCAATAGTGAGGCATCCGGAGCTGAGTTGCATTGATCTGAATAGGTATACACGTTATTTGTCGGAACTCCAAAATGACCCTGTGAGTAGTAGTAGTAGCAGCAAAGGTCAGTGTTCATAAAGCTTTAAAATGATAAGATTGAAATCTGAGAGTAGGTAGCTTATACCATTAAGCTATTGTAGTGTTGCAATTCAGTCGACAATCTTTGGTCTTGTCCATGCATCGCCATAGGATTTAGGATTGTGTTGTACTGTGGTAGGTATGCAGGCATTTGATTTGTAAAAACCTCCGAATGACCCTATAAAAAATAGTGAGATATCTTGTACTATGCTTTAATTTTTGATATCAGATCAAGTGTGAATTTATTTATACCATTAGGGTGCCATGAGGTTGTACTGCTACAGGATTATCTACTTTCCTTTTCCTCTTTGATTTTGCTTTCTCTAAGCCACCAATAGGTCTACTTTCTCCTTCAATAGTCTTCTCCTTGAACTTCATACCTTTTGGCTTAGCAAGCCCCTTATTTTGTTCTGAATTTGTAGACGAGTTAATGTGCTTTTCCGCAAATACATAAGTAAGTAAAATTCAAGTTTGATTACATCATAAAACTACACTCATATCAATGGGTCTACTTGATCCTCGAACAGTCTTCTTTAACCTTGATACCTTTTGGATTGGCGAACCCCTCATGTTGTCCTGAACTTGTAGATGAGTTATTGTTTGGGTCTGCAACTATAAAAATCAAACATAGGTTAGTTTGATATGATCATAAAACTAAACTTACAAACCTTGTCGGGCTGATACCTATATCTGGAAATCTGTTTGATCCTCGAGCTGTCTTCTCCTTTACCTTCATTCCTTTTGGCTTGGTGGGCCTCTCATTTCGTTCTGAACTTGTAGTCGTGATATTTTTTGGGTCTGCAACTACAAAAGTAGATGTAAGTTTAAGCTTGATGAGAGCATAAAACTGCAAGTGCCCTCACTTTATGAACAAAGGGAGTTTGTTACCTGTATCCGGATCAGATCTATGTTTTAGACATGTCTCCACATCTTGTGCTAATTTCTCTGCACAATTAGCAGCCATCAAGTATGACTCATCAGATTCTGCGGCTCGAGCAGCTATTTGGATAAACATTCTGCACAACTCTTTATAGCGTTTCGTTAGTACTGCTTTGCGGTCTTCATGCATGTTGCAGTTTCTTGTTATATCCAAAACTTTTGCACCAATTGTCCATCTTTTTAAGATATACTGTTGAGGGATGTGCTTGATATTGTTAATATCAAGTACCTTCAAGGAATGAGAGCAAAGAATTCCAGCAAATTCAAACTTCTTGCAGCTGCAATTGACCTTTTCTTCTTTTGGAAATTTTTTAACAACATGATCACGCTCTATACCATGAAATTTTACTTTGTAAACCTTCTCCTCGGTGTTACTGTCCTCACAAAGGAATGTGTCATAGTTCAAGGTCCAAAGCACTTGTTCCTGAAACATCTTGAATATTGGTGGAGTATATGTACTTGATGCTTGCCTTAATATATAACTTTCTACCTTCAGCTTAGGAGTACTTTGTGTTGCTTTGAAGTCACATCTCACCTCTTCAAATCTTTTATCTGCAACTAGACGTTCGAAATGCTCAAAAAAAGTAAGCATGTCATACTTAGAACTAATGTAACGTTTTAGTTCATTGTTCATGCTTTCACTCCTTTGGGTACTACTCATGTGTGCAGAGAAACTATTCCTGCCATACACTAGTGCCCAATGCTCTCTTTTCTCAAATATCCTTTGGAGCCATGCATTGTCCCGGAGTTCATACTTGTCAAGCATTTCATTCCATGCACTTATAAATTCATATTCCTCCTCAATATCATAGATACAATGCTGAAAATCAGTATTGAACTTCTTGTAATCTGTAACAACTCCACCAAGATGTTTGCAAGCATTTTGATTCATATGCCACACACAAAGTCTATGGTGAGAGTGAGGCAGGACTGAACGAATCGCCTTAGCCATTGCTGCATCTTCGTCAGTAAGAATTGTATGTGGATGCTTTCCGGACATTACTGTTAAAAATGTTCTAAAAAGCCAAGCAAAACTGTCTGCTGTTTCATCATAGAGAAGTGCAGCACCAAACACAATTGTTTTCTTGTGATTATTCACACCAACAATTAAACCAAACGGACGCCCATCGTCTAGTTTTCTGTATGTGGTGTCAAAGCATATGACATCACCAAATAATGCATAGTCTGAGACCATTTTGGAGTCCGTCCAAAATATATTAGTTATCAAATCATCCTCATCAACTTGAATTGAATAAAAAAAATTGACATCTTCTGAAACCTTCTTCTCCATATATTCTAACACTCCTCCCGTGTCGCCCACCTTTGCTTTTAGTGTTCTCTTAGAGTACAAACGATTTTTCATGTCTGTACTTATAAAGCCAAGGTTTTCAGGTCCACATGCTTCTTTCGTCATTAGATCAATAGTTTCTTTATTTGAAATGCCCACTGACTTTGCGACCTCTGCATTGGCTAGTTGAGCTTCAGTTACTTTTCTGTGTGATCTTAAGTATTGCGACATGTTTCCAGTAGCAAGACTATGGTTATGGGCTTCTTTAAATTCGTAGACATAATAAATCCCGTTTGTAAGACTTATCTTCATACGGGCATCACAACCACATCGTGTCTCGGGCCTACTATAATTGAATTTCTCCTCTCTTATATCTTCAGCACGGACTCCTATTAGTTGAAGTAATTTTCTTAGTCCCATCTAAAAAATCATATCACCACAACAAGTTACAACTAGTCCATACCTTGACCAGAACATGTGAATGTCCGTTGTTGAATTGTACTGGAGTTTTTTACTTTATGCTGATTGCCTCTTCGAATGCTAAAACCCAAGGAATAAGCATATTTGTTATAGAATAAATAAGCTTCTTCTTCGGATAAAAACTGCATGCCAAGCTTTGGCACACTTTTTTCAACCTGCTCTGTTGCATTGCTAGCTGTAGTTTCTTCAACTCCCTGTTTAAATTAGTACTCACTTTAGCAATTAGTTTCGTGCGATCTGTGCAAGATATATCATTAACTCAGATATGACTATTTATTTTGGTGAGTAAGAAATATCACTTTTGCTGTCAAGTTTTCTTTTCTCTGTGGTACGAGTGACAACAATCACAAAACCTTATAGTCATAGATCCATTGCATTGCAGGATTGGGAGGAGACAAATGGATCAGGGAAAGGGAAGAACGCGATGAAAACATGACAGCTTACGTTTGGGGAATCTGATTCCTTATTGGTTCCAGCAAGATTTGGTGAAGAACCCATCAAGTTCCTCCTATCTCCTTCGTTGGATCTGTGTTTGTTGATAGAATTGATGAAGAAGGCCTGTAATTTGGCTTGTTTGGGGGTAACTGTGTATGTGAACAGACCATTGCCAATGTTTTGGCGGGCACTACTAATAATTTTCCCTCCAAATCTGTCGTTCTGTTACGTTAATTGTGTTGGCTGGAGGGAAAGCGTCGGAGCGGCCGGTTTTAATTAAAAGAGCTGGTCTTTCTGTGGATTTGGTTAAGCAAACGGGCCGGCCGCCCGGTTTTGTTTAATTACTAGTTTTTTAAGTGAAAAAGAGGACAACAACGGAGGGTCGTTGGATTAGCGGGGAGTACCGATGGGAGTAGCCTCGCGGAGCAGGCAAGTCCCGTCCGTTGCACATGGGGTCGTGGTGGTCGGGAACGGGTAGATCGGAGACGGGCAACCAGATCCGATGGTTGGGGTCAAATAACCGGTGGCGAACAACCTTCTCTGGCAACGGCGACACGGACTAGAGGCCATGGCAAACTCGTGTTCCTATAGAACGGGGGTAGAGAGAGTTGAGCAACGGGCAAGGGAGAGGGATGGAGAAGGCGCTCAGGGAGGGAGCATGGTGCTGGTCGCCGATGGAGCTCTAGTGGCCGGGGTTGGTTACCGATAGGGGAGGCGGTGAGGTCGCGGGTTCTGACGCGAGGAACCTTGCGGGAGCGATGAGCTCGGGACGAGTCGTAGTGAGGAGATCGATCCAATCTGGATCCAGTGGTCTAGATCAAAGTGGCGGGGCTGGCTGTTAGTGTATTTGAGAGGGGGAGGTGGTTGGTCTGGCATTGAAATCAAGGGGAGACCAAGGGGGTGGTGGCACATTTGCTATTGGAGGGAGATAGTCTTCCTGTGTAAGGATTCATCCGCTATTTTTAGGAAGTGGATCCGGGTAGGGGGGCTATCTTGTCCCTACGATTTCAATCCGAAGGTCATAAAAAATAGTTTAGTGAGTCCAATTGAAAACGGATGATGGTTTTAGGTATCTCGGGGTTGAGCCAGACCAAACGGTCACGACCGCCGGGTTTGGGGTTGAAATACCGAAAACATATGACGTTTTACCGGCTATAGTTCTGCTATAGGTTTAACGGTTGGGGCACCAAACAACTTCCGAATGCGATGAAAGTTGGCAGGCGGTCTAACTACACTATATTAAGACTGCACATCAACTTTTGACCTATTCGGGAAATTTTTATATGCACTTTTAAAAACAATATTTAAGCAATGCGATCAGCGCATGCGTGTGTGGTTGGTCCTAAAACGGTCGTCGACGAGAACGGAGAGAACCGACAACTAATAACAAATGCAAATTCTAACAAAAACACTAGCAATAGAGCGCCGAAGCAATGCGGATGATGCGCATGATGTGATGATGAATGCTACAAGCAAATAAATCACACGGTGATAATGAAATAAAAGGGAATCTTCTGGAGCGTCGGTTCCGGGCTGTTACACGTGCGCAACATGAGGATGCGTGAGGAGATGGCCATCAACAAGGTGTGTGATATCTGTGAGCTTTATACTCTAGGTGACAAATGTGTGTGTGCTGAAGATGGGAGAAGGCTCCCCGGAGAAGATGCTGGCTCGGGGGTCGACTCCGACGACAAAGACGTGTCCAACTCCAAGAAGAAGCGCCAGAAGTGCAACTACAAGCGCAAAATCAAGAGAATTATGGCCATCAAAGGCTCTGGGAACTCTAATGCTGGCAAGAAAGCTAAGACTGAGTGCTCCAGTAAGGAGGCTGATGTGTGCTCAGGCAACGACGAAGCCGCGGCATGCAAGAAGCACAACAGGCCATACTACAAGATCCACCTCAACAAAGGCCACGACATCACTGAGTGCCTCCAAGTCGACCAACTTGTTGAGAAGCATAAGTAGGAGTATGAGAGGTGGGACAAGGCAAAGGGCCAAGATGGTGCTAGTGGTTCCGGCAAGAAGAACTATGGCAACCATGATGTTCGTAGCGGCAAGGGCAAGCACGAGAAGGAGAAGCCTCCTAGAGGTCTTGACAAGAAATCTAGCAAAGAGGACAGTGATGACAAGGATAAAGAAGGATGTGACAGCGTTGAGTTTCAAAAGGCAGTGTATCCCATGTGCATTGATGGAGGTGCATCTTTTCACTCCTCTCGCCGGTAGGTCAAGCAATGGTCCCGTGAGATCAATGCAGTAGCAGTGGAAGCACAAAAGCCCCTCAAGTGGCCCAACACGTCCATCCTCTTCGATGCGTGAGACCACCCTGACTGAACTACTACCGTCGGGTGTTTGCCAATGTTGGTTTCGCCAACAGTTCAAACCCTCGAGGTGATGAAGATGTTGGGTGACGGTGGGGCCAGTTTGAACTTGATCTCGACCGACATGATCTAGCCGCTATCGATCCCTAACACGGATCTCAAGCCCACGTGGATGTTCCACGGTATCAACCACAGAAGGAGTCAACCAAAAGGAAAGATCACACTGTCGATGACATTTGGGAGCGAGATCAACTTCATGACAGAGAAGGTTATCGTCGATGTCGCCAAGATACAACTACCATATAATAGAATCCTCGGCTGCCCGACACTCACAAAATTCATGGTGTCGTCCCACTACGCATACAACACCTGAAGATACCAGGGCCGATTGGCATCAACAAAGTCCATGTCGACAAGAAGAACACATTTCTTTGCGCCGACAAGATCTACTCGGAGGTTGTGGTAGCATTTGCAGACAAGGCACCTCCTCCTGCCAACAAAGTTCCCGGGGGAAGAAGAGCAAGAGTTTCAGCAACACCCCTCGCAACGATCTGGGGAAGCATGCCACAGAGTGGAGCACCACCGACAAGGACTTGCCAGAAAGCACTGCCACCAGGAGCAAGAAAACTAAGGTGACCATCTCCAAGGCAAAGAAAGTGGATGCATGGGAGGACGGTGAGGGAGACATTTTCACTATAAGTGCCACCCTCACAAGAAATAGGAAACCACGCTCGTCTCCTTCCTATGGGCGAATGTCGATGCATTTGCATGGAAACCATCTAACACCCTCGACCTTCCTATGAAGGTGATTGAGCACCACCTTGCCGTCAATTCTCATGCATTCCCCGTCAAGCAAAAGGCCAAGAAGCAAGCTCTGGAGCATCAAGAGTTTATTTCTGAAGAAATCAAGAAATTAGAAGTAGCACGTTTTATCAAAGCTGTGATCCACCCCACATGGTTTGGAAATCCAGTGGTAGTACGGAAGTGTAACGCCCAAGATGCGATCATATCCTTATTTTGGCAGAATGGCCTCGAAAGGGATAGAAGCCCATGTCGTCGTTTCGCAAGAATGGATATCGTTACAAGTACATGTATAGAAGATATGAGTATATTGAATTGGCTTACACTCGCCACAAGCTACATCTAGTTCACATCAATACAATAACATATTCAAACACCATGCAGAAGAGCAGGGTCCGACTAGGAGAGTTATTTACCCAAAACAACCACACTTGGGGCTAGGGTAACCACTTGGTACCAAATTTGAGGCAAGGAACAGAAAACCACAAAAATAGCACTTAATGCGTAACGCGGAGCACTGATGTTCAAATTTGACCATCAAAACAGCGAATGTGACCGATTTGACCCACCCGTCGGACCGATGTGGCACGCCTACCTGGATATATTGCTGAGGTGGCTGAAGGCCCACTTGTCAGCCTCGCTATTATTCCTCTCTCTCTCTCTCTCGCACAACCATCTTCTTCCTGACAAACCAGCCGGGACGCAACCATACTCGCGTGGCCGCCGGAGCCTTACCCCGGCGAGCCACCCCACCACCGGCGAGCCTCCCTGCCACCCCAGCCACCCCAAGCCACTGGCTCGTGTTGGATCCAACCAGTCTGATTTCGGGCTCCAAAAAACCCTAAAAAATCAAACTTCGGGGCGTGTACGAAGAACTCTCGCGGGCTCGCCACACCTAACTTGCTACTCGCTGGGGATGACAGGGAACTCACTCGATGGTGAGGAAGACACAGAACACGGCAGTTTACCCAGGTTCGGGCCGTTGAGAAGTGTAACACCCTACTCCTGCTTTGGTGGATTGCCTCTCGTGGAGGTTGGTGGATGAACTAATACAATGTTCGAGGGCCTCCGGAGGCTGGGTGACCTTTGTGTGGTGCCAGTGGGTGAATGAATGGATCGGATTCATCGGGTCCGCCCTCTCTACGAAGTAACCTATCCTCTATATGTAGCGGCGGCACGGGTCCTCTTCCCTTATCGTTTCCGCAGGAAGGGATCCCACAACGGCCAATTTTGGAGGGGAACACGGGAACATGCTCTCCTGCCCAAAGGTGGTCTTCGCCTGAAAGTGGCTATCAGCGTTGCATGGATAGGTCCAGGGATGATGTCTGTCCTACTAGCGGGTGGCGTTGGCCTTGTTGCACCAGAAAGGAAACCTTTGGAAAATGCCTTGGGAACCCCGGTTTGTCCTTGCCCCATTTACAAGAAAGGGGAAAATGCTCCGTCCTGCTCCCTACTACTCGCATGTCCTTTCCCGGCATCATCCTTGACTCCTGAGGCCAGGTCTTGCCTCAGAATCTCCGCCGCTCTGGAGGGGTCCTGAGGAGCCCCCCCTGCGGGTCTTGGTGCTGCTCCTCATCACGAGGCTCGGGCCCTCGCGAGGGCCTTTCCCTGAGTGGTGCCGTCCCTGGTTGTGTTTGGTCGATGAAGTGGGCCAGCCTTGGGCCACAGGCAGGTGAGTCTGGGTACCCCCACTCCCAAAACACCGATAGTAGCCCTCGGGCCCAAGGCACGCCTAGGATGGCTTCTCGGTGAAGCCTTGAGGGCGGTCTGAAGTGTCGCGGGCCCCAAATGCCTGCGGGCCAGGCGGCACACGTGTCAAGCCGCCATGCCGCAACGCTCTCGCTCCTCGAGGCGTCCGGGGCGCACCAGACCACGATGTCACGATCTTTGAGAACCACACCGGCCATCAATGTTACTCATTGAATGGCATCGGCGTGGCCTGCCCATGCCGAACGTCCCTCACAGACATGACTGCACGGTTGTCAGGTGAAGCGACGTGGCCAGCAATGCACCCGCCGGCCCACCTCAGGGCCCCTAAGGGGCACGCGACGCTCGCGCTCCCACGATGGTTGGTGGCTGCGGTTTACCTATAAATCTGCCCCGCCCCTGGGAAGGGGGAGGCACTGCGATCTTGAGCTTCCTCTTTGCTTCCTTTGCTCCACCGATAAAAACCACTTCTCCCCTTCGTTTCTTTGTCTTCCATGGCATCTCTAGGGGCGATCCTGGCAGGGGGAAACGCGCGGCTCCGTTCACGCCCTCGTCCACCCCCGGGAGCAGCGACGTAGGGCCCTCCGGGTCGCCGCCCATCCGCCGCCGCTGGGCTCTGACCGATGAGTAACTTCCTCGTTTGGACCCCCCCTTTCCTTGTTGTCCTGTCTGCTGCTTGGTGGTTGATCTTCCCTTTTCTCTAGAGCGCCCATAGACAAGAAGCTCAAGCTCGGCGAGCTTCAGGAGGAGGCGGAGGGGCTGCGGGCTCAGCTCGAGAATGCCGAGGCCGCCCTCCAGGCCGCCCGCCAGGGCGAAGCAGAGGCCAAGGCGGAGTTGGCGTTGCTGCAGAGGCAGGTCCAGGAGGCGGCCGATGCCATTGAGGCCACCTAGTACGAGGCGTCGTACACCTGGATGATGGAGTCCCGGCGTGCCAAGAAGTTCGCGAGCATCGCCGGCCGGGCGGCCGGCGCGACACGCCGATTCTTGGGGGATGCCCCGGGGCTGCCAAGGGTGAGTATCGACGGGGCCACCTCGCCTTCTTCTAGAAGGTGGTGGAGACGCTGGAGGCCGATGGCTCCTGCGTGGAGGAGGACAACGCGTCCGACACGCGCGATCTTCTGGGCCTTGCCTTTACGCTGGTCATCTCCAACCTACACCGCCTCGTCCTGCAGCTTGATCTCCAGCGCGTTGTCGAGCCGGTGCCCGCTGTGTCCCTACGTCTTCTCCGGGACAAAGTGCACCAGCGCGTGGACGCCCTGGTGGAGCGGTACGTCCGAGTGCTCGTCTCCAATGAGGAGGAGGGCTCCGACGCCGAGCCTGCCGGAGCCAAGGGCGGTGTCGGTGGTCTCTCCCCCTAGACGTCCCCCGGCTTCTGTTTTCCTGTCCCTGTAATGTTGGATCATGAACTCTGCCGTGTCGCGCGTTAGAATTTTTGTATGTTACCTTTGCCGCTCACCTTTTTTCCTTTTGCTCTTGAATCTATGGCTTGCTCGATGGTAGTCGTTGTGGCTTCGCTCCCTCACGTAGGGCCCGTCGATGACCCAGCCGTCGCTCGGGGGCAACGGCGACTAGGGCCCTCAGGAGGTCGCATCCTCCCTAGGCATCGTTTGTGCCGCTGCATGCTTGGTCGATGGCCTCCTTCCTCGCTGCAGCTTAGTCCTTAGGCCCTGCATCCTTTCATTAGTACGCGTATTTTTAATTCGTTCTTGGTTCGACGCGAAACCAGATGGCCCCCCGTCTGAGATAGCGGGGTACTTAGCTCGTGGGTTTGCGTCAGTCCCTTCTACAGATCCTCCTGAGTAGCTCCTGCTTTGTCGGTGGGACGGGGTGGGGACCCTTTCGGTACTCTATGTCTGTGGGCCCCGGTCCCGCACATTTCCATGACGCCATTAGGCGCAATCCGTTACCAAGGTTGTTCCTCACGAGTCAAAGCCCCGACGCCCTGGGTGCCGACATGGGCGACACCTGGGTGGCCGAGTGGCTTTATGACCGGTAAGTCCCCTAAGGCATGTTGCTCAGGAGCCCCCCTTGACACTCAAGCCACTCGACAACGCAGGCCCCAGTCCCGCATATTTCCCAATCGCTGTTAGGTTCGACGCACTTCACAGGGCGGGGCCCCGCCGCCCCCGACACCGACCGGAGCTCTAGGATGGCACCAGGGGTGGCGAGTGGCCTTATGACCGGTAAAGCTCCAGAGGCTTGATGCTCAGGAGCCCCCTTTGACGTTCAAGAGATTCCCCATTCCGTCCCTTTGGTTATCTCCCCAGGGTGCCTTGAGGCCTCCCGAGACTCTTTGTGGAGGTATCGTTCTTCGATCCGAGCCCCCGAGCGGGGGTTGACCGCTGACAATGTTTGCCCCTGGGAAGGCAATTCCTTGATTTCATGCTCCTTGGCGCCTAGGGGTGGTGCGGAGAGTTCAGCTCCTCAGAATATGTCATCCATAAAAGGAGGCTTCAAAGCCGACGAAACAAGAAAGCGCAAGAGAAAATTCCCCCCTTTTTGTTCTTTAGACATCAACTTCTGAAATCGACAAATTTAAGTCCAGCAGAGGAAAACTCAAACTCCACGAAGAAGCAAGCAAACGTTGCGTCCCGAATGTAGGCTAATCTCCGCCGCCATCTCCCCCCAGCGCGGAGCACAGGGATTCCACTAGGCGTGGGAGGGACCCCTCCACGTCCTCGGGGGGGGGGGGGGGGGTATACAGACGCAGCTCATTATTACGTGAGAGTGTCACGGTGGGGGTGTATCTGGGAAGTCGCGAGGAAGCTTTGGCCTCGCAAGTGTGCCTACCCCCGAGGCATAGGTGCCTGATTCCTTTGAGTCATTGGTGGACTGTATTGATTGCCTCCGTCATCTCCCAGGCGTGAAGCGTAGGGCTGCCACTAGGCGTGGGAGGGACCCCTCCACGTCCTCGGGGGGCCCCGGGCGTATATAGCCTCAGCTCGTTATTATGTGAGAGTGTCACAGGATGCAGAGGTGCCACGAGTTGATGCAGGTCCCGCGGGGACTATAGGGCGAACGAGAGGGCGCTTCGGCTAGATGTTTCCTCCTCCTGAGACTAGTTGGTGGCTTTTCTACTGCTCTACATCGGCAGGTCCTAGTACTGCACATTTCCCTGCCGTCGCGAGGCGCCTCATGGGGCAAGGCCCTGACACCCCTCGTACCGACCGAATGTGCCTGGACGGCACTAGTGGGTCCAAGTGGCTTTGTGACCGGTAAGGCTCCCGAGGCTCGATGCTCAGCAGTCCCCTTGGACGTTCGAGCGGCTCTGTGTCGCCAAGACCCGGTCCTGCACATTTCCCAACCATCGTTGATTGCGACCGAATGGACGAACGCATCTACGGGGTTAAGCCCTGCCACCCCTGATAACGACCGAATGTCCGTCGACGGCATCAAGGGTGGCAGGTGGCCTTATGATCGGTAAGGCCCCTAAGGCTCGATGCTCAGGAGCCCCCTTTCGACTCTCAAGCGGCCCCCATTTCATCTCCTTGATTGCGGCCCTTGGAAGCATGCATAAATGATATGATGGGCAGAGGCGTGCCCTGAATACTTGAAGTTCATGCAGCCAGCAGACACCCCCTAGAGTAGTGAACCAAAAATTTACCTCGCATAGCTTCTTCGCGCCTGAGGGGCGCCTCGTGAGGCCTGGCCCTCGGCGTCCACACCATCCCCGTAGTCGCCGCGGGTGACCCGCGCCACTTGTGTCTTGTTGCTTTCTCCGACTCGTCATCCTGAGGCCGGGGACCCGGTTCTTCGCAGTTCCTCCGCGGGGGCGGTGGCTGGCATCATGCCCCGCGGCTTGAGGGTGCCTCCCTTCCCGCGCCTCTTGGGCCCAGTTCTCTACCATTGGGAGCCGTAGGGTGCGGCTCAAGGGGGACCCCCAGAGCGTTCCTTACTCCTGAGGAGGACCGGCGCCTGGGGTGGATGCGTGAGGCTCTTCCTCGACGGGAGGGTCAAGTGGTCTTACATAACACGGTACGTAAGGCTCCAAGTAGGTGTTCGATCGTCATCCAAAGCTGTTCAGCAGCGCGACGGTGGAGGTCCCTCTCTATGGTGGGGGAAGGTCCACCCGGTCGCGTTGCACGGAGTTCTTCTTTCGATGGGCTTCCGCACATAGTCGCTTGCTCCTGTTGCCGTCGTTGGGTGGTCCCGGCACTTCCCGGTGAAGACTCCCCCCTTGGTACCCTGGCGTGTCTCCATCGCCGTAGTTCGCCCGCGCCGCCGCCTCCGCCGCCCGCTGGCTGCGCCTGAGGGAGCGATCCCACCTGGCTGCCCCGGGTAATCGGGGGCCGACATGGTCTTGGTGATGTGCGCTGGTGTGTGCATCGAACGTCCTGTCATTGTCTTTGCGCCCCTGGTGATTGTCGGCATGCTGCGCCTCGAGGCCGGCCACCGGAATCTGGAGGAGGAGGAGGGCGGCATGTGACGCGTCTCTCTCAACCCCGCCCAGCGTCGGAGGGCCCCGCCGCTTGCAGGCCCGGGGAGCGGCACGAGGTGCGAGCCCCTGGCGCCTAGCGCCTGTGGCCCTTAAGAAGAGTGGGGTCGGATAGCCTTCTGGGCGATGGCGATCAGCTTCGTGATGTGGTCCGCCAAGGCGTTGAAGCCCCCTTGGGTCGGTCGTTGGCGGAGCATCTCGCTCGCCATCTGCAGCACGTCGTGCACGCTGAGGTCCGCCAAGTTGATGCGGCGCTTCGTGGATTCCGGGGGCGCCGCCCAGCCGCTCTGCGCCTGGGTGGAGCGTGTGGTTGCGATGGTGGAGACGATGTTGACGATCTGGTACGAGCCGTGTGGTACCATAATGCCGGTACACGTGCTTTCGGCCGCTTTGGTATGACGGTTGGATGCCATCTCGACGAGGCTCGAAGAAGCTTGTTGGGTGCGAGTCATCGGTTTAGTGGGGCTTAGGGAAGATGAAGCTCAGACAAGACCTTGACATGGCCCCTACCTGATGCTCCAAATGTCGGATTTTGGGCTCCGCAAAACCCTAACGATTTGAACTCACGGGTGTGTACGAAGATCTCTCGCCGGCTCACCTCACCTAACTCGCTACTCGCTGGGGATGATGGGAAACTCACTAGATCTTGAGGAAGACACAAAACACGACAGTTTACCAAGGTTCGGGCCGCTGAGAAGCGTAGTACCCTACTCCTGCTTTGGTGGATTGCCTCTCGTGGAGGTTGGCGGATTAACTAATACAGTGTTCGAGGGCCTCCAGAGGCTGGGTGGCCTTTGTGTGGTGCTGGTGGGTGAATGAATGGATCGGATCCGTCAGGTCCGCCCTCTCTAGGAATTAACGTATCCTCTATATATATAGCGGCGGCCCAGGTCCTCTTCCCTTATCGTTTCGGCAGGAAGGGATCCCACAATGGCCAATTTTGGAGGGGAACAAGGGAACATGCTCCCTTGCCCAAAGGTGGTCTTCGCTTGCAAAGTGGCTGTCAGTGTTGCACGGACAGGTCCATGGATGACGTCTATCGTGCTGGCGGGCGGCGATGGCATTTTTGCATCACAAAGGTAACGTCGAGCATGAGGTCGTGCACGGCCAGAGCCGACGGTGACACCGCAAATGGCGGGTGCACGTAGAGGAGTTCGGAGGGGTAGAGTGCTGGGGCAGTGCAGCCGTACAATCCGGCGGGGCAGTGCGGCCGTACAGCTTGGCGAGGCAGTTGCCCATGCCGAATAACGACGTCAGGACTTGTTAGGTCCACGACCAGAGCCGACAGCGATGCCGCAAACGACAGCGGGGTAGGTCGACGCGGAGGAGGCCACTCAGGCATGCCGTGCATGATGTCGATGGGGGAGGCCACTTCCACAACACAACGTCCGTGATGGAGAAGAATCAGCCCCGATGGAGGCGGAGCTCGGTTGGAGACAGGGAAGAAATAAGGGCGCTCAAAACCTGTTTGTTGAATGTCCATGGAGGAAAAAAGGAAAGAAATAAGAGGAGAAAAACAACATAAACACTTGAATCATTGACAGGTGGGACCCTCTCCAACTCAGCATATTATCCACGTAAGCATGCCATGTCAGCCTAGATCGAGGATGAAGAAGAAGAAACTCCAAATAGAACAATCATCGCGCTCATGTCAAAGTAACTCTTTACATGTACCTACAACTATTGTTGTAGTAATATGTGGCGCCATAGCCCTCTTGGGCTGACTCCAGAATCCCACTACGGACTTGGTGCACCGCCGTGAGGCCATGGGCTCACTCCCGGGAGGGTGGGCCCCTCCCGGTAAACACCCGGAACCCATTCGTCACTTCTGGTACACTACCAGAAATGCCCGAAACTTTCCCGTGACCAAATGAGACCATCCTATATATCAATATTCGTTTCCGGACCATTATGGGAACCCTCGTGACGTCTGTGATCTCATCTGAGACTCCGAACAACATTCGTTAACCACACATATAATTCAACTATACTAAAACATCATCGAACCTTAAGTGTGCAGACCCTGCGGGTTCGAGAACTATGCACACATGACACGAGACACCCCTCGGTCAATATCCAATAGCGGGACTTCGATGCCCATATTGGATCCTACATATTCTCCGAAGATCTCATCGGTTGAACCTCAGTGCTAAGGATTCATATAATCCCGTATGTCATTCCCTTTGTCCTTCGGTATGTTACTTGCCCGAGATTCGATCATCGGTATCCGCATACCTATTTCAATCTCATTACCGGCAAGTTTCTTTACTCGTTCCGTAATGCAAGATCCCATGACTTACACTTAGTCACATTGCTTACAAGGCTTGTGTGTGATGTTGTATTACCGAGTGGGCCCCGAGATACCTCTCCGTCACACAGAGTGACAAATCCCAGTCTTAATCCATACTAACTCAAAGGACACCTTAGGAGATACTTGTAGAGCACCTTTATAGTCACCCAGTAACGTTGCGACGTTTGATACACACAAGGTATTCCTCCAGTGCAAGTGAGTTATATGATCTCATGGTCATAGGTATAAATACTTGACACACATAAAACAATAGCAAAAAAATGACACGATCACATGCTATGTTCATAGTTTGGGTCTAGTCCATCACATGATTCTCCAAATGATGTGATGCAGTTATCAAGTGACAACACTTGCATATAGTGAGAAAACCTTGATTATCCTTGATCAACTGGCTAGCCAACTAGAGGCTTGCTATGGACATTGTTTTGTCTATGTATCCACACATGTATCTATGTTTTCATTCAATACAATTATAGCATGGATAATAAACGATTATCTTAAAACAAGAAATATAATAATAACTATTTTATCATTGCCTCTAGGGCATATTTCCAACAGTCTCCCACTTGCACTAGAGTCAATAATCTAGTCCTCACATCGCCATGCGATTTACATTGTAATAAATCTAACACCCATACAGTTCTGGTGTTGATCATGTTTTTCCCGTGCAAGAGGTTTATTCAGCGGATCTGCTACATTCAGATCCAAGTGCACCTTGCAAATATTCACGTCCTCTCCTTCGACGTAGTCGCGGATGATGTTGAAGAGTCGTTTGATATGCCTGGTCTTCTTGTGAAACCTTGGTTCCTTTTCTAAAGCAATGGCACCAGTGTTGTCACAGAACAGAGTTATTGGATATAGTGCGCTCGGCACAACTCCAAGATCCGTCATGAACTGCTTTATCCAGACACCCTCCTTAGCTGCTTCCGAGGCAGGCATGTACTCCGCTTCACATGTAGAATCTACTAGGACGCTTTGCTTGGAACTGCACCAGCTTACCGCACCCCCATTAAGAATAAATATGTATCCGATTTGAGACATAGAGTCATCCGGATCAGTGTCAAAGCTTGCGGCGACGCAACCCTTTACGACGAGCTCTTCGTCACCTCCATAAACGAGAAACATTTCCTTAGTCTTTTTCAGGTACTTCAGAATATTCTTGACTGCTGTCCAGTGATCCACTCCTGGATTACTTTCAAACCTGCCTACCATACTTATAGCCAAGCTGACGTCTGGTCTAGTGCACAGCATTGCATGCATGATAGAACTTATGGCTGAAGCATAGGGGATGAAACTCATTTGTTCTCTATCTTCCACAGTTGCTAGGCACTGAGTCTTACTCAATTTTATACCTTGTAACACTGGCAAGAACCCCTTCTTGGACTGTTCCATTTTGAACTTTTCAAACCTTTATCAAGGTATGTGCTTTGTGGAAGTCCTATCACGCATCTCGATCTATCCCTATAGATATTATTGCCTAGAATGTAAGAAGCTTCTCCTAGGTCCTTCGTAGAGAAATTTTTATTCAAGTAATCCTTTACGCTCTCCAAAAACTCCACGTTGCTTCCAATCAGCAATGTGTCATCCACATATAATATTAGAAACGCCAAAGAGCTCCCACTCACTTTCTTGTAAATACAAGATTCTCCAACCACTTGTATAAACCCATATGCTTTGATCACCTCATCAAAGCGCTTATTCCAACTCCGAGGTGCTTGCACCAGTCCATAAATGGATCGCTGGAGCTTGCATACTTTGTTAGCATTCTTTTGATCGACAAAACCTTCAGGTTGCATCATATACAACTCTTCCTTAATAAAACTGTTAAGGAACGCCGTTTTGACATCCATCTGCCAGATTTCATAATCGAAAAATGCAGCTATTGCTAACATGATTCGAACGGACTTAACCATCGCTACCGGTGAGAACGTCTCATCGTAGTCAATTCCTTGAAGTTGTGAAAAACCCTTTGCCACAAGTCGATCTTTATAAACGGTCATATTATCGTCGGCGTCCGTCTTCTTCTTAAAGTTCTATTTGTTCTGAATAGTCTTTCGACCTTCAAGTAATACCTCCAAAGTCCACCCTTTGTTTTCATACATAGATCCTATCTCGGACTTCATGGCCTCTAACCATTTTTTGGAATCCGGGCCCACCATTGCTTCTTCATAATTCGCAGGTTCATTGTTGTCTAACAACATGATTGATAAGACATGATTACCATACCACTCAGGAGTAGTACGTGATCTTGTCGACCTGCGAGGTCCGATAGGAACTTGATCCAAAGTTTCATGATCATCATCATTAACTTCCTCCTCAACTGGCGTTGCTTCGACAGAGGTTTCCCCTTGCCCCGCGCCACCATCTTGAGGGGTTAGAGGTTCGACAACATCATCAAGGTCTATCTTCCTCCCACTCAATTCTTTCGAGAGAAACTCCTTCTCAAGAAAAGCTCCGTTCTTAGCAACAAACACTTTGCCCTCGGATTTGATATAGAAGGTGTACCCAATTGTCTCCTTTTGGTAACCTATGAAGACACACTTTTCTGGTTTGGGTCCCGGCTTTTCAGGTTGAAGCTTTTTGACATAAGCATCACATCCCCAAACTTTAAGAAACGAAAACTTTGGTCTTTTGCCATACCACAGTTCGTACAGTGTCGTCTCAACGGATTTTGATGGTGCCCTATTTAAAGTGAATGATTTGTCTCCAATGCATAGCCCCAAGACGATAACGGCAAATCGGTAAGGGACATCATAGATCGCACCATTTTTTAACAAAGTACGATTACGACGTTCGGACACACCATTACGTTGTGGTATTCCAGGCGGTGTCAACTGTGAAACACTTCAACATTGTCTTAGGTGAGCGCCAAACTCGAAACTCAGATATTCACCCACACGAGCAGAACGTAGGAACTTGATCTTCTTGTTACGATGATTTTCAACTTCACTCTGAAATTGCTTGAACTTCTCAAACGTTTCAGACTTGTGCTTCATCAAGTAGATATATCCATACCTACCCAAATCGTCAGTGAAGGTGAGAAAATAATGATATCCGCCGCGCGGCTCCACACTCATCGGACCGCACACATCGGTATGTATGATCTCCAACAAGTCACTTGCACGCTCAATTCTTCCGGAGAACGGAGTCTAAGTCATATTGCCCATGAGGCATGGTTCGCACGTGTCAAGTGATTCAAAATCAAGTGACTCCAAAAGCCCATCGGAATGGAGTTTCTTCATGCGCTTTACTCCAATATGACCTAAGCGGCAGTGCCACAAAAACATGGCGCTATCATTGTTAACTCTACATCTTTTGGTCTCAATGTTATGTACATGTGTATCATCGCTATCAAGATTCAATATGAACAATCGTCTCACATTGGGTGCATGACCATAAAATATATTACTCATAGTAATAGAACAACCATTATTCTCTGACTTAAACGAGTAACCGTCTCGCAATTAAAAAGATCCAAATATAATGTTCATGCTTAATGTAGGAACTAAATAACAATTATTTAAGTTCATAACTAATCCTTATGGTAACTCAAGTGAGACTGTGCCGACGGCGATTGCATCAACCTTGGAACCATTTCCCACGCGCATCGTCACTTCATCCTTCGTTTATTTCTTAGTTCCTGCTTCGAGTTGCAAATATGAGCAACAGAACCGGTATCGAATACCGAGGCACTATGATGAGAGTTGGTTAAGTACACATCATTAACATGTATATCAAATATACCTGATTTTTCCTTGGCCGCCTTCTTATCAGCCAAATACTTGGGGCAGTCATGCTTCTAGTGACCCAGTCCCTTGCAATAATAACACTTTGTTTCAGGCTTAGGTCCAGTCTTTGGTTTCTTCGTCGGATTGGCAACAAGCTTGCCTCGCTTCTTGGAGTTACCCTTCTTGCCTTTGCCGTTTCTCTCGAAACCAATGGTCTTATTGACCATCAACACTTGATGCTATTTCCGGAGTTCTGACTCTGCGACTTTCAGCATCGCGAATAACTCGCTGGGTGACTTATTCATCCCTTGCATGTTATAGTTCAACATGAAGCTCTTATAGCTAGGTGGCAGTGATTGAAAAATTATGTCAGTGATAGCCTCTTGTGGGAGTTCAATCCCCAGCTCAGCTAGACAGTTTGAGTACCCAGACATTTTGAGAACATGTTCTTGACACACGAATTCTCCTCCATCTTGCAAGCATAGAATTTATCGGAGGTCTCATACCTCTCGATCTGGGCGTTCTTCTGAAAGATAAACTTCAACTCCTGGAACATCTCATATGCTCCATGACGCTCAAAGCGACATTGAAGTCCCGGATCAAAGCCATACAAGACTGCACATTAAACTACTGGGTAGACCTCCTTATGTGTTAACCAGGCGTTCAAAACATCTTGGCTAGATGTAGCGGGTGGTTCATCTCCTAGCATAGCATTAAGGACATAATCCTTCTTCCCAGCTTGCAGGAGCAGCTAAAACATTACGAGCCGAGTCTACAAACTGTCCCGTGAGCCATTGATCTACAACACAAATATTGCAAAGTGGACTTAGAGTATGTTTAATATAATTAGGGTTTAACTAATCAAATCACTGATAAAATCCCACTCAAAAATTACATCTCTCTAGTCAATTGAGTGGTACATAATCCAAATTCACTAACTCAAGTCCGATCATCACGTGAGTTGAGAATAGTTTCAGTGGTAAGAATCTCTATGCTAATCATATCAACTATACGATTTATGCTCGACCTTTCGGTCTCATGTGTTTCGAGGCCATGTTTGTACATGCTAGGCTCGTCAAGTTTAACCCGAGTGTTTCGCGTGTGCAACTGTTTTGCACCCGTTGTATGTGAACGTTGAGTCTATCACAGCCGATCATCACGTGGTGTCTCGAAACGACGAACAGTCGCAACGGCCCAGAGTCGGGGAGAACACAATTTCATCTTGAAATTTTGGTGATAGATCACCTTATAATGCTACCGTCGTTCTAAGCAAAATAAGGTGCATAAAAGGATTAACATCAGATGCAATTCATAAGTGACATGATATGGCATCATCTTGTGCTTCTTGATCTCCATCACCAAAGCACCGGCATGATCTTCTTGTCACCAGCGCCACACCATGATATCCATCATCATGATCTCTATCAACGTGCCGCCATCGAGGTTGTCGTGCCATCTATGCTATTACTACTAAATCTACGACCTAGCAATATAGTAAACGCATCTGCAAACACAAACATTAGTTTAAAGACAACCCTATGGCTCCTGCCGGTTGCCGTAGCATCGACGTGCAAGTCGATATTAACTATTACAACATGATCATCTCATACATCCAATATATCACATCATGTCATTGGCCATATCATATCACAAGCATACCCTGCAAAAACAAGTTAGACGTCCTCTAATTTGTTGTTGCATGTTTTACGTGGCTGATATGGGTATCTAGTATGATCGCATCTTACTTACGCAAAAACCACAACGGAGATGTGCAAATTGCTATTTAACCTCTCTCCAAGGACAGCCTCGGTCAAAACCAATTCAACTAAAGTTGATGAAACAGGCACCCGCCAGTCATCTTTATGCAACAAGTTGCATGTTAGTCGATGAAACCAGTCTCTCGTAAGCGTACGAGTAATGTCGGTCCGGGCCGCTTCAATCCAACAATACCGCTGAATTGAGAAAAGACTAAGGATGGCAGCAAATCGAACAACAACATCCACAAAACCTTTTGAGTTCTACTCAAGATAACATCTACGCATGGACCTAGGTCATGATGCCACTGTTGGGGAACATTGCATGGGAAACAAAAAAAATTCCTACGCACACAAAGACCTATCATGGTGATGTCCATCTACGAGAGGAGATTAGATCTACGTACCGTTGTAGATCGCTAAGCGGGAAGCGTTAATAAATGCGGTTGATGTAGTGGTACAGCTTCGTGATTCAAATGACCGTCGTCCCACGATCCGCCCCACGATTCGTTTCGGTCTAGCGCCGAATGGACGGCACCTCCGCGTTCAGCACACGTACAGCTCGATAACGATCTCGGCCTTCTTGATCTAGCAAGAAAGATGGAGAAGTAGATGGGTTCTCCGGCAGCGTGACGACGCTCCGGTGGTGGTGATGATCTAATCCTGCAGGGCTTCGCCCAAGCTCCGCAGAAATCCAATCTAGAGGCAAAACTATGTAGGAGGAGGGGAAGGGCTAGCCTTGGGGCAAAAGGGCCCCAAGGGTGCGTCGGCCGAAGGGAGAGGACTCCTCCTTCAATTCGGTTTGGGAAGGAGGAGTCCTCCTCTTCCTTCCCACCTCCATCTTTCCTTTTTTTCTTCTTTCTTTTGGTATTTTTACTTGTTGCGCCATAGCCCTCTTGGGCTGAATCCACCAGCCCACTAGGGACTTGGTGCGCCACCCTAAGGCCATGGGCTCACTCCCGGGTGGGTGGGCCCCTCCAGGTAAACATCTGGAACCGATTTATCACTCCCGGTACACTACTGGAAATGCCCGAAACTTTCCGGTGACCAAATGAAACCATCATATACATCAATCTTCGTTTCCAGACCATTCCGGAAACCCTCGTGACGTCCGTGATCTCATCCGGGACTCCGAACAACATTTGGTAACCACACATATAACTCAACTATACTAAAACATTATTGAACCTTAAGTGTGCAGACCCTGCGGGTTCGAGAACTATGCAGACATGACCCGAGACACCCCTCGGTCAATATCCAATAGCGGGACCTGGATGCCCATATTGGATCCTACATATTCTCCAAAGATTTTATCGGTTGAACCTCAGTGCCAAGGATTCATATAATCTTGTATGTCATTCCCTTTGTCCTTCTGTATGTTACTTGCCCGAGATTCGATCGTCGGTATCCGCATACCTATTTCAATCTCTTTACCGGCATGTCTCTTTACTCGTTTCGTAATACAAGATCTCGTGACTTACACTTAGTCACATTGCTTGCAAGCCTTGTGTGTGATGTTGTATTACCGAGTGGGCCCCAAGATACCTCTCCGTCACACGGAGTAACAAATCCTATTCTTAATCCATACTAACTCAACGGACACCTTCGGAGATACCTGTAGAGCACCTTTATAGTCACCCAATAACGTTGCAACGTTTGATACACACAAGGTATTCTTCCGGTGCCAATAGTTATATGATCTCATGGTCATAGGAATAAATACTTGACACGCAGAAAACAATAGCAATAAACTGACACGATCACATGCTACGTTCATTGTTTGGGTCTAGTCCATCATATGATTCTCCTAATGACGTGATCCAGTTATCAAGTGAAGACACTTGCATATAGTCAGAACACCTTGACTATCCTTGATCAACTGGCTAGCCAACTAGAGGCTTGCTAGGGACATTGTTTTTTCTATGTATCCACACATGTATCTATGTTTTCATTCAATACAATTATAGCATGGATAATAAACGATTATCTTAAAACAGGAAATATAATAATAACTATTTTATCACTGCCTCTAAGGCATATTTCCAACACTTATCTACCAAGTGTTTGTGCAGTTTCGCTTTAGTGAGCATTCCCCTCATCATAGAAGCACTTAGTCTCGGGTTTCAGTTCAACCTTGGGTTTCTCCATTGAGTGACAACTGACTTTTCATTCTCGAAGTTTCCCTTCATTCCCTATGCCTTTCTTGAAACAAGTTGTTTTAGTAACCATCAACACTTGAAGCTCCTGCTTGATTTCTATCTTCATGGTATCAAAATCACGAATAGCTCAGGGATCATCATCTCTATCCCTAATATGTTATACTTCATCACGAAGCTCAATAGCTTAGTGGCAGTGACTTTGGAGAACTATGTCACTCACTATCTTATCTGGAAGATCAACTCCCACTTGATTCAAGTAATTGTAGCACACAGACAATCTGAGCACAGACTCAACGAATGAGTTTTTCTCCTTTACTTTGTAGGCAAAGAATCTTGTCGGAGGTCTAATAACTCTCAACACAGGGATGCGCCTGAAATCCTAATTTCAGCTCTTGGAACATCTCATATGTTCCCTGACGTTCAAAACTTCTTGGGCGCCTCAATTCCAAGACATAAAACATGATGCACTAAACTATCACGTAGTCATAAAAACGTGTATGTCACATGTCCGCAACATCAACAAACGACGCTTGGGGTTGTTCACCAAGCAGCGCATTAAGGACATACGCCTTCTGTGTAGTAATGAGTACAATCCTTAGGTTACGAACCGAGTCCGCATAATTGCTACTATCATCTTTCAACTTAATTTTCTCTAGGAACATATCGAAACAAACAGGGGAGCTACAACGCAAGCTAATCATCTGCAATATAATTTGCAAAGACATTTTGACTATGCTCATGATAATGAGTTCAATTAATGATATTACTTAAGAACTCCCACTCAAATTCACATCCCTCTGGTCATTCGAGTGGTACATGATCCAAATCCATCAACCCATGTCCGATCGTCACGTAAGATGAGATGGCTTCAATGGTGAACATCTTCATGTTGATCACATCTACTGTATGAGGGCATGTATGTACATACTAGGCTCGTCAAGTTTAACCCAAGTGTTCCGCGTGTGCAACTGTCTTGCACCCGTTGTATGTGAACGTAGAGTCTATCACACCCGATCATCACATGGTGTCTCGAAACGATGAACTTTCGCAACGGCGCACACTCGGGGAGAACACAATTTTATCTTGAAATTTTAGTGAGGGATCACCTTATAATGCTACTGCCGTCCTAAGCAAAATAAGGTGCATAAAAGGATTAACATCACATGCAAATCATAAGTGACATGATATGACCACGAACTTGTGCTTTTGATCTCCATCTTCAAAGCACCGGCATGATCTCCATCGTCACCGGTGCCACACCTTGATCTCCATCATTTTGCTGCCATCGAGGTTGTCGCACTAACTATGTTGTTGCTACTAAAGCTACTAAACTAGCGATAAAGAAAAGCATCACCAAGTGCAAAATTATTCAAGACAACCCTATAGCTCCTACCGGTTGTCGTAGCATCGACGTGCAAGTCGATATTTAACTAATACAACATGATCATCTCATACATCAAATATATCACATTATGTCGTTGGCCATATCATATCACAACATACCCTACAAAAACAAGTTAGACGTACTCTAATTTGTTGTTGCATGTTTTACGTGGCTACTATGGGTATCTCGCAAGAATGATTCTTACCTACGCAAAACCACAAAGGTGATACAGAAGTTGCTATTTAACCTTCTACAAGGATTGTCTTTGTCAAATCCGATTCAACTAAAGTAGGATAAACATATACCCGCTAGCCATCTTTATGCAACAAGTTGCACGTCAGTCGATGGAACCGGTCTCCCGTAAGCGTACAAGTAAGGTTGGTCCGGGCCACTTTGTCCAACAATACTGCTGAATCAAGAAAAGACTAAGGAGGGCAACAATCTGAATATCAACGCCCACAAACTCCTTTGTGTTCTAATTGAGATGTCACCTACGCATAGACCTGGCTCATGATGCCACTGTTGGGGAACGTTCCATGGGAAACAAAAGTTTTCTTAGGCACACACAAGATCCATCCATGGTGTTGACCATCTACGAGATTAGAGATTGTATCTACATACCCTTGTAGATAACTACGCGGAAGCGTATATTACGCGGTTGATGTAGTCGGACATCTTCGTGATCCAAATCGTAGTCCGTCCCGCGATCTCATCATGATCGGTCCCGCGATCCCATCACAATCCATCCCGATCTAGTGCCGAACGTACGGCACCTCCGCGATCAGCACATTCACAACTCGATGACAATCTCCTCCTTCTTGATCCAGCAAGAGGGGTGAAGAGGTAGCTAAGTTCTCCGACAGCCTAACGACATGGCGGCGATGGTGGTGGAACTGGTCCGACACGGCTTTGTCGTGCACTGCTAAACCTATTCTAGAGGAAGAACGAACTAAAGGGAGGGAGAGGGGTTGCGCCTTCAATTGTGTGTTGACTGCCCTCCCTCCCCTCTAGTATATATAGGAGGGAGGGGGAAGGGGTGGCGCCCTAGGGTTTCCCTAGGGTTGGCCGGCCGAACCAAAAGAGGAGGAATCCTCCTCCACCAAGGGAGGTGGAGTCCTACTCCTAGTAGGATTCCCTCCGCACTTGGCCTCCTCCCACCTCCTTAGCAAGCAAGGGACTTTAGGGGTTGGCTGCCCAACCCACTAAGGGCTAGTGCGCCACCTGTTAGGCCCATGTGGATCCTCGGGTGGGTGGACTTCTCACGATGGACCCCCGGAACCCATTGGCTATTCCTCGTACACTACCGGAAAAGCCCGAAACCATGCTGGAGCCCAACTACCACTTCCTATATATCATTCTTCGTCTTCGGACCATTCCGGAACTCCTCATGACGCCCAGGATCTCATCCGGGACTCCGAATAACCTTCGGTCACCAACATACATAACTCAACTATACAGAAACGTCACCAAACCTTAAGTGTGCAGACCCTGCGGGTTCGAGAACTATGCAAGCTTTACCAAGACACTCTCCACTCAATAACCAATAGCTGGACATGGATGCCCATATTGATTCCTACATATTCTACAAAAATCTTTATCGGTCGAACATCTATGTCAAGGATTCAGTTAATCTCGTATACTATTCCCTTTGTCCATCGGTATATTATTTGCCCGAGATTCGATCGTCGGTATCTCTATGCCTAGTTCAATCTCATTCCGGAAAGTCTATTTACTCGTTTCATAATACAAAATCATGTGACTAACTCTTTAGTCACATTTCCTGCAAAGATTGTTGTGATGTTGTATTACCGAGTGGGCCCCGAGAAACCTCTCTGTCACACGGAATGACAAATCCCAATCTTGATCCATGCCAACCGAATAGACACCTTCGGAGATACCTGTAGAGCACCTTTATAGTCACCCAATAATGTGGTGACGTTTGATACACACAAAGCATTCCTCCGGTGTCCGGGAGTTGCGTGGTCTCATGGTCATAGGAACATATACTTGACATGAAGAAAACAGTAGCAATAAACTAACACGATCACATGCTACGTTCATAGTTTGGGTTTTGTCCTTCACATCATTCTGTTAATCATGTGATCCCGTTATCAAACAACATCTCATGCCTATGGTTAGGAAACCTTGATCCTCTTTGATCAACGAGCTAGTCCATCAGAGGCTCACTAGGGACAACGTGTTGTCTATGTATCCACACATGTATTTGAGTTTCCAGGCAATACAATTCTAGCATGGATAATATAGGATTATCAAAAACAAAGAAAAATAATAATAACTAATTTATTATTGCCTCTAGGGCATATTTCCAACATGGATGAGAGGGAAAACAGGCAAACCCGCGACAGAGTTTAAAATACCAAAACGTCTCAGGTTTGTCCGGCTATAGTGTCGCTATAGGTTTAACGGTTCAAGTATCAAACGAACTCCTATTGCGATGAAATTCAGGAGGCGGCCTACCTACAATAAAATAAGACCGCACGCCAATTTTCATCCCAATCGGAGAATATCTTATACCCACTGTTATAACAATATTCAAATGTTGCCGCGGGCGCGTGCATGTGTGGTTGGTCTCAAAACGGTCAACGACAAAAACGGGGAGAACCGGCAACTAATAACGGATGCAAGTTTTGAAAACTACCAACAACGGAGTGCCGATGAAATGCGAATGATGCGATGATGAATGCGACAAACAACTAATTAACACGGCGACAACGGAATAAAAGGGGAATTTTCTGGAGCGTCGGATCCGGGCTGTTACAACTCTCCTACACTAACAAGAGATCTCGCCTCAAGATCTAAGAATGAAAATGGAAGATAAAGAGCAAGAGCAATAGGCAAGCTTAGTTGCTTCTTGACAAACGAGTGAAACCAAATATCCTTGAAGGTCGCAAAGGGGTTGAAGAATGACATAAGGAACAAGCAAGAATTCAAGAAAAATTTCGGCAGCACTTCAGTAGGAAAGAGGGCAAAATTTGATATGATGGCAGGAAATTGAAAAGATTCACAACAATCGAACTAAATTTATTAGCAAGGAACGAACATGATCTTGAAAAGACTAGACAATGAATAAAAGAGGGCAACACCACCACAACTCCGAAACGAGAGAATATAAACTAGATCATTGGGAAGAAAGAATGAAGACGAAAAATGACAACTACTACCATAATTAAATTTGATAAGCATCTTACAAGAAGGATAGAACGTTGTTGTTGGAAAATCAACAACAAAAGAACAAGCTTGTTGTGGACTTATGAAAACCACATGAAATAATGAGGCGACAAGCTGCCACTAACAGAAAAAGAGATTGGTTGGTAACAACAAGACATGCAAAACTTCTTACACCAACAGGATACCTTGAGAACTTGGATCAACAATAATCACCATAATAGCAACAATCCTTAGGAAAATATTTAGGTGAAATCTAATCCAAGATAACTCAATGAAGAAACCATGGGTTAAAAAATATCCCATGATTAAAGGTTTTGGTGGGTTTACATATTTCATTCTTGAAACAACTTCTCTTCGAGACCCCTCCACTAACAAGAATGCTATAATACCACCTCAAAGGATAAAGGAGGAACAATTGCACTTAAAAAAGCAAGACAAAGAACACTTGAGGTTTCCAACAAGAATTGTGAAGAACACATGGATAAAGAATTACATACTCAACGAACCACCATGAAGAACCACTTGAAGAACGTCAGAATGAAAGGATGATGAAAAGAATGAAGGTCGAAAGAATAAGATTATGACCATGCACAGATTCAGATGAAGCTTCACGAAGAGATGCTTGCGAAAACTTGGAACTCCGGAAAAAAGAAGATGAACAACATAGAATAGAAAATTGATAACATGAGCCACTCGAGAAGAACAATTGAAATCACTTTGATAAAACAAGAATAAGAATTATGTTATACCCATCCTTCATCAAATTAAATTGATGACATGGAACGGATTTAGCATACCACTTATTCTTGTGAAAAAGACAAAAGATCGATAGATAAGGCACACACTTGAAGAATTTTTGGAAGAAACACCGCTAAGAATTTGGAAAGAGGATAATACAAATGAACTAGGCTACATGAGGACAAAGAGAGCATGTCTTGATTAGAGAATGCTTGAACAAGCCACCAGTAAGAATTTCAAACAAATGGGAATGCCAAGAATGAATGGAGATGCATGATAATGAAGAGATCATAATCCACGTGAGAGAGCACTTGAACCGGCATCGGAATAATTGAGATACGAACAAAGAGACAACAATTAAGAAGAATTTGAGAACGAAAGCTGAAAGCTGAGAACGAAGAAATTTACTGAAATTATGGCCTTCAGAGGATCGAAAAATGACAATTACACTGAAATGCACTAGATAGATATGGAAGGGAATTACCCATGATTGAAAAAAATTAGAAATAATAACACCAAGATGAAATGACGATCTTCAAAAGAACGAACAAGAATTTAAGAGAACCACTTCTTCGGTCTTCCAAGCTGAGAATGATGACAAGAACACCACCACGAATTACTGAGACACTCCAAAATGCCGAATAAGGAAAAGGTTGATCCAATGCTGAAAATAAATTTAAAGCAATCTTGGAGAAGGGATATGACTCATGGAAAACATACTTATGTCACACTTACAAAAATAGAGAACTCCGGAAAAAGATTAGAAAAGCCAGGTAAGATCGTGGGAAGACATATCGGTTATGGGCCCACTCAAAATAAACCACCATTGAAATGATTGCTAAGAAAGATTGATATTGCACCGGTACAAATGAAAACATGATGAGGTGAGAACCTCGAAATTATTGAAAGGATTGAAAACAAGAAACTTCTGAGATATCTTCAACACTCCGGATAGAATAGAGAGGGATGAATAAACAAGAGAGGCTTGAATAAGAATTGGAAAGCATTGAACAACTGAAAAGGATTTGATGAACATGGAAAGCTTGAATTTAATCCACCTGAGAGATAACAAGAATGAAGAACGATGAACTAGAACCTCCCGAAAATCTTCACAATGAATCGCCGGATACAACACAAAAGAGAAGATAGCGGAAGCATAAATGAGAAGAAAGGCAGTAGGATGATAATTGAATCATTGAATTAAAAGGGCGGGAGGGCGAGGAAAACAAACACAACTTGGGACAGATGAGACGAACTCCATAAAGAAATGAGTGATTGATCTTGCAAATATTTGGAAAAGATTGAATTCAGTTGAAGAGAAGCACCCCGGTTGGAAAAGATTTGACATGACAATTCCAAAAGAATTGACAAGGCATATTGATTGAGAAAAATAATTAGCATTTCGATAAAAATATAAGAACACTACTAAGAAAAGATATGAAATCACTACTTGACATGAAAGCAACTATAATTACCATACTACAACAAAACAAAGGACGAGGCTTGAACAAGAAAGCAAGGAAAAATTCATGACATATATTTCGTTCAATATTTTCGTCGTAAGGTTCGCACGGGCTCGATCGCACATTGGATTGTCATATTGAAATGACGCTCGAATATGCTCCCTAGGCGTAGCGAACTACAAGGCCTGATGAAGCATACTAATGACATATATCGAGACCGTCCTCTTTAAAAATGACCGTGAACAAACCAATCCACTAGATGTCGAACCCAAACCTCACATCATGAGTGTGTTGGAAGATAAACCTATAAGCAACTACTTGAATTCCCACCTAAGAACTCCCGAAATCTTTCTTGATTAAGCAATCCGGTTGCGGGTCCGGGAACTTACTCTATGTAATCAACTACACCTTTCCTGCAACTTTTCAAAACACAAGCGAGAAGATCTGCAAGTTCATTTATCTCAGACCCTCGAAAACACAACAATACTAAGTATGGGAGTACCCCCAAACTCTCCGCACTAGTACTGGGGTTGCCGGGCTTATCTCGCCACTACTAGTATTGAGGAAATTTCGAACATCCTCCGTCCTGAGATACTAAGAAATCTGAATGATAACGATGTGCTCAAGAATCCCCTGGAGCTCAACTCCCTGGAAGAAATCAAGTCAGACAGGAGGCACCAAGAGAGAACTCCGTCACATTGACATCATATAGATTACAAAATACACACATGATCCTAAAAAAATGGAGTGAGAAGAGGAGTAGAATTGAAATTCTTACGTCAAGATTCCTCACCAAAGAATAGAAGAGTAAAAAGAGTCCTACTCTATGATATATAACTAGACTCAAAGTAGTTTTTCACTAGACTCGACTCGGCCAAGTTCGATCAATCAAGGGGGCTTCTAGGTCCGTACTGCTCCTATACCAACTTGTAACGCCCAAGATGCGATCATATCCTTATTTTGGCATGACAGACTTGAAAGGGATATAAGCGCATCTCGTCGTTTCGCAAGAATGAATATCGTTACAAGTACATGTATAGAAGAGATTAGTATATTGAATTGGCTTACACTCGCCACAAGCTACATCAAGTTCGCATCAATACAATAACATATTCAAACACCATGTAGAAGACCAGGGTCCGACTACGGATGAAAACAAATGATAAAAGAGCGACGCCCATCCTTGTTATCCCAGATTGCCGGCCTGGAAACCATCCTAGATCGATGAAGAAGAAGAAGAAACTCCAAATAGAACAATCATCGCCCTCACGTCAAAGTAACTCTTTACATGTACCTCCAACTGTTGTTGTAGTAATTGGTGAGACACAGGGACTCAGGAATTCATTTCCAAAGTTATCAAGACTAGCAACGCTTAATGGTTGAGGTATGGTTAACTAATGAGGCTGCAACAAGCGACTAAGCATTGTTTATCTGAGGTGGCTAACATACGAGTACAAGAATAAAGAAGGGGAGGGATCTACGCATAACGGACGTTAACTAATGATGATCAAATGAATGATCCTTAACACCTACTTACGTCAGACATAACTTTGGAAATGAAAGAGACGGTCACGGTTACGAGCTCACGAAAGAGACGGTCACGGTTACGCACACAATAGGCAAGTTTTTAATTAAGTTACGTCAAGTTATCGAGAACCGAATGTTAAACAAACTTTCCAAGTTCGCTAAATAACCGTGGACACGACTTTATGAAAGATTTAACCCTGCAGGGGTGCTCCAACTAGTCCATCACAAATTACCACAAGCTGCATAGAAAGCCTCGATCACGAAACTCGTGGTCTCCTCGGATTCCTTAGTGGAAAACCACAACTCTCAGATAGCCCAAAGCATCACCACAACCCCAATGCACAAGATATTTCGTAAAAGGTAAAACAAGTCCAGCAAGGCCGCCCGACGTGTAGATGAACCCGATAGGAGCCGCGTATCTCGTTCTCAGGATACGATCGGATGGGTCACACTACGAGTAAAACCAAACCTCAAGTTGCCCCACGGTGGTCCCGTAGTATGCCCTTTTTGGACCAACACTCATGAGGAGCACTGACTCGGGTTGTTGATTAATTATCCTCGGATTAATTACTACCTATGTGATTCATTAGTTATTAGGAAAATGTAGTACCAAAGTTGGGCCTTGCGAGACCAGTTTTAAACTAAAACAAATTATCAAGGGGGTCCCCATAACAACCCCGAGCGTGTTAGGAGCGCTCAATTATGGAATATAACACCGGTAGCTGAAACTAGGGCAACAAAGATAGAACAAAACACTAGGCTAGAAGGCTAGGCCTTCTACCTTTTACCAAGTATATAGGTGCATTAAATTAAATAGCAATTGTAAGGAGATATAACAAGGAACCCATGTTTTCACATCGAAGCAACTGCACCTGCAAAGGCTGAGCAAGCAGTAACATACCCAAAGAGTGGTTTGCTGGGTTGTGAAAAGGTTAGAGGTTTTCATGACAATGTTGAGAGGCTGACAAATAAGTGGTAGGCAGCAAGACTATAGCGATAGAAACAAGACAACTAGCATGGCAATGATAGTAATGGTATCTAGGGAAATGATTATCTTGCCCCAGATCCCGCTAGTAAGAAGAATGAATCCGTGAAGCAAACAAACCAACATAGTTGAATGGATCCTCACATTCTGACATGCTTGCGGAACTCTATCGGGAAGAAGCAAACCGGAAACAAAAATCAACACACGATATTTACCACGACACATGCTCGATATGATGCACAACCAAATATGATGCATGATCGGTTCAATTATGCAAGGGATGGTATAGCAAAGCACGAAAATTTGTTACTACACATTAAATGAAGCTTAATATGCAACGAGATGCAATTGACGAAGCTCCACATTTAATTAATTAGTTCACTCCCGTTTAGGTCCACGACAATACTAAATGTTGTTAAACATGGCCAGAGGTGAAGCACAAATAAACTACCTATCTACGCATTTTAAATGAGGTCGGAAATGACATATAGCATTTCCGAAACGAGCCCACACGTTAACTTCTTAATTTGTTGAGATCTTTTCTAAACATATTTTTATGTTTGTTAAACGAAAAAATAAAGTGGAGCGCATGAAACTACACGTCATTCTAGTAGGTTTACATATATAGCTCATCTGCAACGGAGTTACGGTCTACAAGATACGAGCAACACAAGATCATATGACATGGATGCAACATGCATGCAAATGACAGCCACGACACATTCCGGTTTCGATAGCTCGATGAGACACCGGTGCAAATGAATTGAGAGCATGTGCATCTCATGCCAAAGAATGATGGGGTGATCTCGGTTACCGGGTTCCATATGTCGGAGGCATGAATATGGGGTACCTACAACTAACATGTCATCTACGAAATGGACAACATCACATCTCATACAACAATGCATTCGGTCCTTGGGTGATTCTCGTTGGTTATACCTTTGAAGCGTGCATTCGGGGCAGATCAAGTCGTCGTGGTGTGGATGTACATGGGTCGTCGTGGACGTCGTGGAAGTGGTGGTTCTCGCGACGGTAGTTGAAGTAGTGGTACACAATTCTTCGGCGACGGTAGTCGTACACGATCATAGATGAACTCATGGTCTTTTAGGATGGAAGGCGTTCACTTGACGAAATCCATCCAGAAGTAGTTGCACCTGGTTGGACCGATGTGGTCGAACAACATAATGGTCTTGATAGTCAACAGCGGGTCAATGAAGGGGCTCAGGGTTGCAGCTTGGCCATGGATTTACGGTGATACTTGCCGGTGAGGATGGCAAGCAAAGCAACGATCGTTGCAGCAATTGGGCAACGACGGGCATGCGGGAATGGAAGGGGTTGCTTCTCACCTAGCTGGGGATGACGCGACACTCCAGGGCGACCTGACCGTTCGAGGCCTCGTCCTCCATGCTCGAACTGAAGCAGAGTACCAGCGATGGTGTGGCTTGAGGTTAGGTCGGCTTGATGGTGGAGCTCCGGGCATGGGGTCAAAGGGGAGTTGGGGCGCCGAATCTGCTCGTTGGGGACCAAATCCCATCGTTACCAGGAAATTCCGAGCATGGAGAAGGTCCTGGGCGTGGCCATGGCATCTCTGCGAGGAAGAGAAGGGAGAGGGAGAGATGGCATGAGAGAAGGAGATGTAAGAGAGAAGAAGGAGAGGTAAGAAGGAAAAGCAGGGGAGAAGGAAGCAGTGACCCGGTGGCCGGCGCAGTGGCGCTCCACGCTCCAGCTCAAGCTGGTTGGGGCCTTGGTGCGCAGGAGTGCGCTCAAGCGGCGAGGCGTGCTGGTGCGGGGTCGCGGGCGAGGGCACTGGTTCTCACCTGCATGAGCGACGCGGGGTTCCAGCGGGGCCTTGGGCGCGAGCGCTCCTGTGGTCGCCCAGATGAGGGCCGCTGCGGGCCGGCCTGAGGCAAGGGGTGGCACAGGTGTTTGGCCACGGGTGGCGCTGTGCAAGATCGGCACCGTAGGATTGGGCACGAGGCGAGGCAGGCCCGGGCGCGCTGCAACAGGTGCGACCTGGGATCATGGCTTCGATGGCTCTACGTGGGTCGGCTGGCAAGGCAAGGTGCACGACGACAGGAGCTCGCGCGGGCTCACGGGCAGAGGAGGAAGGAGATGGCGCTGCGGGTTGGCCCGATGGGGAAAATGAGGTGGGCGGCGGCGCTGTCGGGAGGGGGATTTCTTAACTAGGGTTAGGGTGGTTTGGCCTGCATTTCGTCTATAAATAGAAGATTCGGCTAGGTCTGGCCGCTGCGACATAAATCGGACCGTCGAGGTTAGATAGGTTAGGAAGTCCAATTGAAAAACTGATGATGGTTTGGGGTAAAACGGGGTTGATCTGGATCCAACGTCACAACCGCCCGATTGGGTCCGGAGAAGTTTATGGACTAGGTTGCACGCAGCTCGGTGCACTCTGGAAAGGGGCTAGGCGGGGATGAGAGAAAAAACGGGCAACCCGCCGACAGAGTTTAAAATACGGAAATGTCTCACGTTTGTCCGGCTATAGTGCCGCTATAGGTTTAACTGTTCAAGTATCAAACAAACTCCGATTGCAACAAAATTTGGCAGGCCACCTACCTACATTAAAATAAGACCGCACACCAAGTTTTAACACAATCAAGGAACAATTTATACCCACTTCTAAAACAATATTTAAACGATGCTGGAGGTGCATGCATGTGTGGTCGGTTTCGAAATGGTCAACGGCAAAAACGGAGAGAACCGGCAACTAATAATGGATGCAGGTTCTGAAAACTGGCGGCAACGGAGTGCCGACGCAATGTGGATGATGCCAATGATGCGATGAATACTGCGACAAACAACTAATTAACACGTCGACAACGAAATAAAAGGGGAATATTCTGGAGGGTCGGTTCCGGACTGTTTCAACTCTCCTACACTAACAACAGATCTCGCCCCAAGATCTAAGAATGGAAAGGGTAAGAGAAAGAGCAAGAGCAATAGGTAAGCTTAGTTGCTTCATGACAAACTAGTGAAACCAGCGATCCTTGAAGGTTGCAAAGGGGTTGAAGAACGACATAAGGAACAAGCAAGAATTCAAACAAAACTTCAGTAGCATTTCGGTAGGAAAGAGTGCAAAATTTTATATGATGGAAGGAAATTGAAAAGATAGGCAACAATCCAACTAAATTTATTGGCAAGGAAAGAACATGATCTTGAAAACACTAGACAACGAATAAAAGAGGGCAACACAAACACAACTCCGGACCAAGAGAATCGAAACTAGGTCATTGGGAAGATAGAATGAAGAAGAAAAATGACAACTACTACCACAATTGAATTTGATAAGCATCTTACAAGAAGGATACAATGTCGTTGTTGGGAAATCAACAACAAAAGAACAAGCTTGTTGCGAACTTATGAAAACCATCTGAAATAATGAGGTGACAACCAGCCACAAACGGAAACAGAGATTGGTTGAGAACAACAAGACATGTGAAACTTCTTACACCAAGAGGACACCTTGAGAACTTGGATCATCGATAATCACCATAATAGCAACAATCTTTAGGAAAAGCTTTAGGTGAAATCTAATCCAAGATAACTCAATGAATAAACCATGGGTTAAAAAATATCTCATGATCAAAGGATTTGGTGGGTTTACATATTTCATTCTTGAAACAACTTCTCTTCGAGACTCCTCCACTAACAAGAATGCTATAATACCACCTCAAAGGATAAAGGAGGAACAATTGCACTTGAAAAAGCAAGACAACGGACACTTGAGGTTTCCAACAAGAATCTTGAAGAACACCTTGAGAAAGAATTACATACTCAACGAACCACCATGAAGAACTACTTGAAGAACACATGAATGAAAGGATGACGAAAATAATGAAGGTTGAAAGAATAAGAATATGACCTTGCAAAGATTTAGATGAAGCTTCACGAAGAGATGCTTGAGAAAACATGGAACTCTGGTAAAAAGTAGATGAACAACATAGAATAGAAAATTTATATCATGAGGGACTCCGGCAAAAGAATTGAAATCACTTTGATGAAACAAGAATAAGAATTATATTATGCTCATCCTTCATCAAGTTAAATTGATGACAAGTAACGGATTTAGCATTCCACTTTTTATTCTAAAGAGGGATAGATAAGGCACATGATACGTCCATTTTGCATCATGCTTTCATGTTGATATTTATTGCTTTTTGGGCTTTTATATTACTTGTGGTACCATATTTATGCCTTTTCTCTCTTATTTTGCAAGGTTTATTTGAAGAGGGAGAATTCAGGCAGCTGGAATTCTGGACTGGAAAAGGAGCAAATCCTAGTCCACTATTCTGCACATCTCCAAATGCCCTGAAAATTTACGTGAATTTTTCTCGATTATATAAAAAATATTGGGCGAAAGAACTAACGGACGGGGCCATCAGGGCTCCACAAGCCCTGCCACCGCCACCACTCCCCTGGTGGCGCAGGGCAAGCTTGTGGGCTGCCTGACGGCCCACTAGCTCCACCTTTTGCTATATGAAGGGTTTTGGTCCAGAAAAAATCAATCGGGAGCTTTTTCGTGGTTTTGCCGCTGCCACGAGGCGGAACTTGAGAAGATCCAATCTGGAGCTCCGGCAGGACGATCCTACCGGGGAAACTTCCCTCCCGGAGGGGGAAATCGGCGCCATCGTCATCACCAACACTCCTCTCGTCGAAGGGGAGGCATCTTCATCAACATCTTCATCAGCACCATCTCCTCTCCAATCCATAGTTCATCTTTTGTAATCAATCTCCGTTTCACGACTCCGATTGGTACTTGTAAGGTTGCTAGTAGTGTTGATTACTCTTTGTAGTTGATGCTAGTTGGAGTGCTTGGTGGAAGAGTTTATGATCAGATCCTTTATGCTATTCATTACACCTCTGATCATGATTATGATTATATTTTGTGAGTAGTTACTTTTGTTCCTGAGGACATGGGATAAGTCATGCTAATAATAGTCATGTGAATTTGATATTCGTTCGGTATTTTGATATGATGTATGTTGTTTTTCCTCTAGTGGTGTTATATGAACGTTGACTACATAACACTTCACCATATTTGGGCCTAGAGGAAGGCATTGGGAAGTAGTAAGTAGATGATGGGTTGCTGGAGTGAGAGAAGCTTAAACCCCAGTCTATGCGTTGCTTCGTGAGGGGCTGATTTGGATCCACTAGTTTAATGCTATGGTTAGACTTTGTCTTAATTCTTCTTTTGTAGTTGCGGATGCTTGCGAGAGAGGTTAATCATAAGTGGGATGCTTGTCCAAGTAAGGGCAGTACCCAAGCGCCGGTCCACCCACATATTAAACTATCAAAGTAACGAACGCGAATCATATGAACATGATGAAACTAGCATGACAGAAATTCCCGTGTGTCCTCGGGAGTGTTTTTCCTCCTATAAGACTTTGTCCAGGCTTGTCCCTTGCTACAAAAGGGATTGGGCCACTTCCTGCACCGTTTCTACTACTTGTTACTTGTTACTCTTTGCTTGCTATGTTTCACCTCGTTACACAATCACTTATTACCGCTACATTCAGTGCTTACAGTTATTAGCTTGCTGAAATCCGCTTATCAGAGCCTTCTGCTCCTCGCTGGGTTCGACACTCTTATTTATCGAAAGGAATACGATTGATCCCCTATACTTTTGGGTCATCAAGAGTCTTTTCTGGCGCCGTTGCCGGGCAGTGAAGTGCCTTTGGTAAGTGGAAATTGGTAAGGAAACATTTATATACTGTGCTGAAATTTATTGTCACTTGTCACTACGGAAACTGTTCCCTTGAGGAGTTTGTTTGGGGTATCTTCACCACGAACGGAAGCACGAGGAGTTTCTCCTCAACCTGAAGTACCTACTAAAATTATCTTTCATGAAATTCCTTCGGGTATGCTTGAGAAACTGTTGGGTAATCCTTTCACAGGAGATGGATCTTCACATCCAGACTTGCATCTAATCTATGTAGATGAAGTTTGTGGTTTATTTAAGCTTGCAGGTTTGCCCGAGGATGAGGTAAAGAAGAAAGTCATTCCTTTATCTTTGAAGGATAAGCGTTGATATGGTATAGGCTATGTGATGATACTGGATCATGGGGCTACAATCGGTTGAAATTGGAATTTCATCAAAAGTTCTATCCTATGCATTTAGTACATCATGATCGGAACTTTATTTATAACTTTTGGCCTCATGACAGGGAAAGCATAGCTCAAGCTTGGGGGAGGCTTAAATCAATGCTATATTCATGCCCCAATCATGAGCTCTCGAGAGAAATCATCACTCAAAACTTTTATGCTCGGCTTTCTCCTGAAGATCGTACCATGCTTGACACTTCTTGTGCTGGTTATTTTATGAAGAAGGATATTGCTCACAAGTGGAATTTATTGGAGAGAATCAAACACAACTCTGAAGATTGGGAGCTGGAGGAAAGTAAGGAGTCAGGTATGAATTTCCAGTTTGATTGCGTTAAATCTTTTGTTGAGACAAACACTTCTAGAGATTTTAGCACTAAGTATGGACTTGACTCTGAGATAGTAGCTTCTCTATGTGAACCTTTTGCTGCTCATGTTGATCTTCCCAAAGAGAAGTGGTTTAAATATCATCCTCATGTAGAAAGCAACATAGCCAAAACCAATCTAGTTGAGGAGAAAGTCATTGCTTTTAGTGATCCTGTTGTTCCTTGTGCTTACACTCAGAAACCACCACACCCTGCTAGGATAAAGGATTATTCTAAAGATCCAACTGTCATACGTAGGGGTTACATTAGAGCACTTGCACCCCCTGAGGAGATTAGAGTTGAACCTAGTGTTGCTATTATCAAAGATCTCTTAGCCGAAGACATAGATGGGCATGTTATCAAATTCTGTGAGGATTCCGCTAGAATTGCTAAACCTCACGCGAAAGACAAACACGGACCTGTAGTTGGCCTTCCCGTTGTTTCTGTTAAGATAGGAGATCACTTTTACCATGGTTTATGTGATATGGGAGCTAGTGTTAGTGCAATACCCCGTTCTCTATATGATGAAATCAAAGATGAGATTGCACCTTTTGAGTTAGAACCCATTAATGTCACTATTACACTAGCTAATAGAGACACTATATGCCCTTTGGGAATTGTGAGAGACGTAGAAGTCCTGTGTGGTAAGACAAAGTATCCTACTGATTTCCTCGTCCTTGGTACTGCACATGATAGCTTCGTCCCATCATATTCGGTAGACCCTTTCTCAACACTGTCAATGCTCACATTGATTGCATTAAGCAGACTGTCACAGTAAGTTTCGAGGGTGTGTCATACGAATTTAACTTCTCCAAGTTTGGAAGATAAACCCATGAAAGAGAGTCGTCTGGTAGAGATGAAATCATTGCTCTTGCCTCTATTGTCGTACCTCCTACGGATCCTTTAGAGCAATATCTGCTTGAGCATGAAAATGATATGCATATGGAGGAGACAGATGAGATAGATAAAATTGTCTTAGAACAATATCCTATTCTCAAGAATAATTTGCATGTTGAACTGCTTGGGGATCCTCCCCCACGAAAGGGTGGTCCTGTGTTCGAGCTTAAACAGATGCATGATACTCTTAAGTATGCCTATCTTGATGAGAAGGAGATATATCCTGTCATTATTAGTGCTCTCCTCTCAGAGCGCGAAGAGAAGAAGTTACTAAAAACTATGAGGAAGCACCGCGCTGCTATTGGATATACCCTTGATGATCTTAAGGGTATTAGTCCTACTCTATGTCAGCACAAGATTAAAACCGATCCTAACTTTAAACCAGTTGTTGATCATCAAAGGAGATTAAATCCTAAGATGAAAGAGGTCGTTAGAAAAGAAATATTAAAGCTTATGGAAGCGGGAATCATTTGTCCTGTTGCTCATAGTGATTGGGTAAGTCCAGTACATTGCGTACCTAAGAAGGGAGGTATCACCGTCGTTCCTAATGATAAGGATGAACTAATCCCACAAAGGATTATTATCGGCTATAGAATGGTGATAGACTTCCGGAAACTGAACAAGGCAACCAGGAAAGATCATTATCCTTTGTCGTTCATCGACCAAATGCTAGAAAGGCTATCAAAACACACACACTTCTGCTTTCTAGACGGTTATTCAGGTTTCTCGCAAATACCTGTTGCACAATCTGATCAAGAGAACACCACTTTCACCTGCCCTTTCGGTACCTTTGCCTATAGACGTATGCCTTTTGGCTTATGTAATGCACCTGCCACCTTCCAAAGATGTATGATGGCTATATTCTCTGACTTTTGTGAAAAGATCGTCGAGGTTTTCATGGATGACTTCTTCGTTTACGGGTCTTCCTTTGATGATTGCCTCAGCAACCTTGATCGAGTCTTATAGAGATGCGAAGAAACCAACCTCGTCTTGAATTGGGAGAAGTGCCACTTTATGGTTAATGAAGGTATCGTCTTAGGACACAAAATCTCTGAAAGAGGCATTGAAGTTGATAAGGCTAAGGTTGATGCAATTGAGAAAATGCCTTGCCCCACAGATATCAGAGGTATACGAAGTTTCCCAGGTCATGCTGGTTTCTATAGAAGGTTCATTAAAGACTGCTCTAAGATTTCTAGGCCTCTCACCAACCTCTTGCAGAAGGATGTTCCTTTTGTTTTTATGAGGATTGTGGGGAAGCCTTTGAAATACTTAAGAAGGCTTTGATAATCGCACCTATTGTTCAACCACCTGACTGGAACTTGCCCTTTGAAATCATGTGACGCTAGTGATTACGATGTTGGTGCTGTTCTAGGAGAAAGAGATGACAAGAAGTTGAATGTCATTCACTACGCTAGTAAAACTCTAGACAGTGCCCAAAGAAACTATGCCACTACGGAAAATGAATTTTTAGCAGTCGTGTTTGCATGTGAAAAGTTCAGATCTTACATAGTTGACTCCAAAGTCACTATTCACTCTGATCATGCTGCTATTAAGTACCTCATGGAGAAGAAGGATGCTAAGCCTAGGCTGATCAGATGGGTTCTCCTGCTACAGGAATTTGATTTGCACGTCGTTGACCGAAAGGGTGCTGATAACCCTGTAGCAGATAACTTGTCTAGGCTAGAGAATGTCCTTGATGACCCACTACCTATTGATGACAGCTTTCCTGATGATCAATTAAATGTCATCCGCACTTCACTTAGTGCATCGTGGTATGCCGATTATGCAAACTATATCGTAGCCAAATACATACCACCCAATTTCACCTATCAGCAAAAGAAGAAATTCTTCTTTGATTTGAGACACTAGTTTTGGGATGATCCTCACCTTTATAAGGAAGGAGTAGATGGTGTTATTAGACGTTGTGTGCCTGAACATGAACAGGGACAGATCCTGCAGAAGTGTCATTCCGAAGCCTACGGAGGACACCATGCTAGACATAGAACTGCCCATAAGGTATTGCAATCAGGTTTCTATTGGCCCACTCTCTTCAAGGATGCTTGTAAGTTTGTCTTGTCTTGTGACGAATGCCAAAGAATAGGGAACATTAGTAAGCGTCAGGAAATGCCTATGAACTATCCACTTGTCATTGAACCATTTGATGTCTGGGGCTTTGATTATATGGGACCCTTCCCGAGTTCCAATGGGTACACTCACATCTTAGTTGTTGTGGATTACGTTACTAAGTGGGTAGAAGTTTGCTGGAAATATGCCCTAGAGGCAATAATAAATTAGTTATTATTATATTTCTTAGTTCATGATAATCGTTTATTATCCATGCTATAATTGTATTGATTGGAAACACAATACTTGTGTGGATACATAGACAAAACACTGTCCCTAGTAAGCCTCTAGTTGACTAGCTCATTGATCAAAGATGGTCAAGGTTTCCCGGCCATAGGCAAGTGTTGTCACTTGATAACGGGATCACATCATTAGGAGAATCATGTGATGGACTAGACCCAAACTAATAGACGTAGCATGCTGATCGTGTCATTTTGTTGCTACTGTTTTCTGCGTGTCAAGTATTTGTTCCTATGACCATGAGATCATATAACTCACGGACACCGGAGGAATGCTTTGTGTGTATCAAACGTCGCAACGTAACTGGGTGACTATAAAGATGCTCTACAGGTATCTCCGAAGGTGTTCGTTGAGTTAGTATAGATCGAGACTGGGATTTGTCACTCTGTGTGACGGAGAGGTATCTCGGGGCCCACTCGGTAATACAACATCACACACAAGCCTTGCAAGCAATGTAACTTAATGTAAGTTGCGGGATCTTGTATTACGGAACGAGTGAAGAGACTTGCCGGTAAACGAGATTGAAATAGGTATGCGGATACTAACGATCGAATCTCGGGTAAGTAACATACCGAAGGACAAAGGGAATGGCATACGGGATTATATGAATCCTTGGCACTGAGGTTCAAACGATAAGATCTTCGTAGAATATGTAGGATCCAATATGGTCATCCAGGTCCCGCTATTGGATATTGACCGAGGAGTCTCTCGGTTCATGTCTACATAGTTCTCGAACCCGCAGGGTCTGCACACTTAAGGTTCGACGTTGTTTTATGCGTATTTGAGTTATATGGTTGGTTACCGAATGTTGTTCGGAGTCCCGGATGAGATCACGGATGTCACGAGGGTTTCCGGAATGGTCCGGAAACGAAGATTGATATATAGGATGACCTCATTTGGTTACCGGAAGGTTTTCGTGCATTACCGGAAAAGTTTCGGGCTCATCGTTAGTGTACCGGGAGTGCCGGGAGGGGTGCCGGGGACCATCGGGAGGGGTGTCACGCCCCAAGGGGTCTCATGGGCTATGGGAAGAGATAATCCAGCCCCTAGTGGGCTGGAATAAGTTCCCACTAAGGCCCATAAGGTTTGAGAAGGAAAAAACACAAGGTGGAAAGAGTTTCCAAGTGGGAAGGTGGAATCCTACTCCAAGTAGGATTGGAGTAGGACTCCTCCACCTCCAATTTCGGCCAAACCTTTAGGTTTTGAGGCTGCCTCCTCCCCTCCCTCCCACCTATATATACGGAGGTTTTAGGGCTGATTTGAGACGACTTTTCTCACGGCTGCCCGACCACATACCTCCATAGTTTTTCCTCTAGATCGTGTTTCTGCGGAGCTCGGGCGGAGCCCTGCTGAGACAAGATCATCACCAACCTCCGGAGCGCCGTCACGCTGCCGGAGAACTCTTCTACCTCTCCGTCTCTCTTGCTGGATCAAGAAGGCCGAGATCATCGTCGAGCTGTACGTGTGCTGAACGCGGAGGTGCCGTCCGTTCGGTACTAGATCGTGGGACTGATCGCGGGATTGTTCGCGGGGCGGATCGAGGGACGTGAGGACGTTCCACTACATCAACCGCGTTCTCTAACGCTTCTGCTGTACGATCTACAAGGGTACGTAGATCACTCATCCCCTCTCGCAGATGGACATCACCATGATAGGTCTTCGTGCGCGTAGGAAAATTTTTGTTTCCCATGCGACGTTCCCCTACAGTGGCATCATGAGCTAGGTTCATGCGTAGATGTCTTCTCGAGTAGAACACAAAAGGTTTTGTGGGCGGTGATGTGCGTTTTGCTGCCCTCCTTAGTCTTTTCTTGATTCCGCGGTATTGTTGGATTGAAGCGGCTTGGACCGACATTACTCGTACGCTTACGAGAGACTGGTTTCATCGTTACGAGTAACCCCCTTTGCTCAAAGATGACTGGCAAGTGACGGTTTCTCCAACTTTAGTTGAATCGGATTTGACCGAGGAGGTCCTTGGATGAGGTTAAATAGCAACTCATATATCTCCGTTGTGGTGTTTGCGTAAGTAAGATGCGATCCTACTAGATACCCTTGGTCACCACGTAAAACATGCAGCAACAAAATTAGAGGACGTCTAACTTGTTTTTGCAGGGTATGATTGTGATGTGATATGGCCAACGATGTGATGTGATATATTGGATGTATGAGATGATCATGTTGTAATAGAAATATCGACTTGCACGTCGATGGTACGGCAACCGGTAGGAGCCATAGGGTTGTCTTTATACTAACATATGTGCTTGCAGATGCGTTTACTATTTTGCTAGGATGTAGCTTTAGTAGTAATAGCATAAGTAGCACGACAACCCCGATGGCAACACGTTGATGGATGATCATGGTGTGTCGCCGGTGACAAGAAGATCGTGCCGGTGCTTTGGTGATGGAGATCAAGAAGCACGTGATGATGGCCATATCATGTCACTTATGAATTGCATGTGATGTTAATCCTTTTATGCACCTTATTTTGCTTAGAACGACGGTAGCATTATGAGGTGATCTCTCACTGAAATTCCAAGACGAAATTGTGTTCTCCCCGACTGTGCACCATTGCGACAGTTCTTCGTTTCGAGACACCACGTGATGATCGGGTGTGATAGACTCAACGTTCACATACAACGGGTGCAAAATAGTTGCACACGCGGAACACTCGGGTTAAGCTTGACGAGCCTAGCATGTGCAGACATGGCCTCGGAACACATGAGACCGAAAGGTCAAGCATGAATCGTATAGTTGATATGATTAGCATAGGGATGCTTACCACTGAAACTATTCTCGACTCACGTGATGATCGGACTTGAGATAGCGGATTTGGATCATGTACCACTCAAATGACTAGAGAGATGTACTTTTTGAGTGGGAGTTCTTAAGTAATATGATTAATTGAACTAATTGTCATGAATATAGTCTAATGGTCTTTGCGAATTACGATGTAGCTTGCGCTATAGCTCTACTGTTTTTATATGTTCCTAGAGAAAATTTAGTTGAAAATTGCTAGTAGCAACCTTTGCAGACTGAGTCTGTAAAACCGAGGATTGTCCTCGTTGCTACGCAGAAGGATTATGTCCTTAATGCACCACTCGGTGTGCTGCACCTCGAGCGTCGTCTGTGGATGCTATGAACATCCGACATACACGTTACTGATGACTACACGATAGTTCAGTGCAAGATACTTGATGGCTTAGAAGCAAGGCGCCGAAATCGTTGTAAAACGTCACGGAACATAAGTGATGTTCCGAAGAGATGAAATTGTGATTTCATGCTTGTCCCCTTGTTAAGAGGTACGAGACCTCCAAACAAGATTCTTTGTCCACAAAGTAAAGGAGAAAAGCTCAATCGTTGAGCGTGTGCTCAGATTGTCTGAGTACGACAATCGCTTGAATCAAGTGGGAGTTAATCTTCCAGGTGAGATAGTGATGGTTCTCCAAAGTCACTGCCACCAAGCTATGAGAGCTTCGTGATGAACTATAACATATCAAGGATAGATACTATGATCTTTTGAGCGGTTCGCGATGTTTGACACTGCGAAAGTAGAAATCAAGAAGGAGCATCAATAGTTGATGGTTTGTAAAACCACTGAGTTTCAAGAAAGGCAAGGGCTAGAAGGGATACTTCGTGAAACGGCAAAGCAGTTGCTGCACTAATGAAGAGACCCAAGATTAAACCCAAACCCGAGACTAAGTGCTTCTGTAATGAGGGGAACAGTCACTGAGGCGGAACAACTCTAGATACTTGGTAGATAAGAAGGCTGGCAAAAGTCGAAAGAAGTGTATTTGATATACATAATGTTGATGTGTACTTTACTAGTACTCCTAGTAGCATGAGGGTATTAGATACCGGTTCGGTTGCTAAGTGATGAGTAACACGAAATGAAAGCTACGACATAAACGGAGACTAGCTAAAGGCGAGGTGACGATACGTGTTGGAAGTGTTTCCAAGGTTGATATGATCAAACGTCGCACACTCCCTCTACCATCGGGATTGGTGTTAAACCTAAATAATTGTTATTTGGTGCTTGCGTTAAGCATGAACATGATTGGATCGTGTTTATTGCAATACGATTATTCATTTAAGGAGAATAATGGTTACTCTATTTTCTTGAATATTCACCTTCAATGGTTTATTGAATCTTGATCGTAGTGTCACACATGTTCATGATATTGGTGCCAAAAGATACGAGTTAATGATGATAGTACCACTTACTTGTGGCACTGCCGCTTGAGTCATGTTAGTATAAATTGCATGAAGAGGCTCCATGCTGATGGATCTTTGTACTCACCTGATTTCGAATCACTAGTGACATGCAAATCATACCACATGAGCAAGGCCTTGTTTTCATTAAGATGAAATAAGATAGTAACTTGTTGGAAGTGATACATTTTGATGTATGCAGTCCAATGGGTGCTGAGGCACGCAGTGGATATCATTATGTTCTTACTTCACTGACGATTTGAGTAGATACTAGAGTATTTACTTAATGAATCACAAGTTTGAAATATTGAAAAGTTCAATTCTGTTTCAGAGTGAAGTTCGTCGTAACAAGAGGATAAACTGTCTACGATATGATCATAGAAATGAATATCTGAGTTACGAGTTTTGGTACGCAGTTAAGACAATGTGGAAGTTATTTCGCAGTTCATGCCACCTGGAACATCATAGTGTGATGATGTGTCTGAACATCATAGCCACGCACTATTTGGTATAATACATACTATGATGTCTCTTATCGAATTACCACTATCGTTTATGGGTTATGCATTAGAGACAACCGCACTCACTTTAAATAGGGCACCACGTATTTCCGTTGAGATGACACAGTATAGACTGAGGTTTAGAGAAATCTAAACTGTCGTTTCTTGAAAGTTTGGGGTTTCGACACTTATGTGAAAAAGTTTCAGTCTGATATGCTCGAACCCAAAGCGGATAAATGCATCTTCATAGGATATCCAAAACAGTTGGGTACATCTCCTATCTCAGATCCGAAAGCAAAGTGTTTGTTTCTAGAAACGGATCCTTTCTCGAGGAAAGGTTTCTCTCGAAAGAATTGAGTGGGAGGGTAGTAGAACTTGATGAGGTCATTGAACCATCACTTCAACCAGTGTGTAGCAGGGCGCAGGAAGTTGTTCATGTGGCGCCTACACCAATTGAAGTGGAAGCTGATGATGATGATCATTGAGCTTCGAATCAAGTTACTACAAAACCTCGTAGGTCGACAAGGTCGCGTACTGCTGCAGAGTAGTACGGTAACCCTGTCTTGGAGGTCATGTTGTTGAGCAACAGTGAACCTACGAGTTATGGAGAAAGCGATGGTGGGCCCGGGTTCCGACAAATGGCTGGAAGCCATGAAATCCGAGAGAGGATCCATGTATGAAACCAAAGTGTAGACTTTGGAAGAACTACTTGATGGTCATAGGACTATTGAGTAAAGATGGATCTTTAAAATAAGACAGACGATGATGGTGATAAGTCACTATTAAGAAAAGCTCGACTTGTCGCAAAGATGTTTTCGAAAAGATCAAACAGTTGACTATGATGAGACTTTCTCACTCGTAGCGATGCTAAAAGTCTGTTAGAATTATGTTAGTTGTTGATGCATTATTTATGAAATATTGCACGTAGGATGTCAAAACATTGTTTCCTCGACGGTTTCCTTGAGCAAACATTGTATGTGATACAACCAGAAGGTTTTGTCGATCCTAAAAGATACTAGCAAGTATGCAAGCTCCAGTGATCCTTCAATGGACTGGTGCAAGCATCTCGGAGTTGGAATATACACTTTGATGAGATGATCAAGGATTTTGGGTTTGTACAAGGTTTATGAGAAACTTGTATTTCCAAAGAAGTGAGTGGGAGCACTATAGAATTTCTGATAGGTATATGTGGTTGACATATTGTGGATCAGAAGTAATGTAGAATTTCTGTAAAGCATACAAGGTTGTTTTGAAATAAGTTTTCAAAGGAGTACCTGGATTACGCTACTTGAACGTTGAGCATCAAAGATCTATGGAGATAGATCGAAAAGCACTTAACGGAAGTTTCAACAAGATGCATGCCTTGACAAGTTTTTGAAAGGAGTTCAAAATAGGTCAGCAAAGAAGGAGTTCTTGGTTGCGTTGTGAGGTGTGAATTTGAGTAAGACTCGAAACCCGACCCCGGCAGAATAAAGAGAATAGACGAAGGTCGTCTTCTATGCCTTAGCCGTAGAATCTAAAGTATGCCATGCTGTGTACCGCACCTGATGTGTGCCTTGACTCAAAGTATGTTGAGAGGTACAGAGAGTGATCCATGATTGAATCACTAGCAGCGGTCAAAATTTATCCTTAGTAACTAATGGACTAAGGAATTTTTCTCGATTATGGAGGTGGTTAAAGAGTTCGTCGTAAAGGGTTACGTCGATGCAAGCTTTGACACTAATCCGAATAACTATGAGTAGTGAAACGAATTCGTATAGTAGAGTAGATATTCTGAGTATTTCCGAATAGCACATAGTAGCAGCATCTATAAGATGACATAAAGATTTGTAAAGAACACACGGATCTGAAAGTTTCAGAACCGTTGACTAAAACCTCTCTCACGAGCAAGACGTGATCAGACCCCAGAACTATATGGGTGTTGGATTCGTTGAAATCACATGGTGATGTGAACTAGATTATTGACTCTAGTGCAAGTGGGAGACTGTTGGAAATATGCCCTAGAGGCAATAATAAATTAGTTATTATTATATTTCTTAGTTCATGATAATCGTTTATTATCCATGCTATAATTGTATTGATTGGAAACACAATACTTGTGTGGATACATAGACAAAACACTGTCCCTAGTAAGCCTCTAGTTGACTAGCTCGTTGATCAAAGATGGTCAAGGTTTCCTGGCCATAGGCAAGTGTTGTCACTTGATAACGGGATCACATCATTAGGAGAATCATGTGATGGACTAGACCCAAACTAATAGACGTAGCATGCTGATCGTGTCATTTTGTTGCTACTGTTTTCTGCGTGTCAAGTATTTGTTCCTATGACCATGAGATCATATAACTCACGGACACCGGAGGAATGCTTTGTGTGTATCAAACGTCGCAACGTAACTGGGTGACTATAAAGATGCTCTACAGGTATCTCCGAAGGTGTTCGTTGAGTTAGTATAGATCGAGACTGGGATTTGTCACTCTGTGTGACGGAGAGGTATCTCGGGGCCCACTCGGTAATACAACATCACACACAAGCCTTGCAAGCAATGTAACTTAATGTAAGTTGCGGGATCTTGTATTACGGAACGAGTAAAGAGACTTGCCGGTAAACGAGATTGAAATAGGTATGCGGATACTAACGATCGAATCTCGGGTAAGTAACATACCGAAGGACAAAGGGAATGGCATACGGGATTATATGAATCCTTGGCACTGAGGTTCAAACGATAAGATCTTCGTAGAATATGTAGGATCCAATATGGGCATCCAGGTCCCGCTATTGGATATTGACCGAGGAGTCTCTCGGGTCATGTCTACATAGTTCTCGAACCCGCAGGGTCTGCACACTTAAGGTTCGACGTTGTTTTATGCGTATTTGAGTTATATGGTTGGTTACCGAATGTTGTTCGGAGTCCCGGATGAGATCACGGATGTCACGAGGGTTTCCGGAATGGTCCGGAAACGAAGATTGATATATAGGATGACCTCATTTGGTTACCGGAAGGTTTTCGTGCATTACCGGAAAAGTTTCGGGCTCATCGGTAGTGTACCGGGAGTGCCGGGAGGGGTGCCGGGGACCATCGGGAGGGGTGTCACGCCCCAAGGGGTCTCATGGGCTATGGTAAGAGATAAACCAGCCCCTAGTGGGCTGGAATAAGTTCCCACTAAGGCCCATAAGGTTTGAGAAGGAAAAAACACAAGGTGGAAAGAGTTTCCAAGTGGGAAGGTGGAATCCTACTCCAAGTAGGATTGGAGTAGGACTCCTCCACCTCCAATTTCGGCCAAACATTTAGGTTTTGAGGCTGCCTCCTCCCCTCCCTCCCACCTATATATACGGAGGTTTTAGGGCTGATTTGAGACGACTTTTCTCACGGCTGCCCGACCACATACCTCCATAGTTTTTCCTCTAGATCGTGTTTCTGTGGAGCTCGGGCGGAGCCCTGCTGAGACAAGATCATCACCAACCTCCGGAGCGCCGTCACGCTGCCGGAGAACTCTTCTACCTCTCCGTCTCTCTTGCTGGATCAAGAAGGCCGAGATCATCGTCGAGCTGTACGTGTGCTGAACGCGGAGGTGCCGTCCGTTCGGTACTAGATCGTCGGACTGATCGCGGGATTGTTCGCGGGGCGGATCGAGGGACGTGAGGACGTTCCACTACATCAACCGCATTCTCTAACGCTTCTGCTGTACGATCTACAAGGGTACGTAGATCACTCATCCCCTCTCGTAGATGGACATCACCATGATAGGTCTTCGTGCGCGTAGGAAAATTTTTGTTTCCCATGCGACGTTCCCCTACAAAGTTATCCCCACTAAAAATGATGATCACCACACCTCTATTAAGATGCTTAAAGAAGTCATATTCCCAAGATTTGGAGTCCCTAGATACTTGATGACTGATGGCGGTTCACACTTCATTCATGGTGTTTTCCGCAAGATGCTAGCTAAGTATGATGTCAACCATAGAGTTGCATCTCCTTATCATCCTCAGTCTAGTGGTCAAGTGGAGTTGAGTAATAGGGAGATCAAGTTGATCCTACAAAAAACCGTCAATAGATCTCGAAAGAACTGGTCTAGCAAACTTGACAATGCAGTATGGGCTTATAGGACTGCTTATAAGAATCCCATGGGCATGTCACCGTATAAAATGGTTTACGGTAAGGCCTACCATTTACCTCTTGAGCTGGAACACAAAGCTTATTGGGCAATCAAAGAGCTCAACTTTGATTTCAAACTTGCCGGTGAGAAGCGGTTGTTTGATATCAGCTCGTTAGATGAATGGAGAGCCACGGCATATGACAATGCCAGGTTGTTCAAGGAAAATGTTAAGAGATGGCACGACAAACGAATACAGAAATGAGAGTTCAATGTAGGTGATTATGTCTTGCTATAAAATTCTCATTTGAGATTCTTTGCAGGCAAGTTTCTCTCTAAATGGGAAGGTCCTTCTGTTATCGAGGAAGTATATCGTTCTGGTGCCATCAAAATCAATAACACGGAAGGAAATTTTCTGAGAGTGCTAAATGGGCAAAGAATCAAGCATTACATCTCTGGTACTCCCATAAATGTTGAGACAAATATCATCAATGTCATAACTCCACAGGAGTACATAAGGGATGTTTATCAGCCTGTTTCAGACCTTGAAAACGAAGATGTATCTGTTTCGGCAAGAAATTGGACTCCGATACTTTTCCAATAGGAAATTTCTTCCGTTTTGGAATTTTTGGAAAATTAGAAAAATAAAAAGTTGTCCGGAGAGCGAACGAGGCGGCCACAAGCCCTTCCACCGCCCCCTACCCCCCTGGTGGCGGAAGGCAAGCTTGTGGGCACCTCGTGTGCCTCCCGGACTCCGTTTTCTTGCGGAGGACTCCTTCTGGCCCAGAAAAAATCAATATATAGTCGCCCGAAGGTTTTGACCTCCGTATTGCGTAGTTTCCCTTTGTTTTCGTTTCGAGCCTGTTTCTGTGGCAGATCTAGATCATCATGACTTCCCCAAACGCTCCTAAGGACAAGATCTTCGAGAAGGTCATCAATCCCTACCTCACGGAAGTGCTGAAACACCCTCAATCTATCAAGATGAGCGAGGGGATGTTGCACATCCGTGATGTTGAGGGGACTAAGAAGACCGGAAGCATGGAGACGAGGCTCGAAGCAATGGAGCAACAAGTCTTCAAGTGCCAAGGGATGATGGAGCGTGGACTCAACGCCAACCACACGATGATCACTGAGTTCACTAGCAATCACAAGATGGATGCCATTGATATTGCGAAACACCTCTCCAGGCTCTACGATAGGGTTGACCAACTTCAGGGCCAGATCTATGACCTGCAGAATCAAAACTGTGAGTATGACTACAGATTTAGATCAATAAGGTTGGCTGTAGATTTCAGGATTCCGACGACTCGTTCATCATGCCATGATAGAGCACCTATGCCTTGGAAGACGGAGGATCAGACCGCTCCAACAACACCACCATCACCACCAAAGGAAGACAACTAAGTATTGGTATGGGCAATTCCCTTGGCTTCTGCCAAGCTTGGGGGAGTTGCCCTGGTATCGTATCACCTTTATATCTTTTGCTTTTACCTTTGTTTTAGTTCTTTCCTTTTCAGTTTTTATTTCTTCTTTTAGAGGATTAAGTCTTTAGTTTTTAGTTTGAGTCTTTTGCTTTTGTCTCTCCCCCGATGTATTCAAGCTTACAAGATATATAATAAAGAGTGTCTTAGTCAAGGGCTTTGCTTTTTGCCATGATCAAAAGTATGAAAAGAACAATAGCATGAAAGATCATGAGACGATCTTATGGAAAGTGATAACTTCACTTATGACACCTATGATGATTGAAACTTGTTGAGAATAAATCAACATAGACCTCAGTCATTGTTGCAATTAATAAGAAGTAATAAGGAAAGAGAGGTTCACATATAAATATATCATCTAAGACACTTTTTACAATTGTGAGCACTCACCAAACTATTAGATGCCTAGGAGTAGATGTTGGACAAGGAAGATAACATAATGAATTGTGTTTGCTTGGTTCCAAACAATGTTATATGATTAGAGATCCCTTAGCATGTGACGATTGCTTCCACCTCATATTAGCCAAAACTCCCGCACCAAGTAGAGATACTACTTGTGCATCCATAAACCTCCAACACAGTTTTGCCATGACAGTCCACCATACCTACCTATGGATTGAATAAGATCCTTCAAGTAAGTTGTCATCGGTGCAAGCAATAAAAATTGCTCTCTAATATGTATGATCTATTAGTGTGTGGATAATAAGCTTTGTACGAACCTATGATGAGGAAGACATAAAAGCGACAGACTGCAAAATAAAGTTCTTTATCACAGGAGGCAATATAAAGTGACGTTCCTCCGCACTAAGAGGACACGCATTCAAACCTCAAAAGCGCATGACAACCTCTTCTTCCCTCTGCGAAGGGCCTATCTTGTACCTTTACTTTTTACCCTTGTAAGAGTCATGGTGATCTTTACCAATTCCCTTTTTTCCTTTGTCTTGGCTACCGTCACGTGCTTGGGAAATATCTATATTCATATATCAACTTGGAGTTTAGTACTTATGCTTTATTGTTGTTGACTTTACCCTTGAGGTAAATGGTTGGGAGGCAAAACTATAAGCCCCTATCTTCCTCTGTGTCCAGCTGAAACTTTGACACCATGAGTACGACGTGAGTTGTAACAATTGCAGAAAACAAAAGAAATGATTGAGTATGTGGGTTTGCCTTACAAGCTCTTATTTGACTCTTTCTGATGTTGTGATAAATTGCAATTGCTTCAATGACTATGGACTATTGTTGGTTACTTCTCGGTATGGTTTTTGTTTCATTCTTTGCTTTGTGAAGGAATTGTTACTTTCCCATATGAATCTTTATGATATATTGCTGTCCTATGTGTGATCATGATGACCTCATGTCCGTATTATGTTTTATCGACACCTTCGTCCCTCAATATGTGGACATGTTTATGGAACTTGGTTTTCGCGTGAGGACAAGGGAGGTCTAAGCTTGGGGGAGTTGATACGTCCTTTTTGCATCATGCTTTCATGTTGATATTTATTGCTTTTTGGGCTGTTATATTACTTGTGGTACCATATTTATGCCTTTTCTCTCTTATATTGCAAGGTTTATTTGAAGAGGGAGAATTCAGGCAGCTGGAATTCTGGACTGGAAAAGGAGCAAATCCTTGTCCACTATTCTGCACATCTCCAAATGCCCTGAAAACTTACGTGGATTTTTTCTGGATTATATAAAAAATACTGGGCGAAAGAACTACCAGAGGGGGCCACCAGGGCTCCACAAGCCCTGCCACCGCCACCACCACCCCTGGTGGCGCAGGGCAAGCTTGTGGGCTGCCTGACGGCCCACTAGCTCCCCCTTTTGCTATATGAAGGGTTTTGGTCCAGAAAAAAATCAATCGGGAATTTTTTCGTGGTTTCGCCGCCGCCACGAGGTGGAACTTGAGCAGATCCAATCTACAGCTTCGACAGGACGATCCTGTCGGGGAAACTTCCCTCCCGGAGGGGGAAATTGTCGCCATCGTCATCACCAACACTCCTCTCGTCGGAGGGGAGGCATCTTCATCAACATATTCATCAGCACCATCTCCTCTCCAATCCCTAGTTCATCTCTTGTAATCAATCTCCGTCTCACGACGCTGATTGGTACTTGTATGGTTGCTAGTAGTGTTGATTACTCTTTGTAGTTTATGCTAGGTGGATTACTCGGTGGAAGAGTTTATGTTCAGATCCTTGATGCTATTAATTACACCTCTCATCATGATTATGATTATGTTTTGTGAGTAGTTACTTTTGTTCCTCAGGACATGGGATAAGTCATGCTGATAATAGTCATGTGAATTTGATATTCGTTCTGTATTTTGATATGATGTATGTTGTTTTTCCTCTAGTGGTGTTATGTGAACGTCGACTACATAACACTTCAACATATTTGGGCCTAGAGGAAGGCATTGGGAAGTAGTAAGTAGATGATGGGTTGCTGGAGTGAGAGAAGCTTAAACCCCAGTCTATGCGTTGCTTCATGAGGGGCTGATTTGGATCCACTAGTTTAATGCTATGGTTAGACTTTGTCTTAATTATTCTTTTGTAGTTGCGGATGCTTGTGAGATAGGTTAATCATAAGTGGGATTCTTGTCCAAGTAAGGGTAGTACCCAAGCGCCGGTCCACCCACATATCAAACTATCAAAGTAACGAACGCGAATCATATGAACATGAGGAAACTAGCATGACAGAAATTCCCGTGTGTCCTTGGGAGCGTTTTTCCTCCTATAAGACTTTGTTCAGGCTTGTCCCTTGCGACAAAAGGGATTGGGCCACTTGCTGCACCGTTGCTACTACTTGTTACTTGTTACTTTTTGCTTGCTACGTTTCACCTCGCTACACAATCACTTGTTACCGCTACTATCAGTGCTTGCACTTATTAGCTTACTGAAATCCGTTTATCAGAGCATTCTGCTCCTCGTTGGGTTCGACACTCTTATTTATCGAAAAGACTACGATTGATCCCCTATACTTGTGGGTCATCAGCACACGCTTGAAGAATTCTTGGAAGAAACACCGGTAAGAATTTGGAAAGAGGGTAACACAAATGAACTGGGCTACATGAGGACAAAGAGAGCATGATTCGAGTAGAGAACACTTGAACAAGCTACAGGTAAGAATTTCAAACAAATGGGGATGCCAAGAATGAATGGAGATGCATGAGAATGAAGATATCATATTCCACGTGAGAGAGCACTTGAATCGGCACCTGAATAATTGAGATACGAACGAAGAGACAACAATTGAGAAGAATTTGAGAATGAAAGATGAAAGCTAGGAATGAAGAAATCTTCTGAGATGATGGCCTTCCGAAGATCGAGAAATGACAATAATACTAAAATGCACGAGATAGATATGGAAAGGAATTACCCATGATTGAAAACAATTAGAAATAATAGCACCAAGCTGAAATGACAATCTTCAAAAGAACGAAAAAGATTTAAGAGAACCACTTCTTCAGTCTTCTGCTATGGCAATAGACAACAGCGCCAGAGATTAACACGTTGACGGAGACTCGGCTTGCGTTGGTTTTTCCCTTGAAGAGGAAAGGGTTATGCAGCACAGGAGCAGTAAGTATTTCCCTCAGTTTGAGAACCAAGGTATCAATCAAGTAGGAGAATCTCGTCAAGTCCAGAGTACCTGCGCAAACACAAACGAGCTTGCACCCAACGCTATAAAGGGGTTGTCAATCCCTTCAAGATTGATTGCAAAGTGAGATTTGAAGGTGGAAAGTGCAACGAAGAAAAAGAGCATAGCTGAAAATATGGTGTGAAGTAGACCCGGGGGCCATAGTGTTCACTAGAGGCTTCTCTCAAAATAGCAAATATTACGGTGGGTGAACAAATTACTGTCGAGCAATGATCGAACCACGCAAAGTCATGACGATATCTAAGGCAATGATCATACATATATGCATCACGTCCGAGACAAGTAGACCGATACTTTCTGCATCTACTACTATTACTCCACACATCGAGCACTATCCAGCATGCATCTAGTGTATTGAGTTCATGACAAACAGAGTAACGCCTTAAGCAAGATGACATGATGTAGAGGGATAATCTCAAACCAATGATGAAACCCCATCTTTTTACCCTTGATGGCAACAACATGATGCATGCCTTGCTACCCCTTCTGTCACTGGGTGAGGTCACCGCACGGTATGAACCCAAAACCAAGCACTTCTCCCATTGCAAGAATCATAGATCAAGCTGGCCAAACAAAACCCACAACTCGTAGAGAATTACAAGCAGAAGAAACTCAAATAATATTCATAGATAATCTGATCATAAATCCACAATTCATCGGATCTCGACAAACACAATGCAAAAGCACATTACATCACATAGATCTCCATGAAGATCATGGAGAACTTTGTATTGAAGATCCAAGAGAGAGAAGAGGCCATCTAGCTAATAGCTATGGACCCGTAGGTCTATGGTGAACTACTCACGCATCATCGGAGAGGTCATGGTGTTGATGAAGAAGCCCTCCGTATCCGAATCCCCCCTCTGGCACGGCACCAGAACATGCCCCATATGGGATCTTGCGGAGACAGAAGCTTGCGGCGGCGGAAAAGTACTTTCGATGATCTCCTGAATTTTTCTGGGATTTTAGGGAATATATAGGCGGAAGACCTAGGGCAGAGCTGGCCCAGGGAGCCCACAAGCCTGGGAGGCACGGGCCCCCTGGCCACGGCTAGGGGGCTTGTGGGGTCCCTGGTGTCCCCCTGCCTTGGTTCTCAAGCTTCCCGATCTTCTTCTGTTTCAGAAAAAATCTTTTTGGAAGTTTCATTCCGTTTGGACTCCGTTTAAAATCCTCCTCTGAAAGGGGTCAAAAACACGGAAAAAACAGGAACTGGCACTTGGCACTGAGTTAATAAGTTAGTCCCAAAAAATATATAAAAGTCATACAAAACATCCAAAGTTTGACAAGATAATAGCATGAAACCATCAAAAATTATAGATACGTTGGAGACGTATCAAGCATCCCCAAGCTTAACTCCTTCTCGTCCTCGAGTAGGGAAGTGATAAAGACTGAATTTTTGATGTGGAATGCTACCTAGCATAGTTGTCCTTCATAAATTCTTTTGTGTGACATGAATTTTCAGATCCGTAAGATTCAAAACAATAGTTTGCTATTGACATGAAAACAATAATACTTCAAGCAAACTAGCAAGGTAATCATGAACTTTCAAAATAACAAGGCGAGAGAAAGTTATCCCTAGAAAATCATATAGTCTGGCTATGCTCCATCATCCTCACACAACTAATTTAAATCATGCACAACCTCGGTATTGGCCAAGTAATTGTTTTCGCACTCTTACTTTTTCAAACTTTTTATAACTATCACACAATACATGAGCGTGAGCCATGGATATAGCACTATAGGTGGATTTGAGTGTGGTGGTGGTTGTGAGACAAAAAAGGAGGAGATGGTCACATTGACTCGGCATATCAAAAGGCTATGGAGATGCCCATTAATAGATATCAATGTGAGTGATTAGGGATTGCCATAAAAAGGATGCACTAGAGCTATAAGTATGTGAAAGCTCAAAATGGAGAACTAGTGGGTGTGCATCCAACTTGCTTGCTCACGAAGACCTAGGGCAATTTTGAGGAAGCCCATCATTGGAATATATAAGCCAAGTTATATAATAAAGATTCCCACTAGCATATGGTGGTGACGAAACGAGAGGCTCTCAATTTTGAAGAACATGGTCCTATTATGAAGCACAAGTGTGGAAAAAGATAGTAGCATTGTCCCTTCTCTCTTTTTCTCTCTCTTTTTTTATTTGGGCTCTTGGGCCTCTTTTCCCCTTTTTTTATTTGGGCTCTTTGGCCCCTATTTTTTCCTCACATGGGACAATGCTCTAATAATGATGATCATCACACTTTTATTTACTCACAACTCAAAGCTTAGAACGATGATGACTCTATAGGAAATGCCTCCGACAGTGTACCGGGATGTGCAACGATCTAGCTTGGCGTATGACGTTGAAACGTATCGCTAGATATCTTACGATCATGCTATGGCAATATGAAAGTGACAACAAAAGTCATGAGATGGAACGGTGGGATTTGCATGGCAATATATCTCAGTATGGCTATGAAAATGCCATAGTAGGTAGGTATGGTGGCTGTTTTGAGGAAGGCATATGGTGGGTTTGTGTACCGGCAAAAGTTGCATGGCACTAGAGAGGCTAGCAATGGTGGAAGGTGAAAGTGAATATATACCATGGACTCACACTAGTCATGAAGAACTCACATACTTGTTGCGAAAGTTTTTATTAGTAATCGAAACAAAGTGCTAAACGCATACTCCTAGGGGAAGGGTTGGTAGGTGTTAACCATCGCGCGATCCCGACCTCAACACAAAGGATGACAATCAATAGATCAATTATGCTCTTACTTCCTAACATAGCGGTTCACCATACGTGCATGCTACAAGAATAACTAACTTAAACACAAGTATTTCTAGATTCACAACTCCCTACTAACATAACTCTTAATATTACGAAATCCACGTCTCAAAACTAATTGAGAGGAATCAAGACTTCTCTTTCTACTCAATCCACATGAAGATGGAGCGTTTTGTATCCTCTTTGGGTACCTATCACCTTTAGGACTACTTTCATAGCATAAGCCAACTACCAAGTCACGCACCGCCGTGACCTAAAAGATCTAAGTGAAGCACATAGAGCAAAATTATCAAGCTCAAAAGATATAAGTGAAGCATGATGAGCATTCTAGCAAAATCACGATGAGTGCATGTCTCTCTCAAAAGGTGTGCATCAAGGATGATTGTGACACAACAACAAAAAATACTCCTACGATACAAGACGCTCCAAGCAAAACACATATCATGTGGTGAATAAAAATATAGCTCCAAGTAATGTTACCGATGGATTGAAGACGAAAGAGGGGATGACTTCCCGGGGCATCCCCAAGCTTAGGATTTTTGGTGTCCTTGAATTTGGCTTGGGCTGCCTTGGGCGTCCCCAAGCTTGAGCTCTTTCCACTCCTTATCTTTTTGTCCATGAGAACATCACCCAAAACGTGAAAACTTCACAACACAAAACTTAAACAGAAACTCGTGATAACGTTAGCACCAGAAAACAAACTACCACCTCTTTAGGTACTGTAGAAATCTTGATTTCTATTTATATTGGTGTTAGATTACTGTATTCTCACTTTTCCATGGCTTGTACCCCCGATACTATCCATAGTTTCATCAAAACAAGCAACCAACTCAACAAAAACAGAATCTGTCAAAAACAGACCAGTCTATAGTAATCTGTATACTTCGTATACTTCTCGTACCGCAAAAATTCTGAAACATTACGATTGCCTGGGAAAAAGTCATATCAACCAGCATCAAAAAGAATCAACTCAAAATCTCTTTCTGAATAAAAATGAACAATAATCTCGTGAGCGAAAAGTTTCTGCCTTTTTCCAGCAGGATCAAACAACCATCACGAAGACTAGTCATAAAGGTTTTGCTTGGCTCAAACACAAAACGAAACACAAAAGACACAATCATAACATAATTATGATGTTGTGGACGCAACAAAACAGAAAGAAAAAGAAATAAATTCATTGGGTTGCCTCCCAACAAGCGCTATTGTTTAACGCCCTTAGCTAGGCATAAGGCGATAGAATCATGTATCGTCGTCTTTGGTGCTCAAACCATAAGTATCCCTAATCGTGGATTCATAAGGCAATCTTATTTTCTTTCTAGGAAAGTGCTCCATGCCCTTCTTTAAAGGAAATTGAAATCTAATATTCCCTTCCTTCATATCGATGATAGCACCGATAGTCCTTCGGAAAGGTCTACCAAGAATAATAGGGCATGTAGGATTGCAATCAATGTCAAGCACACTCAAATCCATGGGTACATAGTTCCTATTTGCAATAATAAGAACAACATTGATCCTTCCCATTGGTTTCTTGACAGTAGAATCTGCAAGATGCAAATTAAGAGAACACTCCTCAATCTCATTAAAACCCAGAACATCACATAAAGACTTTGGAATCGCGGAAACACTAGCACCCAAATCACACAAAGCATTGCATTCATAGTTTTTAATTTTGATTTTGATAGTAGGTTCCCACTCATCATGAAGCTTTGTAGGGATAGAGACTTCCAATTCAAGTTTCTCCTCAAGAGATTTTATCATAGCTTCGCTAATATGATCGGTCAAGGCCTTGTTTTGGCTATAAGCGTGTGGAGACTTTAGCATGGATTGTATCAAGGAAATGCATTCAAGCAAGGAGCAACTACCATAATTGAATTCCCTGAAATCCAAATTAGTAATTTCATTACTACTCAAAGTTTTAATATCTTCTACTCCACTTTCGATGCTTTTAGCATCAAGATAGATGGACTCCGAATCATTGGGGCGTTTTTCAACCAAAGTGGATTCATATCCAGCCCCATCATCATTAGGTTTGACACAAGAAAACAAAGATTCAATGGGAGTCACACCAAGCACTTTAAGATCTTCATGATTCTTATCACGAGAACACGCCTTTTTAAGCCATTCATGTCTAGCACGAATTTGGGCGGTTCTTTCTTTGCTCTCACTCATGGAAACACACATAGCTTTCAAAGTTTGATCCATATTGATCTTGGGAGGAGCACGTCTAACTTTAAAAGCATCAATATCACTAGACATTCTATCAACGCTCTTAGCCAAATCGTCAATTTTGAGTAGTTTTTCCTCTATGGACGCATTGAAAATCTTTTGCGAGTTGATAAACTCTTTGATATTACTCTCTAGATCAGAGGGTAATCTATTGTAATTTCCATGAGTATTGTTGTAGGAGTTGCCAAAGTTATTAGAGGGGTTACTAGGAAAAGGCCTAGGAACATAGTTTCCTCTAAAACCATTGTTGTTGCCAAAATTCTTCCTACCAACAAAATTAACGTCCAAGCTAGCGTTGCTACTCTCAATCAAGGAAGACAAGGGCATATCATTAGGATCTAAAGGAGCACTTCTACTAGCAACCAAATTCATTAACTCATCCACCTTAGCACTCAACAAGTTAATTTCTTTTATAGCGTGTACCTTCTAACTAGTACGTGACCTTTCAGTGTGCCACTGAGAGTAGTTCGTCATGATATTGTCTAGGAGTTTTGTGGCTTCTCCTAACGTTATTTCCATGAATGTTCCACCTGAGGAGGAGTCCAAGATATTTCTAGAAGCGAAATTCAAGCCAGCGTAGAAGATTTGTATAATCATCCACAGACTCAAGCCATGAGCGGGACAATTTCTAATCATCAATTTCATTTTCTCCCAAGATTGTGCAACATGTTCACGATCAAGTTGCTTAAAATTCATGATATCATTACGGAGAGAGATAATCTTAGCCGGTGGAAAATATTTTGATATATAAGCATCTTTGCACTTATCCCAAGAATCAATACTATTTTTGGGCAAAGACGAAAACCAAGTTTTTGCCCGATCTCGCAACAAGAAAGGAAAAAGCTTCAATTTAATCACATCATTATCCACATCTTTCTTATTTTGCATATCACAAAGCTCAATGAAGGTATTAAGATGGGATGCGTCATCTTCACTAGGAAGGCCGGAGAATTGCTCTTTCATAACAAGATTCAGCAAAGCGGCATTGATTTCGTATGACTCCGCACTAGTGGCGGGAGCATTCGGATTACTAATAAAATCATTATTATTAGTATTCGAGAAGTCACAAAGTTTGGTGTTTTCAGTCAAGGTGACTTCGGCAAGCAAGCAAGCACACAAGCGAACAAAGAGCAAGCGAGAGAAAAGGGCGAAAGAATAAGGCAAACGGAAAAGCGAAATATTTTTTTTGTAAATTTTTGTTTTCCAGAAGTGGGGGAGAGGAAAACGAGAGGCAAAAAAGTAAATGCAAGAGATGAGTTTGCGACACTTACTTGGATGACTTATTGACTTGATCCTCCCCGGCAACGGCGCCAGAAATTCTTCTGGTGTGGCAACAAACAACAGCGCCAAAGATTGACACGTTGACGGAGATTGGGCTTGCGTTGGTTTTTCCCTTGAAGAGGAAAGGGTCATGCAGCACAGGAGCAGTAAGTATTTCCCTCAGTTTGAGAACCAAGGTATCAATCCAGTAGGAGAATCTCGTCAAGTCCAGAGTACCTACGCAAACACAAACGAGCTTGCACCCAACGCTATAATGGGGTTGTCAACCCCTTCAAGATTGATTGCAAAGTGAGATCTGAAGGCGGAAAGTGCAACGAAGAAAAAGAGGGATCTCCCAAGATGAAGAAGCCCTCTGTATCCGAATCCCCCGTCCGGCAGGGCACCAGAACATGCTCCAGATGGGATCTTGCGGAGACAGAGGCTTGCGGCGGCGGAAAAGTACTTTCGATGATCTCCTGATTTTTTCTGGAATTTTAGGGAATATATAGGCGGAAGACCTAGGGTAGATGTGGCCCAGGGATCCCACAAGCCTGGGAGACGTGGCCCCCCTGGCCGCGGCTAGGGGGCTTGTGGGGTCCCTGGTGGCCCCCTGCCTTGGTTCTCAAGCGTCCCGATCTTCTTCTGTTTCAGGAAAAATCTTTTTGGAAGTTTCATTCCGTTTGGACTCCGTTTAAAATCCTGCTCTGAAAGGGGTCAAAAACACGGAAAAAACAGGAACTGGCACTTGACACTGAGTTAATAAGTTAGTCCCAAAAAATATATAAAAGGCATACAAAACATCCAAAGTTTGACAACATAATAGCAATAAACCATCAAAAACTATAGATACGTTGGAGACATATCATCTTCCAAGTTGAGAATGATGATGAGAACACCACCATGAATTACTGAGACACTCCGGAATGCCGAATAAGGAAAAGGTTGAGCCAATAATGAAAATAAATTTAAAGCGGTCTTGGAGAAGGGATATGACTGATGGAATACATACTTACATCAGACTCTAAAAAGAATTAGAGAACTCCGGAAAAATATTTGAAAAGCCAGGTAAGATCCTGGAAAGACGTGTGGGTTATGGGCCCACTCAAAAGAAACCACCGTTGAAATGATTGCTAAGAATGATTGATATTGCACAGGTACAAATGAAAACTTAGTGAGGTGAGAATCTCGAAATAATTGGAAGGATTGAAAACAAGAAACTTCTGAGATATCTTCAACACTCGGGATAGAATAGAGAGGGATGAATAAATAAGAGAGGCTTGAATAAGAATTTGAAAGCATTGAACAAGTGAAAAGGATTTGATGAACATGGAAAACTTGAATTGAGTCCACCGAAGAGATAACAAGAATGAAGAAAGATGAACTAGAACCTCTTAAAATCTTCACACTTAATCACCTGATACAACACAAAAGAGAAGATAGGGGAAGCATAAATGAGAAGAAAGACAGTAGGATGATAATTGAATCATTGAAGAAAAAGGGCGGGATGGCGGGGAAAACAAACACAACTTGGGAAAGCTTAGACAAACTCCAGAAAGAAATGAGGGATTGATGTTGCAAATATTTGGAAAAGATTGAATTCACTTGAAGAGAAGCACTCCGGTTGGAAAAGAAATGACATGGCAATTCCGGTTGAAAAGAATTGACATGGCAATTTGATTGAGCAAAAGAATTAGCATTTCAAGAAAAATATAAGAACACCACTTAGAAAAGAGATGAAAGCACTACTTAACATCGAAGCAACTAGAATGACCACACTACAACAAAACAAAGGATGATGATTGTAAAATAAGCCAGAACAAATTCATGATAGAGATTTCGCTCGATATGTTCATGGTAAGATTCGCACGGGCTCGATCGTACATTGGATTGTCATATTGAAATGACGCTTGAATATGCTCCCTAGGTGTAGAAAACTACATGGCTTGACAAAGCGTACTGATGACATATATCGGGACTATCCTGTGTAAAAATGACCGTGAACAAATGAATCCACTAGATGTTGAACCCCAACCTCACATCATGCGTGTGTTGGAAGATAATCCTATAAGTAACTACTTGAATTCCCACCTAAGAACTCCTAAAATATTTCTTGATTATGCAATCGGTTGTTGTTTCTGGAACATACTCAGTGTAATTAGCTGCACCTTTCCCGCAACTTTTCAAAACACAAGTGAGAAGATCTGCATGTTCATCTATGTCGGATCCTCGAAAACACAACAATACTATGTATAGCAGTACCCCCGAACTCCCTGCATCAGCACTGGGGATGCCGAGCTTATCTCGCCACTACTAGTATTGAAGCAATTTCAAACATCCTCCATCGTGAGATATTAAGAAATCTGAATGATAACGATGTGCTCAAGAATCCTGTGGAGCTCAACTCCCCAGAAGAAATCAAGTCAGACAGGAGGCACCAAGACAGAACTCCATCACATGGACATCATATAGATTCCAAAATACCCGCGTGATCATAAATGTTTTTGAGTGAGAAGAGGGGTAGAATTAAAATTCTTACGTCAAGATTCCTCACGAGAGCATAGGAGAGGAGTAAAACGATTCCTACTCTCCGATATATAACTAGACTCAAAGTAGTTTTTGTATCGACTTTAATGATATCAATAAAGCTTGTCCAAAAGACCCCATTCCCTTGCCATGCATTGATAAGATAGTAGACTCCACCGTCGGCTGTGATTTGCTTTCTTTCCTTGACGCATATTCTGGTTATCATCAGATCTTCATGGCCAAGGAAGATGAAGAGAAAACCGCATTCACCACCCAATGTGGCACATACTGCTTTAAGTGTATGCCTTCCAGGCAGCAGAGTGTTGGTTCAAAATTTGCAAGGCCCGTACAAATTGGTTTTGAGCCACAACTGCACATAAATGTGGAAGCATATATGGACTATATAGTGGTCAAAACCAAGGAGTAGGCCACGTTAATGCGAGACTTCGAGGAAACCTTTGCAAATTTGCGCAAGATCAACTTGAAGCTCAACCCTGAGGAGTGTGTGTTTGGAGTCCCACCCGGCAAGCTCCTCGGGTTCTTTGTATTGTAGTGCAGGGTTGAATCTAACCCATAGAAGCAATCGAGCAGTTGGAGGCACTGAAGCGCGTCAAGGATGTGCGTCGCTTGACGGGTTGCATTGCTGCCCTCACCAGGTTCATTTGTAAGTCTGTAGAACGCGCCCTTTCATTTTTCAAAATCTTGAAAAAGTCGGTTCCAATAAAATGGACTCCGGAAGCGGAGGCGGCACTACAAGACTTGAAGAAATACATGTCCTCAACACCGATACTAGTTGCGCCTAAGCTTCAAGAACCATTACTGCTATATTTAGTGGCAACAAATGAAGTGGTTAGTGATGCACTGGTGGCGGAGAGGGAAGGTGAGGATGAATATGCGACAACCCCCGAGTTGGCAACCGACAAGCCTGGTTCAATCGTGTCAAGCCAAGGAGCCAACAACGCAAGTATAGCGGAAGGACAGGTCAACACATGCACTGAAGAAAAATATGGTGTAGCGCCGAGTATACTTTGTGAGTTCCCTTTTGTAGGGGGGAAGATCAAGATATTCTAGAGTGTAGAAATTAATTTTTGGCCTTCTGATGGCCTCCCGGAAGTTGTGTGCTTAGTCTCATTGATGCTTTGGTTTCCCTCCAAGCTTAAAGGGTGATGTAGCACAACGACGATAAGTATTTGCCTGTGTTAAGAAACCAAGGTATCAATCCTATAGGAAGATTCACAAGACTATGTAAGCAACACGTGCACACAAATAGCAAATCCTTGCAACCTAAAGAGTGCAGGGGTTGTCAATCCCTCTTGGGTAAAGGAAGGATATATTGATAGATGCAAATAAGAGTGATAGCAAGATAATATAGATGTGAAAACAAAAGGGCAAATAAAGTAGAAATGCAAATAGCAAAGTAGAGATTGCAAATAGATGATGTGAAGTAGACCCGGGGGCCATAGGCTTCACTAGTGGCTTCTCTCGAGAAATAGCAAATGGTGGGTAGACAAATTCCTGTTGGCAAATTGATAGAAGAGCAAATAGTTATGACGATATTCAAGATAGTGATCATGTATATAGGCATCACATCCAAGATAAGTAGACCGACTTCTGCCTGTATCTACTTCTATTACTCCACACATCAACCGCTACCCAGCATGCCTCGAGTGTATTGAGTTCATGGAGAAACGGAGTAATGCTTTAAGAACGATGACATAATGTAGACAAGATTTATTCATGTTGGAATAGACCCCATCGTTTTATCCTTGAAAGAAACGATACATGCATGTCGTGTCTCTTTCTGTCACTGAGATTGAGCACAACAAGATCGAACCCATCACAAAGCACATCTTCCCATTGCAAGATAAAATATCGGAGAAGTAATACGAGGCTATGATAATGAAGCATGAATATGTTTTCATAGATCTGATCATAAACTCGCAATTCATCCGATCCCAACAAACATACAACAAAAGAAAGAGTTACATCATATGGATCTTCAAGAGACCATTGTATTGAGAAACAAAATGAGAGAGAAGCCATCTAGCTACTGCCTATGGACCCGTAAGTCTGATATGAACTACTCACGCATCACCGGAGGAGCGCTAATGAGGATGGTGAACTCCTTTGTGATCGTGTTCCTCTCCGGAATGCGCTCCAGATTGGATTTCATGGCTTTGGCATTTGCGGCGGCTGAAAAGATTTTTCGTTGACTCCTCTTGGGTTTTCTGAATATTGGGGTATTTATTGATCTCACAGGAGGTGGAGGAGGTGCCCGAGGGCCCCACTAGACACCACTCCACGCCAGGGGCCTCTGGCACGCCCTCATGTATAGTGGCCCCTCTGGGCCTCGTCTGCTACTCATTCTTGGTTCCCAAGTTTCCTTTTGGTCCGAAAAAATCTCCGTAAAGTTTCGTGGCAATTGGACCTGATCTGATATGGAATTTCTGCGAAGGAATAAAACAGCAAAAAAAGCAACTCGCACTAGGCACTATGTCAATAGGTTAGTCCCAAAAATGATATAAAGTTGCTATAAAATGATCATAAAACATCCAGGAATGATAAGATAACAACAAGAAACAATCAAAATTTATAAATTCGTTGGAGTGGTATCATTGCACCACTACTTCCAAGCGCATCACATTACCATCATCACTCTTTTCCATTGCAGCGCATCTTGAGGAATCCAGAAGCCAACGGCAAGATTGTTGAGTGGGTGTTGGAGCTGACTAGCTTTGACCTGAGCTTTGAGAGAACATCAACCATTTAGAGGAGGGTCTTGGCAGAATTCATCGCAGAATAGAGGCCAACACAAGATGAAAAAACTCCAGGGACAACCCTCCACGACAAGGAAACACCACATGAATGGTTCATGTACTTTGATGGGGCCATCTTGCTACAAGGCACCAGTGATGGTGTGCTTCTCGTCGCACCCACTGAAGAGCACCTCTAGTACGTGATCAAGATGCATTTTCTCGGGAGGTGTCAACGAACAACATAGGTGAATACGAAGGACCGCTTGCTGGCCTGCAGATAGCAGTTTATCTTGGCATTAGAAAGTTGATAGCATGGGGAGATTCAAAGCTTGTTGTACATCAAGTAAACAAGGATTATTAGAGCCCTCTGATGGAAGCATATGTCGACGAAGTGAGAAAGTTATAAGAGCATTTTGATGGTCTACAAACAGAGCACACCCCACGTGTAGAAAAAAACATTGCAAATGACGTGTCAAAACAAGTTGCTCAAAAGGAACCTGTGGAACCAGGTATCTTTGTACTTCAACTCACTCAACCATCGGTCACACCATCGGCACAACAAGCAAAGAAAAGAAAAATCTGTTCTGGCAAATACTTCCTAGTAGAGCTACCAGCCATTGCCAAGAAGGTTGTCGGAAATGATGAGACACTTGTTAGAGAGACGCAGGCTTCCGCAGGTCCAATGGCCCTTGCTATAGAAGCTAGCGCTCCCACAACAAAAGAAATGCCTTTAGTGCTTGTCGTCAAGCCACAAGCTCTGAGATGGGCAGAGCAAATTGTCCAGTACCTTCAAACAGGAAAACTCCCTGAAGAGCGGGAAGAATTTGAAAGATCGCCCAACAGTGAAGCAAGTACCAGTTTGTGGACATCACTCTATGCAAGAGAAGACCAAATGTGGTCAAATTGAAGTGCATTTCCTCAGAATATGGACAACAACTACTAGGAGAGATACATGAAGGAATTCGTGGCTCCCACATTGGGTGTAACAACCTGGAACCAACACTCCACAAGATTCCCCTTTTATTTCATTATTGTCGTGTGATTTATTTGGTTGTTGTATTCATCTTTGCATCATGTGCATCATCCTCATTGCATCAGCACTCCATTTGCATCATTTTTCAAAAAACTTGCATCCGTTAACAGTTGCCAGTTCTCTGAGTTCTTGTCATTGACCATTTCAAGACCAACCACACATGCACGCGTCGACAACATCATTTAAATATTGTTTTTAAAAGTGACTATAAAACTTTTTTGGAATGGGTCAAAAGTTAGGGCGTGGCCTTATTTTATTGTAGGTAGACCGCCTACAAAATTTCGTCGCGTTCGGAGGTCCTTTGGTACCCGAACCGTTAAGCATATAGCGACACTATAGTCGGTTTAAATCATAGATGTTTTTGGTTTTAAAAACTCTATGTCGGTGAAAACACCTCGATGACGCCTAGAGGGGGGGGTGAATAGGCTATTTAAAAACTTCTTCGGATTTGGCTTGAAACTAATGCGGAAATAAACTAAGAGGGTACTTGTCAAGCACAAATCCTAAATGCACTAGGCACTTCAACTTGTATCAACAACACGATCTACCAAGATGGACACTATACATTTACTAACAAGCACAAGTAAGTTACACAAACTTACTTGAGCTATATCACATGACAAGTAGGTGAACAACACAAGATACTAGATCACACTATATCACACGATATATTAAAGGCTGCAAGTGTGGACGTGTGGATATAGAGGGTCTGCTTGAATGGTTAATCTTGTACAAGAAATAGCCAACACAATACAATGAGCACAAACAATATGCAATGTATGTATGCTCAAGTAACACAAGTAAACCACAAGTAAGGAGTTAGGGTTAAGGATAACCAAGGTCACTGAGACGAAGATGTATCCCGATGTTCACTTCCTTGGAGGGAAGCTAGTCACCGTTAGAGAGGTGGATGTTACCACGAAGGCACACCAACGCCACGAAGGCTCACCCTATTCTCCCTTTGAGATAACACCACGAAGGCGTTTCTCAACCACTAGTGGTAAGCCTTTGAGGTGGCTTCCAAACCCTCACAAACTTTTCCAGGGGGTAATCACACGGATTGATTCCTCTCCGAGGAACTCCTACCGCCTAGGAGTCTCCAACCTCCAAGAGTAACAAGATCACGGGGAATGCTCAAAACTTGCTCAAATCTCAAATAGCTTGGGTTGAGAGGAGGATAGGGAGACGATCTATCTTTTGATTGGAACAACTGTCAAAGGGGCTCACAAATGCTCTTGGGATCTAAGATTTGGTGTGAGCAAATGTGTGTGAGGTAGAACTGTGTTCTTATGAGGATAAGGTTGTGTTGGGCAACCCTCTCACGAAGTGGGAGGGGGGTATTTATAGTGGGGAGAGAAACACAGCCGTTGGGGACACTTTAAGTTACACAGGTCCGGACGTCCGACAGTTTCCAGAAGTCCGGGCGTCCGCGAAGGGTCGGACGTCCGACAGGGGTCGGTCGTCCGAGGCCTGTAGATATCACTGAAAATACTGTGAATTAAACAGTGACCGGACGTCCGGAGAAGGCCGGAAATCCGAGTTATTCGACTCAACTTTTACTGGTGGGAGGTTCCGGATTTCCGAAAGGGGACGGACGTCCGGCCCTCGGACGTCTGGAGGGAGCCGGAAATCCGAGTTATAGGGCTCAAGTTCTTCTGGTGCAGGGCTCCGGATTTCCGAAGCAACCCTTGACCGGCCCTCGGACGTCCGGAGGGAGCTGGAAGTCCGGGTTATATGGCTCAAGTTTCTTTGGTGCATAGTTCCGGAATTTTGAAGCTGGTCGGATATCCGGGCCTCAAACGTTCGGAGGGAGCCGGAAGTCCAAGTTATATGGCTCTAATTTCTCTGGTATAGGATTCCGGATTTCCGAAGCTGTCGGTCGTCCGGCCTTCGGACGTCCGGAGGAAGCCGGATGTCCGAGGCACTGGTTCTGTTTTCAGATAACAGCAGAGCAGTGGAGATGTGGTCTGAGCAGAACAGTGGAGATGTAGTTTGAGCAAGTTCATCGCAAAGCCTGTGATCCCCTCTTAATAGTGCGGGATCCCTAAGGACTCCAGAATCATAAAAGGGGTACTGATGATCCATACTTGAGTGTATACTTTTATTCGTTCATCATCACTCCGCACCACTAACGTCAAAGGAACTGATACCTTTGAGTTAGCCCTTTCACTTGAGCTTGATGTTGTTGTTTCTTCTTGGCTCAAGTTGAAATCAAGACATGATGAAGTCTTCAAGTAGCTCTCCCATACACAATGCGGAAAGCCTAGCTTATGTATTCATCTTCATTTGTCCACCATGTGAACATCCACAAGAATCAAGCATGTAGTGCTCAGGAATGCTTATCTTCATCTTGTCCTTGTTGGCACATGAGGTTGTCCTTATCAACACACGATCATTGACAATAGTTTCAATGATATATTCGTGCTGATCCACTTGAACTTGCACACCACAATCTTGATGATGATCACCACTTGACGTCATCCTTCATGGGTTGTATGAGATCTTCCTTTTGACGCAAGCCCAATGGAAGCACACCTAACCCCCACATAGGAGTCTCACAAAGACCATGGGTTAGTACACAAACACGTAATGGACAATGGTTACCATACCATGGGATCACTTGATCCCTCTCGGTACATCTTATACGCTTTGTGTGTTGATCATCTTGATTTACTCTTTGTCTGAGATCTTGATCAACCTAGTGTTTCTATGACCATTCTTTGGATAATACCTTGAATAACATCTTGGTCATCATATAAACTCCTTGAACCCAACATATGGACTTCAAGAAGTGCCTATGGATAAATCCTATAAATACAACTTAAGGCAACCATTAGTCCATAGGAATTGTCATCAATTACCAAAACCACATATGGAGATATATGCTCTAACAATCTCCCCCATTTTGGTAATTGAAGACAACCACTTCAAGAGAGTTTATATAAGGAAATAAGCATATCCAAGCTCACACATACAAGGTAATAATGCATGCGTGCAAGATGTAAATGCATACACAATAAAAGCAAAACCCTCTAAACATATCCAAAGTAAACTCTCTAAACTTCTCCCCCATTAGCATCGATTGCCAAAATGGACAAAAAGTTTAGAAAGCCAATATAGCAGGTGGTCCTCCAAAAAGTGTGTACTTCTCAGCAAATGAGTGCAGAGAAATACACAAATACAATGATAAGTAGTTGGAGGAAGACAAACTATATTGAGGACCCAAAGATTGCAAATAAAAGGATCGTATGCCACAAAGACATACAACCAATAGAGGCAAGCAATCAAAAGATTCCAGATGAAACAAACAATTATATGGTCCTTCGAACCACATGAATTAAAGATATTATGATAAAGGCAACAGAGTGTTTTATCAAAAACTAGAGAAGCTCCCCATGATTTGTGCACTAATACGAGATTTTTGTATTTGATACAGGTGCACAAAATAGGATCGTTGCTCCCCCAAAATGAATAAAAACACACAACGAGTGCAAGAAGATAGATGAGACAATAAGAATATCAATTTCACAAAACAAATGGTTGAGCAACATGTAAAGGAAGCAACTTAAGAATAAGCTCAACCAAAGTAATGTGTCTGAGTCATGGCAAAGCACTTGAGAAGACTAAGATAAGGATGAGCATTACTCATCACATAGTCTTGATGAAATGAGATACAAAGTGCAAGACATATCATTCCTACACACACATACTAGAAAATGGGTTCACAAGCTTACTAATAAACAAAATAAGAACCAACGCTTGTGACAACCCATTGTGAAGATAGGAAGTAAGAACCTTATCAAGAGGAGGGATACTAATTGAAATGGCAAAACCCTCATCAAGACAAGCATGAGGAAAAATAATCTTCACGGCCAAAGAGTGCATCAAGATGTAGGAAAATAAGATACGCACTCAAAACAAATCTTTTCACGAAGCCACCAAAAACTGAAAAAGGAAATGTAACGATGGACGTGAAAGAAAAGAGGATATCAATTAGAGATGTAACTTCTCTTATGTGTAAAAGATTCTAAGTAGAAGACAATCATGATGATATATATCCACAAAGAAGGATATACACACAAAATGGTTACAAGAAGAACCAAACTAGATATCCAAAAAGGAAGTCATAAATATATCAATGAGATCTTTTGCTTGGAAGGATAGCACATGGCCTAATATTTTCTTATTGTATAATATGAACTTCCAACATATGAACTTCAAAGACATCCCAACTAGTAGTAAGACATCATCGTTCGGATGCTTTGAGAAAGCAACCAAGTACTACAAGAACAAATCAAGAGATTCATGCCATGATGCAACCTGGAAAAGAAAAGACAGGTTGGGTCCTTTGCAAGAAAAGAATGCATGAAGTGGATACTTGTTACCGAGACAACATTGGATTGATGTAGCAGATAGTTGTTCTTTGATCATCCTAACTTGGCTCCAATAATCACATGGTCTCAACATCTTCCTTATAGGTGAGCCGAGCATCCAATGCATCTCCAGTTGTTCCTAGAACAACAAAAACAAACAAAATGGTGCCCAAACTCATTGGGACCAAAGAGTTAGAAAACCAGCAATACATAGGACAAACTCCACATACATATGTGCATATAGATATGAATTTGAATTTCATGCACACTTTAGCCAATTTATGACAAGTTGGAGTGTCCCCTATATATTGGGTCAAAGAAGGAAAGCAAGCAAAATAAGTTGTATATAGTAGCTAGATACGCATGCTCAAGACTCTCAAGAATCAACTCAACACAAAGTTGATAGGTCACCAAAAGACAAGGTATCAAGTGATAATAAGATCCTAAAACAAAAAGAACTATCACTTGAAGGATATCAATTAAAAGATACCTCAAGGAATGAGATATCCATTGACACATGCCAAATAGAAGGCAACAAGAAACCAATTGAAGGAAAACAAACACGAGGTATCTAGTTTCCAAAAGAGAGCTAGGTTCCAACAAACCAAGCCCTCGACAAATTTTCATGATGGCACAAAGCATCATAAAGATCAAGACTTGCCTCCCATCAACACACACTTGATGGGGATCAAAAGATTTTATGATGGGTGAATAAAGAGAGTGTTCTAAAGAAAATAGGATAGCTCCCCCAAGGGACGTGCATTATATAGAATTTGCATTTAAATACAAAACGCACACGATGGGATCATCACTTTCTCTATATCTATAAAAACACTAGACATGTTAAAATAGATTCATAAGAGGCAAGGAAGACAAACGAAACACAAAATCCAATGTAAAGATGATTAGCAATTCCTATCACATGATGGGAATACCAATTGTCAAGGACAAGAAGTATTTTCGAAGTGATACTCATTTGTAGATCACAAATATATCCAAGATCATCTCTACCCATAAAACGCAAGCAAATGACACTTGTAGAGCTAACATGCCATCTAGGAAGAAGATAATTTACAATATCAACACTAAGTGGCAACACAATGTACACATTTTCTAGGTTTGTAATAAGCACATAGCATATTACTCCCCCATAATGTGATAAGCCAACATCATTAACAAGTGGAAAATTAAAACCAACAAGAGATACTTAATGGACCATATAGAATTTGAATTTATCATGAGTAGGACATACCACATAGAAAATAGATAATCTTGAAGTATCAAAACTAAGTGGTATTCCCCATGTATACACATTTATAGGATTGTGAGGTGCGCAGAGCACATCACTCCCCCACAATGGGATAATACATTAATCTCTCACAAGAGCCAACAAAAAAAATATAAACAAGATTGAAAAAGGCTCAATACAAGACTCACATGAACATGATATGCAAACCAACATACCATACTCGATTACTCAAGATAAGCAAGTTGGAAGCACAACATACACAAACGCATGCAAGGTACAAAACCACAACATGCAAAGGGGCAAGCACCTAACAATGTAAACAATTTAAGTATAAGTTACCGTAAGGAGGCACATTGGACATAAGATAGAAACTCGATAATCCAAATGACTTGGCTTGAGATAATATGAATGATGAAGACCCCTTAATTCTTCATTATGTATCCAAGTATCTAATGTCGTCCATAGTCACCAATTGATCAAGTTTGAGCTTGTTGGTCCCCAACTACGTTGGGTCCTAAGAGGTTAATCACAATAGGCTTGGCAACCCAAATGGTTCTTTTCTTGACACCATTTTGAGTACCAACAAACTTGGCAAACACATTGCCAACCTTATCCTTCCCAAGGGAATAGGTATCATCAATAGTGATTGGGTTGGATAAGTTACCTCTCGTGCAAGACGAAGTGACGTGACCCTTCTCACAACATAAGTAGCAACATCTACCCTTTGTTTTCTTCCCAGTTGATTTCTCACCTTGGGGAGTGTTGGCTTGGGTCTTATTGGGAAGAGGCCTTCCTTCAACTTGTAGTTGAATATGTGATTGAGTTTGTGGCCGCTTCCCTTGTTGCTTGTGACTTTGAGACTTTGTCTTTAGAGGGAAAGATCTAACATGGTGCCCTTTAACTTTGCACTTGAAGCAAATGATTTTGGCCGAATTCTTGACTTGTCTAGGCCCCTCTTGTTCTTGTTTGAGTTTACTCCAACATCATTTTTGTCATTCGGAGATGTTTGCTCACACAGGACGTTGTTGAGTGTGGACATCCCTTCATGACACTGTTCCAAGTCTTTCTTCAAAGAAGTGACTTGGGCCTTGAGCTCTTCGATTTCCTCTTCACGGTTAGTATCAATGCAAGTACTAGAGGAAGTGTAAGCTTCGATGTTAGAGCAACAAGGCAATGAAAGTAATTCATTACACGAGGTAGCAACATTATGAGTAGACAAATTACGAGGACTAGCACATGGAAATATAACACTTTGACTAGAAGTAGTGCCATTGTCCACATGAGGCTCACTTGATGTTACCTTCGTGATGATAGCCTCATGAGCTAACTTTTGCACATTATGGGATATTAGAAGATCGGCATGAGAGCTTGTGAGCATTACATGGTTTTCTTCCAACTTCCCATAATTGCTGGTTAGTAAATCAAGTTGAGCACGTAGCTCAACATTCTCCTTCAATGTTGATACTTCAAAAGAGATAGGGTTAGATGTACAAGTATCATCAACAATATGAGAGGAGTAAGTAGCGATTAGAGACTTCTCATGAGTAGATTGAAGCTCCTCAAATATCTTAGAGGTTTTGACGAGCTCTCCCTTGACATTCTTGCATTCAAGGAGAAGGACCTCAAAATCCCTTCTAAGTTTATCCTGACCAACTTCAATCTCTACATGCTTGATGACTCTTCTCAAGTTCATGTTCAAGTTGTTCACTTTTAGCTTGTTCATGATTAAGTGAATCATTACAATTTTCAAAGTAAGCAAGAACATCTTGGAACCTTTGAAGAGCGTTATTTTTAGCTTTATGAAGAATTTTACTGATCACATAGATATTTTCAGTCAAGTCATCATCATCATCCTCATCGCGAATATCATCGTTATTTCACAGGGAAGATGATACCTCATTATTACCTCTTGCCATGAGGCTCATGTGAACTGGAAGAGTTGATGATGATTCTTTTGGTGAATCAGATTCTTCATTAGTCAAAAGTACTTCATATTTCTTGATTTCCCCTAAATGATTAGTCATAGAGCAACCAGGGAGAAACAAGATATTTTGATCAAGAGGACACGAGGAAGCAGGCATATCACCACAAACATTTGTCGAGGGATCTTTAGGTGAAATGCATGACCTATCAGCACAATAATTTACACTATGTGTGGTGCTAGATATGCTCGTGTCCATAGAGGCTATGTCATTTTCATCAACATATATTTCTTCACTCACCATGTCATTACCTTGTGAGATTGAAGAGATGCTGAGGTGTGCAAGGAATCGGATATGGAAGTAGTGGTGGACTCTTTAAGATCGAAAAGAGTGAAGAGCTCATGCACCAAATCCTTTATCATAATACTTTCTTCATCAAGATTGGACCCACCATATATATCTTCAAGTTTAGTCCAAACTTCATGAGATGACTTGCAAGTCGAGATAGACTTAAACACTTCAGGACTTATGGTTCGATGAATGGTAAGAAAAGCCTCACAATCAAGATACATTTCATTTGTAGATGAAGATGCATCATCCCTTTTGTTGGCAATCCCTACAAGAACAATTCATAAAGTATTTGGGCCCATGGCCTGAAAGTGATGAAGCATACGAATTCTCCATAGGGTATAATTTGTGCCATCAAAGTCAAAGATGCCATTGTGCACTAATCCAATAGTCGACATCGATACTCTATAGGTCGTGAAACCTAATTAAAGAGAGAACTAGCTCTGATACCAATTGAAAAGACCTCGATGACGCCTAGAGGGGGGGTGAATAGGCTATTTAAAAACTTCTTCGGATTTGGCTTGAAACTAATGCGGAAATAAACTAAGAGGGTACTTGTCAAGCACAAATCCTAAATGCACTAGGCACTTCAACTTGTATCAACAACACGATCTACCAAGATGGACACTATATAGTTACTAACAAGCACAAGTAAGTTACACAAACTTACTTGAGCTATATCACACGACAAGTAGGTGAACAACACAAGATACTAGATCACATTATATCACACGATATATTAAAGGCTGCAAGTATGGACGTGTGGATATAGAGGGTATGCCTGAATGGTTAATCTTGTACAATAAATAGCCAACACAATATAACGATCACAAACAATATGCAATGTATGTATGCTCAAGTAACACAAGTAAACCACAAGTAAGGAGTTAGGGCTAAGGATAACCAAGGTCACTGAGACGAAGATGTATCCCGATGTTGACTTCCTTGGAGGGAAGCTAGTCACCGTTAGAGAGGTGGATGTTACCACGAAGGCACACCAACGCCACGAAGGCTCACCCTATTCTCCCTTTGAGATAACACCACGAAGGCGTTTCTCAACCACTAGTGGTAAGCCTTTGAGGTGGCTTCCAAACCCTCACAAACTTTTCCAGGGGTAATCACACGGATTGATTCCTCTCCGAAGAACTCCTACCGCCTAGGAGTCTCCAACCTCCAAGAGTAACAAGATCATGGGGAATGCTGAAAACTTGCTCAAATCTCAAATAGCTTGGGTTGAGAGGAGCAGAGGGAGACGATCTATCTTTTGATTGGAACAACTCTCAAAGGGGCTCACAAATGCTCTTGGGATCTAAGATTTGGTGTGAGCAAATGTGTGTGAGGTAGAAGTGTGTTCTTATGAGGATAAGGCTTTGTTGGGCAACCCTCTCACGAAGTCGGAGGGGGGTATTTATAGTGGGGAGTGAAAATCAGCCTTTGGGGAAACTTTAAGTCACACAGGGTCCGGACGTCCGACAGTTTCCGGAAGTCCGGGCGTCCGCGAAGGGTCGGACGTCCGACAGGGGTCGGTCGTCCGAGGCCTGTAGATATCACTGAAAATACTATGAATTGAACAGTGACCGGACGTCCGGAGAAGGCCGGAAATCCGAGTTATTCGACTCAAGTTCTACTGGTGGGAGGTTCCGGATTTCCGAAAGGGGACGGACGTCCGGCCCTCGGACATTCGGAGGGAGCCGAAAATCCGAGTTATAGGGCTCAAGTTCTTCTGGTGCAGGGCTCCGGATTTCTGAAGCCTGTGGGTCGTCCGACCCTTGACTGGCCCTCGGACGTCTGGAGGGAGCCGGAAGTCCGGGTTATATGGCTCAAGTTTCTCTGGTGCATAGTTCCGGAATTCCGAAGCTGGTCGGATATCCGGGCCTCGAACGTTCGGAGGGAGCCGGAAGTCCGAGTTATATGGCTCTAATTTCTCTGGTATAGGATTCCGGATTTCCGAAGCTGTCGGTCGTCCGGCCCTCGGACGTCCGGAGGAAGCCGGATGTCCGAGGCACTGGTTCTGTTTTCAGATAACAGCAGAGCAGTGGAGATGTGGTCTGAGCAGAACAGTGGAGATGTAGTTTGAGCAAGTTCATCGCAAAGCCTGTGATCCCCTCTTAATAGTGCGGGATCCCTAAGGACTCAAGAATCATAAAAGGGGTACTGATGATCCATACTTGAGTGTATACTTTCATTCGTTCATCAGCACTCCGCACCACTAACGTCAAAGGAACTGATACCTTTGAGTTAGCCCTTTCACTTGAGCTTGATGTTGTTGTTTCTTCTTGGCTCAAGTTGAAAGCAAGGCATGATGAAGTCTTCAAGTAGCTCTCCCATACACAATGCGGAAAGCCTAGCTTATGTATTCATCTTCATTTGTCCACCATGTGAACATCCACAAGAATCAAGCATGTAGTGCTCAGGAATGCTTATCTTGATCTTGTCCTTGTTAGCACATGAGGTTGTCCTTATCAACACATGATCATTGACAATAGTTTCAATGATATATTCATGCTGATCCACTTGGACTTGCACACCACAATCTTGATGACGATCACCACTTGACGTCATCCTTCATGGGTTGTATGAGATCTTCCTTTTGACGCAAGCCCAATGGAAGCACACCTAACCCCCACATAGGAGTCTCACAAAGACCATGGGTTAGTACACAAACACGTAATGGACAATGCTTACCATACCATGGGATCACTTGATCCCTCTCGGTACATCTTATACGCTTTGTGTGTTGATCATCTTGATTTACTCTTTGTCTGAGATCTTGATCAACCTAGTGTTTCTATGACCATTCTTTGGATAATACATTGAATAACATCTTGGTCATCATATAAACTCCTTGAACCCAACATATGGACTTCAAGAAGTGCCTATGGACAAATCCTATAAATATAACTTAAGGCAACCATTAATCCATAGGAATTGTGATCAATTACCAAGACCACATATGGAGATATATGCTCTAACAGTCGGGCCACCAAAACTCCCCTCTCATCTCATCCCAACCCCTCTCCACAGCCCACTACCCTAGCCAGCCTAACCCCATGACCAGAGCCGTCCGATCACGATCGGAGGGCTCAAATCAGTGCCAAACCCCCCTCCCAAACCTTGGTTACCCCAGCCCATATATAGAAGTTACCCAACCCCGTTGCCCAAACCCTAGCCTAGCCCTCCACCTACCTCCAACCAGCGTGTCTTGAAATATGCACCTTCCCACCCGCTGGTCCACCTCGAGTCGGCCCACCTCTCCGGCCTCCTCCGGCCTGTCAGGCCTGCTCCACCGACTAACCCAATTGGCCCATGGGTGAGAAATACATCCCCCTCTCTCTGTTATGTGACGCTCAGTGCCCTAGATAGCTATCCAACGCTCAGCGCCTGTTTTAGATTCGGCCCATTTTTTCGTGTGTAGGACTTTATCCAATTATCAAGGACTACAAATTTGCCATGATTAAAAATGCCAATAATTAAATAACCGTGCATCATATGTAAAAACTATAGATATGTAAACTCTTAAAATTTTGTCTAGATTATCAATATCCCACTTTCATCCACGTTAAAAATGTTTAACTTGTTGTTTTCACGTTTTTGCATAGATGCAATAATCTTGCATAATTGTTGTGTCATTTTTTTCAAAGTAAGTACCCACATGTTATATATGATTTTGGGGTAGGGAAATTCATAGAATCCATTTTTGGAATTAGTTTTGTCATTTGAGTAAGTTTGTGTGTATGAATATTTTGTTGTGATGCCCTTTTGTTATTTTTATGAGATTTAATCCATGCATTTTATGATTTTTTGTTGGACTTGAGGTGTGCCCTTTGTGATGTGTACTAGACCCTGGTATTTTTTTCCTTGAAAAAACATGTTTAGATGTTATTTTCTTGCTGCCAACATGCCACAAAAATGTTGTTGTTTGTAGGGTCAACATAATTTAAAGTTTGAGAATGTGATTATTTCAGAATGACATGTTGTGTTGATGCTAGCTATGATTATGTGCATAATTAGACCAAGATAGTATGGAACGAACTGAAGTGAATCATGCCTTCTACCATGGTGTAAATTTTGGTGCCATTATATGTCCTATAGAATATGTTTTTCTTGTTGTCAATATGGCCTCATGATAAAAACTACACTGTTAAAACGGTGGTTTTCACTATGTCTGAAACTGTGTCCAAGTAGCCATATTGTGCTCTTATTTCCTACTTATCCATGCTTCTTTTCAATTGCTTTTATGAGTTGAATTGTTTTGCATCATGTCAACTACCTCCCCATGTCTTGTTTGTGCAATTTGGATTCCAGTAGCTTCTTGTTTTGATGTGTGCAAAATGCCATATTGTTGTTTTTGGTAGATTATCACTATAACTTGTGTTGCTTGTATTTGTTGAACCGTTCCTCCATTTTGAACATGCATATATGAAACTTCCTTAGAATTTCATGCAGTTTCATATTATCTTTATGCATCCATGATTTGGGATGTTTGTGGTTTTCATTTGCATACATTTTGCATTCATGACATATTATCTTTTGTTGGTCATATCTTTTATACCGTAACTCCGTTCTAGATGATCCATACATGTAAATAGACTAGAATGATGTATAGAATTACATGATGCAATTTGTTTCCCCTTTTAACAACTATAAAACATGTTTAGTTCAGATCTGGACCAATTTCGAAATTAAAATGTGTTTAGTTCAGATCTGAATCAACTATAAACTATTAAAGTTGTTTCCGACCTCATTCAATATGCCTATATAGTGTAATTTATTTATGCTTCACTTGTTTCCATGTTTAAAAACATTTCACATTATCATGTACCTAAACGGGAGTAACTAAGTAATTCTAATGTGGAGTTTTGTCAATATCACTACTCGAATCAAGGAATTTGCCATGTGCCTAATCTTTGCCGTCTGCTGGCTGATCGCAAAGAGACTCTTTGCCGTCAGCTGCCAACAAACGGACGGCAAAGAGCTTGCTCATGGCAAAGATATTTTTTGCCATCAGTTCGTTCTTTGCCGTCTACTCGCGGATGACAAAGATGGACCACGCGTACAGTAAAGAACTGGATAATGGCAAAGAAGGACAACGCAGATGGCAAAGAATCACCGCAGCTCGAGTCGTCCCCTCTGTTGTTAGGTGTTTCTTTGCTATCCGCTGCAACCCTCTTTGCCGTCTGCCTCAACCTCTTTGCAGCCAGCTGGATCCCCAGGAGGATGACAAAGGGGACGACCACTAATGGCTGCAAACCCTATCTCCCCACCACCTCATCTGCCCTTGCCGATCCCAACTCTCTCTACCTCTCCTCCCTGCGCCGCCCCACCACCACCACCGGACCGCCCGCTCCCCCGTGTCGTCCCCCTCCCCGCTCCGGCCCCTCCCTGGGTCGCCCCCTCCCTACGTCACCCCACTACCGTGTCGCCCCTCCCCGTGCTGCCCCCCTTCCCACGCCCCTCCCCCATGTCGCCCCCTCCCCGCGGCTCCCCCACTTCCGACACCGCGCCCCACCACCACCGCGTCGTCCCCTCCACCGTCCCTAGGTGAGTTTTTTTTATTTTTTATTGTTTAGGTTTAGGGTAATTAGTGTTTGGTTTAGGTTAGTGGTTGGATTAGGTTTAGGTTTTGTCGGGACCCCGATCCTGAGTCATAAGAACCTATCCTGTAACACATCACATCACTTTGCGGCCTCACGCACGGTAAACTCCACGGCTGCCACCTTACCTTGGCCGGGACCGTTTGCGTCTTTTGGCTCACGTATATGAATATGTTGCTAGCATTCATACGACAAAGAACCCGGGTCGACATGACTAATTATAAACCCCAGCGGTACAACCGTACAGGGACAGGCATACATAACCCAACAAAGCAGGTGTCGGTCATCAGCGTGTGTAGACGAGTCGTAGCAAGCTACAAGGACTCCATTACATCGCGTGACATTTCCCCGAGGGGACAGACACAGCAGCAAAGAAGGATACATGCCGGTCAATCAATGTGTTCCGAGCAGTAGCAGGCTACCAAGGATCGATGGAAGCACAAAGAGGCATTTCCCTGTAAAGAGTACTACTAAAGGCAAACAACTAGGTGTGGAATCCCACACATATAATGCATTTCAAACATACACACATTATGCACGATATGTGTAGATACAACATGGCATCACAACATAACTCTATGACTCAAGCATTTATTAAAGACTCATAAGAGTCAACATAATATGATATTACAAACAGGGGTCTCGTGACCCGACACTCAAGTCATACAAACAACAAGCGGAAGCAATTCATGTCTGGGTACAGACATCTACTAAAAGTGGCTGGAAGAGCCTGAAAAGCTACTACGACCCTACCAAAGGAGCCAGACCTCTGTCTGGGATTCCCAAGCTATTCCGGTCAACATCGAACATGTCACGTAGAAACCTTTAATGAGACTAAATCTTCTCTGCAAAACATAAATAAAGCAACCGTGAGTACAAAGGTACTCAGCAAGACTTACATTAGAACTATCTACATATGCATCATGTTTCAATGGAAGGATTGTGTGGTTTGATTGCAGCAAGCCAGCTTTGACTCTTGGCTAACCTGTACTACGACTACAAGTTCTTTCTTTGAGGTGGGATAGCGCACACGAGTCCACATATTCACCAATTCAATACCCTACTATGGATCCACTCTCGTCTCCCTACGAGAAGGCCTTCCATAGCACTCACACTTATCTTGCATGTTTTAGAGTATCCATTTAAATTGTCTATGTACCACGTAATGTTTCCAAGTAGTCCATAACCGAGGACGCGGCTATTCGAACAGATTGAATCACCCTGCAGGGGTATACTTCTTCACACACGCTCCCACCACTTATCACCATATGCACGTCATGCATCTCGGCAACCTTCAAGCGGAAGCACTGGCGTGCGTGTCGGCCACGACCGTTAACCACACAAGACCCTAGTCCAGGTTTATCGCTTATTTGAGACTGAACCCGCAAGGAAGTCCGGCCGAGGTTTCCTCTACGGCCCCAAACGATGCGCGCAGGGTTCCCAAGCCCACCATTCGGGTGCCACTTGGTACACCGTGCCACCGTGTATCTACCGTAGTGAAGCCTACCCCGTCGGGCAGAGCTAAACACAGCCGCCAACACTTTTCCTACAAACACCAGAAACTAATTGCAACTCCTGGACAGAGATCTAGGAAATTAATAAGCCGAGCGGGGTTATATTTCAGGGCCCAATGCATGGTAGTATCTTGTCTTGGATAACACACACAGAACTCAGTTCTGAAGGACGGTCCCAATAAGACAACCCACCATGTACTCCTACATGGCCTCTCATCGCTACCTTTACCAAATCATATTCACACCTTTACTCTCACACTGTAGGACATGAACACAACCATTCCGATTCATCATCCAGACGGATCAGACCCGACACGACTCTAAGCATAGCAGGCATTGTAAACAAGCATGGATGAGTAAGCACAACAAGGCTCAAGCAGCTGCTACTCATGCTAAGTGGTTTCAACTATTTACTATGACAAAATCAGGTCATGCAGAGGAATGGGTTCAACTACCGATAACATGTACAGTTGAATCGTGTTTGTCCTAATGTAGTATAAGAGAGCAGGAGCGAGAGGGTGGGTTTATATCAATATGCTCAAGGGGGGTTTGATTGCCTGACACGTCTGAAGATAGCAATGAGTTTTCATCAATGTCAATGATCACATCGTCGGAAACATCGTTTAGCGAGGGGGAACAACACCGGCAAACAAGAAAGAACAACAATTACTTCACAGGAATGCAACACTATGATGCATGCTCAAGACATGAAATGAAAGGTGGCAGGGCTAATGTGGCTATCATTTCTTAAGTCGAAGTTGGTTTGAATTAGGATTCAAACATCACTTCAAGCCAGTTATTGTTCCGGGTACCCTTTTAATTGATTCGACCTGATGCTCATAACAAATTGTTTCAACATATATGGAGTTAGTATTTTGAGGTACTGATTTGCATTGACCAATGTTTGAGCATAGTAATTGAAGTGGAATTCAAATAAGTATCAATTTCCAACTCCAAACTATTTATTAAATTTACCTATTCATCATTTTGCCTATTTGGTGTTGTTAAATTTTTCAAACATGCATGAAAATGCCATAATCAGATTCCTTGGATTTTTCTGATACTTTTTCATATATAAATCATTTTTATCCGAGTTATATTTTAATTTCTATGATTTTTACAAGTCTTAGGTATTTTCTGGAATAATTTTATAATTGAAAATCAATTACTGCATCAGCACTGCATCAGCATTGCGTCAGCAGTCAACTGCACCCGGGCCAGGTCAAACCTAATGTGTGGGGGCCACACGTCAGTGAGCCAGGGCTTAATCCCGCGTTGACCCGCACTAATGGGAGTTTGACCCACGCGTGGGGTCCTTTGTCAGTGGCTCTAGGGGGGGGGTTAGCTTGCTAACGACTGGCCACGTCGGCCCCCACCGAAGGGTGGTCGCCGGCGACCATAGTCGCGGCGGAGGGCTCGCCGGAGTGGCGCTAAAACGCGCTACACGACGCCAAATCGGGCGCGGCTTGCGGCTAATCAAAGCTGGCGAAGCAGCTCGTCTTCTAGGGGTAGCAGGAGGGATTGAAGATGGCCGGAGGGACACCGGCGACGAGCGCGCGCGGCAGCCGAAAGTTGGGCTCGTCGGGGAGGAGCTCAGGGGGATGCCATCGCGCAGGAAAGAGAGGGGAAAGGAGCAGGGGCTCACGGCGGCTCCATTTCTGGCATCGGCGACGAAGGAGAGGCTTGGAGCAGGCCGAATCGACGGCGGCAGATCCGGTGACCGGAGATGGAAACGACGACACAGCTGCAGCGACAGAGGACCTCAGCCCTTCTGGCTTCATTCATAGGACGAAGAGGAACACGGCGGAGCTTCTGAGCCTCCCAGGTAGGCCGGAGGGGGGGGGGTTGCCGGGGTAGCAGTGAGCAACGGCGGCGAGCTTGCTCGATGGTCGCAGAGAGGGAGCTAGGGGAGAGGAGAGACGCGTGTGAGGAGAGGAAAGAGAGGAGGGCACCTCGGGGCTTCTCAGCATGAGGAGATAGGGTCGGAGGGGGGTGCCTCCAGCGCGAAGCAGGAGGTGGCCGTCGGCGAGCGTGCGGCCGACACCTCTCCTGCACATTGGCGGGAGGAGGGAGAAGACCTCCTCGCCCTTGGTGGGCTGGGCCAGCCAGTAGCGCAGGATAGGTAATATTTTTATCTTTTCCTTTTTACTCTTTCTGTTTGATATTTCTGACATTTCTTTTATATGTTTTGGCTCCAACTAATTTAAAGAAAATAGGTAAACAACTCTGGGGTGTTATTTGGAATATTTCCAACCCCATGTGATGTTTTCAACATTTTATAAAACTAGGAGGTATTTGAAATCAATTAATTAATTGATTTCAGTGGCTTGTGAGTTTAAAATAAAATGCCAAAAGTATTTTGAAAATATATATCACCCCTGATATTTTCATTCCAACATTTATCAAAAATGATGGACTTTTATGAAAACCATTTTGGTTCATTGATTTGTCACCACTTTTGAATTGTTTTGCATATAGAGTTGCTAGGGTTTTGTTTTGAATATGGACTATGTTGGAGTTTTGCTTTGATTTCACTTCTTTCTTGGGTTCAATTCATTTTCTTAGAATGCAAAGAAAGAAAACATGAGCTCAAACTTGCTAAGCTCTACTAGGGATTTCAGGGATGTGACAGGTTTAGATCTAGATAATTAGAAGAAGAAGAAGAAAGGTGAAAAAAATAAGAACAAAAGAATAATTATTAAGTAGAAGAAGAGGATAAAGGAAACAAAGAAAAGGAGGAAGAAGAAGAATAAGAAGAGGAGGAGAAGAAGAAGAAGAAGAAAAAGAAGAGAAGAGGAAGAAGAAGAAGAGGAGGAGGAGGATGTCACATCCTTAACCCTTAAGCAAGTTAGTCTTGTGCTCATGTCTTCTTTGCATTTGCATCTAAGATTTTCCAACAAGAACAAAGAAAGAGGTGAGGGAAAAACTCAAACCATAGTCACTTCTTTAAACAAAGGAAATCTCAAACTAGTTAAAATAAATGAACCCAAAATGGCCTCAAGAAAAGTTCAGACTTTCTTATAAATCATGAAAGTAAATGAGCATTGGAGAAAACTATTTTCTTGACACTTTAGGCATTTTAAATAAATGCAAAAGCTACTGGTTTCATGTTTTAAATTTGAAAACAGAAACTTTAAATTTTCAAAAATGTTGAAAACTTTGGAAATGGTTGGGAATATTATAACAAATATTCAGGTGTGTTTAAAATAGTTTTTACAACCATTTTGGAGCTGAAATAAATTGCAAAACAATAGTTAGCAAAACAGAAACAAAAATAGAAAAGAAAGAAGAGAAAGAAAACCTTACCTGTCGCCTGAGGAGGCCCAGCCCACCAGGGGCAGGGTCGTCTTCTTCCTCTGCCTTCTGGCAGAGGGGAGATCAACCACGGCGGCCCCCTCCACCTCCTGCTTCGCCGTGGCGAGCTCCAGAGCCCTCGGGACAGCGCGACAACGGGGTTATCCTCCCCGAGGCTACTCTATTCATTCCCAGCGTTAGCTCTCTCCCTCCTCCCGGATCTCTCCTTTCCCTTCTGCCGCCATTGGAGCCGAGCAAAGCTCGAGCTGCCCGTGCCCCTAGCCTTAGCATCCTCTTGCTGAGCACGCCGTTAGCTCCGCCTCGTCGGTCCGGTCATCCCTGCGGAAGCCGAAGTCTTCCCGAGATCTGCATCGCCCCAACGCCATCGTCTTCCACCTCCGGCCGCCGGAACTCTCCCGTCGATTCGCTCCCTCCGGCGCACCCCCGAGCCCTACAACAACACCATCGGAACCGCCGTGAGCTTGTCTTCGTTTCCCCTCTCACCCCACGCTCTTCCGTGCACCATAGCCCCGTTCCCCACCAAGGCCGAGAGCTCCTCGCCGCCGGTCATGTCGTCGCCGTCACTGTGGTGTCTGTTCCACGCGCTCGAGCTAGGGATCGAGCTCCTGGAGCCTCCAGGAGTGTGATGAGTCCATAAGCTATCCTCCCCGTGCCCTAGAGCCATCAATCGCGGGAGGCCGAGCTTCGGCCGACGCTTCGGCTCGTCGCCGGCGCCTCTCCCGGCGACCCTAGCCTCCCTGATGCCCCCGCTAGATGCGGCGTTGCACTAGCTACCCGTAGCTCCTTTCTGCGCCCAAAACCGACGGCCGATGCGCTGTCTAGCTCTCTCCGGCGAGCCCTCCGCCGCGCCCGTGGTCGCCGCCGGCCATACTCCGGTGGGGGCCGACGTGGCCAAGTTAACCCAGCAGCTTAGGGGCTTAATCACTCGCTGACAGTGGGCCCAAGGCCAAGTCAACATAGTTAAGGGACTGGTCAGCGCGGGATTAGTCCCAGAGAGGCTGACCAGTGGGTCCCCCCTGTCAGGTTTGACCTGAACAGGTCGGCTGACCTGCTGACTTCAGGCTGATGCAATAAAGAGAATTTCCAGTATAGAAATAATTCCAGGAAATTGCTAAAACTTGTAAAAATCATAGAAATTAATCTGTAACTCCAATGAAAATAATTTATATATGAAAAAGTATCAGAAAAATTGAAGGATTCTGAATATGCTATTTTCAACCATGTTTGAAAAAGTTACAGGACCCTAACATGTAGAGTAAGGAATAATTCAATTCTTATAATTACTTTTTAAATGGAATTTGGAAAATATTCAAATTTCATTATGAATGCCATGATCACACACTGTCCTAATTACAAATCAGTACCTTAGCATGACATCTCATGCATGCTAACATCAAGTTGATCTGAGCATCAGGTCGAATCAATTAAACCGGTATCCGAGACTACCTCGTTTGAATTGATATTCGAATGTGATTCAAATCAACTCTAAACCTAATACATATTGATTATAATAACTTATCACCTTGCATTCTCATGCCATGCTCATGCATCATTTTGATTGCATATGATTGTTATTGAATGTTGCCATTCATTTCGGTAGGCTCCGCACCCCCGGATTCCACCGAATATCCGTCTGACGGATATCATCCCTCCTCTGAGCAACAAGGCAAGCAACCCTTTTGATCATCCCGATAATTCCCATGTTCTTGCTCCTGCACTTATTTATTGCATTAGGATCAAATGCTACAACTGCTTTTGCCACGTTAGTTGAACCCACTTCCTTTGCATGACCTAACCTTGTCACAGTAAATAGCCGAACCTTGCAACCTAGCATACCTGGTAGTTGCCTGAGCTATGATGTGCCTTATCCTGCTATGCATGCTATGCTTAGAGTTGTGTATGGTCTGTCATCTGGGAGATGAACAGAATTGTGAGAATGTGTTCGGTAAGTAAAGGTTGTGTGTTGAACCTGATTTGGTAAAGGTACCGGTGAAAGGTTGTGTAGGAGTACATGGCGGGTTGTTTCATTGGAACCGTCCTTAGGAACTGAGTTCCGTGTATGTAATCCAAGACTAGATACTCCCACATGCTGGGCCCTGAAATATGACCCCGCTCGGCCTATTAACCGCGTAGTACTCGGTCCAGGAGTTGCAATTAGTTTCTGGTGTTTATAGTAATGCTGGAGGCCGTGCATGGTCTGACCTGAGAGGTGGGCTCTGATGCGGTAGGCAGTGGCACGGTGTACCAAGTGGCACCGGGATGGTGGGCTTGGGAACCCTGCGCACATCGTTTGAGGCCGTGGCGGAAACCCCGGCCGGACTTCCGTACGGGTTACTCTCAGATAGGCGATAAACCTGGACTAGGTAATAGTGTGGTTAACGGTCATGGCCGACTCCCTCGCTGGGCTTCCGCTTGAAGGTTGCCGAGGTGCATGACGTGCACATGGCGATAAGTGGCGAGAGCGTGTGTGACGAAGTACACCCCTGCAGGGTTATGATCTATTCGAGTAGCCGCGTCCGCGGATATGGACTACTTGGAGACATATGTTGTTCATAGATAACTTAAATGTCTACTCATAAAATTGCCAAGATAAGCGTGAGTGTCGTGGATGGCATTTCCGTACGGAGACGGAATGATTCCACGATAGTGTATTGTTGTGGTGTTAGTGGACTCGTGTGCGAGAAATCAAGTTGTCAAAATTACTTAAAAGTGCAAGTTGTCTAGCCACGAGTCAAATGCTGGCTTTCCGCATGAAACCCCACAATACCTTTTGATACCTTGCATGAGTAGTTAGTTATCCTAAAGTCTTGCTGAGTACCTTCGTACTCATGTTTGCTTAATACCTGTTGCAGAGGTTGCTAATGACCCAAATGGAGGGTTCTTTGTAGACATCGACGACGACGAGTAGCTGGTGTCCCAGCTACGATCTGGCCCTACGTTGGTCTGTAGTATAGTCAGGCCATGTGCCTTGTAGTTGTCCTGTACTCAGACAGTTTATAACTCTTCCGCTGGCTTGTAACTGAATGACTGCTATTATGGGTCGTGAGACCCTTAATGTGTAATATTATGTGTGTGGCTCTTCCGAGCCTCTTAAATAAAGCTTGTATGTTTATGGTTATGTTGTGATGCCATCGATGTATCTATACATATCGGTATGCCATGCGTACGTGTGTCATACTTGATATGTATGGGGTTCGATTACCTAGTCGTGAACTTTAGTAGCACCCCTTACGAGGAAATGCCCCTTTGTGATCCAATGAGCCTTGGTAGTTCGCTACTGCTCCGGACACATTGGTTGTCCGGCATGTGTCCTTCTTAGCTGCTGTGTGTTTCCCCTTTGGGGAAATGACACGCGATGTAATGGAGTCCTTGTAGCTTGCTACGACTCGTCTACATTCGCTGATGACCGACACCTGCTTTGTTGGGTCATGTATGCCTGTCCTTGTGCGGTACTGCCACTTTGGTTTATGACTAGACATGTCGATCCGGGTTCTTTGACATTGGATTGCTAGCGACACTATCGCATACGTGAGTCAAAAGACGCAAACGGTCCCGGCTAAGGTAAGGCTGCAGCCGTGGAGTTAACCGTGCGTGAGACCACAAAGGGATGCGATGTGCTACAGGCTGGATTCCTATGGCTTAGGATCGGGGTCCCGACAGCGTTGGTATCAGAGCCTGACTGACTGTAGGATTACTAAGCCAAACTGGTCGAAGTTGAGTCTAGAATTGCTTTAGTTATATATAAGGGAATTGTTTGTGGAAGGGAACGTAAGACTCTTGTTCTCTTCTCAAGTTATTCTATTCTGGTCATCCTCGTCTTTTCTGCGGGAATTAAGGACTAGGTTACTCATCTTCTCCTAGGCTCGTGTTTCTGATCGGTAGCTTATAGGACTACGGGTCAAGAGATATTGGGTTTCTTTTATTCCTAGGAAGCAGGAAGTAAGTTTGATGATCAGAGAGTTGAACTTGATAGTTGAGTGGTTACGCTATTCCATTTTGGGTTGTCTCAAAATTTGTTTTTGAGCATTTACAGCCGTTATGCTGCCCAATTTTTCATTCAGAGCTCTAATGCTTTTGCATTACTCTCTAATTACAGATGCCTGGCCGTCCTTCTCGTCAGGTGGTCCGTCTGAGTAGGTGCATTGATGTACCGGGTCATACGGCCATGCTGGTCAGGGTGATGTCGGTGTGCGGTTACCGGTGGTACCCCGAGTACACAGTGGAGGAACAGTACCGAGACTTCAACCAGAGCCAGTACATCTGCACTGTTAGGGTATTTCCAGACTACCCTGGAGCTGAGGAGCCAATCCATTGGTCCTATGGGTTGGGAGTCACTGTTGACATGGTAGTACAAGATGCTGCCTATTCAATGCTGACCATTATGAGAGCGAGACATGCACTGCTGCAGAATTCAGAGTTCTGCTATGTTCCGGCCTCTCAGCCTGGTGAAGAGGGATACCTCAGTGGAGTCTATTTTGATTCTTCTATGGAGGATCCACTACTGCAGTCCACTGTTGAGATGCTAGAGAACAGAGACAGGGATGCTCGTGCTCTCCGTATGGAGCTTTATGCTACCCGTGCCCGTCTGTGGACGGCTTTGACGCAGCTGGCACCGGTAGTCCAGACAGGGTATGGAGAGATGGAGATGTTGAACCCTGTTAGGACCCATCTTCCGGCTCACGTTGACTGGCTAGCTATAGGAGGAGTCACACCTCTTCGGGGACCCCTCTTACCACCAGTCAGGGGACCAAGGCCACATCCGTGTCCTTATGGATCCCAGGGATCTCAGGCTAGAGTGTTTCCTGATCCGCAACTTGAGCTACCAGGTCATGGAGGTAATCTCTATGAGATGTTCTATGCAGATGCCTGAGCTGTGAGCGGAAGGATAGGATGGTAGTAGCCGTACGTTCACAGTCCTGCGTGACTAGTGAAGTATGCCGGTGATGTGAAATGAATTCCGGAGGCCTAGATAAATAATGTATAGGAAGCTTGTAAGCCTCTGATGAGTAGTTTCATAATTTCAGTAGTTTGCTCTTCGGTTAAGGTTGTACAGAACTATGTAAGGGTGTGTATGAACCATGATGTATATATAGCAGTTGCTTGTTACCATGCTGTTCGGATATTCATTTCCGCATTCCGTGTGTTCAGTACATTCTTAATCCATAGCTAGCATTGATATGATGTTGGTCTAAGCTATGAGTTTGTTTGTCAGGATGGTGTTCACCAGGTTGAACCGTGCCCCTGCTCATGAGCAAGGCGAGGGTAATCAAGCGTCGCAGGAAGACCTGCCTCACCCGCCTTCTCTGGTGGAAGTGATGCTTGAGGCAGAGAGAAATAAAAGAGAGACCAACCGACTGTTAGAGCTTATTGAGCAGAATACGGCTCGACAGGCTAGGAATGCCGCAGTGTCCCTCAATGACTTTGTGAAGCTGAATCCTCCAAAGTTTCATCATTCCGTCGATCCCCTCGACGCTGATGACTGGCTGTGCAGCATCTCATGCAAGATTCGCTCTGCGAATGTGTCTGAGGCCAACAAGGTGACCTTTGCGGCGTATTTCCTGGAAGGACCCGCCAATCTGTGGTGGGAGAACTTTGAAGCTATGCGTCCCGCTGAACCAGTGGCCACATGGGCATACTTCAGTGCAGCTTTTCGTCTGCACCATATTCCAGAGGGCCTGATGGACAGAAAGAGAGAGGAGTTCTGTGCCTTCACTCAGGGCAAGTTGTCTGTGGATGCCTATAGCCGCGAGTTTGGTAACCTCGCCCGCTATGCAACATAGGAGGTGTCTACTGACGCCAAGAAGCAAGCAAGATTCCGTAAGGGTCTGAGCCCTGAGCTGCGTCGTGATCTGCGCCTCCATGAGTGTGCAAGCTTTCAAGCCCTGGTCAACAAAGCGATCAGTGCCGAGACTGGTCATACTGACTTCGAAGCCACAAGGAAGCAGTCCCGTGACTTTGGCTCGTCTTCTGGTTCCGCGTTCCAAAACGCAGGCTGATGGTTCCAAACAGTTCTCTGCCGCCAAGATACACTCCGAGGCCACCCTACGTGGTGCCTCAGACGAATCAGACCAACCCTCCAGCAAAAGCTTATGGTGGTCCAGCTAGCAATGTTGCACCACGTGCCAACCAAGTGATATGCTACAAGTGTGGAGAACCAGGGCACTATTCCCGTGAGTGTCCTCAGACTGTGGGTGCCAAGCAACCCGGAAAGTCCGTCGGGCAGGCCAAGTCGGGCAAAGCGTATTATGTGAAGCCAACTCCTGCACGTGGCCGTGTGAACTATGTGTCAGCAGAAGAAGCTGCAGAGGATCCCGACGTCATGCTGGGTACGCTTCTTGTTAATCATCACCTAGCGTCCGTTCTCTTTGACACTGGGTCTTCTCATTCCTTCATTTCAGAAAGTTATGCACAGTTGCATAACATGTCTTTTTGTGATATGCCAATCCCATTGGTTGTCCAAACCCCTGGTAGTAAATGGCAAACCTCTAGGATAACCTATGACAATGAAATTCTAGTAGATAGGCTAGTTTTTCTAGCCTCATTGATAGCATTGAAATCTTTGGATATTAATATCATCTTGGGCATGGACTGGATGTCAGCTCACTATGCCAAGATTGATACTCATTCTAGAAATGTCCAGCTTACCCATCCCTCGGGTGAGATAGTAAATGTCTCCACTTGAGTTGCCAAATGCCAACTCTATTCCCTAAATGCCAACCCTCTTCCGGAACTTGAAGACATTCCGGTAGTCCGTGACTTCCCGGATGTTTTTCCAGAGGAACTGCCAGGAATTCCACCTGACAGAGATGTAGAGTTTGTAATAGATCTTGTTCCAGGAACTGTCCCAATAGCCAGAAGACCATATAAGATGGCACCCCTGGAGCTAGCCGAACTTAAAAAGAAATTAGATGAGGCCTTGAACAAGGGTTTCATTCGTCCTAGCTCTTCTCCTTGGGCTTGTCCCGTCCTCTTCGTCAAGAAGAAAGACGGAACGGATCGGATGGTTGTAGATTACCGACGAGTTAATCTGGTCACCAGAAAGAACAAGTATCCGCTCCCCAGGATCAACGATCTGTACGATCAGCTCACTGGATCCTCAGTCTTCTCCAAAATGGATTTGAGGTTGCGATACCATCAAATCAAGATTAAGAACGGGGACATTCCAAAAACGGCTTTTGTTACCCGTTATGGCCAATAGGAGAACACCGTTATGTCCTTCGGTTTAACCAATGCCCCAGCCACCTTCTCTCGACTGATGAACTCAATCTTCATGGAGTATTTGGATAAATTCGTCGTGGTATACCTCGATGATATCCTCATCTACTCGAAGAATGAACAAGAACATGCCGAGCATCTATAGGCTGGTATTGATGAAACTTCGAGAGCATCGCCTTTATGCCAAGTTTTCAAAATGTGAATTCTGGTTACCAGAAGTGACCTATCTAGGACACGTAATCTCTGGTAAGGGTATTGCTGTCAATCCCGAGAGAGTTCAAGCTGTCCATGATTGGACTCAACCTGAATCGGTTAAGCAAGTTAGGAGTTTTCTTGGTCTAGTGAGCTATTGTCGCCGCTTCGTCGAGAATTTCTCCAAGGTTGCAAAGCCTCTAACTGAACTCCTAAAGAAAGCTAAAAGGTTCGAGTGGACACCACAGTGTGAGCATAGTTTTCAGGAACTGAAAAGACGCCTGACTTCCGCACCTGTGTTGCTACCACCAGATTTTTCTAAGGACTTTGTTATCTATTGCGACGCCTCGTGACAAGGATTAGGTTGCATTCTCATGCAAGACCGTCATGTGATCGCATACGCATCTCGACAGTTGCGTCCACATGAGGATAATTATCCCACACATGACCTTGAGCTTGCAGCTGTGGTCCATGCACTAAAAACCTGGCGACATTACCTTCTGGGTAATCGTTGCGAAATATTCACTGATCACCAAAGTCTGAAATATATTTTCACCCAGCCGGATTTGAATCTCAGGCAAAGACGGTGGGTTGAGTTGATCTCGGATTACGACTTAGGGATAACTTACACCCCGGGGAAGGACAATGTTATGGACGATGCGCTAAGTCGTAAATCTTATTGTAACAATTTGATGCTACAACAAGGTCAACCACATCTCTATGAGGACTTTCGGAAGTTGAATCTTCATATTGTTCCTCAAGGATTCCTTTCTACCCTGGTGGCGAAGCCTACTCTTAGGGATCAAATCATAGCTGGCCAAAAGCGTGACAAGGGTATATCACGGATCAAGAAGAATATTTTTAGCGGAGACGCTAAATAATTTTCCATGAACGATCAAGGTGTTGTGTTCTTCCAGAATCGTTTAGTGGTTCCTAAGAACCCACATCTAAGGCAGTTAATCCTTAAGGAGGCTCATGATTCTCCTCTCACCATTCATCCTGGTAGTACTAAGATGTATCTGGACCTACGCCAGAGGTTCTGGTGGACTAGGATGAAGAGAGAAATTGCTGAGTTAGTTACTAACTGCGACGTTTGTCGTCGAGTTAAGGCAGAACATCAAAGGCCTGCTGGCACCCTTCAGCCTCTAGCTATTCCTGAATGGAAATGGGATAAAGTTAGCATGGATTTCATTACCGGATTTCCCAAGACCAAGAAAGGGAATAATGCTATCTTTGTGGTCATTGACCGTCTTTCCAAAGTGGCTCATTTTCTTCTGGTTCGTGAGAGTATAAGAGCTAGCCAGCTAGCAGAGTTATATATCTCCCGAATAGTGTCTCTTCATGGTGTTCCCCTAGAGATTAACTCGGACCGTGGAAGTATCTTTACTTCTCGCTTCTGGGAAAGTTTTCAAAATGCCATGGGGACTCACTTATCTTTTAGCACTGCTTTCCATCCCCAATCAAGTGGTCAAGTAGAAAGAGTGAATCAAATTCTAGAAGATATGCTCCGAGCTTGTGTTATATCGTTCGGGATGAATTGGGAGAAGTGTCTTCCATTCGCCGAATTCGCTTATAACAATAGTTACCAATCAAGCTTGGGCAAAGCCCCTTTTGAAGTTCTCTATGGACGAAGATGTCCAACACCTCTAAATTGGTCAGAAACCGGAGAGAGGCAACTCTTTGGCCCGGATATGATCCAGGATGCAGAAGAGCAGGTTCGCATTATTCGTGAAAAGTTGAAAACAGCCCAGTCTCGTCAAAAGAGCCAATATGATCATCATCATAAGGCTCTGACCTTTGAAGTTGACGAGAAGGCTTACCTTCGGGTTACACCTTTGAAGGGTACCCATCGATTCGGTATCAAGGGCAAATTGGCGCCTCGTTACATTGGTCCTTTTCGCATTCTTGCCAAACGAGGAGAAGTTGCCTACCAGTTGGAACTTCCTCCGCATATTTCCAAGGTTCATGATGTTTTCCACATCTCGCAACTCAGGCGTTGCTTTTCGGATCCTATCCATGAAGTGGACCACGAAACGCTTGATCTCCAAGATAACCTTTCATACCGAGAATACCCCGTGCGTATTCTTGATCAAGCTGAGCGTACCACTCGACGTCGAAACCTCAAGTTTCTTAAAGTTCAATGGTCAAATCATTCTGAAAAGGAGGCAACTTGGGAAAGAGAGGATCGTCTCCGACTTGAATATCCTGCGTTATTCCCGATGACTTCTAAATCTCGGGACGAGATTCTTTTGAGTGGGGGTGAGTTGTCACATCCCTAACCCTTAAGCAAGTTAGTCTTGTGCTCATGTCTTCTTTGCATTTGCATCTAAGATTTTCCAACAAGAACAAAGAAAGAGGTGAGGGAAAAACTCAAACCATAGCCACTTCTTTAAACAAAGGAAATCTCAAACTAGTTAAAATCAATGAACCCAAAATGGCCTCAAGAAAAGTTCAAACTTTCTGATAAATCATGAAAGTAAATGAGCATTGGAGAAAACTATTTTCTTGACACTTTAAGCATTTTAAATAAATGCAAAAGCTACTGGTTTCAAGTTTTAAATTTGAAAACAGAAACTTTAAATTTTCAAAAATGTTGAAAACTTTGGAAATGGTTGGGAATATTATAACAAATATTCAGGTGTGTTTAAAATAGTTTTTACAACCATTTTGGAGCTGAAATAAATAGCAAAACAATAGTTAGCAAAACAGAAACAAAAATAGAAAAGAAAGAAGAGAAAGAAAACCTTACCTGTCGCCTGAGGAGGCCCAGCCCACCAGGGGGAGGGTCGTCTTCTTCCTCTGCCTTGTGGCAGAGGGGAGATCGACCACGGCGGCCCCCTCCACCTCCTGCTTCGCCGTGGCGAGCTCCAGAGCCCCCGGGACAGCGCGACAACGGGGTTATCCTCCCCGAGGCCGACTCTATCCATTCCCAGCGTTAGCTCTCTCCCTCCTCCCGGATCTCTCCTTCCCCTTCTGCCGCCATTGGAGCCGAGCAAAGCTCGAGCTGCCCGTGCCCCTAGCCTTAGCATCCTCTTGCTGAGCACGCCGTTAGCTCCGCCTCGTCGGTACGGTCATCCCTGCAGAAGCCGAAGTCTTCCTGAGCTCTGCATCGCCCCAACGCCATCGTCTTCCACCTCCGGCCGCCGGACCTCTCCCGTCGATTCGCTCCCTCCGGCGCACCCCCGAGCCCTACAACAACACCATCAGAACCGCCGTGAGCTTGTCTTAATTTCCCCTCTCACCCCACGCTCTTCCGTGCATCGTAGCCCCGTTCCCCACCAAGGCCGAGAGCTCCTCGCCGCCGGTCATGTCGTCGCCGTCGCTTTGGTGTCTGTTCCACGCGCTGGAGCTAGGGATCGAGCTCCTGGAGCCTCCAGGAGTGTGATGAGCCCATCAGTTGTCCTCCCCGTGCCCTAGAGCCATCAACCGCGGGAGGCCGAGCTTCGGCCGCCGCTTCGGCTCATCGCCGGCGCCTCTCCCGGCGACCCTAGCCTCTCCTGATGCCCCCGCTAGATGCGGCGTTGCACCAGCTACCCGTAGCTCCTTTCTGTGGCCAAAACCGACGACCGATGCGCTGTCTTGCTCTCTCCGGCGAGCCCTCCGCCGCGCCCGTGGTCGCCGCCGGCCATACTCCGGCGGGGGCCGACGTGGCCAAGTTAACCCAGCAGCTTAGGGGCTTAATCACTCGCTGACAGTGGGCCCAAGGACAAGTCAACGTAGTTAAGGGACTGGTCAGCGCGGGATTAGTCCCACAGAGGCAGACCAGTGGGTCCCCCCTGTCAGGTTTGACCTGAACAGGTCGGCTGACCTACTGACGTCAGGCTGATGCAATAAAGAGAATTTCCAGTATAGAAATAATTCCATGAAATTGCTAAAACTTGTAAAAATCATAGAAATTAATCTGTAACTCCAATGAAAATAATTTATATATGAAAAAGTATCTGAAAAATTGAAGGATTCTGAATATGCTATTTTCAACCATGTTTGAAAAAGTTACAGGACCCTAACATGTAGAATAAGGAATAATTCAATTCTTATAATTACTTTTTAAATGGAATTTGGAAAATATTCAAATTTCATTATGAATGCCATGATCACACACTGTCCTAATTACAAATCAGTACCTTAACATGACATATCATGCATGCTAACATCAAGTTGATCTGAGCATCAGGTCGAATCAATTAAACCGGTATCCGAGACTACCTCGTTTGAATTGATATTCGAATGTGATTCAAATCAACTCTAAACCTAATACATATTGATTATAATAACTTATCACCTTGCATTCTGATGCCATGCTCATGCATCATTTTGATTGCATATGATTGTTATTGAATGTTGCCATTCATTTCGGTAGGCTCCGCACCCCCAGATTCCACCGAATATCCGTCTGACGGATATCGTCCCTCCTCTGAGCAACAAGGCAAGCAACCCTTTTGATCATCCCGATAATTCACATGTTCTTGCTCCTGCACTTATTTATTGCATTAGGATCAAATGCTACAACTGCTTTTGCCACGTTAGTTGAACCCACTTCCTTTGCATGACCTAACCTTGTGACAGTAAATAGCCGAACCTTGCAACCTAGCATACCTGGTAGTTGCCTGAGCTATGATGTGCCCTATCCTGCTATGCATGCTATGCTTAGAGTTGTGTATGGTCTGTCATCTGGGAGATGAACAGAATTGTGAGAATGTGTTCGGTAAGTAAAGGTTGTGTGTTGAACCTGATTTGGTAAAGGTACCGGTGAAAGGCTGTGTAGGAGTACATGGCAGGTTGTTTCATTGGAACCGTCCTTAGGAACTGAGTTCCGTGTATGTAATCCAAGACTAGATACTACCACATGCTGGGCCCTGAAATATGACCCCGCTCGGCCTATTAACCGCGTATTACTCGGTCCAGGAGTTGCAATTAGTTTCTTGTGTTTATAGTAATGCTGGAGGTCGTGCATGGTGATGACCTGAGAGGTGGGCTGTGATGCGGTAGGCAGTGGCACGGTGTACCAAGTGGCACCCGGATGGTGGTCTTGGGAACCCTGCGCACATCGTTTGAGGCCGTGGCGGAAACCCCGACCGGACTTCCGTACGGGTTACTCTCAGATAGGCGATAAACCTGGACTAGGTACTAGTGTGGTTAACGGTCGTGGCCGACTCCCTTGCTTAGCTTCCGCTTGAAGGTTGCCGAGGTGCATGACGTGCACATGGCGATAAGTGGCGAGAGCGTGTGTGACGAAGTACACCCCTGCAGGGTTATGATCTATTCGAATAGCCGCGTCCGCGGATATGGACTACTTGGAGACATATGTTATTCATAGATAACTTAAATGGCTACTCATAAAATTGCCAAGATAAGCGTAAGTGTCATGGATGGCATTTCCGTACGGAGACGGAATGATTCCACGATAGTGTATTGTTGTGGTGTTAGTGGACTCGTGTGCGAGAAATCAAGTTGTCAAAATTACTTAAAAGTGCAAGTTGTCTAGCCACGAGTCAAATGCTGGCTTTCCGCATGAAACCCCACAATACCTTTTGATACCTTGCATGAGTAGTTAGTTATCCTAAAGTCTTGCTGAGTACCTTCGTACTCATGTTTGCTTAATACCTGTTGCAGAGGTTGCTAATGACCCTAATGGAGGGTTCTTCGTAGACATCGACGACGACGAGTAGCTGGTGTCCCAGCTAGGATCTGGCCCTACGTTGGTCTGTAGTATAGTCAGGCCATGTGCCTTCTAGTTGTCCTGTACTCAGACAGTTTATAACTCTTCCGCTGGCTTGTAACTGAATGACTGCTATTATGGGTCGTGAGACCCTTAATGTGTAATATTATGTGTGTGGCTCTTCCGAGCCTCTTAAATAAAGCTTGTATGTTTATGGTTATGTTGTGATGCCATCGATGTATCTATACATATCGGTATGCCATGCGTACGTGTGTCGTACTTGATATGTATGGGGTTCGATTACCTAGTCGTGAACTTTACTAGCACTCCTTACGAGGAAATGCCCCTTTGTGATCCAATGAGCCTTGGTAGTTCGCTACTGCTCCGGACACATTGGTTGACCGGCATGTGTCCTTCTTAGCTGCTGTGTCTGTCCCCTTTGGGGAAATGTCACGCGATGTAATGGAGTCCTTGTAGCTTGCTACGACTCGTCTACATTCGCTGATGACCGACACCTGCTTTGTTGGGTCATGTATGCCTGTCCTTGTGCGGTACTGCCACTTTGGTTTATGACTAGACATGTCGATCCGGGTTCTTTGACATTGGATTGCTAGCGACACTATCGCATACGTGAGTCAAAAGACGCAAACGGTCCCGGCTAAGGTAAGGCTGCAGCCGTGGAGTTAACCGTGCGTGAGACCACAAAGGGATGCGATGTGTTACAGGCTGGATTCCTATGGCTTAGGATCGGGGTCCCGACAGAGGAGAAGAAGAAATAATAATTAGAAGAAGAAGGATAAGAAGAAAAAGAGGAGAGGAGGAGAAGGAGAAGAGGAAAAAGTAAAAGAAGATGGAGAAGAAGAGGAGGAGGAGAAGAAAAGAAGAAGAAGAAGAAGAAGAAGAAGAAGAAGAAAAGGAAGAAAAGGAAGAAGAGGAAGAAGGAGAAGAAGAAGAAGAAGAAGAAAAGGAAGACGAGGAATAAGAGGAAGAATAAGAAAAGGAAGAAGAAGAAAAAATAAGAAGACGAAGAAGAAGAAAACGACACCATGACACCCTGACACCCTTACATAACACCCCGACACGATGCCCCGACACCCCGACACCCATACACGACACCCCAACACCCCGGCACGACACCAGGCACCTGCACCTGCGTGTGGTGATGGGAAGATGTCACTGATAGATCTCCATTACAATAAATTGTGCAGTAGTTAATACGCCGCCCCCGGTAACACTCATCCCGACCATCGACACCGACTCGGCCTCCTGTTGACCGAAAAGGACCTCCTCGGTCTTCGTGAGGCCGACAGGGTCATAGTTTGTAAATTATGAGTTAGGTCATATATTTTCCGATTTTGTTATAAAAAACATAATATTTGTGTTGATTGGGTGGATTTACATGTGCAGTTCTTTCGTCGCTATGAGGGTCTAGTCTTCGATGACCTCCTCGTGCGTTTGACGAGCTCCGCCCATGCGTTCATGTGTGAGAAGAAATGACATATCCTCATCCACCCTTTATTTGCTCTGGGTTGGTCTTCGTGCTGATAAAACTTGATAGATATAGGTACATTAAATCATCAGTATGCGTGACAAGTATGCATCTTTCATTTGAAAGGGTTACTGTTGAAAATGTGCATGCATTTGCATATATTTATAACCGTGATTCTTCTGATTTGTCCAACATTATCCATGGACGGCCTGAGCATATGTAGATTGGGTTCGTTTTCCCATATGCTCTGCTCTGGATCCGATGCATAATTTCGTCAGTGCCTCCCTGCTGTTCTCTGGGTACACATCCTCTCTGTTTATTACTGAGACGTGTATCAGGAGAACAATGAGGAGGTGCTACCAAAATTTTGCATCGGATTCGGAGCAAAGCATGGGAAAATGAACCCAATCTACACATACTCGGGTGAGATTGGTACCTATCTTTACCTATTAGCGTGTAGGTTTCATGGACGTAATAAAACTGACAAACTTGATTAATTGATGAATATATATGCTGAATTATATATATATTTCTTGTGTGTTTAGTATCTAGTCAAGATGAGTGATCGTGCGTGGATGTACACCAATCACACTAGTCAGAAAGTGATGACTAAAGAATGGTTTACAAAAACCAAGGAGTTTGTTAAGGCCACATTTACAAATGGCAAGACAACAAACTAGTGCCCCTGTCCTGGGTGCGACAACTTTAAAAAGAGGACAAAGGCTAAAACGGGTAAACACCTGCACAGGAGCGGTTTTACGTCTGATTATACAGTGTGCACATTTCATGGCGAGTTTGCCCAACGCACCAGAGCTGAGGTGGTTCGTTGTTGCATCGACAAGCATAGTACCAGGATCGAAGACATGGTGCAAGACTTTGATGATGCTTGGGATTCGGACGATGAGATGGAGGAATCTACAAAGGCCTTCTATCAAATGTTGGAGTCTTCAAAACATCCTCTCCACGAGCACACTGAGCTTTGTGAGCTCGATGTCATTGCACAAGTAATGGCTCTGAAGGCTCAGTTCAACTTTGGAAGAGAATGCTACGACGCAATCATGACAGTATTTGGATGTTTTCTACCCAAAGGACATGTCATGCCTGCAAACCTATACCAGTTGGACAAAATACTCCGTGTACTTAAGATGCCCTATGACAAGATACATGCATGTGAGAAAGGATGTTCCATATTTAGGCTTGAGTATGTGGGCTTGAACTATTGTCCCATTTGCAAGTCTTCCAAGTATGTTGTGATTGACAACGGTATGGGTGAGAAGAGCCATACCAAAATCCAAGTTAATGTTCTTCGATATATACCAATCTTACCAAGGCTTCAACGCCTTTTCATGGTCGAAGAGATGGCCAAACTGATTACATGGCACAAATTGGGCAACAGAACAGAACTAGATGCACAAGGGAATAAGATGCCGATACACACATCGGATGCAGAAGTGTGGAAGCACTCCGATGCATTACATCTAGATAAAGCGGAAGATCCAAGGCATCCTCGTGTCTGCATCACCATGAATGGGTTCAATCCCTTTGGTATGATAGCAACCCAATATAGTAGTTGGCATGTATTTGTCATTCCACTCAATCTATCCCCGGAGAGATTATGCGAAGAAAGAACATATTCCTGAGGTTGACAATTCTAGGGCCCAACTATCCGGGGAAGAATATGACTGTGTATATGCAGCCGCTGAAGGATGAATTGCAAGAAGCTTGGGATAATGGGTTCAATACATACGACGCTACTATGAAAGAGAACTTCAAAATGCATGTTTGTTACATGTACTCGATGCATCACATGCTGGTGTATGCGCTATTCGCTGGCTGGTGTGTGCATGGAAGGTTCCTGTGCCCCACATACAAGGCAGCTCTTCAGTTTCATTGGTTGCGGGGAGGGGGTCAGAAGTATTCTTACTTTGACTTGCATAGACAGGTCGTGGATCCTCACCATCAGTTCAGAAAAGACAAGAAGAACTTTATCAAAGGTAAAGGTGTCAGAAACTCGGCAGCACATGCGTTGATAGGCCAACAGATCCTGGATCACTTAAACACTCTCAAGCCTGATCCATAGCGTTCAGGGTATTGCAAGGGGTATAATTCAGAACACGCCTGGATTCACACACATGTGTGTGGGATCTACCTTACTTCAAGGACTTCCTTCTTCCACACAACATCGACATGATGCACATTGAAAAGAATATCGGAGAGGCCATTTTGGTATATTGTTCGGCATAGAGGGGAAGTCAAAGTATAATCCTAAGGCTAGAGTTGATCAATAGACTCTATGTCATAGACCGTTACAAAACATGCGACAATCGAAAGGAAAGCAGAACTGGTCGAAGCCAAAGGCCTGATTCAATCTTGGAAGGCCAGATATGAGCGAAATTATCTTGTGGGTCAAAATGCACTCGATGTTCCCAGATGGGTATGTAGTGAATCTAAAGAGGGGAGTGAGTCTTGAAAAATTGGAAATATTTGGTCTCAAGAGTCATGATGTTACGTGGCTTTATTCCCGTGGATGAATGACTAGTACTGACAGAGATGAGATATTTCTTCCATACTCTTTGTGTGAAAGAACTGTCACCTAGCTTGGTAGATGAGATGGAGGAGTTGGCACCGGAGTTTCTCCACAAGTTAGAGAAGATCTTTCCATCGGGCTTCTTTAATCCAATAGAACATTTGATTTTGCATCTCCCGACTGAGGCAAGATTGGGTGGGCCCATGCAAAATCGTTAGTGCTTTGCAACTCAGAGGATGCAGAAGACGCTTCGAACAAAATGGAAAAATAAATATAGAATTGAAGCATCGATGGCCGAGGCGTTCATTACTGAGGAGGTGGCAAACTTCGTGACAACACACTACGAAGCCAGAAATCTTCATTTGCATAATTCGAAGCCTCAGTACAATGATTTTGACCATAAAAAGGTGGATCCAACCTCAGCCTAATCAAAGGGAAGCTCGCACCAGCCAGTGCTTCGAAACAATAACGTTGGATGTCCAAGAATGCCTGGCCATTTCGTTGTATATCTTCAACAACCTAACACAAGTGCGGCCGTACATCAATCAAGTTCTCGGTACATTTTCCGCAATTACTAATTCCTTCAAGTTTCTTCCAATATCTAATGCGTTGACCTTGTCATACTACAGGGGTTGGCATCACTCCCTTGGAGTCCACAAGCCGAACACCGTCCTTGGTGTGCTTTTCCGGCAGAATTTCCCAGGGTTTGTCACGTTGCCTGGTGAGGGTGAGGGTGAGGTTCCTACACTAGGATTTAGCTAGGAGCATTACAAGGCTACCAAAGTCCCGCCGGAAGATATGATCGATGGTGTCTTGTGCCACATGAGGGTCGAGATGGGGATCAACAACTTTTGGGTAATTTCTCCTTTTACACAATCTAAAATTAATAATATAGCCAGTTATTCTACTAATCAGTGTTGTCTCCTTTTATTGCACACCTTCTACAAGTGTGAGGTGGGATATGAGTAGGTATCATCCAAGGTTATCGAGGCCAAGTGCAAGCGTCTATTACAGAACTTACACCACGAGGTTCAGCCACAAGCTTTTCGAGACTACTACGCATCCCGTAGTATTAAGAAGGACAACTCGGAGAGACCAGAAAGTTTCTGGACAAGGAGCAGTACATGAACGTAATTACCTATTCTTAAGGCCTTGTACTTAGTTTTCTTGATTTGATTCATAGGCGTAGCACTCAAATTTCTCTTTACTAACTTATAGGTGCCCTGAGATGGTGCGTCAATAAGATGGATTGTTCGGGGGTGTTGGTGGATGAGTGGTGCACATGCCAATGGCGAGCCAACCACGACAATATGAAGGACTGACATGCCCAAATGGTTGGTGTGCCACACCATCAATGCAGCGCCAACTTATTTCAGTTTGGATGGAACTGGGTATGTGGTTTCCGTAATGATTCATGTAATTCATTCTTCATGCTAGCTTGTGCCCTTTACTAATACTTCGTTCTCTCTTTTAGGCGCATCACAATAACACTAAGGTGCTAGGGGTGTATGATATCTATGGCATGGCCCATACTTCCTCCTACAAGAAGGTCAAGGAATTCTCTGAGTCTGGCCTCGATAATCCAAAGAAGTTCACCAACAGCTCCTCCCACAACAAGCTCGTAAGATACAAGGAGGAGGGGAAGGCGGGGAAAGGGGAGGACTTTAACCCAAGCCAGGAACCTTTGGATACAGAGCTGGTGATGATATTTGGTGGCGGGAGGCCCCATGGATCGATAGCCATTGGAGATGGGCTGATACATTGTCCTCTCACTCTCCCAAAGATCAAGGTACGCCAGACGAGCTCCTGTCCTGACATAAGGCCTCGTCCATGGCTAATCGATCTCGCCATCGAGGTTAGTTATACAGACTCAAAAAATTATGTCCATTACATTGTATTTGTGTCCATCGATGATTACAATACTAACGAGGAGTGGTGTTGCAGGCTTCTCTCCAGAGAGAGAGAGAGCGAAAACCCAGGCTGCTATTCACGAGCTTCTGCAGGAGAGGGACCGGGTAGCAACAGACAGGGACCGGGTGGCGACGGAGACGGCTCGGGCCACGGAGGACAAGACGAATCGGTTGTTGGAGGAGGAGAGGGCATGGAATGAGGCAGCTCATCGGGCCATGTACGAGCTCCTTGTGGTAAGTTTCTTTTTCACATTAGCCAAATCATGCATGTAATGTCCGTTTCATTACTAACTAATATGACCGACTCTTCAAAACCAAATATGCAGTCTATGTGCAAGAAGACCGGTCATACCCCTCCGTCGATGCTAGACATGTCCGTGGTTGGAACGGTGAGTTTCATTTGAATGGTCATTAGTTACTAGTATTATGATTTGAGTGTCTTCATGCTATCAAGACATTTCAAAATATCTTTGGTGCAGAATAACTCCCAAGCCACATACATAAATAGCTTTTCTCTAGTATTATGCTTAAAAATGCATAAATAGCTTCATACATGCTAGTTAGCCCTATTATGCCACACATTTATCTTATTTTCCCCTAGAAATACATACTTAGCTAATTATCCTCCAAAATGACATAATTAGCTTATTTAATTCATTTATGACATTATTAGCTTAGTTAGGTCAGAAATAACATAAGAACCTTGGTTAGCTCATAAATCTAATATACTTAGCTTCTCTTCCTCCAAAATGACATAATAAGTTCAAAATGAGATAAGTATTGTAGTCATATTCTCCTTCTTATTCTCCTTCTTGTTCTCCTTCTTCTCCTTCTTCTTCTTCTTCTTCTTCTTCTTCTTCTTCTTCTTCTTCTTGCTCTTCTCCTTCTCCTTGTTCTTCTTCTTCTCCTCCTTCTTCTTCTCCTTCTTCTTCTTCTTCTTCTTCTTCTTCTTCTTCTTCTTCTTCTCCTCCTCCTCCTCCTCCTCCTCCTCCTCCTTCTCCTCCTCCTCCTCCTTCTTCTCCTCCTTCTTCTCCTTCTCCTTCTTCTTCTCCTTCTCCTTCTCCTTCTTCTTCTCCTTCTCCTTCTCCTCCTCCTCCTCCTCGTCCTCCTTCTTCTTCTTCTTCTTCTTCTTATCCTTCTTCTTCTCCTTCTTCTTCTCCTTCTTGTTCTTCTGCACATTCTTCTTCTTCTCCTCCTTCTCCTTCTTCTTCTCCTCCTACTCCTTCTTATTCTCCTTCTTATTCTTCTTCCTATTCTCCTTCTTCTTCTTCTTCTTCTTCTGAGCTAATTATCCTCCAAAATGACATAATTAGCTTATTTAGTTCATTTATGACATAAATAGCTTAGTTAGTTCTTCTTGTTCTTCTTCTAGTCTTCTTCTTCTTCTTCTTCTCCTTCTAGCTTTCGTATTCTCATTTTGCAGATTTGGTTCACTTCATGGAAGGTGGCATTGATGGGCTGCTAATGTTTTATTTTTTGTTTTGCTTTGTATGGATGAACAGTGTGATGTTTCAAACTATGTGTATTTATGGATGAACTACGTGAAATTATTTGTTGTCTTGCTCAATATTTTCACGATGATGTTGGATAGATGGCTATGGTTCTTCTATGATGTCTGAATCTATACATGATGTTTGAAATTATATATATCATAGAAGTATTCTGAAAATTCAGGGAAATAACTGAAAACAAATAAAAAAGTGACAATACAGGTATTTTGCTGTCTCCGAGTAGATGGCAAAGGCCTTTGTCGTGTGCCAGCTGATGGCAAAGGTGCCACATGGCACACACCTGTGCAACCTGGGAGCAGCATGACTGACCTGTACGGTCACTTTGCCATCAACTGGTGACCCTAGGAGACGACAAGGGGCCTCCACCAAGCAGACGACAAAGCCCCCTAGTATACGACAAAGGTCCCCCCGGTAGACGAAAAAGCCCGCCCCCAGGAAGACGACAAAGGGCACCCAGGCAGATGACAAAGGCCCACCCGAGAAGACGGCAAAGCCCCCCCCCCCCCCCCCCCGGCAGACGACAATGGGGCTCCCCTAGGCAGGAGACAAAGGCTCTGTTAGCCACCTAACGAAGTTGATTCTTGTCGGCTGCCATCTAGATCATTTGCCGTCTGCTGGCAATGGCAAATCGATGGCAAAGATCCTTTCCATCAGCTGCAAGCCGGTAGACGACAAAGAAGGTCTTTACCGAGCCTGACTATGGCGAAAATTTTGCCGTCCGCCGGCGGACGGCAAAGGTGTTTGCCATCCATGGAATGGTCCTTTACCGTCTGCTATGGCAGATGGCAAAGAAGCTGATTCATGTAGTGTATGCAACTCGTTGCATTATGAGTTCACTTAATGTGTAGAAGTTGATTGTTGTGCTTTATATTGTCATGCATAATTAAATGGACATGCATCATATGTGATTGTGCATCATGTCATGAATATTTTGTGGTGTTATCGTGTGTTGATTGTTTGTTTCCGGATTATTTCTTCTTGATAGAGTTCCGAAACCGCTTTGGAGTGTGAGGATTCGTTCGACTACGTCATGCTCGTCTGCTTCACAGATTCGTTCTTGTTTCGAGTGAGATGTTAGGCCCTGGATACCACTACTATCATCGCTTTGCTAGTTGTCTCGCTTCTATCGTTAGGTATCATTACCTACCACCTCAATGTTAAGCCTCCCAACATTGTCATGAAAATCCTCTACCCCCTCCACATCCGAGCAAACCTTTGTTTGGGTATGTTAACGCTTGCTCAACCCTTCTTATAGCATTGCTAGTCGCATGTGCAAGTTGCTTTCCATGTGTCAACATGGATTCCATGATATATCACAATATTATTGCTATTTAATTTAATGCACATATATACTTGGTAAAATTTGGAAGGATTGGCGTTTTGGCATGGTGTTTAGTTGTAGGATCGAAAGTATGTCTAGAGAGGGTGATTAGACTACTTACCAAGAAAAATACTTAGCCATTTCCCAATTTTAAGTGTGGGCCACTTTTAGCAATTATGACTAGTCAAGTACACCCTACACATGCACATGTACGAGTATAGCAGCGGAAAGTAAAACATGCAAGTGTAAAGTAGATGGTAAGGTAGGGAGATCAAACGCAAAGGTTGACACAACGATTTTTGGCATGGTTCTGATAGGTGGCGCTATCGTACGTCCATGTTAGTGGAGACTTCAACCCCCGGGGGGTAAGGCCTGCGAGAGTCCATGGAGGGCTCCACCCACAAGGAGTACACGAAGAAGCAACCCTGTTTATTCGACCACGGTTTCCGTCCACACAGGACTAGCCTCACTCATGGTAGATCTTCATGAAGTAGGCGATCTCCTTGCCCTTACAAACATTTGGTTCAACTCCACATAACGAAGTAGGAGGCTCCCAAGCGACACCTAAACAATCTAGGAGGCACCACCCTCCAAAAGGTAATATATGTGGTAGAACAATGAACTCCTTGCTCTAGTGCTTCAAAAGGTAGTCTCCTCAACACTCAATCACTCTCTATCGGTATTGGCAGGGGTAGGAGAGATTGATCTTGTGGAAAGCAACTTGGGGAGGCTAGAAATCAAGGTTCAAATGGTTGGAATGGAATCTCTTGATTTCAACACATGAGTAGGTGGCTCTCTCTTGGAAAAATGGATCTGGCAAGTGTATGTATGTTCTGAGTGCTTCCTCTACGAATGAGAGGTAGGTGGAGGGGTATATATATAGGCATTCCCCAAAATCCAACCGTTACAACATTATTGCCCAAGTCGGTGACACCGAAATGAATCTCGGTGGTACCGAGTTGCACTAAATGTGGCAACTTTTGAATTCTCGGTGAGACCGATATAGGAATCTCGGTGGTACCGATACGATGACCTAGATAGGTTTGCAAATCTCGGTGAGACCGATTTCGAACTCAGAAATTCCGAAACTTGAAATCTTCTCAACAGAAAGTTGGTCACACAATCTCCGTGGCACCGACAGGAATGTTGGTTGTACCGATATGGTGCGTTTCGCATAGGATCTGTCTAAGTGTAAAATCGGTAGGGCCGAGTTGACACTACAAGAAATATCCTCAGACATGATGTTTTCTAAGACGTCGTTGATGAATTCGTCATAAATCTGTGACGATTTCATTCGAGATCGTCGTAAACCGTTTGAGGGGATCAAATCTACATATAAATTACGACGATGTGAGTCAAAAACGTCGTAACTGCATAATATGAGATCGTCATAACTTTTACGACGATTGTAAAAATGTCGTAACATGTTCTAACTATGTTGACATGTCACTCGTGGGTCATTCTATCCCACTTCATCCTAGTTTTTGAAGCAACCTACTATTCTGCATTGCGAAAATTCTTGAAAAATTCTCATGAATACTTTGGACCATATATTTCTCAAATATGTGAAAACCCTTCCTTCCATAGTTCAAAAATAATTCAACAATATTCATTTTCCTATTCTGTTCAGAATAGCACTTTATGAAGGAAGTGTTATTTCTATTTCTTTGATTACCCTCATATGTTTTGGGCACTCTTTCCTATCCAAATCATTGCCTCATGAAAACATTCGTAACGGTTTGCCTAGTAATTCATTCTCAGCAAATTTCCAAAGTTTGTGTTCAGCTAACAGCTTTGTGAAGGAAGTACTAGATAGGAATATCCTGATGAGTTGAATTTTTTTCCACATCATCTATGTGCCCAAAACATAGCTCTCCGTAAAATTTTGTCCACGTCTAACAATTCATGTGAGCTCATCATCCAATCTTTGTTTCTGGTGATATTTTCATTTTGTGAAGCAACTTTGTTTTATATTGCTTTATAGTTGATGAAAATTTACCACGGGATGACACTGACCATATAACCTCACTCCACCAAATTTTAGCTCATTTAATTCAGCCAGTTTCTCTCAATATTTTTCCCAATATTCTGTTAAGTAGGGAGCATTGTGAAGGAAGTACAATTTTTGTTTATCCAAGTTTTATCAAATTTTTACAGTACCTTAATGTGCCCAAATTATCATCCTCTTCCAAATTTAAGCTCAATCCAATCATCTATGTGAGCCCAGTTTCAATTACCATTTTCTGTCCAGATTGGCACATTGTAAAGGAAGTGTCACTTTGGCATGTCCAAATTGTATAATTTTTATACGGTGCCTTCATATGCCCAAATTAACATCATACACCAAATTTTAGGTCAATCCATTCATTCATTTGATCCTAGCTTCAACATCCATATTTCTGCACAATGTGTTACTTTGCAAAGCAAGTGCCACCTAGATTCATCCATTTGAGATACGAATTTGCCAAGAGAGTCTCCTTAGTAGATGATCATCCTCAGACAAAATTTAGGCACATTGTCTATGTGAATTACCCGCACCGCTAATCAAACACTTGGCTGCTAATTCATGTTTGAGCTTAGTTCAGTCTCCTCGTGAGATTCTTCTATTGTATTCTTCTTGATAAAACCTATAAAGGGATTGTCCAACCCACAAGACATGCCTATTCCACCTAGAACGCGTGGCAACGCAACGGTCACGCAGTGACCATGCGACTGGCATGCAAGTTCACGCACTCTGGAGTTGGGGCCCTCGACCACCATGCAAACCTCGACGTCAAGGCACCACACCATGTATTTATGATTAAATAGATACTTATATACCTATAAATGATTTTTGGGAAAAATAAAGAGCAAACTATAATGCAGTTGCAATTCAAATTTGACCCGCTTCCAACTGAATCGACATAAATTTGTCTTTTTCACGAGAGGTGGATAAAATCTTTTAACACCCAAATATTTCGTCAATTGTATATTAAATATGGAATAGTATTTTATAAAAATGATTTGGTCCAATTTTAAAACAAATATATGGTAGGTCCTTCACAAAACAACTAATTTTGATCACTTGAAAAATGGAAAATGAATTTTTCATACAAGGAAAATGAAAACTTCGTTAATCAACATTGTTTGCCGTTCCGATATGCACCCTTGTGCATAATATTATATCATTTCAACAAACTATGTCATGAATGTGGCTATAAGATTGATCAATTGGCTTGAAAGTCATGAATCTTCACACATGATAGCTTATTTCTAAGAACACTTATTTAAAATAATTGTCGTATTACAAGTTTATTATTTTTCCTGGTAGCTTTGTCACATATAATGACACAATGCAATGGTTTTCCATTTTTTTGAATTTGTTTTGAATTTTCCATGGCCATTTCAAAACGCGGTCAAAATAGCGGGTATGACCGTTCATACCTAGTGGTTGAATCTTGGAAATGTTTTGATGTTTCTATGATTAAATAGGTACTTGTGTACCTATAAATTGTTTTTAGAAAAAATATAGAGCAAACTATAATGTAGCTGCAGTTCAAATTTGACCCGCTTTCAGCTGATTCAACGAAAATTTGTCTTTTTTAGGAGAGATCAATAAAAGCCTTTAACACCCAACCATTTGGTAATTTATACATTAAATATGGCCTAGTATTTTAGAAAAATGATTTGGTCCAATTTTGAAACAAATATATGGTAGGTCCTTCACAAAAAAGTTCATTTTGGACACTTGAAAAATGGAAAATGGTTTTTACATACCAGGAAAATGAAAAATTCCTTAATCAATATTGTTTGTCATTCCAATATGCATCCTTGTGCATAATATTATATCATTTCAACAAACTATGTCATTAATGTGGCCATAAGATTGATAATTTGGCTTGAAAGCCATGGATCTTCACACATGATAGCTCATTTTTAAAAACACTTTTTTGAAATAATTGTCGTATTACAAGTTTATTATTTTTCCTTGTAACTCTGTCACATATAATGACAAAATGCAAAGGTTTTCCATTTTTTTGATTTTTTTTGAATTTTACGTGGCCATATCAAAATGCGGTCAAAACAGCGGGTATGACCGTTCCTACCTAGTGGTTGAATCTTGAAAATATTTTGATGTTTCTCTGATTAAATAGATACTTGTGTACCTAGAAATGATTTTTCGGAAAAATAAAGATCAAACTATAATATAGTTGCAGTTCAAATTTGAGACGCTTCGAGCTGATTCAACAAAAAATTGTCTTTTCCACGAGAGCCGATAATATAGCTACAGTAACCTATGTAACCTATGTAATTAACTTTTCAAAATTTGTATGGTGCACTTTTGCAAAATATTTTTCATAGATGCTTCATATAATTCCTCTATTTTTAGTACTTGAAAATTATTTTAAATCATTGATTTTTTGAAGGGGATTTTGAAGATTTGTCACAAGTTTCTTTACACTTTGAGGATTTACCCCTGTTTTTCTTGTTACTAATAATTAGCCACACCTTTCTGAGAGTCTTAATGATTTGCCCCTTATGGATGACATGGAAATATAACACAAAATCAGTGACCAAACTACCGAGCCCAAATTAGCTAGCTTCATGTTTGACCGTTCCCGTTTCTCTGTTCGTTCGTATCCTGGCTGCTCGTCATGGCTCGCAGCAGTGTCTCTCGTTGTTGTGGCTCGTGAACCCGCCTTGTTGTGCTGACCACTCCCCTCCAGACCAAGAAGGCCGAGGTCGACAGCCAAAAAATGTAAGCCACCGTGGTTGATTCATGTGCCAGGCGCAAGCATCCGTCGTCGTTAACCGACGGCGTGCTCGCGTAGTCGGGTTGGTGCCTGGTGGTCTTCGCGTCGCCGACCCACTTGACCACCTTGCCAAGTGGACACACGATGACGACCACCCCTACTCTTGGCTGGGCGTTAGATGTGACACATGCACGGGCTGCATGACCTCACTCTCGCTGCTCGCCGCGTTGCTCCCTGGCCGCCTCCTCCCCCGCAACAACCTGTTAGGATCGGCTATATCCCAAGCCTCCGCTCTCGTCCTCACATCTTGACTTGTCTAAACGACAACGTGCGAGCACGCGGAGACGCATCCGTCTGCTTCTCTTTTGGAAGAGACAAGGATGACCTTGGGTACCACGACGAGCTTTTTAGACATTTTCCAGTTGGTCCCTACCTCCGGGGGCAAATCATCAACAAACTGAAAAAGATATCGCGAATAATCGATGACAAGGAAAATGAGGGCAAATCCTCAAAGTGCAAACAAACATGTGGCAAACCTAAATTCCCTTTTTTGAACCAATGAGAAATATTCCCACAGATCAATCCATCCATCCATCCATCTACAGAAAAAAATTCCCCACCCGGAGCCCAAACCCTAGCTCACACCCCTCGTCGCACCTTCCTCCCAGATCCGGCGCCGCCGCACGTTCTCCTCTCCTCCTCCTCCCAGATTCGGAGCACCCGAGTCTCTCCAAGCCGCCCGCGCTCGCCGACGCGGCCGCCTGGCGACGCGACAGGAGGAGACGATGCAGTGGTACTTCGTGGCGGCACTCCTCACCGTGCTCTCTCCGTCCCCACCCCACCCGCCCCCAATCCCGATCTCTCTCGCCCCGCTCATGCATGAGAGGTCGTCGGGGCCATCGCTAGCCGCCGCCACGTGCCTCCGCTCCGCCTCCCTGGTCCTGCTGCTCCTGGCGCTGTCCCTGCCCGCCGGGTGGGCGCGCTGCTGGTGGCGCCGCGAGGACGACGAGGGGTGCTCCCTCATGGGGTTCAGGGGCGACGACTCACCGGACACTGGAGGCAGCATCCCCGTCGGCGGGCGCCGCGGCCTCACGCCGCCTCCGACTACGGAGCCGGTGGTATCTCGGAGGAGGACACGTTCACCAGGTGCTCGGGGTACCTGTTTGAGGAGGGGCTGGCGACCGAGGGGGACCTCCTCACCGCCTACGACATCCCGGGCAACGCCAGAGTGTACGGCCGACGCCCGCTCCTCGTGCTCCGCCGCTCGCTGCAGATCGGGACCTCCTTTGGCCGATGGTTCGCGCCGTGCTACCTCGACAGCCTCAACGAGCGCGCCGCCGACATGTTCGAGGTACACGTACGCCCCGCCTCACGTCACTATCGCCATTGTCCATGGCGCACGATCATTGGTTGATTAAATGCCTTACTGTTGTTTGGTTCACGGGATGGTTTGATGGTGTCGATGCAGATCAAGGCTGCTCAGCTCAGAAGGATCCTACTGGACCTTTGCCCGGTATGCTTCCTCTTCTAGTGCGTGCTTGTGCATGCCATCGTCCATGTGTGGAGGTCCCACGCGCATCGGCCATTGGCATTAAGACGACGTTACACTTCTGTTTCACCTTGAACTTGCATCCGCGAGAAGCAAAGCAGGTCCATGGTTCTTCACAAGGTGAATCCACTTCAGGCCAATCTTTACAATACAAGTATATATATTCTCCAGTGCGTAGGCAATTTTGTTCTTTTACTAAGAGAATCTCAATGTCAATGGGTAATTTGAGTATTAGCTTTTACTTTTACTTGTACTGAAAAAGAAACCAACATTTATATGAAAGAAATGCAGATTTGTTGATTGGGAAGGGATCAACACTCCGTTGCAGGACTGGCACTACATTGTAACATTAGAATATTGTCTCCGTAAGTCTTGTGTTTGTGTAAGCATCAAGATGGAATATCCTTACTATCGTTCCCTAACCTCTTGCTAAGTAGCATAATAGCCGTGTAACTCCGATTGTTGTGCAGGTAAGTCTGAGAATATTCAGTCTTAACTGTCCTTCCTAAATTTGCAAGGATAATTCTCTGGTTGCTAGCTGATATATTTGCAAGGGTAATTCTAGGCAGAAAATTTGGCCTGAAGCGAAAGCAGAATATACTTCACAAATTCATGAATATACTTCACATGTATTTGTCCAGTAGAATATACTTCACAAGTAGCATATACTTCACAAGTAGCATAATAGCTGTGTAACTCCGATTGTTGTGCAGGCAAGTCTGAGAATATTCAGTCTTAACTGTCCTTCCTAAATTTGCAAGGATAATTCTCCGGTTGCTAGCTCATATATTTGCAATGGTAATTCTAGGCAGAAAATTTGGCCTGAAGCGAAAGCAGAATATACTTCACAAATTCATGAATATACTTCACATGTATTTTTCCAGTGTGTGCTTTTACATACAGTGGTTATGTTTGAGCCAGTGTATTTGTCCAGCTAGGCCGCTAACTTGTATTGCCGATGCACAAATTGTCTGCATTTCCTCTCCTTGGGGGGTTTTGCCGGTTTGGCACCATAAAAAGCAGGACAATTGTAGTGCAGATAAGATTAATAAGATGACTCTGCCTGGTATGGTGTAGAAAAAAACTGGTAGAGGTTTCCTGCTACTGTTTCACGTCGGGCTCTAATTTAGTTTGCTGCTGCTGTTTATTTCTGGTGGTGTAGGCTCGCGGTGAAGAAGAGCAAGGCCGAGAAGGACCCCAACAAGCCCAAGCGCCCCCCGAGCGCCTTCTTCGTCTTCATGTGAGTTCCCAGGCTCGGCTCGTCGTTGCTCATGGTTCGATTTGCCTTGTTTTCCTGTGGTGTGCTGTGGCATCGCATCCTGACCGAGGATTTGCTCATGGTAATTTCTGTCTTCGATCATAGTCATGCACTTACTTGGGTTTGAGTTAAGATCATTTCAGTGAGCATTGTTGAATTTCATTGATCCGTAAGATCTGATTCGTTGGCTTTCCTAGTGACATTACTTGTACAGCGAATGGTAGCAAGGGCCAACGCTAAATTGCTGCTCACTATAGAAGACAATTACAGATATTAGAAAGAGATGTTTCTAATTATAGTTTACAACAGCTCCAATCAGCATAAGTTTAGCATTTTCGTTTGACTGCGCTAAAGTGTGGCCATACTAGGATGCTTGTTACACATGAATTAGCTAAGCAGAGTATTACCGTCGTACTTCTATATTGCTCTCTTTAATAATATTGCATCATCAGCCTGCATGTATCATCTCCTTTTGGTCATGAGGATAAGGACATTTCTTTTCTCCCCTGGCTTAAAAGAATGGGAGTTTGTGAGGGAGGTTCTCTCACTGTATGTGAACACCGGTCTGATGTCACGCAAATGTTTTTTTATGACGTGAGGGAAGAGCTACTGATTTCTAACCATGCTTCCTGAATACCTGATACAGAGCTCCGTAACTGGGATTGTTTATCTGATAATCCATGGCCTATTTGATAAGATAGTTGAAAATTTGAATAGCTAGTGCTGCTAAGTCTCTTATAGTTTCAGAAACACATGATTGTATCTATCTTGTACTGTTAATCCTGAAGATAAAGCTCATATGTATATGAAATGCCTGGTTCACTGAGCTCTTTTCAATATATTTTCATTGTAGAATGAAAGCATAAATGGCCATTACGAAAATGCATCCTTCATGTGTGCTGATGTTTTTATATTTGTTTCTGATGTTTTTATATTTGTTTCCTTTTGATTGATTCATGTGCAGTGTAATGTTCTTGTAGGTTGACAAGTTGTGGAATCTCCAGCATTTTTCATAGGAGAGTGAATGAAGTCCATTGTAATATTGGGATAGTAGCAGATGTGCCATTGTTTTATTGTGCAATGTTCTGCGTTCTTGCTATATTCATGTGTAAGGAAATGTATTCATGAGATGAGTTATTGTATTATGTAAACCTGGGAGATGTATTATGTGATGTTATATGATGGATGATTTTAATTCGATTTGGAGTTTTCTTGATTTGAATATGAAATAGTGTTGGATTTAATGTTGGACAAATAATTGGGTTGAAAAGGCCCAACAAATAGAAATAAAACTAAGTTTTGAACAAAAAGTTCCTGAATTCAAAAATGAAAAACGGCCAAAACTGAAACTGGACCAAATTTATTTCGGCATTAAAAGGCCAGGGCCCAAATTTTAATTATAAAAATGTTCAAAAAAAAAACTAGAAGTGGTTGTAAATAGGCTAAGGCCCGAAAAGAAGCCCAATAAGAAAAATCCCAAAAATAAAACCAGCCCATGTGATCAATTGAAATGGGTTGGGCTGATTTCAATCATGATGTTTTTTTTTCGTCGTAATTTTGCCACATAGGACTGCCACGTAGGACTGGGTTTGATTGCCAACGACGATTATGATCGTCGTAAAGGTTACGACAATCCAGGAATCGTCGTAAAAGTTACGATGATTTTGATCAAAACGTCGGTGTTGTTCATTTGTGACGCTCCGTTTTCGACGCTTGGTTTTTCGTCGTGAGATCATCGTAAATTAAAAACCGTGACAATGTAGCGACGAAAAAATAGCGTCGTGTATTAGCATATCCCTTGTAGTGTGAAAATGTTGGTAGCACCGATTTTGCTTATGTGTATTTTTACAAATATATTTTATGGGAGAATGGATGAGTATTTTGGTGGCTATCTCTAAGCACTTGAGCAACCAATTCATCATAGTACCTCATCCCCTTTTGATAGTATTGTCTTTCCTATGGACTCAAAATGATTTCTCATAAAGTATAAAATGAAGAGTCTTCTTGCTTGAAGCTTGAGCCAATCCTATTCCTTCCTTGCAACAAAGGGGCATCTCCTCACAATCCTATAGCCAAAGCATTTCTAAATATACTTGAATGAACTCATTATTCCAATGATGCATATGCTGTAATTAATTACCAAAACCACCTTAGGTAGCAATTGTCCTTTCAATGTTCCCCTTTTTGGTAATTGATGACAACATATAGATCAAACCTTTCACAAAAGATATAATCAATGATTAGCATCAACGCTTTGAGAAGTATCTGAAAAGCAAGAGCTCCGCCTAAATTTGTGCATATTTTTAAATTTGCATTTGAATGAAAATTGACAATAGATTAGGATCATGGCTTACTCTTCCATGTCACATACAACTTCGTGGTGCGCATAAATGATATGTATGAAGAACAATGCACACAACACCAACAATTAAGTGAATGATTATCATGTAGATAGCTCAAAAATAATAATGTGGTAGCATTAAACAACCAAAGCATATGACCAAACACACCTCTAAATGGATAAAGTCATCCAAAAGACCAAAAGTTTTGAAAAAACAAACGAGGGAAAATAAAGTACAAAAGCTCTCCCACTCGAAACCCTATTTATCTATACACTTATCCCCCTTTGGCAACAAGTTACCAAAAAGTACAAAGGTCTAGAACTAAGCTTCTCTCTGGGCACGATCTCCTCCGGTAGCTGAAGTTGGAGTTGACAAGAGAGCATCGACGAAGGCTTAGGTAGATGTCGGTGAAGCTAGAGGTGTAGACAATGGAGGTGCTGGAGCAGGAGCTGAAGCTTGTGTTGACGAAGATGGTCTTGCTTCCGGTATCGGCACATCTACTGACCTAGTCTGGGTCGTGAACTAAGTGGTAGTATGAAGGGGCGAATCATCATCATCGTCATCATCATTGGAGCATGGAATCTTCACCTAGTCAACTTCATGGTGAAGCTGCTCCATAGTAGTGGTCAACTCTATCACCTTCACATCCAGGTCATAGAATTTTGTCTCCACGATCCTCTCTAGGCTCTTCTGATTCAGCAAGATCTCTGAAACTTTCTTCTCCATCCCTTGGATGGTGCTGACCGAGAAGGACATTTGTTCATCTCTGATTCTGGGGTGTGGGGGTTGAGCTGGAGCATTCCTAGCAGCCTCTACAACTGCTGCCTTTGTTGCCTCTCTGACAGTAGATGTGCTAGGATGGGTGCCATCCATCACAACTATGTTATCCTCAAACTCCGGCTGAAGTGGCAAATGGGGACGATTAAGCCGATATGCATGCTTGCCAATCTTATCATTGATGAGCATCTGAATGTATGGAGCATATCCACATGATCTCTTCTGGTCTCCGGGAGTTCTCCCGATAGTCTCAACAATCAAATCCATCACTTTCAAGCGAGTGTGGGTGTCTAAATGATGCAACATGTTGATGGAATAGCCTCTAATCATTTTTCATCACCCAATTAGGGCATGAGGTTGTGTCTCAAGATAGTGTTTGTAGTGGTTATTCCTGCTTGCAAGAAATAGACATAGCCAAGCATGTGAGACAGTAGAAAGTCATGGGGTACTCGCTTGTACATGTTAGCCGTGGAGTTGTGATTCATCTTAGGATATGAATACACATCCAAGTCTCCTTATCGTGATTTTTGAGGACCAACGATAGTAGCCCATTCTTCAACTGTTTCTTCATATCTACGACCATTCGTCATCCAGACAATTGTGCCATCTGCATAGAAGTGAACTGTTGAGTAGAACTGCATAATCATCTCATCATTACATGGAGTCATCTCTTTGTCAACAAACTATTCAAGGTCAACAAGGTTGAAGTTTTCTCTCACGTGAGGAAATAAATCTTCATTGGCTTTAATGTATTCGAGTCGACATATCTCATGTAACTGAGTGGTGTACTCTTATCAAACAAAACAGTCTCATAAAAATCTTGTTGTTCCCTTGTGTGAAAGTGGGGATCAACATCGGTTCTTCTTCTCACAACATAGGGATTAATGGCTCTCCACTTCCTCAACCCCGCATCTCTCCTCTTCTTCATGTCCTGAGCAACTGGATGAGCCACATTGTGCACTCGCAGATGAGGTCTTAGCTTCATAAGGATAGGTGCATCCTCTTGTTCTTCCTCTGCAACAAAGGTTGTGGAAGCACTGCCTTTCTCTTTGATAGTTGCAGTTATGTCCTTTGTAGTCCTCTTGGGAGCTACACACTTCTTTGGAGTAGAAGACTTCTGGGGAGCATAAGGCTTCTGTGGCATAGCATCATCCATTAGCTTCTTCTTCTTTGGAGGAGGGACTTCAGCGGGTATTTCTTCCTCCTCATCATCAGCAGCATATGGATCTTCATACATGGAGGTTTGTCTACCAATGACATGGACAATCCTATTCCTGGGTCTCTTCACACGTCGCTTGTTAGTAAGACTAGCCTCAAAAGGTTTGGCATACTCTTTCCTTACTACCTTCCAGAGAACACACTTCTCCTTCTGCTTGTGGGGAGCAGATTAATGAGGAACAAAATAAGCATCCTCTTCATCAGAATTGAGCTTCCTCATGGATCTGGCAGTTGCCTTGGGCATGCCATGGGAGCTGGGAGTACCTAGATTAGAAAATTCCTCTCAAGACTAGTGTCTGAACCAGATTCGGCATGGGGCTCACTGAAGTTGTTATGACTGTCATCGGAACCTGACATATTGCAAGACCAACACACAAGCAAACCCTGTGAAGAGATATAGAAGAGCTTGAAAAGATAAGCATCACAAAATTGCCGAAGTATTGACAAATTTGAACTATGAAAAAAATAGTTTTAAATTTCAGAAAAATTGGATTTCGATTCCACCGAGTTTAAAATTTCGGAGCCACCGAGACACATGTTCTCTTTAACACAAACATGGCACCCCTTTTCGGTTTCACCGAAAAGAAGAACTCGGTTCCATAGAGAACATCCTCTATAACCCTAAAATCAGAATTGGTACTACCGACTTTTGCAACTCGGTTACACCGAGATTCAATGTGGAGAACTGCCAAATCTAAACTCTTCATTGCTCTCTAATCTAAAGAAGTTTTTCTGCGGTATAGAATTTGTGAAATGCTGGACAGATATAGGCATGACCTCTTGCACAAGTATCGGATAGGAGTGGAAAGGGATTCAAATCCATACCCTAATTCGGCATGGATCCACTATGGCAGCGACGATGGTGAAGATCCCATCGGCAGCGAGGACTCGTGGCAAAGCCGCACGGGAGAAAGCGATTTGTTGTCCGGATACTAGGGCATGACAGCGAACGGTACTACAAGGCGACGTTTGAAGAAATTTCCAAGTGTCTTGTCTGCTGATATATATATATATATCCCTTCACTGTCGGTGACACCGAGATGGGATTTTTGGTGCCACCGAGTTTCAGAACTGTCACCTGACACAGAAACTGGATGAGGCCAAAAAGCCAAACCTTGTTGCACCCAGATTAATAAAACTGATCAACCCTAGGCTTTGGTGGGACCGAGATTTTGAGGTTGGTCACACCAAAATGCACTTTGGGAGGTTTTGGAATTCAGCCCTTGTCGAGACGAATCTCCGAATGCTCCTCACACAAAGTGTCCCGAAAGTGCTTTTTCTAATTTTGTGATGTAGCATGAATAGAATTTGAGACAAGAATGCATAGATAGCTAAAGGAGGGTACTTAGGAATTCTTGTATATCCAATTGGCCAGAATAAATAGAAATCCAAATAACAATAATTGGATATCCTCGGATGAGCAAAATATGCATACCAACATGCTCACACAATACAATATCAAATAAAACATGGTGAACATGCACAAACATTCTAGCATCTATCAAGCACTTTGGCGTTGACGAAGTCATCTATATATGAGTATATTTACTTAGAAGCCAAGTAAGAATACTTGATCATAGGTCATACTCATCGATTAAGCACAAGTAGGGTTACCAGTTTTACATAATGCATTAATGTGTTCACATCATTTAGGATATGCTTATACTATCAAGTCTTAGAGTAAAGCTCCCCCCTAGATGTGCCATCCCCCCTAAGAGGGATAAGCTAACCTTGGTTTTTGTTGTAGAAGAATTCAAGTAGGTAAAGTATTGGTGGATGCACATTGTTGGTGAAGATCATCTTGAGTTGGGAGCAATCCTTGTTATTTCTTACTCTTCTCACCTACATGGATTAGTCACAAAGCAAAAGGAACAAATGCGAATATACCTATGGACATGGAGTCAAATACATGGGAGCTTATGTCCAAATATGCATTAATTACCTTGTCCCTTGCTCACATTTGAGGTAATGTGTGACTCCTTGAACTAATGCATATAGTTGGAGTTGATTGCATATAGTTCTCGCCAAAATGAATAAGAGTGAATTTCATTGGCGGAGTCACCCCTCAAAAACTTTCTAGTTCTTCCTCTTGGGGACCCAAATCACCTTGATGGGGATCCTTGGAGTTGTGATAGCACTAGATGAGGTAGTACTAGAAGTGTCCTTGGGAACCCACTTGACCTTGGCTTGGGGTTCTTCTTCAAATGAGTCAATCTCCTCTTGAAGCTTTCCCTTGCCCTTGTGGTCTCTTGGTAGAAGGCCATCTTGTGAGGTTGTTCCCTTGGGAGGAGTAGGATCATACTGCTCCTCTTGAAGAAAAAAAATTGGGAATGGGATATGGACCTTCTTCCCAATCATCTCCGTTGACATTGAAATAGCCAACACCTTGCTTCTTCCCATGTCCTCCTTGCTTGCGCACAATCTCCTCGAATTGCTTCCTTTCGGGAAGACTCTTGAAGACACCTCTCTCTATAATCCCTTTCAATAAATTATTTTCTTGCTCAAGTGTAACTTGGCTAAGAGAATCGTTAGTGGAATAAAGAGAGCTACTAGGGACAAGATCATTTGATCTAGCTTTAGCATTGTTGTTACTAGATGAAGAAACTTTCTTTCCTTTGTTACTAGTGATCTTAGGCTTGACTTGTGGAAAAAAACTAGACAAGAGTAACCGTTTGGCCAGATAAGAGGAACTCTTCTTTCGAAGATCATCATTTATTACTTTTAGGAACTTATGCTCTTGGTCTAAATTCAGCTTCTCGAAGCATAGATTCTCATGAGCTCTTGCAAGCTCTCTATGATCTTCTAGAGTAGTTTCATGAGCTAACTTAAGAGTATTTAATTCTTTAGTTAGTCATTCAATCTCTTTCTTATCATCATCAGTTCATTTCTCTTGACTAGCATGATTATTTTCAACTTCATTTTCAATGTTATCACTAGTCTTATCAAACAACAAGTCATCATCTCCTAACAAATCATCCTCATCACTATCAAAGTCAAAGTATTCGGGGTGTGATACCTTTGGGCCTTTTTTCCATGAAGAAGTTTCCAACCCCTTCATTTGGTGAATCAAATAAGTCGTAGGAGTTGGAGGAAACGAGTGGAATGTTAGCAATACCTTCATCTTGACTGTAGACAGAGTTGGAGTTGTAGCTTCTCTCGGATTAGTTTTCAGACTGGGAGCCAAAAACCCATTCACCAACGTGAGCTTGATGTCTTCTTATTGAACTGCTCTTGGTGTACTTGTCCTTCTTCTCATGTTCTTTGCCTCTCCGGGAGTGTGTTCATTCATGATGATCTTCTCTACTCCTTCTCTCTCTACGAGATGACTCATCTCTTGAGCTTTGACTCTAGGTGACTCTTCTCTTCGTTTGTGGGGAGCCGAGCACTCATTGGAAAAGTGTTTGTGCTTTCCACCGTTGTAGCAATTTCGGTCACGACTAGACAAACGCTTCTCATCATATGTTGAGCTTGAGTTTCTCTCTTTGTCTCTACTCTTGTAGAACTTGTTGAATTTTCTGACCATGAGGTTGATCTCTTCATTTGTAACAAGGTTATCACTTGAAGTAGCGTAAGCATCGACTGAATCTTTGTAAGTACCGCTTGACTTGTTCTGCAACTCATCTTTGTCTTTGAGATACATTTCATGAGCAACAATCCTTCCAATGACTTAAGTTGTCTTGAGATATTTATAGTTTGGCAACATGTGGATTAATGTGCACACGGTGTCATATCTTCCATACAAGGCTCTAAGTATCTTCTTGATGATGATCAAAGTATCCCAAATTTCCTTTGCATTCTCAAGGCGACTGATTTTGTTGAATTCTTCGGGACACAAGCAGTTGAACATGATAGAATAGGCTTGAGCATTGTATTGCAACACCTTGAGTTCATCCGCTATGCCATCACGATCTAGTTCTTTTCCTTCTCCAAAGAAATGACCTTGCACACCAACAAGAACAACAACCCAAACGACATGATTTTGAACAATAATATGCATTTTCATCTTATGCTTCCAACTAGCGAAATTAGTGCCATCGAGATAAGGACCTCTATGGTGATAATTTCCCTCACTTGACGCCATACTCTCCTAGGTTGTGAAGCCAATGCAATGGAGACCAAAGCTCGGATACCACTTGTAGGATCGAAAGTATGTCTAGAGGGGGTGATTATACTACTTGACAATAAAAAACTTAGCCTTTTGCCAATTTTAAGTGTGGGCCAGTTTTAGCAATTATGACTAGTCAAGTACACCCTACACACGCACATTTAAGAGTATAGCAGCGGAAAGTAAAACATGCAAGTGTAAAGTAGAGGGTAAGGTGGGGACATCAAACACAAAGGTTGACACGGCGATTTTTGCCATGGTTCCGATAGGTGGCGCTATCGTATGTCCTTGTTAGTGGAGTCTTCAACACAAGGAGGGTAAGGATTGCGAGTGTCCACGGAGGACTCCACCCACAAGGGGTCCACGAACAAGTGGCCTTGTCTATTCCATCACAGCTTCCGTCCACACATGACTAGCCTCACTCACGGTAGATATTCACGAAGTAGGCGATCTCCTTGCCCTTACAAACATCTTGGTTTAACTCCACAACACGAAGTAGGAGGCTCCCAAGCGACACCTAAAAAATCTAGGAAGAACCACCCTTCAAAAGGTAATAGATGTGGTAGAACGATGAACTCCTTGCTCTTGTGCTTCAAAAAATAGTCTCCTCAACACTCAGTCACCCTCTCTCAGATTTGGTAGGGGTAAGAGAGACTGATCTTGTGGAAAGAAACTTGGGGAGGCTAGAATCAAGATTCAAATGGTTGGAATGGAATCTGTTGATCTCAACACGTGAGTAGGTGGCTCTCTCTCAGAAAAATTGATCTCGCAAGTGTATGTGTGTTCTGAGTGCTTCCTCTAATGAATGAGAGGTAGTTGGAGGGGTATATATAGGCATCCTCCAAAATCCAATAGTTACAACATTATTGTCCAACTTGGTGACACCGAAATGAATCTTGGTGGTACCGAGTTGCACTAAATGTGGCAACTTTTGATTTCTCGGTGAGACCAATATACGAATCTCTATGGTACCAATACGATGACCTAGGCTGGTTTCCAAATCTCTGTGAGACCGATTTCGAACTCGGAAATTCCGAAACTTGAAATCTTCTCGATAAAAAGTTGGTCACACAATCTCGGTGGCACCGATAGGAACGTTGGTTGTCCCCAGATAATGGGTTTGGCAAAGGATGTGTCTAAGTGTAAAATTTGTAGGGCCGAGTTGGAAATATTGGTGGCATCGATTTTGCTTATGTGGCTTGCCATAGATATATTTTGTGGGAGAATGGGTGAGTATTTTTTGTGTCTATCTCTAAGCACTTGAGAAACCAATTCATCATAGTACCTCACACCCTTTTAATAGTATTGGCTTTCCTATGGACTCAAAGTGATTTCTCAAATGTATAAAATGAATAGTCTTCTTGCTTGATGGTTGAGCCAATGCTATTCCTTCCTTGCAACAAAGGGGCATCTCCTCACAATCCTAAAGCTAAGGCATATTTGAACTTTTCTAAAATATACTTGAATGAACTCATTAGTCCAATGATGAATATGTTGTGATTAATTATCAAAACCACCTTAGGGAGAAATTGTGCTTTCATTAGTTCCACCTTTGTCGCCCTAGTTACTTGTGTACCGGTATTATGTTCCATATTGAGTGTTCCTAATATGCTTGGGGTTGTTATGGGGACCCCCTTGTCAATTCATCTTAGTTTAGAACTCTTCCGGCAGGGCCCAATTTGGTACTACATTTGCCTAAGAACTAATAAAAATTGCATAGGGATTTTCCGACCGCGTGGACAATTAATCAACCACCGGGGCATTGCTCCTCATGAGTGTTGGTCCAAAACATAGCCACTTACATGGCCACCCCGGGGAAACTCGGGGGATTTCTATCAGGCCACCGTATGTACTGCTTAACTCGTCGTGTCCTGAGAACGAGGTACGCGGCTCCTATCGGGTTCGTCGACACATGGGGCAGCCTTGCTGGATTTATTTTTACTTTTACGAAATATCTTGTGTACTGAGATTTCGAGGATACTTTGGGCTATCTTGAGGTTGAGGTTTACCATCAGGATTCCAAGGCGACTACGGGTTTTCCGTGGTTGAAGTTTTCCACGCAGCTTGTGGCTAGTTTGTGAAGGATGAGTTGGAGCACCCCATGTAGGGTTAAATCTTTCCAAGAGCCATGCTCGCAATTATGTGGCAACTTGGAAATTTTGTTTAACACCGAGTGATAACAAACTTGAAGTAAACTCAATTAAAATATGCCAACTCTGTGCGTAACCATGACTATATGTGCTTGTGAGTTCTATATCCAATAGAGGATGTAGTGGGGTTATGCTTAACTCATAAGTAGGTGTTCCGGATCAGTTCTTGATCATTATTCTTTCACGTCCATTTATGTGTAGATCACCCCCATTTAATCTTGTACTCGTAAGTTATCCACTCAAATAATTGTGTAGTGCTTGCTACAGCCTCACCACTTAACCATACCTCACCCATTAAGCCTTGCTAGTCTTGATACCTTTGGAAATGAGATTGCTGATCCCTATGGCTCACAGTTTACTACAACAAAAGTTGCAGGTACAGGTAAAGCGATATTTTGACGTGAGTGTGATGATTGTTCTATATGGAGTTTCTTCTTCATCATCATTGATCATAGGATGGGTTCCAGGACAACAGCCTGGGATACCAATGATGGACGTCGTTTTTGTCGTTTTATTTCGTCTGAGGTCCGACTATGGTCTTCTGAATGGTAACTAAGTGTATGTTTGTATTCAGATGATCATGATTAGTCCGTTAGTATAAGAAAACCAAACTTTACTATAGGTACTTTTGAAAACCTATTCCAATTTTGTTTTTGCATTATACCTACTGTATTATAACTTTACCATGGCTTATACCCCCAATGTAAACCATAGAATCATTAAAAATAAGCACATAACTCAAAGAAAACAGAATTTTTTAAAAATAGAACAGTGTGTAAAGATTCAAAATTTACTTATACTTCTACAACTCCAAAAATTCTGAAAAGGTAGGATAACGTATGTAATTTGTATATTGATGTTTTGTAAAAAATTCACACACTTGTCGTTTCTTTGATGTTTAGGATTTTTTCTACTCGACGCAAAATTTTCTGTTTTGAAATAGGATTAAAGCAACTAACACCCCATATCAGCCTAAAGGCTTTACTTGGCACAAACACTAAATAAAACAAAAAAAACACAATTATAACGGTAGCATAATTGTGCAAACACTAAAGAACATAAATGGAAAGTGATAATAAATTTATTCATTGGGTTACCTCCCAACAAGCGCTATCATTTTAAGCTCCTAGCTAGGAATATAACATAGATTTGAAGTGATGTCATCCTTAGAGATTGATATATAGGTCGCCCTCATGTTTGATTCATATGGTAATTTGATTTTAGTTCTAGGGAAGTGTTCCATGCCTTTTCTTAGCGGAAACTGAAATTTAATATTCCCTTCTTTCATATCAATCATGGCCCCTATAGTACGCAAGAATGGTCTACCAAGAAATTATTGGACAAGACGAATTGCACTCAATATCAAGAACAATAGAATCTATGGGCACATAATTCGTATTTGCAAAAATAAGAACATCATTTATTCTTCCATAGGTTTTTTAATAGTAGTATCCGCCAAGTGCAAATTGAGAGAACATTCTTCAATATTGGTGAGACCAAGCACATCACAAAGAGATTTCGGAATTGTGAAAACACTAGTACCCAAATCACATAAAGCATATAACTCAAAATTCTTGATTTTGATCTTAATGGTGGGTTCCCATTCATCATGTAATTTTCTAGGAATTGAAATATCTAGCTCTAACTTTTCTTCCAAAGCTTTTATCACCGCGTCCAAAATATGTTTAGTAAAAACTTTATTTTGTTCATAGGTGTTGGGTGAATTTATAATAGATTGCAACATAGAAATACACTCAATCAAAGAGCAACTATAAAATTAAAGGTTTTGCAATGTGGAATAGTGGGTGCATCACTAGCTAAAGTTTTAACCTCTTCAATCCCACTTTTATCAATTTTTTCAATTTGATTTTCACTCTCCAAATCATGGGAACGCCCTCTAGCTAAAGTTGACTTTTGTTAAGTTCCCTCATCATTAATTTGAACATTACTAAATAGGGAATCAATAGAAGGAACACCAATCATTTTAATCTCTTCATCATTTTTATGAAAGCAATCGGGAAACGCTCTTTCTAAAAATTCTCTTTTAGCCCTAAGCATATAGGTTCTTTTCATACTTTCATCTATGGAAACATATAAAGGTCTAATTGATTCATTAATATCTACCTTAGGAGAAAAGTTATTCTTGAGATTTTCTACATCATGTGAAGTTCTATCAATGCTTCTAGACATATCATCAATCTTATTCAACTTTTCTTCTATCCTAGTATTGAAAGCCTTTTGCGCATTGATAAATTCCTTAATATTACTCTCAAGATCATGTTGGGAAACGTTGCATGGGAAACAAAAAAAATTCCTATACATATGCAAGATCTATCCATGGTGATGACCATCTACAAGAGGAGAGATCGGATCCACATACCCTTGTGGATCGCCAAGCGGGAAGCATTAAGAAACGCATTGATGTTGTTGAACGTCTTCGCGATCCAAATCGCAAGCCGCCCGTGATCCAATCATGATCTAGCACCGAATGGACGTCACCTCCGTGTTAAGCACACGTACAACTCAATGATGATATCCACCTTCTTGATCCAGCAAGAGGGGTGGAGAGGTAGATGAGTTCTCCGACAGCACGACAGCATGGTGGCGGTGGTGGTGAACTAATCCGACAGGGCTTCGTCGAGTTGTGCCGAGCTAATCTACACAAAGAAGACAATCTATGGAGGATAGGGCGGGACGTGTCTTTTTAGGTCGTGGCTGCCAACAAAACCTCCACTATATATAGGTGGAAGTGGTAGGTGGGCTTGCCTTGGCCCCTCCTCCAAGGAGGAGAGGATCGGTCGAAGTAGAGGGAGAGGCCACCTCCCATAAGGGAGGTGGAAACCCTTGGGAGGACTCCTCCTCCACCTCCTCTCTCAAGTTTGGCACATGGGCCTCTTGGGGCTGGCTGCCCAAGCCCACTAGGGGCTGGTGCGCTACCTCCTAGGCCCATGCGCCCCCCGGGGTGGGTGGGCCCCTCCCGGTGGACCCCCTGGAATCCTTTCGGCACTCCGAGTACAATATCGGAAAATGCCGAAATTATTCCGGAAACTGAATACCACTTTCCTATATATAAATCGTTACCTCCGAACCATTCCGGAGCTCCTCGGGATCTCATTTGGGAATCCAGACAACCTTCGGTCACCAACACATATAACTCAATAATATTGAAACGTCTTCGAACCTTAAGTGTGCACACCCTGCGAGTTCGAGAACTATGTAGACATGACCGAGACACTCTCCGGACAATAGCCAATAGCGACACCTGGATGCCCATATTGGTTCCTACATATTCAACAAAGATCTTTATCGGTTGAACCTCTATTTCAAGGATTCACTTAATCCCGTATGTTGTTCCCTTTATCCATCGGTATGTTACTTGCCCGAGATTTGATCATTGGTATCTGCATACCTAGTTCAATCTCGTTACTCGCAAGTCTCTTTACTCGTTCCGTAATACAAGATCCTGTGACTACCTCCTTAGTCACATTACTTGCAAGCTTCTTGTGATGTTGTATTACCGAGTGGACCCTAGAGATACCTCTCCGTCATACGGAGTGACAAATCCAAGTCTCGATCCATGCCAACTCGACAGACACCCTCAGAGATACCTATAGAGAACCTTTACAGACACTGAGTTACGTCGTGACGTTTGATACACACAAGGCATTCCTCCGGTGTCCGGGAGTTGCATGATCTCATGGTCATAGGAGCACATACTTAACATGCAGGAAACAATAGCAATAGACTGACACGATCATATGCTACGTTCACAGTTTGGGTCTTGTCCATCACATTATTCTCCTAATGATGTGATCCCATTATCAAATGACAACTCATGTCTATGGCCAGGAAACCTTGACCATCTTTGATCAACGAGCTAGTCCATTAGAGTCTTACTAGGGACATTGTGTTGTCTATGTATCCACACATGTATTTGAGTTTCCAATCAATACAATTATAGCATGGATAATAAACGATTATGTTGAACAAGGAAATATAATAATAACTATTTTATTATTGGCTCTAGGGCATATTTCCAACTCTCTCCCACTTGCACTAGAGTCAATAATCTAGCTCACATATCTATATGATTTACATTGTAATGAATCTAACACCCATACAGTTCTGGTGTTGATCATGTTTCGCTTGTGGAAGAGGCGTAGTCAACAGGTCTGCAAGATTTATATTTGTGTGCACTTTCCAAATACTTATGTCCAACTCCTTGATAGAATCACTGATAGAATTGAAGCATCGCTTTTATATCTGGTCCTCTTGTGAATCCTTGGTTCCATGGCTAGAGCAATGGCACCAGTGTTGTCACATAATAGAGTCATTGGATCCAGTGCACTGGGCACAACTCCAAGATCTGTCATGAAATCCTTCATCCATAAACCTTCTTTAGCCGCCTCCGAGGCAACTATGTACTCCACTTCGCATGTAGAATCAACTACCACCCTTAGCTTGAAACTGCACTAGCTTAACGCACCCTCATTGAGAATTATGTATCCGGTTTGAGACTTAGAGTCATTCGGATGAGTATCAAAGCTTGCATAAACGTAACCCTTTACGACGAGCTCTTGATCACCTCCATACACGAGAAGCATTTCTTTAGTGCCTTTCCGGTATGTCGGAATATTCTTGATTGTTGTCCAGTGTTCCATTCTTGGGTCACGTTGAAACCTTCCCGCTATACTTATGCAAGGCTGACATGAGGTCTTGTGCAAAGTATTGCATACATGATAGAGCCTATGGCTGAAGCATAGGGGACAACACTCATCTTTTCTCTATCTTCTGCAGTCACTGGGCATTGAGTCTTACTCAACTTCACACCTTGCATTACATGCAAGAACCCCTTCTTGGACTGTTCCATTTTGAATTTCTTCAAAACTTTGTCAAGGTATGTGCACTGTGAAAGACCTATTAAGCGTCTCGACCTATCTTGATGCCTAATGTGTAAGCACCTTCTCCTAGGTCATTCATTGAAAAAATCTTATTTAATCCTTTCTTGTAAATACAAGCTTCTCCGTAAACTTGTATAAACCCAAACGCCTTGATCACCTCATCAAAACGTTGATTCCAACTCGGAGATGCTTGCACCAGTCCATAAATGGATAGCTGGAGCTTGCACACTTTGTTAGCATTCTCTGGATTGACAAAACCTTCCAGTTTCATCATATACAACTCTTCCTTAAGGAAACCGTTAAGGAACGTTGTTGTGACATCCATTTGCCAAATTTCATAATCGAAAAATGCAGTTATTTCTAACATGATTCTGACGGACTTAAGCATCGCTACGGGTGAGAAAGCCTCATCGTAGTCAACTCCTTGAACTTGTGAAAAACCCTTTGCCACAAGTCGAGCTTTATAGACGATGACATTGTCGTCCGCATCCGTCTTCTTCTAAAACATCCATTTATTCTTAATGGCCTTTCGCCCTTCAGGTAATACTTCCAAAGTCCACACTTTGTTTTCATACATGGATCATATCTGTGATTTCATGGCCTCTAACCATTTGTTGGAATCCAGGCCCACCATCGCATCTCCATAGCTCGTAGGTTCATCGTTGTCCAACCACATGATTGATAAGACAGGGTTACCGTACCACTCAGGAGCAGTACGTGCCCTTGTCGACCTACGAGGTTCGATAGCAACTTGATCTGAAGCTTCATGATCATCATCATTAGCTTCCTCTTCAATTGATGTAGGCTCCACAGAAACAACTTTCTATGATGCGCTACTCTCCGATTGAAGTAAAGGTTCAATAACCTCATCAAGTTCTATCTTCCTCCCACTCAATTTTTTTGAGAGAAACTCTTTCTCAAGAAATGCTCCGTTTTTAGTGACAAGCACTATGCCTTCGGATCTGAGATAGAAGGTGTACCCAACTGTCTATTTTGAGTATCCTATGAAGATGCATTTCTTCGCTTTGGGTTCCAACTTTTTGGGGTGAAGCTTTTTGACATAAGCATCGCATCCCCAAACTTTTAGAAACGATGACTTTGGTTTCTTGGCAAACCACAGTTCAAATGGCGTCGTCTCAACAGATTTTGATGGTGCCCTATTTAAAATGAATGCAGTTGTCCCTAATGCATAACCCCAAAATGATAATCGTAAATTGGCAAGAGACATCATAGAATGCACCATATACGATAAAGTACGATTACGACATTCGGACACACCATTACGCTGTGGTGTTCCAGGTGGTGTCAAGTGTGAAACAATTCGACATTGTCTTAAGTGAGCGCCAAATTCATAACTCAGATATTCTCTTCCTCGATCAGATCATAGGAATTTGATCTTCTTGTTATGATAATTCTCCACTTCACTCTAAAATTGCTTGAACTGTCCAAATGTTTTAGACTCTTGTTTCATTAAGTAAATATAACCATATCTACGTAATTCATCAGTGAAGGTGAGAAAATAACGACATCCACCGCGCGCCCCAATGCTCATCGGACCGCACACATCAGTATGTATGATTTCCAATAAGTCACTTGCTTGCTCCATTGTTCCACAGAACGGAGTTTTGGTCATCTTGCCAATGAGTCATGGTTCACATGTGTCAAGTGATTCAAAATCAAGTGACTCCTAAAGTCCATCAACATGGTGGTTCTTCATGCATTTTACACCAATATGACCTAAGCGACAGTGCCACAAGAAAGTGGTACTATTATTATCAACTCTACATCTTTTGGCATCAATGTTATGAATATGTGTGTCATTACTATCAAGATTCAATAATCATAAACCCCTCACATTGGGTGCATGACCATAAAAGATATTACTCATATAAATAGAACAACCATTATTCTTTGATTTAAATGAGTAACCGCCTCGTAGTAAACAAGATCCAGATATGATTTTCATGCTTAACGCAGCCACTAAATAACAATTATTCAGGTTCATCACTAATCCCGATGGTAATTGGACCTTGGAACCATTTCGCACGCGCATCGTCACTTCATCCTTCGCCAACCTCCATCTATTCCATAGTTCCTACTTTAAGTTGCAAATGTGAGCAACCGAACCGGTAGAAAATACCCAGGCACTACAACAAGAGTTGGTGAGGTACACATCAATAACATGTATATGATATATACCTTGTTTGGCATTGGCCGCCTTCTTGTCGGCCAGATACTTGGGGTAGTTCCGCTTCCAGTGACCAGTCCTCTTGCAATGATAGCACTCAATTTATGGCTTGGGTCCAGCCATGAGTTTCTTCATGGGAGGGGAACAGCTTTGCCACTATTTTTGAAGTTACCTTTCTTTCCCTTGCCATTTTTCTTGAAAGTGGTGGTTTTATTGACCATCAACACTTGATGTTCCTTCTGATTTTCTGACTCAACGACTTTCAGCATCGCACGACTGATCTATTCATCCCTTGCATGTTGTAGTTCATCACAAAGCTTTTGTAGCTAGGTGACAGTGATTGAAGAACCCTCTCGGTGATTGTCTCTAGCGGGAGAACGATTCCCAACTCAGCCAGATGGTTGGAATACCCGGACATTCTGAGTACGTGATCATTGACAGATCGTTCTCCTCCATCTTGCAAGCATAGAACTTATAGGAGGTCTCATACCTCTCGATCCGGGCATTCTTCTCAAAGATAAACTTCAATTCGTGGAACATTTCATATGCTCCATGACGTTCAAAACGTCTTTGAAGTCCCGGTTCCAAGCCATACAAAATTGCACAATGAACTACTGAGTAGTCATCCAAACGCGACTGCGAGACGTTAATAACATCTTCAGCCGCCGGGAAGGGTGGCGCATCACCAAGAGGTGCATCAAGGACATAACACTTTTGGGAAACCGCAGGGACAAGCCTTAGATTATGGGTCGAGTGTACAAAGTTTCTCCCATCATATTTTAGCTTTGCTTTCTCTAGGACCGCATTAAAATTCATGGGTACTACTGCGTGAGCCATTGATCTACAACATAATTTTGCAAAGGCTACTTAGAGAATTCTTCAAGATAATGAGTTTAGTTAATCATATTACTAAAAACTCCCACTCAAATTACCATCCCTCTAGTCATTCGAGTGATACATGATCCAAATCCACCAACCCAAGTCCGATCATCAACTGAGATGAGCTGGTTTCAATGGTGAACATCTTCATGTTGATCATATCTACTATATGACACATGTTCAACCTTTTCGTCTCTTGTGTTTTGAGGCCATGCATGTACATGCTAGGGTCATCAAGTTTAACCCGAGTGTTCTGCGTGTGCAAAACTGTCTTGCACATGTTGTATGTGAACGTAGAGTCTATCACACCCGATCATCACGTGGTGTCCCGAAACGATGAACTTACGCAATGGTGCACACTCGGGGAGAACACAATTTTATCTTGAAATTTTAGTGAGGGATCACCTAATAATGCTATTGTTATCCTAACAAAAACAAGGTGCATAAAAGGATTAACGTCACATGCAAATCATAAGTGACATGATATGGCCATGATCTTGTGATTTTGATCTCCATCTCCAAAGCACCGGCATGATCTCCATCGTCACTGGCACAACACCATGATCTCCATCATTGTGTTGCCATCGAGGTTGTCGCGCCAACCATGCTTGTACTACTATTTCTATCATTTAGCGATAAAGTAAAATGTTACATAGCGCTTAATGAGTGACACGTAGGTCATACAATATTTAAAGACAACCATATGGCTCATGTCGATTGCCGTAGCATCGACATGCAAGTCGATATTAACAATTACAACATGATCATCTCATACATCAAATATATATCATCATGTCTTTGTACATATCATATCACAACATACCCTGCAAAACCAAGTTAGACGGCCTCTAATTTGTTGTTGCATGTTTTACGTGGCTGTTATGGGTATCTAGCAAGAACGCTTCTTACCTACGCAAAAAACCACAATGGTGATATGCAAGTTGCTATTTAACTTTCTACAAGGACCACCTCTATTGAATCCGATTCAACTAAAGTAGGAGACACACAGACACCCACCAGTCATCTTTATGCAACAAGTTGCATGTCAGTCGATGAAACCGGTCTCTCGTACATGGACGAGTGAGGTTGGTCCGGGCCGCTTCATCCAACAATACCGCTGAATCAAGAAAAGACTAAGGAGGGAAGCAATCTCAATATCAACGCCCACAAACTCCTTTGTGTTCTACTCGAGATGTCATCTACTCATAGACCTAGATCATGATGCCACTGTTGGGGAAAGTTGCATGGGAAACAAAAAAAAAATCCTACGCATATACAAGATCTATACATGGTGAGGACCATCTAAGAGAGGAGATATCGTATCCACATACCCTTATAGATCGCTAAGTGGGAAGCATTAAGAAACACGGTTGATCTAGTTAAACGTCTTCGTGATCCAAATTGCAAGTCGTCCCGCGATCCAATCACGATTTAGCGCCGAACGGACGGCACCTCCGCATTCAGCACACGTACATCTCGATGACGATATCTACCTTCTAGATCCAGCAAGAGGGGGCGGAGAGGTAGATGCGTTCTCTGGCTGCACGATAGCGTGGTGGCAGTGGTGGTGAACTAATCCGGCACGGCTTCGTCGACTTGTGTCAAACTAATCTAGAGGAATAAGACGATCTATGGAGGATAGGGCAGCACGTGGCTTTTCAGGTCGTGGCTGCCAACAAAACCTCCTCTACCTCTCCAACCCAACAAACACCCTCGGAGATACCTGTCGAGCACCTTTATAGTCACCCAGTTACGTTGTGACGTTTGATACGCACAAGGCATTCCTCATGTGTCCGGGAGTTGCATGATCTCATGGTCATAGGAACAGATACTTGACATGCACAAAATAATAGCAATAAACTGACACATCATATAAGTAATCAATAAAACTCAAATAATCAAAGTAATAAACTTCCCATTAATTGGAGTAGGTAGTTTAGAAAACAAAAGCAATAAACTTCCCAGTAAGAGATACTTGACATGCAGAAAAAATAGCAATAAACTTCCAACATATAGCACATAGTTATTGGAAGTACATGGTTTAGAAAAAGTTTGGTACAAAGTAATCAATAAAACTCAAATAAGTCTTTCTTCCTTTATATCTCTCCCCATTAATGGTATCTTTCCCTCTAAATTGTGTAGACTTTGATACATCTCCTCCTTTGGTAGATCTCTCCTTTGGTATAAGCATTTAGAATCTTTGATATATCTCCCCCTTTGGCATTATTTTCCAAAAAGGTTGGAGGGTATGGGTTCATTGAGAGTACGGGATCCTGGATTCTTCTTACTTTGATAAGGGTTCCTAGAATTTTTCTCCCCTTTTCAGTTTGATAAGGGTTCCTTGAATTTTTTTCAACCCCTCGAGTATTGATAAGGGTTCCTTGAAAGTTCTCCCCCTTTCAGTTACATAAGGGTTCCTTGAAAGTTCTAACCCTTGCGGTAGGTATCCTAGATGTTTCCCCCCTTATGTTGTCGGATCACTGAAGTTTCTCCCCGTTTGAAGATTTCTCCCCCTTGATAATAGTGGGACCACAATTATACGTCCCCCTTTGCCATAAATCCAGTAATATAAATAAGAACTCTAGTAGTATTAAATTCGGAGTCTCTGAGGTTATGTGGTTTGGTAGGACTGAAATTGACCTTAGGGCTTTCAGATATTTCGGTTAGATCGAGTTTCTTCGATCGGAGAGACTGAGTTGCAATGAATAAATTAAGTGCTCAACTCAAATAGACAAAACATATTCAAAAGACAAGAAAAAAGAAAACAACTTTTTATAATGTACATACATATAGATGAGAATTGAATGGTTCCAAGAAAGCATGCATCCAAAACATGAACCATACAAGAATCTTCATCTAGATGTTGGGTAGTGACTATGTCACCTATATTAGAGTTTATTGACTTGAGGAGTGAGTCAAGTGTGCTTGATCATAGGTCATACTCATCGTTAAGCGCAAAATGGGGTTACCATTTTTTATTAAGCATTTTAATGTCTTCATATTACTTTATTTTCTTTACCTCACTACTTGGTGTAAAGATTTATCAAGGATATGAGTACATACCTTAGAATGATGTTGATGATGTGGCATGTAGGTGAACTTGTTCTGGATGCTCAATGTTGATGAAGATCATCTTGAGTTGGGAGAATTACTTGTTGTTTTGGTTAACTTTTCACCTACATTGGCTAGTCATGCAAGGAAGAACATAATATATCCAAATAACAAGAGTCAATTTATCATCGTATAGTTGTCAAGGATATGATTTTGCTGTCTTCTTCCTTCATCTCTGGAGAAAGGGTTTTTGATACTGGGCCATGATAAGATTTCTTTTGATGTGAGTTGATGGCAATATTGTGCAGTGTAGTTCTTCCAAGTACCTAAGAAAGGTTAGATGCAATACAAGGGAGCATAATTTTCCAAGATATAAGATAGGGTGATATGAATAGCATCATGGAATAATTAAGTAAGCTCATTCCCTTGCATGCATCCAAGTAAGTTTAGCTCAAGTTTGAAGCATCGATGATGTTCAATTCACTCCTCAAATGACAAAATATTTTCTTGTCAAGTGGTTTGGTAAAGATATCAGCCAATTTTTTGTCGATACAAACATGATTGATATTAATATCTCCTTTACCAACATGATCACGAATGAAATGATGTCGCACTTCAATATATTTAGTTCGAGAATGTTGCACGGGATTATGGGCAATTCTAATAGCACTTTCATTGTCACACAACAACGGAAGATGTTCACATGAACGCCATAATCCTTAAGAGTCTATGTCATCCATAGTAATTGCGCACAACATGATCCGGCACCAATGTATTCCGCTTCGAAAGTAGATAAAGATACCGAGTTTTGTTTCTTGGATGACTACTACACAAGAGATCTCCCAAGAAATTGCCATGTACCAGAGGTAGGTTTTCTGTCAACCTTCTCTCTAGCATAGTCCAAGTCGGAATAGCGAGTAATACTAAAACTAGATACCTTGGGATACCATATGCCAAAGTTTGGTGTATGTATCAAGTATCTCACAATTCTTTTCACAGCCTTTAGATGATACTCCTTAGGTGCCGCTTAATATCGGGCACACATATTGATCAATAAACCTTTTGATTGATAAACCTTTTGATCAACCGGTTGTCCTCCTTAGTGAGGTCAACATGTCCACTAGTAGGCATGGGAGCTTCCATACCTTTGCACTCGTGCATGTTGAACTTCTTGATTAAGTCCATCGTGTACTTGGTTTGAGAGATAAATGTGCCTTCTCTCATTTGTTTGATTTGCAGACCAAGGAAGAATTTGATCTCACACATCATAGACATCTCATACTTCTCTAACATCAACCTTCCAATTTTTCAAATTGTGGGTTAGTAGAACCAAAGATAATATCGTCCACATATATTTGGCACACAAATAGTTCACCATTAACTCTTTTAGTGAATAAGGTTGCATCAGTTTCACCAATCTCGAAACCTTTTTCAATGAGAAACTTCGTTAGACATTTGTACCAAGCACGAGGGGCATGTTTAAGACCGTATAAAGCTTTACGAAGTTTGTAAAAATGATTAGGTTTCTTAGGGTTCACAAAGTTGGGAGGTTGTTCGACATAAACTTCCTCCTCAATTTCACCGTTTAGGAAGCACTTTTGATATCCATTCGGTAAAGAGTAATATCATGGTGATTGGCATAAGCGAGAAGAATTCGAATGGCTTCAAGTCTAGCAACGTGGGCATAGGTCTCACCTTAGTATATACCTTCGACTTGCGTGTAACCTTGAGATATGAGATTTGCCTTCTTGCATACAACTTGACCATCTTCATCTTGCTTGTTCCGAACACCCATTTTGTACCAATGATGTCGTGCTAGTCCTTGGGCTTTTCTGTTGGAAATATGCCCTAGAGGCAATAATAAATTAGTTATTATTATATTTCCTTGTTCATAATAATCGTTTATTATCCATGCTAGAATTGTATTGATTGGAAACTCAAATACATGTGTGGATACATAAACAACACACTGTCCCTCGTGAGCCTCTAGTTGACTAGTTCGTTGATCCAAGATGGTCAAGGTTTCTTGGCCATAGGCAAGTGTTGTCACTTGATAACGGGATCACATCATTAGGAGAATCATGTGATGGACAAGACCCAAATTATAAACGTAGCATGTGATCATGTCATTTTGTTGCTATTGTTTTCTGTGTTTCAAGTATTCATTCCTATGACCATGAGATCATGTAGCTCACTCACACTGGAGGAACACCTTGTGTGTATCAAACGTCACAACGTTACTGGGTGACTATAAAGGTGCTCTACAGGTATCTCCGAAGGTGTCCGTTGAGTTAGCATGGATCAAGACTGGGATTTTTCACTCCGTGTGACGGAGAGGTATCTCGGGGCCCCCTAGATAATAGAACATCACGTACAAGCCTTGCAAGCAATTCGACTCAAGTGTAAGTCACGGGATCTTCTATTATGAAACGAGTAAAGAGACCTGCCGGTAACGTGATTGAAATAGGTATAGGGATACCAATGATCAAATCTTGGGCAAGTAACATACCGAAGGACAAAGGGAATGTTATACGGGATTATATGAATCCTTGGCACAGAGGTTCAACCGATAAGATCTTCGTAGAATATGTAGGACCCAATATGGACATCTAGGTCCCGCTATTGGATATTGACCGAGGAATGCCTCGGGTCATGTCTGCATAGTTCCCGAACCCGCAGGGTCTACACACTTAAGGTTCAATGATGTTTTAGTATAGTTGTGTTATATGTGTTGGTGACCGAAGGTTGTTCGGAGTCCCGGATGATATCACGGACGTTACGAGGATTTCCACAATGGTCCGGAAACGAATATCGATATATAGGATGGTTTCATTTGGTCACCGGAAAGATTTTGGGCATTACCGGCAGTGTACCGGGAGTGACGAATGGGTTCTGGGTATTCACCGGGAGGGGCCAACCCACCCGAGAGTGAGCCCATTAGCACTAGGGTGGCGCACCATCCCTTAGTGGGATGGTGAGGCCAGCCCAAGTGGGCTATGGCACCGCAAGGAGAAAAAACCAAAAGGAAAAGAAAAAACAAGGAAAGAGGGAGGTGGGAAGGAACGAGTGGACTCCTTCCCCCAAACCGAATTGGGGTTTGAGTCCACCTCCTCCCCTTTGGCCGGCGCCCTTCGGCTGAGCCCCAAGGCTAGCCCTTGCCCTCCTCCTATATATATATTGGTGGTTTTAGGGCTTTTGAGACACTACTTTGCCACGTGCAACTCAAACCTATACCACGTAGTTCTTCCTCTAGATCGGATTTCTACGGAGCTCGGCCGGAGCCCTGCAGGAGTAGATCATCACCACCACCAGCGCGCCGTCATGCTGCGAGAGAACTCATCTACTTCTCCGTCTCTCTTGCTGGATCAAGAAGGCCGAGATCATGATCGAGTTGTACGTGTGCTGAACGCGCAGGTGCCGTCCGTTCGATGCTAGATCGGAACGGATCGTGGGACGATGGTGATTTGAATCACAAAGTTGTACCACTACATCAACCGCGTTTCTTAACGCTTCCCGCTTAGCGATCTAGAAGGGTATGTGGATCCAATCTCCCTCTCGTAGATGAACATCACCATGATAGGTCTTTGTGTGCGTAGGAAACTTTTTGTTTCCCATGCAACGTTCCCCAACAGTGGCGTCATGAGCAAGGTTCATGCATAGATGTAATCTCGAGTAGAACACAAAAGTTTTTGTGGGCGTTGATGTTCGATTTGCTGCCCGCCTTAGACTTTTCTCGATTCTGTGGTATTGTTGGACTGAAGCGGCCCGGACCGACATTACTCGTACGCTTACGAGAGACTGGTTTCATCGACCAACATGCAACTCGTTGCATAAAGATGACTGATGGGTGCTTGTTTCTTCAATTTAGTTGAATTGGATTTGACTGAGGTGGTCCCTGGAGACAGGTTAAATAGCAATTTGCACATCTCCGTTGTGGTTTTTGCGTAAGTAAGATGTGATCATACTAGATACCCATAGCAGCCACGTAATACATGCAACAACAAATTAGAGGATGTATAACTTGCTTTTGCAGGGTATGATTGTGATGTGATATGGCCAAAGACATGATGTGATATATTGCATGTATGAGATGATCATGTTGTAATAGTTAATATCGACTTGCACGTCGATGCTATGGCAACCGGCACGAGCCATAGGGTTGTCTTTAAACTAATGTTTGTGTTTGCAGATGTGTTTACTATATTTCTAGGTTGTAGCTTTAGTAGTAATATCATAGATAGCACGACAACCTCGATGGTGGCACGACGATGGAGATCATGATGATGGAGATCATGGTGTGCTGCCGGTTACAAGAAGATCATGCTGGTGCTTTGGTGATGGAGATCAAGAAGCACAAGATCATGGCCATATCATGTCACTTATGAATTGCATGTGATGTTAATCCTTTTATTCACCTTATCTTGCTTAGAACGACGGTAGAATTATAAGGTGATCCCTCACTAAAATTTCAGGATAAAATTGTGTTCACCCCGACAGTGCACTGTTGCGACAGTTCCTAGTTTCGAGACACCATGTGATGATCGGGTGTGATAGACTCAACGTTCACTACAACGGGTGCAAAATAGTTGTACACGCGGAACACTTGGGTTAAACTTGACGAGCCTAGCATGTGCAGACATGGCCTCGGAACACAAGAGACCGAAAGGTCGAGCATGAATCGTATAGTTGATACGATTAGCATAGAGATCTTTACCACTGAAATTATACTCAACTCACATGATGATCGGACTTGAGTTAGTGGATTTGCATCAGGCGCCACTCAAATGACTAGAGGAAGTATATTTTGAGTAGGAATTCTTAAGTAATATGATTAATTGAACTAATTGTCATGAACATAATTGAAAGGTCTTTTCGAATTATGTTGTAGCTTGCACTGTAGCTCTACTGGTACTGAGTCCGTAAACTGAGGATTTTCCTCATTGCTACGTAGAAGGCTTATGTGCTTAATACACCACTCAGTGTGCTGCACCTCGAGCATCGCTTGTGGATGTTGCGAACATCTGACATACATGTTTTGATGACTGCGTGATAGTTCAGTGCGTAATACTTAACGGCTTAGAAGCAAGGCGCTGAAGACGTTTTGAACGTCACGGAACATAAGAGATGTTCTAGAGAGATGAAATTGGGATTTCATGGTCGTGCCATTGTTGGGAGGTATGACACCTCCGAAAAGATTCTTTGTCTACAAAGTAATAGAGAAAAACTCAATCGTTGAGCATGTGCTCAGATTGTGTGAGTACAACAGTCGCTTGAATCAAGTGGGAGTTAATCTTCCAGATGAGATAGTGATGGTTCTCCAAAGTCACTGCCACCAAGCTACTAGAGCTTCGTGATGAAATATAACATATCAAGGATAGGTATAATGATCCTTGAGCGATTCGCAATGTTTGACAATGCGAAAGTAGAAATCAAGAAGGAGCATCAATTGTTGATGGTTAGTAAAACCACTAGTTTCAAGAAAGGCAAGGGCTAGAAGAGATACTTCATGAAACGGCAAACCAGTTGTTGCTCTAATGAAGAAACCCAAGGTTGAACCCAAACCCGAGACTAAGTGCTTCTATTATGAGGGGAACGGTCACTGAGGCGGGTCTACCCTAGATACTTGGTAGATGAGAAGGTTGGCAAAGTCGACAGAAGTATATTTGATATACATGATATTGTTGTGTACTTTACTAGTACTCCTAGTAGCACAAGGGTATTAGATACCGGTGCGGTTGCTAAGTGATTAGTAACTCGAAATAAAAGCTACGGATTAAACGGAGACTAGGTAAAGGCGAGGTGACGATATGTGTTGGAAGTGTTTCCAAGGTTGATGTGATAAAACATCGCACGCTCCCTCTACCATCGGGATTGGTGTTAAACCAAAATAATTGTTATTTGGTGTTTGCGTTGAGCATGGACATGATTGGATCGTATTTATTGCAATACGGTTATTCATTTAAAGAAAATAATGGTTATTATATTTGCTTGAATGATTACCTTCAATGGTTTACTGAAACTCGACCATAGTGATACACATATTCATAATATTGATGCCAAAAGATACAAAGTAGTAATGATAGTACCACTTACTTGTGGTACTGCTCTTGAGTCATGTCGGTATAAAATGCATGAAGAAGCTCCATAGTGATGGATCTTTGTACTCACTCATTTTTGAAACGTTTGAGACATGCAAACCATACCTATTGGTATAAACACATGAAGAATCTCCATGGAGATGGATCGTTTGGACTCACTTGATTTTGAATCACTTGAGACATGCAAATCATACCAGATGGAACAAAAAGGTAACTTGTTGGAAGCAATACATTTTTTATGTGTGCGGTCCAATGGGTGCTGAGGCACGCAGTGGATATCATAATGGTCTTACTTCACTAAAAATTTGAGTAAATACAGGAGTATTTACTTGATGCATCACAATTCTGAAATATTGAAAAGTTCAAAGCTATTTCAGAGTGAAGATCATCGTGACAAGAGGATAAATTGTCTACGATATGATCGTAGAGATGAATATATGAGTTGCAAGTTTTGGTACACACTTAAGACAATGTGGAAATTGTTTCGCAATTCATTCCACCTAGAACACCATAGTGTGATGGTGTATTCGAACGTCATAGACGCACTCTATTTGATATGGTGCATACTATGATGTCTATTATCGAATTACCACTATTGTTTATGGGTTATGCATTAGAGACAACCGCATTCACTTTAAATAGGGCACCACGTTTTTCCGTTGAGATGACACCGTGTGAACTATGGTTTGGAGAAACCTAAGCTGTCGTTTCTTGAAAGTTTGGGGCTGCGACGCTTATGTGAAAAAGTTTCAGTCTGATAAGCTCGAACCAAAAGCGGATAAATGCATCTTCATAGGATATCCAAAACAGTTGGGTACATCTCCTATCTCAGATCCGGAAGCAAACTGTTTGTTTCTAGAAACGGGTCCTTTCTCGAGGAAAGGTTTCTCTTGAAAGAATTGAGTGGGAGGGTGGTGGATCTTGATGAGGTTATTGAACCGTCACTTCAACCAGTGTTAGCAGGGCGCATGAAGTTGTTCCTGTGGCGCCTACACCAATTGAAGTAGAAACTGATGATGGTGATCATTAAGCTTCGGATCAAGTTACTACAAACCTCGTAGGTTGACAAGGTCACGTACTACTACATAAGTGGTACAGTAACCCTGTCTTGGAGGTCATGTTGTTGAACAACAATGAACCTACGAGGTATGGAGAAGCGATGGTGGGCCTGGATTCTAGCAAATGGCTGGATGCCATGAAATCCGAGAGAGGATCCATGTATGAAAACAAAGTGTAGACTTTGGAAGAACTACTTGATGGTAGTAAGACTATTAAGTAAAGATGGATCTTTAAAAAGGAAGACAGACGATGACTATGATGAGAGGAAGACAGACGATGACTATGATGTTTCCGACAAGTTCAAAGAGTTGACTATGATGAGAGTTTCTCACTCGTAGCGATGCTAAAAGTTTGTTGGAATTATGTTAGCAGTTTCTGCATTATTTCTAAAATATTGCACATAGGATGTCAAAACATTGTTTCCTCAACAGTTTCCTTGAGGAAAGGTTGTATGTGATACAACCAGAAGGTTTTGTCGATCCTAAGGATACTAACAAGTATGCAAGCTCCAGCGATCCTTCTATGGGTTGGTGCAAGCATCTCGGAGTTGAAATATACATTTCGATGAGATGATCAAAGATTTTGGGTTAATACAAGGTTTATGAAAGCTTGTATTTCCAAAGAAGTGAGTGGGAGCTCTATAAAATTTCTGATAAGTATATGTGGTTGACATATTGTTGATCAGAAGTAATGTAGAATTTCTGTAAAGCATAAAGGTCTGTTTGAACGGAGTTTTTGAAACGAAAACCTAGATAGAGTTACCTGAACATTGTACTTCAAGATCTATAGAGATAGATCAAAACGTTTAATAGAACTTTCAATGAAATGCATGCCTTGACAAGTTTTTGAAGGAGTTCAAAATAGATCGGCAAAGAAGGAGTTCTTGGCTGTGTTGTAAGGTGTGAATTTGAGTAAGACTCAAAGCCCGACCACGACAAAAGAAAGAGAAAGGACGAAGGTCATCCCCTATGCATTAGCTGTAGACTCTAAAGTATGCCATGCTGTGTACTGCACCTGATGTGTGCCTTGCCATAGGTCTGTCAAGGGGTACAAAGAGTGATCCAGGATTGGATCACTGAACAGCGGTCAAAGTTATCCTTAGTAAATAATGGACTAAGGAATTTTTCTCGATTATGGAGGTGGTTAAAGAGTTCGTCGTAAAGGGTTACGTTGATGCAAGCTTTGACACTAATCCGAATAACTCTGAGTAGTAAAACGAATTCGTATAGTAGAGTAGACATTTGGAATATTTCCGAATAGCACGTAGTAGCAGCATCTATAAGATTACATAAATATTTATAAAGCACACACGGATGTGATAGGTTCAGAACTGTTGACTAAAACCTCTCTCACAAGCAAGACGTGAGCAAACCCTAGAACTGTATGGGTGTTGGATTCATTAAAAGCACATAGTGATGTGAACTAGATTATTGACTCTAGTGCAAGTGGGAGACTGTTGTAAATATGCCCTAGAGGCAATAATAAATTAGTTATTATTATATTTCCTTGTTCATCATAATCGTTTATTATCCATGCTAGATTTGTATTGATTGGAAACTCAAATACATGTGTGGATACATAGACAACACACTGTCCCTAGTGAGCCTCTAGTTGACTAGTTCGTTGATCAAAGATGGTGAAGGTTTCCTGGCCATAGGCAAGTGTTGTCACTTGATAATGGGATCACATCATTAGGAGAATCATGTGATGGACAAGACCCAAATTATAAACGTAGCATCTCATCGTGTCATTTTTTTTGCTATTGTTTTCTGTGTGTCAAGTATTCATTCCTATGACCATGAGATCATGTAGCTCACTGACACCGGAGGAATACCTTATGTGTATCAAACGTCACAATGTTATTGGTGACTATAAAGTTGCTCTACAGGTATATCTAAAGGTGTCCGTTGAGTTAGCATGGATCAAGACTGGGATTTGTCACTCCGTGTGACGGAGAGGTATCTCGGGGCCCACTCGGTAACACAAAATCACATACAAGCCTTGCAAGAAATGTGACTCAAGTGTAAGTCACGGGATCTTGTATTACGGAATGAGTAAAGAGACTTGCCGGTAACGAGATTGAAATAGGTATAGGGATACCGACGATCAAAACTCGGGCAAGTAACATACCGCAGGACAAAGGGAATGTTATACGGGATTATATGAAACCTTGGCACAGATGTTCAACCGATAAGATCTTCGTAGAATATGTAGGATCCAATATGGACATCCAGGTCCTGCTATTGGATATTGACCAAGGAGTGTCTCGGGTCATGTCGGCATAGTTCTCGAACTCGCAGGGTCTGCACACTTAAGGTTCGATGACGTTTTAGTATAGTTGAGTTATATGTGTTGGTGACTGAAGGTTGTTCGGAGTCCCGGATGAGGTCACGGACGTCACGTGGGTTTCCAGAATGGTCCGGAAATGAAGATTGATATATATGATGGTTCCATTTGGTCACCAGAAAGATTTCGGGCATTACACACAGTGTACCAGGAGTGACGAATGGATTCCGGGTATTCACCGGGAGGGGCCCACCCACCCGGGAGTGAGCCCAGTAGAACTAGGGTGTCTCACCAGACCTTACTGGGCTGGTGAGGCCAGCCCAAGTGTGTTGTGGCACCACAAGGAGAAATAACCAAAGGAAAAGAAAAAACAAGGAAAGAGGGAGGTGGGAAGGAAGGAGTGGACTCCTTCCCCCAAACCGAATTGGGGTGGGAGTCCACCTCCTCCCCTTCGGCCGGCGCCCTTGGGGCTCCCTTGAGCCCCAAGGCTAGCCCCTCCCATCCTCCTATATATATTGGTGGTTTTAGGGCTTTTGAGACACAACTTTGCCACGTGCAACTCAAACCTATACCACGTAGTTCTTCCTCTAGATCGGATTTCTACGGAACTTGGGCGGAGCCCTGTAGGAGTAGATCATCACCACCACCGGCGCGCCGTCACGCTGCCGGAGAACTCATCTACTTCTCCGTCTCTCTTGCTAGATCAAGAAGGCTGAGATCGACATCGAGTTGTACGTGTGCTGAACGCGGAGATATCGTCCGTTCGGCGCTAGATTGTAACGAATCGTGGGACGACGGTGATTTGAATCACGAAGCTATACCACTACATCAACCTTGTTTCTTATCGCTTCCTGCTTAGCGATCTACAACGGTATGTGGATCCAATCTCCCTCTCGTAGATGAACATCACCATCATAGGTCTTCGTGTGCGTAGGAATTTTTTTGTTTCCCATGCAATGTTCCCCAACATTTTCCACAAGTGTCCACACTTCATTCCTTTCGAAGTTGTGTAGATCTTGATGCATGGCATTCACCCAGTCTAGGTATTGAAGTGCTTCTTCTACCTTCATAGGATCAATACTAGATATGAATGAGGAAGGCATAAAAAGTTAGATAAATGAGTTTAAGAGCGAGTGATTCTCCTGGTTTATATGTCACTGAAGATTTGATTCAGCGGATGATCCTTCTCCACTCTTTCTCGCTCGTGACAAGTTTTTCCTATTGGATGGTGGGCATGCTCATAATCTTCTTCTCCATTGTTGTTGAAGGTGTCATATCCTTGAGATGGTGGTGAGGAAGGTTGAGGTGGACCATCATGATGTACTTCTTCCTCCTCTTCATCATGTCGTATACCACTTGTGGATGCCTTCATGTCGTTTTCTCGTTCGCCTTGATGTGAAGTAGGAGCTTCCACTCGAGCTGATGAAGTGCTTTCCTTCACCTCCTTGAGACGAATCTTGTCGATGGGTATATCTTGGATGGCTTTCGAAGGTTCCTTATCTCGTACATCATTTGGCAATTGTTCGACTTGCGAACCATTAGATTCATCAAAATTCACATCTACCATCTCTTGAGCTTTTCATGTGAAGTTATTGTAGACACGGTAAGTGTGATAGTTTGATCCATAACCAAGTAGGTAAACTTCATGAGATTTAGGAGCAAATTTAGAACGATGATGCTTATCAAGAATGTGGCACTTAGAGCCGAATACTCAAAAGTATCCAACTTGGGGTTTGTTACCAGTGAGTAGACCGTATGCCATTGTACTGAGAAGATTGTGTAGGTAGAGTCTGTTCGTGGCATGGCAAGCTGTTTCCATGGCTCAGCCCAAAAGTGTCTTGGCGTCTTGTATTCATCAAGCATCGTTCTAACAACCTCTATGAGAGTCCGGTTCTTCCTCTCAATGACTCCATTTTGTTGAGGTGTGTACGTCACCAAGGACTCATGTGAGATACCCTCTTCATCAAGAAAAGTATCCACATTTGTGTTGATGAACTCCGATCCATTGTTGTTCCGAACTTTCTTGATCTTCACTTCACACTGATTTTGAGCTTTCCGGGTGAAGTTCTTGAAGATCTTTTGTACCTGCGACTTGTCATCAAGAAAGAATACCCAAGTAAATCTGGAAAAATCATCAAGAATAACTATACCAAAAGAATTTCCACCGAGGCTCTTGTAAGTGTTGGGACCAAAGAGATCCATGTGAAGCAGCTCAGTGGCCTTCTGGTAGTCATGGTGTTCTTCATGGGATGACTTCCTCCAACTTGTTTTCCTGCATGACAAGCACTACAAAGTCTATCTTTGTCAAAGATAACAACTTTAACACCAAGAATATGATCACCTTTGATAAGCTTGACAAGATTATGCATACCAACATCTCCTATCCTTCTATGCCATAACCAACCTTTAGAAGATTTTGAAATAATACATGTACGAGGTTTAGACTTTTTTGTGAAATCAAAAATGCATAAATAACCTCTATGAAACCAGTAAATACCATGTTTTGATTTTCTCTACGAAACACTTAGCAGGCAACTTTCATAAATAGCACATTGAAACCAAAGTCTGCTAGTCTAGATACGGAAACAAGATTGTAGCCAAGGGATTCAACAAGCATGACATTTTGAATGGAACTACCATGAGATATCTCCACCTTACCTATACCAAGTACCTTACCCTTGGAGTTATCCCCAAAATTCAGATGCCTTCATGGTCCATGGTTTGGTGTGATCTCATGAAACATGTATCTATCTCCGATCATGTGATCGGTGCATCCACTATCAAGTATCCACTCCTTTCCTCCGGCCATGTAGACTCTAAGGTTTTCCATAAGACGAAGGCTCCTCATGGTCTTCTCACACTAGATGTCAAGCTTCTCGTCTTCATCGTAGTACCCATGCCCCACATTGTCATCGTGAGATGGAACGTCCTTGTCACAAGAATCATAAGATTCATCAGAAATTCGACTATGACAATGTTCATGTTTGTGCATGTGAATGGCTTCAAAAATGATGTTATTAATGGTAATGACATCTCCTTTAGCACGTATGGAGTCATGAAGCTCAAATAGACATGTATCAAAGTTAGCATCATTGGGCTTCATCTTGTGAAAGGCAATAGATTTTTGGAAAACGATATCAAGATTTTTCAAGGAGTTGTCGGGATATATTTTATCCATATCTGTGCACAAAGTATAAGCACATTGAAAGTTCTTAATTTATTAAGAACATTTCTTGGCCAGGCTCTAGTGATGATATTAACAGTTGTAAAATTGCCCATCATATTAACTTCTTGAACATGAGAAGGATGCAAGGGATTAATGGGGGGCATGTAGGGATATTCAACATACTTTCTCAAATGGAATTCATCAAATATGTCAAGCATTTCACCTTTCCATTATCTATAATACTCCCCATTGAGAACAGGCACCCTACAACTAAGATTCTCAAAACTAGACACATCCAACTTCCTCCAATGGTGATTAAACCAAGGCTATGGAGACCAAAGTTCTGCTACCAATTGTGGGATCACTAGAAGGGATGTCTAGAGGGGGGGGGGTGAATAGACTACTTGCATAAATTAAAACCTAGACTTTTACCAATTTTAATTGTTGGTAGATTTTAGCAATTCTAACAAGTCTAGTGCACCCTACACATGGTAGTCAACATATATGACAGCAGAAATTAAAGACATTACACATCTAAGATAAGGAGTAGGGTTTAGGAGGATCAAACACAAAGATGGACACGATGATTTTTGGCGTGCTTCCGATAGGTGGTGCTATCATACGTCCACGTTAATGGAGACTACAACCAACGGAGGGTAACGGTTGTGAGAGTCCACAAAGGGCTCCACCCAAAAGGGTCCACGAAGAAGCGGGTTTCTATATTCCACCATGGCTTACGTCCACACGGGACTAGCCTCATGATGTCAGCTGTGCTTCCCTTGCAACGGCGCGAAATATACTTCTGCTACCTCAAAAAGATCTCCGGCAACGACACAGGAAATTGTCATGTCGACGGCACCAGGAATCCTTCAGCTGCGGCTACGCCTTAAGGGACTTCCTAGGCAAGTATGCAAAGGATTTCACCCATGGCCTTGGAGCCTTGCGTTGGTGTTCCCTCGAAGTGGAAAGGGTGATGTAGTACAGCGGTGGTAAGTATTTCCCTCAGTTTGAAAACCAAGGTATCGATCCGATGGAGGAGTATCTCAAGATCCTGCACAAACACAAAAACTTGCTCCCAACGCTATGAAGGGGTTGTCAATCCCTTATAGATTGTTTGCCAAGTGAGAACTGAAAGCAACAAAGTAACAAAGCAAAGTAAAAGCAGAGGTGTAAACGATGGATGTGAATAGACCCGGGGGGCCGTAGTGTTTACTAGTGGCTTCTCTCATGAAAGCAAGTAGACGAAGGGTGAACAAATTACTGTCGAGCAATTGATAGAACCGCGCAAAGTCGTGACGATATCTATGCAATGATTATTTCTATAGGCATCACGTCCAAAACAAGTAGACCGATACTGTCTGCATCTACTACTATTACTCCACACGTCGACCGCTATCCAGCATGCATCTAGTGTATTAAGTCCATAAGAACAGAGTAACGCCTTAAACAAGATGACATGATGTACAGGGATAATCTCAAACCAATGATAAAAACCCCATATTTTTACCCTTGATGGAAACTACTTGATGTGTGCCTTGCTGCCCCTACTGTCACTGGGAAAGGTCACGACATGGCAGAACCCAAAACCAAGCACTTCTCCCATTGCAAGAATCATAGATATAGTTGGCCAAACAAAACCCAAGAGAGAGAAGAAGCCATCTAGAAAAGACTCAAATATATGTCATAGATAATCTGATCACAAATCCACAATTCATCGAATCTCGACAAACACACCGCCAAAGAAGATTACATCGATTAGATCTCCATGAAGATCATGGAGAACTTTGTATTGAACATCCAAGAGAGAGAAGAAGCCATCTAGCTACTAACTACGGACCCGTAGGTCTGAAGTGAACTACTCACGAGTCATTGGAGGGGCGATGATGATGAAGAAGAAGCCCTCCAACTCCAAAGTCCCCTCCGGTAGGGAGCCGGGAAGGGTCTCCAGATGAGATCGCGCAGAAACGGAAGCTTGCGGCGGCCGAAAAGTATTTTCGAGGCTCCCCTGATTTTTTGCGGAATATTTGGGAATTTATAGGCCAAAAACCTAGGTCAGGGGGCGGCCAGGGAGGCCACAAGCCTGCCCACCGCCGCCTCCCCCTGGTGGCGGAGTGGGCGCTTGTGGGCTCCCTGGAGCCCACCTGGCTTGGCCCAAAAGCCCCCTGGTCTTCTTCCGTTCGGGAAAAACTTATTTCGGGGTTTTTCTTTCATTTGGACTCCATTCCAAAATCAGATCTGAAAAGAGTCAAAAACATGGAAAAACAGGAACTGACACTTGGCACCGAATTAATAAGTTAGTCCCAAAAAATATATAAAAGGTACACAAAACAACCAAAGAAGACAAGATAACAGCGTGAAACCATAAAAAATTATAGATACATTTGATACATATCACCTCACTCGGGGTAGATCTTCGCGAAGTAGGCGATCTCCTTGCGTGTACAAACTTCTTGGTTCAACTCCACAACACGAAGTAGGAGGTTTCCAAGAAACATCTAACCAATCTAGGAGGCACCACACTCCAAAAGGTAATAGATGCGGTAGAACGATGAACTCCTTGCTCTTGTGCTTCAAAAGATTGTTTCCTCAACACTCAATCACTCTCTCGCGGACTTGGCATGGGTAGAAGAGACTGATTGGGTGGAAAGCAACTTGGGGAGGCTAGAGATCAGGTTTCTACTGGATGGATTGGAATATCTTATCCCAACACATGAGTAAGTAGGTCTCTCTCTAAAAAACAAATCTAGCAAGCGTGTGTGTACTCTGAGTGCTTCCTCTATGAATGAGAGGTGGTGGAGGGGTATATACAAGAATCTCTAAAAATCTAACCATTACAACATTATGTCCCAACTCGGTGACACCACATGAATCTCGGTGGTACCGAGTTGCACTCAATGTGGCAAGTTTTAGATTCCCGGTGAGACTGATATAGGAATCTTGGTGGTACCTATAGGATGACCTAGGGAAGTTTCCAAATCTCAATGAGACCAATTTCAAAACTCGGAAATTAGGTGGTACGAAGATTCTAGTGTTTGGCATAGGTTCTGTGTGTTGGAAAATTGGTAGGGCCGAATGGAAAATCTTGGTGGCGCTGATTTTGATGTTTATGCTTTGGACACAGAATTTTGTGGGAGAATGGCTGAGTATTTTTGGTGGCTATCTCTAAGCACTTGAGCAAATAGTTCATCATAGATACCTCACCCGCTTTTAATAGTATTAGCTTTCCTACGGACTCAAATGTAATTTCTCACAAATATAAAATGTAGAGTCTTGTAGCTTGAAGCTTGGACAATCTTATTCCTTTCCTTGGGGCTTCTCCACACAATCCTTAGTCAATGCTTTGTGTGGACTATACGTGAAATATACTATGTAAAAGTGTTATTCAAAGAGACAATGTATGTTGTCATGAATTAACAAAACCACCGAGGGAGCATATGTGCTTTCAGAGGAGGCTAGATATCTAGTTTCAAATGGATGGATTGGAATATCTTGATTTGAAAACATGGGTAGGTGGCTCTCTCTCTCAGAAAAACGGATATGGCAAGTGTATGTGTGTTGTGAGTGCTTCCTGTGCGAATGAGAGGTGGTGGATGGGTATATATAGGCATCCCCTAAAATCTAACAGTTACAACATTATTTTCCAACCGTGTGAAACCAAAGTGAATCTCGGTGGCACCAACTTGCACAAAATGTGGCAACTTTTGTATTTTCAGTGAGACCGATATTGGAAACTCGATGGTACCGATATGGGTGACCTAGGCCAGTTTCCAAATCTCGGTGAGACCAATTACAAGATTCGGAAATTTTGACTCTTGAAAACGACATACGAGAAACTTGGTCACTGATTTCTGTGGCACCAAAAGGAATTTTGGTGGCACCAAGATTCTAGGGTTTGGCGAAGGTTCTGTTTGGTGGAAATCGGTATGGCCGAGTGGAAAATCTTGGTGGCACCGATTTTGTTGTATAGGCTTTGGACAGAGAACTTTGGTGGGAGAATGGATGAGTATTTTTGGTGGCTACCTCTCAGCACTTGAGCAACAAATTCATCATAGATACCTCACCCCACATTTAATAACTATGGAGTCAAATGTGATTTCTCACAAATATAAAATGGAGAGTCTTGTAGCTTCAACCTTGACCAATCCTATTTTTCCTTGGGCCTTGTCCACACAATCCTTAGCCAATCCTCTTTGTGGACTATATCTAAAATAAGCTAGATAAAACTCTTAGTCCAAGAAACTATGTATGTTGTCATGAATTGTCAAAACCACCAAAGGAGCATATCTGCTTTCAATCTCCCCCTTTTTGGTAATTGATGACAACATACAATAAAAGCTTCAAACAAAGATAAGCAATATATTGTGACAGCTTTGAAAGATACATGACTAATACAAGCTCCCCGTAAATGTGTGCAATGTCCTTTTAAGATATGTTTGCTTTGGACTACGTGGGCACACACATAGTAGAAGGGACAAGAAAAGTCATGTTTACCTTGGTTATATGCATCAAACATATGTGAATGAAGGATTCCCATGTTCAAGACTCACTTTGCAAACAATATGTGCAAGAGACAAGAACAAGGATATGATGCATATACTTACCTTGAGGTTCTTGAGCATCTTACCAGTAGGAGTACACTTGGGAAAACAAATTTTAGATAACACAAGAGTATTTTATTGAAAATATGTGAAGAGCTTCAATAGTACCAAGGCATGGAAGACATATTGAAAGTAGGATTTGATGATTGATATGTCTCCAAGAAAATTTAGACCTTTCTCTCCTTAGAATTAATATGTAGGATTTCCTCTCCCCCTGAATCATAGTATGTACATATTGGGAGTAGGTAGGGTGAGATAAGTTCAATCCAAAGTAGGCAATATAAGATGCATATAAAAATTTCTATGCAAATAAAACCTTCTCTCCCTTAGGGTAAGCATAAGCTTAGATAACTCTTTGATATATCTCCCCCTTCAGGGTTTGTCCTCCTTTTTATCCCCCCCCCTTAATGATGTCTAATTCGCCATGTATGTGTAAGCTTTAATATATCTCCACCTCTGGTAGAGACTTTTAGAAACATTGATATATTTCCCCCTTCCGCATTAATTTCTAAAAAGTTCAGAGGGTAAGGGTTCATTGGTGAAAGTACATGGATGTCGCCTAGAGGGGGGTGAATAGGCGCTTTAAAATAATTACGGTTTAGGCTTGAACAAATGCGGAATAAAACAAACGTTTAATTTGTCAAGCACAAAACCTAAAACAACTAGGCTCACCTATGTGCACCAACAACTTATGCTAAGAAAGATATATAATAGGAAACAATATGGCTATCACAAAGTAAAGTGCATAAGTAAAGGGTTCATGTAAGAGATAACCGAGGCACGCGGAGACGACGATGTATCCCGAAGTTCACACCCTTGCGGACGCTAATCTCCGTTTGGAGCGGTGTGGAGGCACAATGCTCCCCAAGATGCCACAAAGGCCACCGTAATCTCCTTACGCCCTCGCACAATGCAAGATGTCGTGATTCCACTAAGGGACCCTTGAGGGAGGTCACTGAAACCGTACAAACAAGGTTGGGGCAATCTCCACAACTTGATTGGAGGCTCCCGACAACACCACGAAGCTTCACCACAATGGCATACGGCTTCGAGGTGACCACAAATGCTCGGAGCAATCTCCACAACTTAATTGGAGACCCCGACGCTTGCCCGGACCTTTACACCATAATGATTGAGCTCCGAGGCACCACCAAGCTTCTAGGATTCCAAAGCTTCCACGAAAAAAAATCTCTAGGGGTACCAAGTACCCAAGAGTAATAAGCTTCTCAATTTCTCAATTCCACGTATCACCGTGGAGAACTCAAACCGGTGCAACTAATGCAATGGAAAGAACACACGAAGTGGTCAAGTACCTCACACTCAAATTCCTCCACAACAAAAAAAGCTATGGAGAAATATGAGAGGAAGAACAAGGAGCTCACAAAGAATTCCAAGATCAAGATCCAAGGGGTTCCCCTCACATAGAGGAGAAAGTGATTGGTGGAGATGAGGAACTAGATCTCCTCTCTCTTTTCCCTCAAGAACTAGCAAGAATCATTGAATGGGTTGAGAGTTAGCAAGCTCTAAGAAGGTCAACAATGGGGGAAGAACACGAGCTCAACGGATGGATAAATTCCAGAGGGGAAGAAGACCCCCTTTATATAGTGGGGGAAAGAATCTAACCTTTACCCCACTCACAGCCCGAGAAGAGCGGTACTACCACTGCCAGGAGCGGTACAACCGCTGCTAGGAGCGGTACTACCGCACGGTAGGCTCACCAACCATAGTAGTAAACAATTACTACCGTGACTACCACCGTTGAGGCTGTAGATGCGAAGAAAGTCCAAGGGAGCGGTAGTAAAAAGTTACTACCGCTCAGAGAGCAGTACTACCGCCAGAGAGAGGTAGCAAAAAAACTACTACCGCTCCAGGAGCGGAAGTACCGTTGTGCCTGCGGTACTACCGCTGGCACGAGCGGTACTAGTGTTGGTCACTGAAATTGCCATAACATTCGCATATGAGCTCCGAATCGAGCAAACTCAAGCTTGTTGAATTCAGGACGACAAGAGCTATCCAAAAAATTGTGAAAATGCCAATTATATATAGATGTGAGACGTCTATGAATGACGAACCGGCAAAAACTTCCAACATCGAAAACATCATAGAAGATGCATATGGACTCCGTTTTCGATGAACTTGAGCTTGTCATGAAGATGACCATAAGCTCTAAAACTCACAAAGAGAAACACCAAACAAGAACCAAGTAATATGATGCAAGGATGCAAATGGTTTGAGCTCTCAACGCACGATACGATCAAGCTAGTCACTTGAGAGACCCCTTGACAGTATGACAACCTATCCTACAATAGAGAAACCTAGCAAGGGCAACCATGTACCTTGCACCTAGTCATCTTGAGCTAGATGACGACGATCTTGGCTTCCTCAAGATGGACCACCTTTCTTGATTCCGTTGGTTTGATGAAGACTAGTTGATTGCTCCCGCATGCTCACTATGAGTGAGCCACTCTTCAGCATGTTTTCACAAGTCCATTGCCTCCAAAATGGATGGCAAGCTTCAAGCATGATACATTCGTGATGCTCCACTTGAACTTGCACATCACAATATTGAAGATGATCACCACTTGATGTCATCCTTCATAGGTTGAATGAGATCTTCCTCTTGATGCAAACCCATGGAAACACACCTAACTCCACATAGAACTCTCATGAAGACCATTGGTTAGTACACAAAAGTGTTATGGACAATGCCTACCATACCACGGGATCACTTGATCCCTCTCGGTACATCTTCTACACTTTGTGTGTTGATCATCTTGATTTACTCTCTGCTTAGTCTTGATCAACCTTGTGTCTTTATGACCAATCTTTGGATAATACTTTGAATACCACCTTGGTCATCATATAAACTCCGGGAAACCAACAGATGGACTTCGAGAAGTGCCTATGGACAAATCCTTCGAATATAAATTAAGGCAACCATTAGTCCATAGGGATTGTCATCAATTACCAAAACCACATATGGAGAAATATGCTCTGACAGTTGGGATTAGGGGATCCAGGATTCTTTTTCTCGATAATGGTTCCTTGATCTTCTCCCCCTTTAGTATGGATAAGGGTTCCTTGAAATGTCTCCCTGTTGAGTATTTATAAGGGTTCCTTGAAATTTCTCCCCCTTTTTGTTAGGGATCCTAAATGTTTCTCCCCTTATATTGTGGGATTACTTAGAAGTTTCTCCCCCTTTTGAATTTTTCTCCCCATTTAGTACAAGGGGTCACTAGAAGATGTCCCTCTTTGGCATAAATCCAGTAAAATCACTAAGAACGTAGGTAGCATCAATTTGGAGTTGCTGAGGCAAAGTGGTTCGTTAGAACCGAGAGTGAATCTTGAGCGTGTGGGAGAAATCGATTGGACCGATTTTTCCAACTCGGAGAGACCAAGTCTCAAATGCAAGCTTTGCTATAGGAAAATATGGGATAACAAATGTGAAATGATTTCAAGACTGTCATAAATCCTTTCTAGTCATTTTGTCAATAAATATCCTCAAATATTTGGCCAAAGCTCTTAGAGAGTATTCAAATGTTTTTCAAGATATTTTCAAAAAGAATTTGCAAAGAATTTTCACAACTAGATGAGAATTGAATGGTTCCAAGAAAGTTTGCAACACAAATATGAAACATACAAGACACTTCATCTAGATGTTGGGCGGTGACTAGGTCACCTATATTAGTGTGTATTGACTTGAGGAGAAAAGCAAAAATGCTTGATGATAGGTCATACTCATCGTTAAGCGCAAAATGGGGTTACCATTTTTAGTTAAGCATTTTAATGTCTTCATATCTCTTGAGTTGCTTTACCTCATGACTTGGTGTAAAGCTTTATCATGGATATGAGTACATACCTTTGAATGATGTTGATGACATGGCATGTAGGTGAACTTGTTGTGGATGCTCAATGTTGATGAAGATCATCTTGAGTTGGGAGAATCCTTGTTGTTTTGGTTCACGTTTCACCTACATAGGTTAGTCATGCAAGGAAGAACATAATATACCAAAATGACAAGAGTGAATTTATTCATCAAATGAATTCAAGGATATGATTTTGTTGTCTTCTTCCTTCATCTCCAAAGAAAGGGTTATTGATACTTCGCCATGTCAAGATTGGTTTTGATGTGAGTTGATGGTAATCGTGTGAAGTGTAGTTCTTCCAAGTACCTACAAAAGGTTAGATGCAATACAAGGGAGCATAGTTTTCCAAGATATAAGATAGTGTCGTATCAATAGCATCATGGATTGCTCAAGTAAGCTCATGCCCTTGCATGCATCCGAGTGATTCTAGCTCAATTTTGAAGCATCAATGATGTTAAACTCAGTCCTCAAGTGACAAAACACTTTCTCATCAAGTGGCTTGGTAAATATATCATCCAATTGTTTGTCGGTATGAACATGCTTGAGATTAATATCTCCTTTACCAACATGATCACGAATGAAATGATGTAGAACTTGAATATATTTAGTTTGAGAATGTTGCATCGGAATATGGGCCATTTAAATAGCACTCTCATTATCACACAACAATGGAACATGTTTCACATGAATGCCATAATCCTTAAGAGTTTGCATCATCCATAGTAATTGCGCACAACATGATCCAGCAATAATATATTCCACTTTGACGGTAGATAGAGATATCGAATTTTGTTTCTTGGATGACCAAGACACAAGATATATCCCGAGAAATTGACATGTACCCGAGGTGGATTTTCTATCAAACTTGTCTCTTGCATAGTCTGAGTCGGAATAGCCAACAAGACTAAAACTAGATCCCTTGGGATAACATATGCCAAAGTTTGGTGTATGTATCATGTATCTCACAATTCATTTCACAACCTTTATATGGACTCCTTAGGTCTCGCTTGATATCGGGCACACATGCAAACACTTAACATGATATCGAGATAGGATGCACATAAATATAGCAATGAACCGATCATTGATTGATAAACCTTTTTATCAACCGATTTGTCCTCCTTGGTGAGGTTAACATGTCCACTAGTAGGCATGGGAGTTTTCATACCTTTGCACTCTTGCATGTAGAACTTATTGATTAAGTCCTTGGTGAACTTGGTTTGAGAGATAAAGGTACCTTCTCTCATTTGTTTGATGTGCAAACCAAGGAAGAATTTTAGCTCATACATCATGGACATCTCATACTTCTCGGACATTAACATTCCAAACTTCTCAATAAAAATTGGGTTATAGATCCAAAGATAATATCATCCAGATAAATTTGTCACATGAATAGTTTGCCATTAACTCTTTTAGTGAATAACGTTGCATCAATTTTACCAATTTCAAAACCCTTTTAGATGTGAAACTTCATTAGGCATTTGTACCAAGCTCAAGGGGCTTGTTTAATACCATATAAAGCTTTATGAAATTTATAAACATGATTAGGTTTCTTAGGATTCACAAAGCCGGGAGGTTGTTTGACATAAACTTCCTCCTCAGTTTCAATGTTTAGAAAAGAACTTTTGATGTCCATTTGGTAAATAGTAATATCATGGTGATTGGCATAAGCGAGAAAAATAAGGATGGCTACAAGTCTTGCAACGGGGCATAGGTCTCACCGTAGTCCATACCTTCGATTTGTGTGTAACCTTGAACTACGAGACATGCCTTGTTGTGTACCACTTGGCCATATTCATCTTGCTTGTTGCTAAACACCCATTTTGTACCAATGATGTTGTGATCGTCCTTGGGTTTCTCCATGAGTATCCAAACTTCATTCCTCTCTAAGTTGTGTATCTCTTTGTGCATGGCATTCAAGCAATCTGAGTCTTGAATTACTTCTTCTACCTTCATAGGCTCAATGCTAGATATAAATGAGGAATGCTCACAAGAGTTAGCTAAACGAGTTGTAAAGCGAGTGCTTCTCCCGGTTTGTATGTGACCGAAGATTTGATTCGGCGGATGATTCTTGTCCACCTGTGCTCAAACTCATGACAGCTCTTTCCTGTTTCATGGTGGAGCTTCCTCATCATCATCTTCTTCTTTGTTATCGTTCAAGTTGTAATCTCCTTGAGGTGGTGGTGAAGAGGGTTGAGGTGTATCATCACGATGTACTTATTACTCATCTTCATCACGACGTTTACCACTTGTGGATGCCTCCATGTTGTTTCGTGGTTCACCTTGAAGCGAAGTAAGATCTTCCACTTGTGTTGATGAAGTACTTTCCTTCACCTCCATGGGACGAATCTTGCCGACGGACAAGTCCTGGATGGCTTCAGAAGGTTCCTTGTCTCCTACATCATTTGGCAATTGTTTGACTTGCGAACCATTAGATTCATCAAACTTCATATCTACTGTCTCTTCAACTTTTTGAGTGAAGTTGTTGTAGACATGGTAAGTGCGAGATTTTGATCCGTAACCAAGTACGAAACCTTCATGACATTTAGGACCAAACTTAGTATGATTATGCTTATCAAGAATGTAACACTTTGAGCTGAATACCCAAAAGTATCTAACTTAGGGTTTGTTACTGGTGAGTAGCTTGAACACCGTTTTACCGAGAAACTTGTGCAAGTAGAGTCACGTTCCCCAACAGGTTTGTGGCATGACAAGCTATTTCCACGGCTTCTACCCAAAAGTGTCTTGTATTCGTCGAGCATCGTTCGCCATCTCTATGAGAGTCTGGTTCTTCCTCTCAACAACTCCATTTTTTTGAGGTGTGTATATCACCAAGAACTCATGTGAGATAACCTCTTCATCAAGAAAAGTATCCACATTTGTGTTCTTGAACTCCGATACGTTGTCGCTCCAAACTTTCTTGATATTCACTTTAAACTGATTTTGGGCTTTTCGAGTGAAGTTCTTGAAGATCTTTTGTACCTGCAACTTGTCACCAAGAAAGAATACCCATGTAAATCTATAAAAATCATAAATAATAACTAAAAAAAATAATTTCCACCGAGGCTCTTGTAGGCGTTGGGACCAAAGAGATCCATGTGAAGCACCTCGAGTGGCCTTCTCGTAGTCATGATGTTCTTCATGGGATGACTTCCACCGACTTGTTTTCCTGTTTGACAAGCGCTACAAAGTCTATCTTTGTCAAAGATAACATATTTTCCATCTAGAATACGATCACCCTTGATAAGTCTATCTAGATCACGCATACCAACATGTCCTAGCCTTCTATGCCATAACAACCAACCTTTATAAGATTTCACAATAAGACATGTACGTGGTTTGGTTTTTTTAGTGGAATCAACAATGTACAGATCACCTCTACAAAAAAAGTAAAGACCATGTTATGATTATCTCGAGGAAAAACTTGGCAATCTACTTCCGTAAATAGCACATTGAAACCAAAATCCGCTAATCTAGATATGGAAAGAAGATTGTAGCCAAGGGATTCAACAATCATGACTTTTTGAACGGAACTATCATGAGATATGGCCACCTGACCAAGAACAAGAACCTTACCCTTGGAGTTGTATCCAAAAGTCACGTAACTTCGTGGTCCATAGTTTGGTGTGATCTCATGAAACATGTCTTTATCTCCGGTCATGTGATCGATGCATCCACTGTCGAGTATCCACTCCTTTCCTCCGGACATGTAGTCTCTATGGTTTGCCACAAGAATTAGGCTCCTCGTGGTCTTCTCATATTTGATGTCAAATTTCTCGTCATCATCTTAGTAGTTGTGCTCCACCTTTTCATTGTAAAATGAAGCATCCTCCTCATAAAAATCAAAAGATTCGTTAGAATTTTGACCATAACAATGTTCTAATTTATGAATGCAAATGTTTTCGACAATGATGTTATTGATGGCAATGTGACTCCCCGCTGATTTGCGTTGGTTTTCCTCCAAGCTTAAAGGGTGATTTAGCACAGCGACGACAAGTATTTCCCTCAGTTGTGAAACGAAGGTATCAATCAAGTAGGAAGATCAACAAGACTATGTAAGCGGTACCTCCAGACAAATAACAAATCCTCACAACCCATCGCATGTAGGGGTTGTCAATCCCTCGTGGGCAAAGTAAAAAAGATAGATTGATAGATGCAAATAAAGTGCTGGAAAATAAAATGCATCAAGCTATTTTTGGGTTTTTTTAAATATATATCTAAAACTAAAAGAGCAAATAAAATGGAAATGCGAATAGAAAATTAGAGTTGCAAATAGATGATGTGAAATAGACCCGGGGGCCGTAGGTTTCACTAGTGGTTTCTCGGGTTTTTTCACTGTTTTGACCCACGAGACGAAAAAAATTCACACAATGAACTCGATTTCAAAGTTTTTCACGATCTGACCCTTTTGGAAACGCTAGAAATCATGGCGTTGCAGGCTTTATGCGAAACGCCAGCCTACTGGACATTGCAGGCCTCATGTGCAACGCCAATCTACTGGACGTTGCAGACCTTAACAGAAACGCCAAAGAGGCTGGCGTTGCAGGGGGGCTATGTAACTGCCCAGCGCGCGCCCCTTCGTCCACCTCCTGTTCTTTCCTTCTTCCTCTCCACGAAAAATCTCTCCCTCCTCCTCTAGATCCCCCCCTTCGATCTCCCTCCTCCCCAACCGTTTTGTTCGTTCTTTGGGGCAAATCGAAGAGGCCGGTAAGCTTCTCCAATCCCTCCAATTAGTTTTTGCAATGACTTTGTATGTGTGTAGCTTTTTCTTGCACTAGGTGTACATATGTTTTGAAGTAAAATTTATTTTGTGATTGTTAATAGGTGTAGTTTATGGTGTGTCTAGGTGTAGTTTTTGGTGGCTATAGGTATAACCTAGGTTTTGTTCATATTATTCGCATTAGGTTTATGCCTAGGTTTAGTTCATATTATTCGAAGAGGCCGGTATGAATTTTGTTCATATTATGTAGGATGTTTTGGCCAGATAAATATCCGGGTCTTGATGAGTACTACGAGCAGAAGCATCGTGCGGTGCTAGTTGAAAGAAGAGAGGTAATTGTGATTGTGTTGATGATTATTTTTATATACTCCATGATTTTTATATTTTGACAAGTTGACTCAATTAACAAATTATGTGTTTCTTTGTTTAGGTTCCTCCACTACTTCGTTTGAGGGGCACTACCCGAATGAAATTCTTTTATATGACCCTCGTTACGAGCCTTATTTTAGAAGAATGGATCTTCTTCAATTTGTGCTCAACTTTAAAGGCACACCACCATGGTTGAACGCCATGGCCCTAACCGCACTTACGGATTGTTGGAGGCCGGAGACGCACTCTTTTCACCTTCCTCTTGGTGAGATGAGCATAACCTTGGAGGATATTGCTATGATCACCGGGCTTCCTATCGAGGGCAGGGCTCTTACAGGGAAGGTTAGATCAGCTGGGTGGCGACAACGGGTTGCGGCATTGGTTGGTGTTGAACCCAAGCCATGGACTGATGAAACTAGGAAGGATCCTAGGCCATCCGGTGCGTTTTTCTCTTGGATACAGAGACATTTTCACAGATGCCCAAAGGATGCTAGTCCGCTTGTTGTGGAGAGGTTCGCGAGAGCTTAAATGTGGAATCTTTTGACCCAAGTGGTGTTTCCGGATGGCACTGGGGACACATCCTCATGGATGTTCTTGGATCCTCTTCGTGACTGGGATGTTAAGTGGAGTTGGGGTTCGGCGGCACTAGCCTTCTTGTACCGTCAGGTATGGCTTAATATCATGCATTTTCATTTTATTCAATGGGATATGATGCATTTTAATTTTATTAAATCTGTAGTTGGATGGAGCATGTATGAGGAGTAAGCCGACGTCCAGTCTTGGAGGTTTCGTCTGGGCCCTACAGGTTTGGATGTGGGAGCGTATCCCTTCTGGCCGGAACTTCAGCCTTGCTCCGGAAGAACCCTGGAAGTACCCGTTTGATGGGGATGAGGAGAAATACCCCACTATCACATACACATGGGCTAATGTCCAATGGACGAGTATCGCGGCTATGGGGCAGTATAAGGCATACATAAGCGAGCTTGACATGCTAACTTACGAACAAGTAAATGCTTTATCAAATTTGCTGATTTTTTTTTCATGGATGGTTGAGTGACTTGTTGTTATGTAGGTTAATTGGAGGCCGTACACGGTACTTAGGCAATTCCCTCTGAGCAACATGTGCCTTCGTGACCAGCATCATTGGCGTGTGCGGTGCCCGATGATATGCTTTTATGCGGTGGAGTGGCATCTTCCACATCGTGTTTCAAAGCAGTTCGGGGTACAACAACGCACCCCGCCGGATTACGTCGAGACAAGTGTGAAGCTACATAAGTGAGTATTTTGTATCACGTGTTTCTCCTGTTGATCAATGTCTAACATGAAAAAATGAAACTGATGTAGTATTCTAATGCTTTGTAGGACAAACCGGCAAACCAATAAGACTGTCATCAATTGGGAGGAGAACCACATGACTTGGGTGGACATGTGGAATGCTCAGAGACAACATCGAGTTGAAAATGATCAAACACCCGACACTGACGAGGCGGCATACTTAAGGCATTTGTAGTGGATGCGTACAAAGTACAGAGTTATCCATAAGGCTGCCTCGACTCGTTCCGATTGCTTGGACTTACTGCCGAGTGAGGCTGCTAATGCTGCATTCAACAATTCAATTAGGGAGACAGTTGGAGCGCATCTTGACTATGGTCCTCTCCATGACCGAGTGGTACGTCCCTCCTTTAAAATATAAACAAGTGTCATTTATTCATGGGTGGTATGTCACATGTGTTTTATCCAGGGCACGGATCTATGGAGATGTATCAACGAGAGTAACGTGGTCCTTGGTCGTGCCCCATGTCCACAAACGGACGGACTTGTTAGAACTACTCTGCAGGTTTGATGCCTTGTTAACCTTTGTTTTGTCGTACCTTTGTTAGCATATTAACATGTCATTATCTTTTCCTTGCACAGAAGGTCGCCAATCGGTGCCGCACACTAGCGGCTTTACTTTCTTGCCATGGTGTTTCGTCCACCGATGTGAGGGCACGTGCGCAGTACACGATGGATGTGCAATCTTCCGCTCGTCCATCTTCCAGCCGGCCATGGGCCTCTTCCGCTCGTCCGTCTTCGAGTCGAGCACATGCTTCTTCTAGCCGAGCACATGTTGAGGAGATTGAAGAAGAAGAGGAGTCAGACAACAAGGCCGCGGATCCGGACTTCATTGAGTTTGGGGATTCGCAGATGGAAGATGCTCCGCAGCCAAGTCAACCCACTCAGCCGACAGAAGAAACACGTCGAGCTAGCTCAAGGAACGTCAGACGTCCTGGCTGGCAGAACACTCTAGAGGGCTACGTTACTAAGGGCAAGATGGCTGCGAAGAGAGGGAGGAAGTGAAGTGTTATGACCTATGTAGTATTCTGAGTGTTATGATGTTGTCTGTTGAACTATGAAGTTTTTATCTTCTTCAGTATGAAGTATGAACTATGAACTATGAACTATGTCTGTTGAACTATGAACAATGATCATTCTTTGCCAAGGAGAATTCTTTCTATGCTGAAGTGTTCTGTTCTAAGGAAACGCCAGCCAACATGGCGTTTGGATGTGAGGAAGAAACACCAGGCAAGTCAACCCACTCAGGCGACGGAAGAAGTATCAACTTGGTTATGAAATTTTGGTACTGGACTAAGGAAACGCCGCAGAGCCTGGCGTTTCATGTAGAGTCTACAACGCCATCAAGCTTGGCGTTTCTTGTAGGGCTGCAACGCTGACGAGGACCTGATAATTTTGGTACTGGACTAAGGAAACACGCTGAGCCTAGCGTTTCTGGTTGAGTCGGCAACGCCATCAGGCTTGGCGTTTCTTGTAGGGCTGCAACGCTGACGAGGACCTCATAAATTTGGTACTGGACTAAGGAAACGCCGCTGAGCCTGGCGTTTCTGGTTGAGTCTGCAACGCCATCAGGCTTGGCGTTTCACATACATGATCTTGCTCATTTAGCACTTTCACACACACATCATACATACCACATTTAGCACATTCACACAGACAAGATACAGATGACATATGCAACTAAGAACAAAGAATACACACATCATATAAAGAATACACACAACATAGCCCATATAAAGTACAAACATCACAAAGAGTTCCCATTAATGTTCACGTCGAAAGATGCATAATAGGTTCTTAAAGTACATAATAGTGGATTTCATAGTCAGGTAGCACGCAAGGGAACAAGGTTCAACACATAGGGTTCAAACATGAAAGCGTGCATGAAAATAGAAGCCTCCGGCTCTATTGCGTCGAGCAAGGCCCCTTCCCCTTTTTCTTCTTCCTCTCTTCCTCCTCTTCGTCTTCCCTTTTGTGCATTTTTGAAACCTCTTCCAGCACCCTCTCCATGAAGAGTTCCTCCTCCCGCTCTCTCTTTGCTGCACCCTCTGCCATAGCAATCTTAAATTTAGCTGCCCATTCATTGTGACGTTGCTCCATCACCTTCTTGTGTTTGCCCTTCATCTTTTTCTCATAAGCACATTGCTCAAGAAACATTTTGAGGTCCTCCTTCCTCCTTGCTTCAAACTCCTCATACTGGCGCTCCCTCTCCATCTTCTTTGCTTCGGCTGCGTCCTGCTCTCTCAACTTCTTTGCAACCCTCTCCATCAACCGCTGCTCCTCACTGGCTGCATCCTTCTCCGCCCCCACTCCATTTTCTCCTTGTTGGGTTGAGACGCCGCCATACCTACATAAAACATCAAGGCTCACAGTTAATACAATAACATACAAAGTTACGGAAATGGTCCTCGTAGGTAAAAACATCAAAACATCAAGGCATGAAAAAAACATGATAGATAAACTTACGGAAATGGTCCTCGTAGGTAACCGAACATTCCTCTACCACCACTCGAACCTCTACCCATAAAACCACCACGTCTACCACCACCGCCGGATCCTCGTCCCATAGCAAGGCCACCACGTCTACCACCGCCGGATCCTCGTCCCATAGAAAGGCCACCACTTGAACCACCACGTCTACCACCGCCGGATCCTCGTCCCATAGCAATGCCACCACTTGAACCACCACGTCTACCACCGCCAGATCCTTGGCCCACAGGAAGGCCACCACTTGAACCACCACGTCTACCACCGCCGGATCCTCGTCCCATAGGAATGCCACCACTTGAACCACAACGTCTACCACCGCCAGCACTTGAACCACCTCTGCCCCCCACATCACTAGTAGATGTGTTGTTTATTTTGCAAGTCCTCTTATTATGTGTCGTTTCATTGCAATCACCACATTGGTTCCTATCACGTGGCTCCATGAAATGTCCACTACCAAACTCTCTGGTGCTCATCAGGTCATCCATATCATTCCTGTATCGTTTTGTTCTCCTTCTACCCTTCGGTTGAACGATCATCTCGAGATCCGGCCTAATATTAGGGCCGTGATACTCGGGCCACTGTGATGGGTCAAGAAAAGGGTGGAATCTCGACGCCCATGTTAACTGATGAGTTTGCAAGTTGAATTCATGCAACCTCACAACTACACCATCGGAGAAGGGCAAATTCCACATGCGACATGCCGTCATCATGTGCGAGCATGTCCAGTGGTACTTACTAGGACGCTCACAAGTGCAATGCCACGTACGAAGGGAAACCATAAATAAGAGACCACCATATGATTGCCCATCTCTCGTTGTACCGCCTGGCTCATCCACTAGGTATTTCATTTCAGCGTTATTGAAACAAGTGGCTCGCTGCATGGCTGACTTCTCCTTTTGAAACTCTAGCCACTCGGCAACCTTCTTCGGATAGATCTCATTGGGAGACTTCTCACTCTCACCAATCAACTTGCCAATTTCTTCGGAGTGCTTAAGAAAATACTCATGTAGCTTGTAAAAGGTATATTCAGCTATTGCCGTGACCGGCAACTGACATGCCCCCTTCAAGACAAAGTTGAAGCACTCAACAAGATTGCTTGTCATGTCGCCATATCTCATGCCTCCTTCGTCACATGCCCGTGACCACTTATGTCTCTCATCTATATTCCTTTGTAGGAATTCTTTCCCACCTTCATTTGCCTTCTCATATATTTTGTTCAATCGTTTAGTGAACGACTCAACGGAGAAGGCCACACATGCGGAGTTAAGATCCTTCGCCAGATCTTTGTTCTTACAAGCCCTGTAAAAGTTTGCAACGAAGTGCCTCATGCACCATCGATGGTGAAGCATCGCATGCCCTGGAATGTGAACATCCACGGCCTTCAATATGCGTTGGTGCCGATCGGATATGATGCATACCTCCCTATTGGGAGGAATCACCGTGCTTCTCACAAGTCTCATGAACCATTCCCACTTGTCTTGGTTCTCCGCTGACACCAAAGCAAATGCCACAGGAAACACCTGGTCATTAGCATCATGTGCCATTGCTATCATTAGTGTGCCCTTGTATTTGCCAGTCAGGAATGTTCCATCTATAGACAAAACCGGACGACAATGCTCAAAAGCTGCAATGCATGGGCCAAACGTCCAAAAGGCACGACGGAACACTCCTTCAATATCTTGGACATAGTGGTACATTCCGGGGTTTCTATAGGCCATCGCGCCCAGCAACCGGGGTAGTATGTTGTACGCCTCTTCCCATCCACCGTACAACATTCTAAAAGCGACTTGTTTGGCCTTCCATGTCTTCCCGTACTTGACCTTATATCCAAATCTCTCTAAAACCCAACTCATCAACAACTTCACTTTAATGGTTGGATCCTCGGCTATATGTTTCTGGTATTTATAACCGATGAATTCCGAGGTTAACTGACGGTGTGTCTCTGGTGCTTCATGTGTCGGCGGTGTGCATTGGTGAGTTGCAATGCAACTACTTATCTTCCACAAACCATCTTTCATGAGTCTTGAATTGACTTTCCATTTGCATTTTTCTACCTCACATTTCATGGTGTATCGCTTGTGGCAATCCGAGTAAGCAACTCTGAAAGGCCTGTAGTGTTTGACAGGATACTCACACAACCACATCTTCAATTCTAGAATGTCCTCGAACATCAAACCTTTCTTTAGGTAAGACGTACAAATCGCGTTGGGTGTGCTACTTGGGAACATTCTAGCCTCAATTGTCTTGCTCATGCCACCGTCGACTAAAGCCTTATCTGCAAGGCTAACATCACAAAACAAGGGAACTTTGTGATCCCTACTGGTGATTTTTGTATACCACTCCGCTTCTTTCTCAGTGAAGCCATCCTCATCCAACTCATTCACCGGGCCTTCATCATCCGAGTCATCCACACAAGCACGCTGATAAAAAATGTCAGGATCCATGTCATCATGCCTTACTTGAGCCTCTACGTCACAAACAATGTTGTGTTGCCTCTCATACTCTTCGTCGGACTCATGACCATCATCTTTGATCGGTGCACTACCTCCAAACTCATATTGGGGATACTCATTGACTTGCACTTCTACTTTATGCTCAATAAGAGGTGCCACACCATTATATGGGCTCAAATCATCTACTATGGGTTGGTTCAAGTCAACATGAAGAGGCGCATTGACCATCGTACTAGCAAACACTTCGAGTGACTTGTCTATCGAGGATACAACAGCCTCCTTGTATGCAACCCAATGCAAATTAGACTTGATAGGCATTGTCTTCATTCGACACTTGTGTGCTGACCCAACATCATATCTTCCTAATAATTCTACTTGGTCACTTGGATCAACCCACTTCAATCTTATCCGAGTTTCTGCCACAACCTCTTCATAAGTAGGACTATCAAGAAATGTCAACACTTCCTCATATTTGTCAACAATAGCAACATTCATGAATGCCTCTTTGTCAACATAATGAATATTCACAATCTTGTCCATCTAAAAAGGGGACAAAATTACCAATTCTAAGTATAACAAAACAACTAACAAAACATTACCCTAACCATTTGCATCCAAATTAGGCATTAACACAAACCCTAACCCTAAACCTTGTCCGTCCAAATTAGGCATAACACAAAACCTAACACTAACCCTAACCCTTGTCCAACCAAACTAGGCATAACCCTAACCATAACACTAAATCTCCTCAATAATAAGAAACCAACCAATACAATGCAACATAAATAGAACACCTAGTGCAAAAAAATCTACACAAATACAAAATCATTGCAAAAACTAATTGGAGGGATTGGAGGAGCTTACCGGCCTCTTCGATTTGCTCCAAAGAACCAACTAAAGGGTTGAGGGAGGAGGGAGATCGAAGGGGGGGATCTTGAGGACAAGGGAGAGCTTTTTCGTGCAAAGAAGAACAAGAGGAGAGGAGAAATGGTGGTTGGTGGGCGAGGGGGTCGGGGTGGCAGAATATAAAGGCAAGAAACGCCATAGCAACTGGCGTTTCACCTCACGTCTGCAACGCCGCATTAGACAGGCGTTTCACCTCAGCTCTGCAATGCCACATTAGACAGGCGTTTCAACGAAGGTCTGCAACGCCACAATAGAGTGGTGTTTCATAACAGGGCTGCAACACCACGGCCTATGGCGTTTCAAAAAAGGGTCAAAACGTGAAATTCTTTCGAAACGAGTTCGTTGCGTGATTAAGTTGCACCCCTAGGATCAAAACAGTGAAAAAATCTTGGCTTCTCTCGAGAAAATAGCAAACGGTGGGTAGAAAAATTACTGTTGGGCAATTGATAGAAGAGCATATAATTATGACGATATACAATACAATGATCATGTATATAGTCATCACGTCTGAGACAAGTAGACCGACTTATGTCTGCATGTACTTCTATTACTCCACACATCAACCGCTATCAAGCATGCATCTAGTGTATTAAGTTCATCGATAAAAGGGGTAATGCTTTAAGAATGATGACATGATGTAGACAAGATCTATTCATGTAGGAATAGACCCCATCATTTTATCCTTAATAGAAACGATACATGCGTGTCATGTCTCTTTCTGTCACTAAGATTGTGCACCGGAAGATCGAACCCATCACAAAGCACCTCTTCCCATTGCAAGATAAAAGATCAAGTTGGCCAAACAAAAATGAAATATCAGAGAAGAAATATGAGGCTATAATAATCAAGAATGAATATAATTTCATAGATCTTATCATAAACTCACAATTCATCGGATCCCAACAAACACACCGCAAAAGATAGAGTTACATCAAATTGATCTCTAAGAGACCATTGTATTGAGAAGCAAAACGAGAGTGAAAGCCCTCTAGCTACTATCTACGTACCCGTAGGTCTGATATGAACTACTCACGCATCATCGGAGGAGCACCAATGAGGATGATAACCCCCTCAGAAATCGTGTTCCTCTTCGGAACGGGCTCTAGATTGGATTTCATGGCTTCTCGAACTTGCAGCGGCTGAAATGATTTTTCATCCACTCCTCTAGGGGGTCTGGAATACTGGGTTATTTATAGAGTTCGGAGGTGGTGGAGGAGGTTCCCGAGGCTCCCACTACCCACCACGCCGTGCTAGGGGCCCTGGGCATGCCCTGGTGCCTAGTGGGCCACTTGGGCCTCCTCTGGTGATCATCCTTGGTCCTCAAGTTTCCTTCTGGTCCAAAAAATATCCAAAAAGTATCGTGGCATTTGGACCTCATCTGATATGGATTTTGTGCGAAGGAAAAAACAGCAAAAAACAACAATTGGCACTAGGTACTATGTCAATAGGTTAGTCCCAAAAAATGATATGAAGTTGCTATAAAATGATCGTAAAAAACCAAGAATGATAATATAATAGCATGGAACAATAAAAATTTATAGATACGTTGGAGACATGTCATTATGACATCTTCTTTAGCATGCGTGAGGTCATGAAGCTCAAATAGACAATTATCAAAGTTAGGATAATTGGGCTTCATTTTGTGAAAGATAATAGATTTTTGGAAAAGGTATAGTCAAGATATATTTTCTCCAAATCTTTCCACAAAGTATAAGCACACTCCAAGTTTTTCATTTGATTAAGCACATTTCTTGGCAGTCCTCTAATGATAAGATTAACAGATTTAAGATTGCCATGCGTATTAACTTCATCATCATGAGAAGGATGTAAGTGATCAATAGGAGGCACATAGGAATTTTTAACATATTTTCTCGAATGGAATTCATCAAATATATCAAGCATTTCACCTTTCCATTCTTTTTAATACTCTCCATTGAGAATAGGCACCCTAAACCTAAGATTCCCCAAACTAGACACATCCATCTTCCTCAAACTAAGATTCCATTCTTTTTCCCAATTTTAATTGTTGGAAGATTTTAGTATTTGGAACAATTCATACATACCCTACACATGTAAGTCTATGAGTATAGCAGCAGAAAGTAAATAAAGTAAGGAGTAGAGTTTAGGAAGATCAAACAAAAAGATGGACACGGTGATTTTTGGCGTGGTTCCGATAGGCGGTGCTATAGTACGTCCACGTTGATGGAGACTTCAACTCAGGGAGGGTGACGGCCGCCAGAGTACATGGAGGGCTCAATCCATGAAGGGTCCACGGAGAAGCTACCTTGTCTATTCCATCACGGCTTACGTCCACGAAGGACTAGCCTCACTCGGGGTAGATCTTCACGAAGTAGGCGATCTCCTTGCTTGTACAAACTTCTTGCTTCAACTCCACAACACGAAGTAGGACGCTCCCAAGCGACACCTAACCAATCTAGGAGGCACCACATTCCAAAAGGTAATAGGTGCGGTAGTACAATGAACTCCTTGTTCTTGTGCTTCAAAAGATAGTCTCCTTTCCCTACAGTAGCTTGTCAAAAAAATATAGTCTCCTCAACACTCAATCACTCTCTCAGAGATTTGGCATGGTTAGAAGAGATTTATTGGTTGGAAATCAAGTTGGGGAGTCTAGATATCAGGTTTCAAATGGATGGATTGTAATATCTTGATCTCAACACATGAGTAGGTGGCTCTCTCTCGGAAAAATGGATATGGCAATTGTATGTGTGTTCTGGGTGCTTACTCTACGAGTGAGATGTGCTCGATGGGTATATATAGGCATCTCCAAAAATCCAACCATTACAACATTATTTCCCAACTCGGTGAAACCGAAGTGTATCTCGATGGCACTAACTTGCACAAAATGTGGCAACTTTTGTATTCTTGGTGAGACTGATATAGGAATCTCGGTGATACCGATATGGGTGACCTTGGGCAGTTTCCAAATCTCGATGAGACCGATTCCAAGACTCGGAATTTTCGATTCTTGAAAATGACATACCAGAAACTTGGTCACTCATTTCGGTGGCACCGAACAGAATGTTGGTGGCACTGAGACTCTAGGGTTTAGCAAAGGTTATCTGTGGTGGAAAATCGGTATGGCTGAGTGGAAAATGCTGGTGGCATCGATTTTGCTATATAGTCTTCGGATAGAGAACTTTTGTTGGAGAATGGATGAGTATTTTTGGTGGCTATCTCTAAGCACTTGAGGAGCCAATTCATCATAAATACCTCACCCCCCTTTTAATAGTATTTGCTTTCCTATGGACTCAAATGTGGTTTCTCACTAATATAAAATGAGAGTCTTTTATCTTGAAGCTTGACCAATCCTTTTTATCTTGGGCCTTAGCCAATCCTCTCTATTGGGGATATTATCCCACCATGAGAACCGCCCTAGGAGGCCGGGTCAGTATGATTGCGGCTCAATAATTCATGTTCAAGATGGGCCATAATTTATCAAGCAGAAGGCATAAGGCGAAGCTAGAAGAGCCTGTTGTGGCCCAAGACATAAAGATGGCGACTTAGGCCCATATAGAAGAAGAACCTCCAAAATTTCCTTGCGATAAAAGTAAGGCGAGTTAGAGATATGTCAAGTCACGAATTATACGTGACCCGGACTCCTGTAACCCTAGGATCTCAACCTATATATAAAGGCGAGTCTCTAGGGCTGATAGACTTAAGTTATCACCAATCGAAAGCTAGGTCGGGAGAATCCGCACGCTTGTAATCGATTTCCACATCAATATACACAGAGCAGGACGTGGGCTTTTACCTCGATCAGAGGGGCCAAACCTAGGTAAAATCGTTTCTCGCTCCCTACTAACCCCTTTAAGTCGCTACATGGTTGCAATGCCCCCATCACTAAGTTCTCTCAGGAGGACATCTGCCATGGCAAAACCACGACAGTTGGCGCCCATCGTGGGGCTTGCGCATGGTGGATTTGAGTTTTCAAAGGGAGCCCTTCCAGCTTTCAGGAGCAACGCGGTCGGTCTCATGACTAAGAGTCGCCGCAGAAGGTACTACGTCGATAATTCAAGCTGGGGTCCCGAGGCCGGTTCAATCGTATCAGGTTACCAGGTCCCCTTTGACAAGATTCACATCTTCATCGGCAAGATTGGAACATCGGTCCCTGAGCCGGACATCTGAACCGACATCGTCGTGCCAGCTCAGCTCGTTCAACCCGCCAAGCCTCGGATTGGGCGGCATCACGTCTTCATCGGCTGTACACACGGGGTTAGCCTACCAGATGAACCGGAAGCTCGTGAAGATACCCCTATCAACTCTGACAGCGAGTCATCAATCGGAGATAATGATTCAATTTGTCCCCTCTACGAGGGAAGGCTTGGGGCTTTCCTGGGGCGACGATCTCTCAAGGGCCATAGGAGCCACCACACCAAGTCGCCATCTACATGGAGGGGGCAACGGCGGCTCAAAATCTGCCAAACGCGGCGACCATTACTAGGGCTAGCGGGTCTGGAAAGACACCGGCCCAGGCCATGACATATCTGGTGGTTGAGATGTCAAAACTCATGGCAGTCTCCTTGATGGATGCTAACCAAGAGGAAGTCAATGCGGAACTGGCCAAACTTTGGGAGGAGATGGAACAGATATAATGCGATATCGATGCTGAGAAGACCCGAATGGCGAATCAGCAGGCTCGGATTGACAAAGAGGTAGAGCACTTAAAGTTGGAGGCGCGGCCACTTGAGCGTTGGTGAGTCGCGTCTAATGTCGTCCATCAGGGGAGGCATCAGAGTCGCATCCCAGCCAACCTTAACCCTACTCGCCTATTTAGCTACCCACATACGCCTGGAGCAGAGCATAACCCACCTCGCCAGAATAATCCACAGGTCGAGATCGTCCAGCAGCTGATGCAACCCCCACCAACCCCGCAGGCGGCTCAACACATCCAAACACCCCAAGGTCACTTCTCCAACCCGGTGGATAACGTGCTGGCTGTGAACCGCCACTTGGAGTCTCTCCCTATTCGTGGAAACACCGCGCTTGAGGTGGAAGCAAGGAACGTCATTGAGATGTTAAACGGCGGTGGTCTAGCAGGCGTAGTTTTCATATAGTCGTTATCGATTGCAGTCCACGCCACAGGCAAGCCATATGAAGAGTCGCCTAAATGATCCCCCGGCAGTTTCCAGCAGGGGCCATCCACACCAAGCTCAAAACAACCCGCCCGAGCCACCGGCATTAAATGCCCAGGTGCTTGCCAATGTTGCATGAGCCGCCCGACAGGCAGAAGCACGGGCGGCGACAACATTGGCGGGTTAGGGAGTTCCACCATATGCCCAGTTGGCTCCCGGGTACAGTGGATCGGGAGGAAGGAATGTAGGTGTCCCCTGCGTATCATTTGCTTTGCGCAACGAGCGCATAACCAGAGACTTCAAGGGCCCTCGTAAGGTGCCCAATTAATCACCCGATCTTTAGTGAGGGACATGGGAAAGTTACGAGTTGGCTATGGACATGCTTGATGCCAGTGATGCGGTCTACGCCAAGTATTTCACCATGATGTTAGAGGAGCCCACTCACACGTGGTTGAAAAATTTACCACCCAATTCCATCCACACTTGCGCAAAACTCAAGGAGCATTTCGTCGAGAACTTTCGAGGGACTTGCAAGCGTCCGATGACGATTGTAGATATTCAACTTTGTTTTAGCGTGCGGATGAATCTGCTCATCACTAGACGAGGCGGGTCGCGGAGATTATCCATTCTTCTGATGACAGCACGACGGCTCAGGCCGTGCTGATCTTCGAAAAGAACTGTCATTTTCGGCCTTTGGTGTTGAAGTTCGGCCGTCTTAAGCGAAAGGTGCGGGATATGGGTGAGTTGATGGACACCCTCACCAGGTACGCCGAGTCAGATGACATGAAGCATGCCGGCTCTGATGATGATAAGGCCAGTGAAGTTAAAAGGGGAGATGGAGCTAAGGGCCACTTCCAGACTCACGGGCGCAATAGTAACCATGGAGGTCAAGGAAAAAGGAGGAAGCAAGATGGCGTGTCTAATTTTGTTGCTAACGCCAGTGTCGGGCCCATAAACCAGCGCTGGAACATCGGTCAGGATCGGGGTTTTAGCGGGAGAAAACCGTGCAATTACAAAGAGCTGCTTAAGGGACCTTGGCCTATGCATAGTACACTAGGTGCCCCGTCTGTTCACTCTTGGGAAAACTGTTTTTTGATGTAGGAATTCCGTCTTCAAGAATCCAGGGACCACCAAGGAGGTAACGAAGGCGCCCAACTGGGTCAATTTGGCCCGGGCGGGTCACGAGGCGGCTCGTTCGGTTATTTTCCTAACCCGAGTCCTCAAGGGCGAGGCGGATCACATAAGAATGGTGTATAGTTGTCTGTCCAAGGCAATCAGCACTATAATGACCAGGGCGGTTTTCAACAGCCAAACAATGAGGACGGCTTTCAGAGCAATCCTAAGTAGTTGAATAGCGGTCAATATCAGGTCTTCACCACTAGCACCTGTAAAAGGGATAAGTAAATAAAGATAAGGCAATCAACATGGCTGAGCCGGTGGTTCCCAGATACCTAAACTGGTCTGAACAGCCTGTCACGTGGAGTAGAGTTGATCACTGACTCCGTAACAGCAGACCTTCCCTTGCAACGGCACCAGAAGAATGCTGCTAGCACTCTCCGGCATTCGAAACTAGAAGAATGTTGTTGATGGCCCACCAGCGCGTGGGATCGTAGCAGTTTTCGAGGGTAGAGTATTCGACCCAAATTTGTTGGTACGCCTATAGGCGGTGAGAGGATACTCTCAAGTATTAGCAGCTGAATATGTCAGATTCAACCACACCTGAAAGATTAGTATCTACAAGCAAAGTATCAGTAGCAAAGTAGTATGATAACAACGGTGTCAGAAACAATCTGTTGACACGGCAGACTATTTCTAACGATTGTATCAATGGCGCCAAGTTACCCGTTGACGGAAATTGTCAGTTCCCGTCAACGACCAGCGTACCAAAATTGTAGCAGGTAACAGCAGTGTAACGAGTAATAGCAGTGGCAAGGAACAACAGTAGTGACAGCAGTAGCAAGTAGCAGCAGTAGCAAGCGACAGTAGTAGCAAAAGTAGCAGCAGAGCAAGACAAGTAACAACAGCAGCAAGATAGGTAACAGTAGCAGCAACAGTAGGACAAACTCGTAGGCAATGGGTCGGTGACTTTTTGGATGATATTCATCATGCAACAGTTATAACTCGGAGAGATATGTGGCTAGCTCCCGTTCGTCAATGTGATGTAGGCATGCATTCCGTGTCTCGTCATACGTGCTTAGGGAAAAGAACTTGCATGACATCTATTGTCCATCCCTCCCATGGCAGCGGGGTCCAAAAGGAAACTACGGGATATTAAGGTTCTCCTTTTAATAAAGAACCGGACCAACGCATTAGCACTTGGTGAACACATGAACTCCTGAAACTATGGTCATCACCGGGAGTGGTTCCGGTTATTGTCACTCCGGGGTTGCCGGATCATAACACATACTAGGTAACTACAACTTGCAAGATCGGATCTAAAACACACATATATTGGTGACAACATAATAATTTCAGATCTGAAATCATGGCACTCGGGCCCTAGTGACAAGCATTAAGCATGGCAAAGTAGTAGCAACATCAATCTCAGAACATAGTGGATACTAGGGATCAATCCCCATCAAAACTAACTCGATTACATCATAGATCTCATCCTACTCATCACTGCCCAACGAGCCTACGATTAGATTACTCACGAACGACGAAGAGCTTCATGGAATTGGAGAGGGAAGAAGGTTGATGATGACGATGGTGACTATTTCCCCTCTCCGGAGCCCAAAACGGACTCCAGATCTGCCCTCCAGATGAAGAACAGGTTGTGGCGGTGCCTCCATATCACAAACGCGACGAAATATTCTCTTTTTTATTTTTTCTGGGATGAAAGTGAACTTATAGACCTGAGATTACGGGCGGCAGAGCCGTGTGGGCCTCACAAGCTTGCCCACCGCCACCAAGGGGGTGGCGGAGGCAGGGCTTATGGCCCACTGGCCCACCCCCTCAGGTGGAACTTGGCGCAAGTATTTTTCATATTTTCCAAAAATGCTCCCCGTAAATTTTCAAGACGTTTGGAGAACTTTGATTTCTGCACAAAAATAACACCAAGGCAATTCTGCTGAAAACAGCGTCAGTCCAGGTTAGTTCCATTCAAATCATGCAAATTAGAGTCCAAAACAAGGGCAAAAGAGTTTGGAAAAGTAGATACGATGGAGACGTATCAATCACCCTCCACAGATTGATAACCCTGGCGACTTGGCGTTGGTGGTGGCACCTCGAGTTGGGGGATACACACTTTTTAAGGTCCTTATGGATGGAGGTAGCATCATCAACATCATGTACTATAATACCTTCTGGCGGATGAACTTCACTGAGAAGGACTTGATGCCTTCAACCACGGTTTTCCATGGCATTGTACCGGGAAAGTCGGTGTATCCTGTTGGGGTGATCAAGTTGAATGTGGCTTTTGGTGATGAGTCCAATTACAGGAGTGAGGCATTGATGTTTGAGGTGGTCAAAATTAAAAGTCCTTACCATGCTTTGTTCGGGCGGCCGACTAATGCCCACTTCATGGCCCAGCCTTGCTATGTATACCTTAAGCTTAAGATGCCTGGTCTTAAGGGCACCATCACAGTCAATGGCGATTGAAAGATAGCACAGGAGTGCGAAGAAGGAGACGCCGCATATGCTAAGTCGGCGTGCGCTGCCGAAGAGTTGAAGTTCCACAAGGCCAATGTGCACCCAGCGGACATGAGCCCGCTCAAAAAGCCAATTGTTGATACTGAGACGCCCCTTAAATTCAAGCCGGCAGATGATACCAAACAAATTGATTTCACCCCAGGCGACTCTTCTAAGTAGTTTACTATTGGGACTGGTTTGGATCCCAAATAGGAAAGCACGTTCATCGAATTCATCCGTGAGAATCGGGACATCTTCGCATGGAAATCTTTTGACATGCCAGGAGTATCGAGAAAATTTGCTGAGCACCATCTCAATGTAGATCCCAAGATGAAGCCGGTTCATCAGTACCTCCGTCGTTTCAGTGAGGAGAGACGTAAAGAAATTGGGGTAGAAGTCGCCCGGCTCCTGGCCGCCGGGTTCATCGTCGAGGTTTTTCATCTTAAGTGGTTGGCTAACCCGGTCTTAGTTCTCAAGAAGAACGGCACCTTTTGCATGTGCATCGACTATACAGACCTCAGCAAAGCTTGTCCGAAGGATCCTTCTGCCCTTCCCCATATCGATCAAATCATTGACTCTACGACGGGTTGTGATTGTTTGTGCGTTCTGGATGCATACTCTGGTTATCACCAGATCAAGATTACCAAGGAGGACCAGGAGAAAACGGCCTTTATAACTCCTTTTGGTGCCTTTTGCTATGTCTCAATGCCTTTCGGACTTAAGAGCGCAGGGGTGACTTATCAACGTTGCATTCAGAATTGTTTGCACAGCCAGATTGGACATAATGTTCATGCTTATGTCGATGACATTGTGGTGAAATCATAGAAGGAGACATTTCTAGGTGATCTGAAGGAGACATTCGACAACCCTCCGGTGTATCAGATGAAGCTTAACCCTACCAAGTGCGTTTTTGGGGCTCCTGCAGGAAAGTTGTTGGGATTCCTAGTATCAGAGCGTGACATTGAAGCTAACCCGGACAAGATCAAGGCGATAACTTCGCTTGGTAAGCCGGCTAACATTAATCAGGTCTAGCGTATGGTGGGTCGTATTGTGGCACTGAGTCGTTTCATAAGTCGCCTTGGTGAAAAGGCCATCCCTCTTTATCAGTTGCTCAAAAATAGGATCACTTTGTTTGGACCGATGCGTCTAATGAGGCTTTCGAGGCCCTTAAGAAGCAACTTGCAGAGCCGCCCATGTTAGCAGCCCCAGTTGACAAGGAACCAATGCTCCTATACATTGCTGCTAACTCTAAAGCAGTGAGTGTAGCGGTGGTTCTTAAACACAAGGAAGAAGGCAAGGAATATCCGGTTCAGCGGCCAATATATTTTGTTAGTGAGGTATTGACTCTGTCCAAACAACGATATCCACATTGGCAGAAGCTAGTCTTTGGGATTTTTATGGCAAGCCGGAAATTGAAGCACTACTTCCTGGAGCATCCAATCACAGTGGTCAGTTCTATGCCAATTGGGGACATTATACAGAACCGTGAAGCCACTGGGAGGATTGCTAAATGGGTGATAGAGCTTGGTCCTCACCATGTGAAGTATATGCCTCGCACAACCATCAAGTCTCAAGCTCTGGTGGATTTTATCAATGATTGGACCGAGTTGCATATTTCAGAAGATAGGCCTGATAACACATACTAGACTATTCATTTTGATGGTTCTAGGTAGTTGGAGGGCTCGGGAGTTGGAGTGGTGTTATCTTCCCCACGAGGCGAAAAATTTTGCAATGTTTTGCGACTCATGTTTCCATGTACCAACAATGCGGCTGAGTATGAGGCGTTGCTCCATGGGCTCAAGATAGCTAAGGAGATGAACCTTAGCTGGCTCAGATGCTTAGGCGACTCTGATTTGGTGGCTCAACAAGTACCAGGATCCTAGGATTCCATAGACCCATTGATGGCGGCTTATAGGCGTGCGGTAACCGAAGTGACAGGTCATTTTCATAGTTACCAGGTTGATCATATTGATCATCGACAGAACGAGGCGGCTGATGCTTTGTCGCGACTTGGATCACAAGTAAGCATGCCCCCCCCAATGTGTTCTTGGATGTCTTACATAACCCTTCTATGAAGTTGCTTTCTTAAGAAGACATAGCAGTTCCTGACCCAGAATCACAGTTGGTGGCGGCTCTCCAAGCGATTCCTGACTACACAGTACCTTACATGGCTTATCTAGCCCGAGGCAAGTTGTCGACTGATGAAGTTTTTGCTAGACAAATCGTGCGGTGGTGCAAGTCCATGGTTATACATAAAGGTGAGTTACACAAACGGAGCACCTGTGGGGTTTTTCAGTGTTGTGTTTTGCTAGAAGAAGGGTGAGATATTCTCAATGAAATACACACTGGCGACTGTGGACATCACGCTGGGTCACGATCTTTGGTGTCGAAATCTTTTCGCCATGGTTTCTACTGGTTGACGGCTCATGCCAATGCAGAGGATATAGTGCGCCGGTGTGATGGGTGTCAGAAGTTTGGACGTCAAGTACCTGTGTCGGCTCAGGAGTTGTGCATGATCCCACTCACATGGCCTTTCGTAGTTTGGGGGCTTGATATGGTTGGCTCGTTTAAAATGTCTTCCGACAAAAAGACTCATCTGTTGGTGGCGGTTGATAAATTTACCAAGTGGGTTGAAGCAGCGCCAGCCAGCAATTGTGAGGCACACACGACAGTCAAGTTCCTCAAGAAGCTGATTTTCCGTTTTGGTTATCCCCACAACATCATTATCGATAATGGTACTAATTTGTCTAAGGGGGCAATGAAGGAGTTTTGTCAGCGAGAGCGCATCCGACTTGATGTATCCGCAGTGGCTCATCCACAGTCCAATGGTCAAGCTGAGCGGGCTAACCACGAAGTCTTGCATGGAATCAAGCCCCGACTCATGGTTCCTTTGCAGCGCACTCCGGGTTGTTGGGTCGAAGATCTTCCTTCAGTACTTTGGAGCATCATAACAACACCAAACAGATCCACTGGTTATACTCCCTTTTTCCTCGTCTATGGGGCTGAGGCGGTTCTTCCGAGCGATATAGGCAAGATTCTCCCAGAGTCGCCGCGTACGTAGAAGCAGATAATGAACAAGCACGTCAGGATTCCTTAGATGCTGTGGAGAAAGAGCGTGATTTAGCCGCAGCATGATCGGCTATCTACCAACAAGATCTGCGTCGTTATCACAGTCGACGGGTCAAAAGTCGGGTCTTCCAGGAAGACGACTTTGTGCTTCGACTGATTCAACATCACACTGGCATGCACAAGCTCTCACCTTCATGGGAAGTACCTTTCATCTTCAACAAAAGCCTTTGCAATGGCTCTTACTACTTGATTGATCTTTGCCCTGACAAGCCAACCTCGGAGGAAGAGATGACTCGCCCGTGGAACATTGCTCATCTGCGGCCTTACTACACTTAGAGCCATTGGCTCCTTCTCCATGTACATAGTTCAGTATTTGTGTACTCTTTATATCACGACAATAAAGCCGGCGCTCATGAAATTCCGGTATGTGCCGTTTGAGCCTATATGTTGAGCATGAGTCTTTATTGCTTAAATAAGCCGCCCAAGGGATGAGTCGCTGCCAAGGAGGCCATTCAAACATGGACGCTATTAGTATCAAAGAGAATGAGTCGCCCTGTTGTGATCGTTCAAACATAGATACTAGTAAGCCAAAGAGGACCAAGTGCCATGATGCACAGTTGAAACATAGGCGCCAATGTATGATCATGAGTGATAAAAACCGGCTTACTTGGGGGCTACTAGTCCCCAGGTTGTTTAGCAGTAATAGAATTGTCTTCTGCAATCCTATGCCCGTTTTTCCTTGATCATAGCTCACTTGGGGGCTTCTCACTCATTGAGTCCCGCCTTAATACCCTCTTGGCTAGTGAAAAATTAACGCATTACAGTGGTTATACTGGATTGTATGTTTCGCGACTCGCCCCATAAGGCCCGTGTACTCTTGGCGAGTCAATCCAATCTTGGACCTTGAACTTCCAAAGTTAAAACATTGAGGTGCTTGCGAGCTCCAGCATATGGAAAATAGATAACCCATGGGTTCACAGAACCTGATTCACTGAAGCCTGACTTGAGCCTGATCCCCCAGTCTAAAAACATAAAGGTTTTTGCAAAAAACCTCTTAGGGTACGACTAGAGCCTTGCAAGCCCGTCAACCCGCCATGACTCACTGAGCCGGCTTATTTGTCACCTTATATGGTGTTATCTTTTTTAGGCAGAGATCCTATAGTTCTACTCACTCATCCGAAATTTGGTGATTCCAAAGGTCCTTCTTTTCAAAGAGGGGAAGAAACATACTTCCTAACCAATGACTGCTCAAACAAGTGACTTATATTACAAGGTAACGCCAGAAAAGTGTTGGCATCCATACTCATGCAAATATATAGCAGTTTAAGTATACTCAAAAACAAATTACGTGGCTCACGACCGCCAAATCTTTTTCCATATTAACCCGGTGGCAAGTTTCCTCCGGGTTGAGTCTCTTTCTTCAGGTTGAAGCTTCGGGAATCGCCTCATTTAAGCCGCCTCTGGGTCTCCCTGTGCCGAGCTTTCGGGGTCTTGGATCTGGAAGTTATCCATATCCCAGGTGCAATTGATTAAGGCATAAAATTCAGCTTCCTCTGTCAAGATGGTTGATGGGTCAGCATCAGAGGCAAAAAGATGCTTACGGCGCTGAGGAGTCAAATCCATTGGTGCAAAACTGGGAGGCACCACACGTTTATGATTATCATCATAAGCCGACTAATACTTGGATAGGTCAAGACTCTCGGCAAGCCATCTTGCTGTAGGAAGAACATCCCTTATGAACTGGGCGTAGTCTTCTTGCGTAAATTCTGAGCCATCATCCTTATACTCAGGAAACCCGCCTGCTATTTCGTCTCTCTTGAGTTGTGTAGCATAGGCTAATGAGCGGCTCATAGCCGTGATTAGCCCTTTCCGTGCAGCTGATTTCTTTATTTCCTCTATATGTTGCGGTATGGTTGAGAGCCGCCTCAGCACGTTCGTGATGTATTTTATCGGGTCTTTGTCACCCAACAAAGCCTTGATGGTGAATAAGCCGCTAGCATAGAGTTAATCTGTCAGGGTATATAGAGCTTTTAGCTTCAGCACACAGTCATCTTGAAGATTGGCGGATCGAGGGTCTGCAAGGAACAAATGAAACATAAGTCACTTGGCGCCTTGTGTCCTTTACAATGGTTACAATGGATAATATCCCAAATACTTACCAAAGACATCACTGGTCATCTTGGAGATGTGTCGCCGAAGACCAGTCAATTCTTCTGTGACTAGTTACAGCTGATCCTCGGCATTTTTAGCACGTTTCAACAGGGGGGCTTTGTCAGCTTTGGTCGATTCTTTCTATAGTATGTGCTCAACCTTGGCTTTTTCAAGTTCTTCCAAAGAGACTCAAAGGTTTTCTTCAGCTGTAGCCCTGGCGTCTTGTTGACGTCCCAAACTTTTCTTCATACCACTCAAGGATGCGTCGGTCTGACTTATAGCTTCCTACATAATCAAGCATGATGGATAAGTTAGCTTGATGTTGCCTGCACGGATTGATCATTTGGCATCAAGTCTCAAGAACATTGCGAGCAATACACTTCACACTTGGGGGCTAAAGCACTAGCTTTTTCAAGGTTATTAAACAAGACCCGGCTCATCTTCAAGAAGATGACCCGGCCCTTGGGGGCTACAGGTTGAAGTTTTCAAGGTTTTAAACAAGACCCGACTCAGCTTCAAGAAGATGACCCGACCCTTGGGGGCTACAGGTTAAAGTTTTCAAGGTTATTAAACAAAACATGGCTCATCTTCAAGAACATGACCCGACCCTTGGGGCCTACAAGTTGAAGTTGTCAAGGTCAATAAACCAAGACCCGGCTCATCTTCAAGAAGATGACCCGACCCTTGGGGGCTACAGAGGGATATATGGGGTAATTTATTACACAACACCATACCTCGTATCTTTTCTTCATCATATTTACCACGCCAGCTTCCATGTCCCAGCTCATGGAGAGGCAATTTAGATATCCCGCAGGTAGCTCTTCAAAGTTCAGTTTCTCAATATTGGGAAGCTCAACTTTAGCTTTCCCCTTTTCTATTTCGGTTGAGACATCCTTGGCAGTATGCTTAGCCAACACATTAAAGACGGCATCGTGTGACCCATCCCAGTAATGACAACAGCCTCTTCTTCAAGCATGGCATCTTTGGATGACTTTAGGGGGCTTGGTGGGTTGAGATTTTCTTTCTGACTCGGGTCCATGGTTGCATTGTCAGCTTCTGCTGGATCGACTTGAATGACAGGGATATTATACATAGCATTACTCTCAGGAGGTTCGGCATAAGTTTCAGCTAGTTCAACCGGAGCATCACGGATAGAGGCATATATTTCCTCCACTTCAGGTGCTTCACTATTTGGGACTGACCCGTCAGTTTTCCTTTTCTTCGCCTGATCCCTAAAAACGAAAGGTTAAGGTATATGTAATGACATGTAAAGTATTGAAGCAAGTGCTGATAAAACAAGTAGTGATGTACCCTGGGAAACGAACAAGGGGTGGCAATTTTGAAGATGTTGAGTCGCCATATGTAGGACGAGACACCTATTACAGTGGAAAATCTTGTGAGTTTGAGCAAATTGACAAACAGGGTACAGTTGATAAATAAAGAGAAGGCACCTCAGTGCGGCGTTTACGACCGGAAGTTTTCTCAGGGACATCCGCCATGAGATCACCTAAGGAGCTGCGGGTGTGGCGTTTTCGAGTATATAAAGCCTTCTTCAAAAGGAAGTTAGGATCCAAATGAGCATCTGGATGATTCATAGGAACTTTGCTACAAACCCGCCTTGGAGGTCTTTCCAAGGAAATATTTGAGTCAGAAGATTTCGAAATTACCTCAGCATCTTCAGCATCACTTTCAATGTCATCCCCGTGAGAATAAATTTAATGATTAGAATAGCACGTGACACACAAAGAGAACATTCTAGACATTTACCTCAGATAGTTCTTCAATGTTCTGTGACTCACCCACAACGGATGACTCACTCGCACCTGTTTTGGTTTTCTTCTTCTTCTTTGCGGCAGTCTTGACCTCTTTAACGGACGGCTTTGCTGGTCTACGTTTCTACAAGGGAACGTTTTTCTACAGCAGTATAAATGAGGGAAGGTTAGTTTTCCAAAGAACGAAGGGAATACTAAATAAGGCGGGTGATGGTTGAATATATTTACCTCAGGAGCCGGATTCTAGATGCAGAATGGTTTCAAACCAATCTTTGAACATACTTCTTTGGGCTCACCACATAGCTTCTTCACAAGGCAATTAACTTCTTCAGAGTCCAGCACTACATTGGTTAAGCGTTGAGCATTGTTTAAGTCGCCGTTGTAATGGCACATCAGTCCATCCCGGCGGCTTAAGGGCATAATGTGCCATTCCACCCAGCATCGGATCAAGTCACCTCCGGTCAAGCCATTAGCGTTCAAAGCTCTAAGTTTTTCCCAAACAAAAGTGTGTGCGGCTTGTTCTTCCGGGGTCAGTGCATCGGGAAGCTGGAAATCCATTCGAAGGTGCTATTCTCTAAAACTTGGCACAGGATCTTGCAGAGCAGGAGCGGTATTCTTGCAATTAAACCAAGTTTTCCCCCAGCCCTTGGGGTGACTAGGCAAGGTGACAGCAGGAAAATCGCATTCACGCCGCCTCTGGATTGTGACTCCGTCGAGTTCTAAGCTGGGGCCATCAGCTCATTCTGTCTGGCGGTTCAAATAGAAGAACTCCCTAAATAGGGGAACGGTGGGTTCTATCCCTAGGTACGCCTCGCAGAAGACTTGAAACTGATATAAATTTTTGATTGAGTTGGGACCTAGATCTTGGGGGTGAAGGTTCTAGAAGTTAAGAGCGTCCTGAAAGAATTTTGAACCAGGAGGAGAGAAGCCTCGTTCTAGATGATCAGTGAAAACCACAACCTCTCCTTCAGCGGGTTGAGGTCATACCTCTCCATTGGCGGCTCTCCATCCGATCGTCTCCTTAGAAGAAAAAGTTCCTACTAACACACATCACTGTAGGGCGGCATCACCAATTTCTGAGGGCAACCATTCGCATTTTAATAGTTTCGACATGCCGACAGGTCGAGGAAGGAAACATGATGCATAAGTATGTGGACTATATCTGAAATAAGCTAGATAAAACTATTAATCCAAGAGACGATGTATGTTGTCATGAATTATCAAAACCACCAAGTGAGCATATGTGCTTTCATGTAGCCATAACCAAAATGCACGTTTGGCTTCAAGTAGAAGCCCTCGAGGCGACGACGGGTGCTCGGGCCCGGCCCCTACCTCTTGCCATCTCAATGTTGGGTTTTTTATTTACAAATTTAGCGAATGTCTGATGAGCTATGAAAGAAATATTATAGCTTGCACTTCCTAGAACACTACTAAGAGTAGAGTATTTTGAGTAGATGTAATCAGACTATGTTTAACATGGTAATATCAAAGATGAAATTAAATCAATTGCCAATATACTTTTGATGTCATGGTTAAGAGACTGTGGCTTTTATACTGAAAAGGAGCAACATCAAAACTATTGAGATAACAACATATAAGATATGAAATAAGTGTTGCTTTGCCAAGGTATCCCACGTGGTTGGGTATTCCTCTACCACTATGCCGAGGTAAGTTGTTTTGCCATAGAGTGCGGAAATTTTTACAGAAAATGTTTTCTACAAAAGATTGAGTGGGAGGATAGTGCAACACGACGAGATTACAGACACTTGGTAATCAGGTCAAAGAAAAGAAATGCTAGAAGTGGTTCTAGAATTTCCTACATCGACTAATAAGAAATCCTCTACATGAGATAGAGAGACTTAGGTCAAACCTATAACTAAACTATATAGGTTGAGGAAAATTCATGCAAACCTTCATGGTGCGCAGATAAAATATTGTTGAAACAAACAATGAACCCATGATACACAGAGAAGCGTTGATGGGCCCCGACTCCACAAATGGCTATATGCCAAAATAACCTAAGATAGTATCCATATACGTGAGTCAAGTTTAGAACTTGATGAACCCTCCGGAAGACTTAGAATCTAATGTAGAGTAATGGATATATAAACTGATAAATATAAAAATGTTCTATAAAGCTTGACTTGTTGCAAATAGTTTAAGACAAGATCAAGGAAATTACTATAATGAGATTGGCTCGTCATAACAATACTTAAAAGCCAGTTCATGTTAAACTAGCAATTAGTACATATTTCAATCATGAGATATGATAGATGGATGTAAAAAAATATTCCCATGAGATGGAAATAGAGCCAGTGTTGTATATTTAATACGGTCCAAGGTAATTTTTTCAATCAAAAGGATGCTAGTAAGTGTGGAAACTTCAAGATAATTTGAAGCAAGCATAGTGGAGTTGAAATCTTTGTTGCGATGGAATTGTGAAATAATTTGATTTCATCGAGGAAAGAAAATATGCTTGTATTTTCAAGAAAGTAAGTGGGAGCATGCTAACATTTCTAAACACTATGTGTGCATGACACATGGCTGTCTGGAAATTATATAAATTTCTTGAAATGAATTAAGACTTTATTGAAACTGGTTTTTCAGTAAAATACTTAAGCAATATAGTAATTTTATTAGTCATAATAATCTATGGAGATAGTAGTGTCTAAATTATACTTATCTGAAATACATATTGACAAAATACTAAAGAAGTTTAGTATGAAAAAAGCCAAGAAGAGTTTCTTGTCAAAGTCACATGGAAGGAGTTTTAGGAAAGATATGTATCCTAATATACTGATGAGCAAAATACAATGGAGGATATTGTCACTTTGAAGCAACAATGGAGGATAATGTATCAAAAGTTCATTTATGAACTTGGTATAATTTCTAGATGATTGTGCCAATGTAACAGTGTTCTTAATAGTGGTTCCATAGCTAAGTCTATGGAATCAAATATTCTGCCAGTGATTCAATATATACAAGGCAAGTTTCAAAAAAATTGAATACTTGTGAAAGCATGATAAATGCATTGAAATGGAAATGTTACCACGAATCTGAAATTGTCAGATTCGATAGGACAAAGTTATACCACAAGAATGCATGGACTCACATAGGATTGCCATTTGCGTAAAAATAAAATGTGCTAACTTGATTATTGAATCTAGTGTAAGTGGGTGACTGTTGGAGATATGCCTTAGAGGCAATACTAATGTATTATTATATTAACATATTCATAATTAATAATTTATATTCTATGCTATAACTGCTATGATCATGAAATATGAGATTCGATGGAAAAATCATATCTACGTGTGGAATGATAAACAATCAAATAGGATTCCTAGTCTTGCCTCTAAGACTAGGTCAAGTGTTGGTGGTGATCACTTTTTCTGGATCTTAAGATATGTTAAGTGTAAGAATGATACTAAAACAACATTGAGAGTATGACATTAGAAGAACGATCATATTGATTTAACCCAAACTTGTTTGATATACTTGGAGATAATATCGTCAGAAGTCAATTATTATAACATGGAGTCTTAACATGTGATTTAGTTCCTCGGGCCATGAGAGTATTGTAGTCACTTCATACTGCACGATGAGCTTTGGGGTTGCTCAAACATCATGTGTAAGACAGTGATCATAACGACAACATATAGGTTCATTGGAAAATTTGACAAGGTACTAGATAGCTCGAGAGTGGAATTTGCTCCTCCGATGATGGAGAAATATTCTTAGGGACCTCCCAGCGTGATGTGATCCATCATCGTCAATGATAATAGTTAGAAGGCTTGTATAGTTAATTTAATATGGACGGGCTTTAAAAGGCCAAGAGGTGGAAGGAAACTTGGGCCACAAGGGCCCAAGTGGAGTTTTCGCCCCCCCCCCTCCCTTCCCACTTGGGAAGGGAGGGTAGGCCGAATTGGAGGGGGCTCCCTGTCCTCTTGGCCGACCAAGGAGGGGAGTTATTTCCCTCCTTGTAACACCTCTCGCTCTCCCCTCCAAGCTATATATACTAGAGGGTTTGGCCCCTTTTGAACATACAAGTTCTGAAGCCTCCTCTAGTTCTCTAGTTCTAGTTCTAGTTGGTCCTAGTTGATCAACTAGATATAGACCTAGATCCTCTGATCTTCATAATTAGAAGCTCAATGTAGTTCTAATATCCTCCCTCTAATTCTCTGAGGAAGATTAGCTCTGGACGATGAAGCATTGCAGATCATGAAGGGTGTACGCTTGCAACTTGTAGAGAGACTCTGCTTTCAGTCTTCTGTTCGAGGGACTGTTCGTGGAGGTTTGTGGGATCGTTACAATACGGTTTGAGGGACTTCATCAACAATATACACCAACTCATCTTCTTCTACTGCAACTCAGAGTGTGTAATGATCCAATCCAAATTGATACATGTATCTTCATAGTATTACTGGTTGACCGTAGGGCAATATTTTTTGTTTTCTGCTACGTTTCGCAACAAGCACAACCTCTCGTCAAATGTCGCCTTGCACATGATGTCAATATAGAGCTACGTCCACTGCTTGGGGTCGGGGGAACTATTCAAACATCACTCACTCCATCGGGTGTCATGCTCATGTCTACTACACACCTTTATTCTTATAGACGTTGTTGGGCCTCCAAGTGCAGAGTTTTGTAGGACTGCAACAAATTTCCCTCAAGTGGATGACCAAAGGTTTATCAATTTGTTGGAGCTGTAGGATGAAGATGATCTCTCTCAAACTACCCTGCAATCAAATACAAAAAATCTCTAGTGTCCCCAATACACCCAATACAATGGCAAATTGTATAGGTGCACTAGTTCAGCGAAGAGATGGTGATACATGTGTAGTATGGATAGTATATATAGGTTTTTGTACTCTGAAAATATAAAAACAGCAACTTATCAAGCGTAAAACAGTGAGAAAAACATTGTATAAATGCTTGGTAATAAGGCATATGGTTCATACTTTCGCTAGTGCAATCTCTCAACAATGCCAACATAATAGAATCATATGATCATCCCTCAACGTGCAACAAAGAATCACTCCAATGTTCCTATCTACCGGAGAACATTAAGATGAAATTGGTGTAGGTAGTAGAACCACCTCAAAGTTATTCTTTCTGATCAATCTTTTCAGCTATTCCTATAAGTGTCACAAACATCCCTAGAGTTCGTACTAGAGTAACACCCATGATACATATCAATCAACCCTAATGTCACCTAGACACTCTAATGTCACCTCAAGTATCCGTGGGTAAATTATGCGACATGCATCAAACAGTTCCAGATCTATCATATTCAATCCAACACAAATAACTTCAAGGAGCACCCCAAGATTTCTATCGGAGAACACAGTATGAAACGAGCAATCAACCCCTATGTATAGATCCCCAAGGTCATCTGAATCCGCAAGTTTATGACATAACATATATCAAGTGAATCACTTTAATACCTCAATGTCACTATGGGTATCCGCATACAAGACATACATCAAGTGATCTCAAACCAAAATATTGAATCCAACATAACGAGATCTTAAAGGAAAATATTCAATTCATCACAACAAGATAGCAAGGGAAGAACACCATATGATCCGACTATATTAACAAAGCACGTTATACATCAAATCGTGCCATGTCAAGAACACGAGAGAGAAAGAGATTGAACACATAGCTGCTAGTACATACCCTCAGCCCCGAGGGTGAACTACTCCATCCTCGTCATGGCCTCCGCCGAGATGATGAGGATGGCCACCGGAGATGATTTCCCCTCTCCGGCGGGGTACTAGAGAGGCTCTAGATGGGTTTTTCATCAATACCCAGAGTTGCGGTGATGGAGCGGAAGTTCTCTATATTTCTGGGGTTTCTGGTATATATAGGATTTTTCAGTGTTGGAATCACGCCAAACGGAGCCATGTGGGCCCCACAAGCCATCAAGGCGCGGCCTAGGGGCACACTGTTGGCTTGTGGCCCATAGGTAGCTCCCCTTTGGTGCTTCTTCCCTCCAATATTACGTATTTCCTCTAGAAAAACTTATAAAAAAGTGTCGGGTGATTCCAAGAACGTTTCGTTTCTCCACAAAAACAACACCATGGTAATTCTTTTAAAAACAACGTTAGTCGGGGTTAGTTCTAAATAAATCATATAAAGTGCATCAAAACCATATAGAAGTATTGTAAACATAGGCAAACAGGGCATCAATACTTCATAAATTATCGATGCGTTGGAGATGTATCGGCATCCCCAAGCTTAATTCCTCTAGTGGATAAATGATAAAAGAAACAATTTATGAAGTTTGAATGCTAGCATAGTATATAAGTTTGATCAATGATAATTCCAATTACTTTTTCTAGCATCATAACAAGCAACTTTTTCATAAAAATTCATCATGGTTGAGTAGCAATTAATTCACATGTCATGGTTCAAACAATGCATTCTCTAGAAACTCAACATCATATGTTCTTAGTCATCAAAAAATATCAATGCATCATCAAGTCTAAGAAAGAGCTCAACATACTCAATTATCATGTAGTCTTCTATGATTGCTAATATTCAAAGCATATTTTTAGAACAAATTACATCCATCAAACACAGAGAAAGATAGGGGCTTAATGTTTCACCTCCCAACATATTTATAATAAAGATATTTGTTAACAATAATGAATCATGATCAAATAAATTTGAGTGGATATATGTTTGGATCTTTCCCCACCACATGATGCTTGCCAACTAATAGAGTGAGGTTAGAATAAGAAGTTGACTCAACATGAAAAGTAAGTAACATGAAAGTAAATAGATTGTCCCTTCGCAGAGGGAAGCAGGGATTTGCAAAGGTGTCAAAGCTCATTGTCTTGAAATAGAGATGAATATGTAATTTTGGGTGGTGTGCCTTTGCTATCAACGTCACAACAGAGTTCCCAATATCTTCCATGCTAATTACATTATTGGCCGTTCCCAAACAGAATTGAAATTTTACTCCCCCTCCACCATGCAAATACATTCCATGGCTAGTCGTATCCACGGGTACCATCCAAACAATCAACTTTCTAGGGGGAGTTCTTGTTTATTTATCTTTATATTTGCAGGATTGGGCATACTTTTTACCACCCTCTCTCGTGCAATGTCAAGTGAATAAACACTCATCTCGAGAATGACTTTCTTAGCATGGAACATAATGACCGCCCCCTCGCTCCATGAGCGGTACGAGCACACAGAACGGATATTATTTGAATGTTTAGAGGTGGCACATGCAAATTTACTTCGAATGATAGTGAAATACCATATATAGGTAGGTATGGTGGACTCTCATGGAATAAACTTTCCTCGAGGATTTGGATGCAGAAGTAGTATCCCTACTTAGTACGAAGTTTTGGCTATCAAAAGGTTCTAAACAAGCACCACATGTTGGAGGGTCCAAAACAATGTAACTTCTATGCAAATATACCCGAACATAACCATTACATTGTCTTCCTTGTCCAACTTCAACTATTTGATCAAGTTTGAAAATAATTAATGGGTATTAACAATCATAAAATATGTACAAAATAATATATTTGTATGTGAAAGTTCTCTTTCTTATACTAATCTTTCATGACTTGCTTGTACGACCAATATTGTAGTTGTTGAACTTCAATAGTTTTTACCTTCTGAACCAAATGTGAAACTACTAATAATCATAAAGCACATTGATCATTTCAGATTTACGATATTTCATTCATTCACAAGTTACTCTTAGGATATAAGTGAAGCAGAAGAGTAAACATCAAACTACTCCCAAAAAGATATAAGTAAAGATCGGCGAGTAGTCAAACAATTAAGTAGTTATGTGAGGACTCTCTCTCAATAAAGATTTTCACATCTGAGAATTTTATTATAACATAAAAAAATGCATTCCAAGAATAGCACATATCATGAGGACAAATGAAAACTTAGGCTCAACATAGGCTAACCGATATTTGTTAACGAAGAGAGGTGGGATGTGTAGCATCCCCAAGCTTAGATGCTTGAGACTTCTTGAAATATTTACTTGGGGTGCCTTGGTTATCCCCAAGATTTAGCTTTTGTATCTCTTTCAATCCTCTCATATCCCGGTTTCACCTACGTCTCAAAAACTCCATCCACAAAAAACTTAAAAAGAACTCGTGAGATAGGTTCGCACACATAAAAGTAAATCTACACTTCATGTACCGCCAATACAAGTTGCATAATAATTTTAAAACATTAGGTATTGTATACTATCATTTCCCCAATTTATATCTACCAATATAAGCCATGAAAACTCTAGGATAAGTAGATAACAAAACTATGACAACAATGTGTCCAAACAGAACAATTTGTAGCAATCTATTAAAACAGTGTAATTATGTAACTCTAAAAATTATTGAAATTTAGGAAATTATAAATATTTTTTATGACAGTACTGTGTAAAAATTCATAAAGTCCCCACATTCCAGTAAAATATCATAGTTCAAATACTTCAGCACAAGTTTTTGTTTTTGTACATCACACATCACACATGCAATTCAACCATTATAAAGGAAATTCTTGGAACTTTTTATTGAAAACCAAGATTATAAATAACATATAACATAGAACAATAAAATAAATTTATGCTCCAAGAAAACCACATATCATGTGACGACTAAAAATATAGCTCCAAGTAAGATATACCTATAATGTTGGAGACGTAAGAGGGGATGCCTTGCGGGGCATCCCCAAGCTTGGATGCTTAAGCCTTCCTTGGATGTTACCTTGGGGTGCATTGGGCATCCTGAAACTTAGGTTCTTTCTACTCCTTATTCACCTCATATCGGTATCTCACCCAAAACTTGAAAACTTCAATCACACAAAACTTAATGGAACTTCGTGAGATAGGTTAGTGTAATAAAGATAGATCATTCTCTTAGGTACTGCCAAGACTAGATTCATAATTTTTCTCACATGATACCTACTGTATTCTATCATTCCCATAATTTATATTACTCAATATAAGCTATCGAAACACTTAAACAAGCAAACTATGCATGCAAAACAGAATCTGTCAAAAACAAAAGAGTCTGTGGAGATCTCAATGAACACCATATTTACGTGACTGCAAAAATTCTGAAACTTTAGGACTGCGCATAGAATGTTCATATGAAAACTGTGCAAGAATTTCAGAATTTTTTGATGCTCCACTAAAATCAGAGAAATTCTTTAGTGGACGTAAAAGTTTATGTTTTTGCACAGAATCAAACAAGTATCCACACTCCCCAAAGGCTTTACCTTGCACTTTATTGAAATAAAAGACACAAAAAATAATTAATATAGTAGATTAATCATGTTAACACACAAAAACATAAAGGATAAATATTGGGTTGTATCCCAACAAGCGCTTTTCTTTAATGTCTTTTTGCTATGCATGAAGATTGCAATGATGCTCACATAAGAGTAGTAATTGAAACATGCAAAAGAGAATCATGAATCACATGACAAGCACATTTAAGTCTAACCCACTTCCTACGCATAGGCATTTTGCAAGCAAACAATTTATTTTAGCAAGAATGGACTTGCATAGGAAGGCAAAACAAGCATGACTTCAAAACATTGAAGACATAGGGAGGAATCTTGATATTATTGAAATTCCTACAAGCATATGTTCCTCCCTCATAATAATTTTCAGTAGCATAATGAAGGAATTCAACAATATAACTATCACATAAAGCATTATTTTCATGATGCACAAGCATAGATTTTTTTTACTACCCACACAGGCAAAATTCTCATTATTCATGGTAGTGGGAACAAACTCAACAAAATAACTATCATGAGATACCTGATTGAAATAATCCATGTGAAAATTAAAAGCATGATGACAAGTTTCATGACTATCCTTATTCTTTATAGCATAAATTTCATAACAATAATCATCATATACATGAGGCATGATTTCATCATAATAAATTTGCTCATCAAAACTCGGGAAACTAAAATAGCATCTTCATCAAACATACCATCCCCAAGCTTGTGGCTTTGCATATCATTAGCATCATGGGTATTCAAAGAATTCATACCAATAATATTTCTATCATACTCATCATTCTAGGATTTCACATTAAGCATTTTCATAAATTCTTCATCTAGCAATTGAGCACAATTTTCAGAACCATCATTTTCACGAAAGACATTATAGAGACGAAACATATGAGGCAACCTAAATTCTATTTTTTTAGTTTTATTTTATAAAATCAAACTAGTGAAAAACAAGAAACTAAAAGATTTAATTGCAAGATCTAAATATATACCTTCAAGAACTCACATCCCCCGCAAAGGCATGAGAAAAGAGCTTGATTTCAACTACACAACTTTATTCTTGTAGACGTTGTTGGGCCTCCAATTGTAGAGTTTTGTAGGACAGTAGAAAATTTCCCTCAAGTGGTTTATCTAAGGTTTATCAATCCGTGGGAGGTTTCGAATGAAGATGGTCTCTCTCAAACAACCCTCCAATCAAATACAAAAAATCTCTTGTGTCCCGAACACACCCAATACAATGGCAAATTGTATAGGTACACTAGTTCAGCGAAGAGATGGTGATACAAGTGTAGTATGGATAGTAGATATAGACTTTTGTAATATGAAAGTATAAAAACAGCAAGGTAGAAACTGTAAAAGAGCAAGAAAAATGGTGTACAAATGCTTGGTAATAAGGCCTAGGGTTCAAACTTTCGCTGCTGCAATCTCTGAACAATGCTAACATAATAGAATCATTTGATCATCCCTCCACGTGCAACGAAGAATCAATCCAAAGTTCCTATATATCGGAGAACAATAAGATGAAATTGGTGTAGGTAGTAGAACCACCTCAAAGTTATTCTTTCTAATCAATCTTTTGAGCTATTCCTATAAGTGCCACAAAAATCCCTAGAGTTCGTACTAGAATAACACCCATGATACATATCATTCAACCATAATGTCACCTAGATAATCCAATGTCACCTCAAGTATCCGTGGATAAATTATTCGACATGCATCAAACAATCCAGATCTATCATATTCAATCCAACACAAAGAACTTGAAGGAGCACTCCAAGATTTCTATCGCAGAACATAGTATGAAAATGTGCAATCAACCCCTATGCATAGATCCCAAGGTCACCAGAATCCGCAAGTTCATGCCATAACATATATCAAGTGAATCACTTGAATACCCCAATGTCACTACGGGTATCCCAATGCAGGACATACATCAAGTGTTCTCAAACTAAAATATTGAATCCAACATAATGAGATCTTAAAGGGAAAGATTCAATTCATCACAACAAGATCGCAAGGGAAGAACACCATATGATCCAACTATATGAAGAAAGCTCGTGATACATTAAGATCGTGTCGAGAGAGAGATTGACCACATAGCTACTAGTACATACCATCAGCCTCGAGGGTGAACTACTCCATCCATGGCCTCCGTCACGATGATGAAGATGATCATCGGAGACGACTTCCCTTCTCCGGCAGGGCACTGTAAAGGCTCCACATGGGGTTTTCGTTGATAGAGAGAGTTTCATCGGCGGAGTGGAAGTTCTTCCATTATTTCTGGGGTTTCTGGTATATATATGATTTTCCATCATTGGAATCACGCCAAATGGAGCCACGTGGTCCCCACAAGCCATCAGGGTGTGGCCTAGGGGGCGCCATGTTGGCTTGTGGACCATGGGTGGCTCATCTCCAATGATTCTTCGCTCCAATATTTCTTATTTCTTCCAGAAAAATTATAAAAATGTTTCGGGCGATTTCGAGAACTTTCATTTTCTGCACAAAAACAACACCATGCTAATTCTACTGAAAACAACGTGAGTCCGGGTTATTTACAAATAAATCATAAAAAGTGCATCAAAACCATATAAATGTATTGTAAATATAGGCAAACAGGGTATGAATACTTCATAAATTATCGATACGTTGGAGACGTATCACGCGCCTCCAGGAAGGCCGGGGGAATCTCTCTCGGGTAAGCACTCGAGCCCGAAGAGGTACACCGCATCTTCAGGGCCCCTCAGCATCAGGATGCAACAATGCATGGGTTGCACATGAAGGGCTAGGTGTCGGTGGCGTGGTGGTGATCAATCGCCATCAAATAATTACCACTATGGAATAAAGAACAGAATGGATGGTCTAAAGGAACCACTTCATAAATATTTAACAATATACTTCTAAAGGAGCAACGAGGACAGGATTCACAAACCAATGTGTTAAACATGGTCCAACAAATATCATGGTTTTTTCTTTCCTCACATATAGAATGTTGATTTGAACTACTTCCTTCTTTCCATATGAATTGGCGTTTTGGAAAACACACAATTGATTAACGAAAGTGGTAAAATCTCTTTACCACTATCTTAAAAGTCAACTCAGTGCTCCAAAACTGAAAACAGAGGAGTGATTTGAGAGAATCATGGGCAAAATTGGAAACCTGTGGAAAGGCCAAGAGTGGTGCGCTAGAATAGGAGCTTCTATTTTCACGTGTAGCACGTTGGATAGTGAGCAAACGTGCACAATTGAGCACACGTCGGGCCAACCCACTTACCAGATTTCTTGTGTTTTTTTCTCACATGAAGCAAGGTACTCCCTCCATTTCTAAATATAAACATATGTAGTTCATTCAATTTAGAGTGTATAGACCTATGGATATATATAGATGTATTTTAGAGTGTATATCCATTCATTTTCTTTCTATGTAGTTCATATTAAAATCTTTAAAAGGTATTATATTTAGTAATGGAGGGAGTACTAGATTGGTTTTTCAATCCCGTAAATTTTTCTGATCCAGTTTTCCAACAGAAAAAACGCCAATGCAAAAAAATTAAAAGATGTATGGGACTTCAAAAAATGTTCACGAATTAAAAAAAATAACAAATTACAAAATAAGATTCATGCATTTTAAAAATTCTTCCCAAATTTTGAAAATGAACATCAATTCAAAAAATATTCACGAGTTCAATAAATGTTTGCAAATTTCAAAACTTGTTCCCAAATTTTCAAAAATGTTCCTGAACTTCAAAAGGCTTTGTCAATTCAAAAAGTAGTTGTGATTCAAAACATATTCATGAATTCATAAAAATTTTGGGAATTTAAAAAATAGTTCCAAATGTCAAAACATGTTAAACAATTGTTCAAAAATCTTTAAAAATGTTCGTCGATTCATAAACAATTGTTCAAAAATCTTTCAAAATTGGTCTCCTAATTTAAAAAAAAACTGTACGCCAATTCTAAAAATGCTCACTTGTTCAAAAAATGTTCATAAATTTTGAAAATATTCGGAATTTAAAAAAAAATCTGAAATCCCACAAATTCAGTATGTGTTCATGAATTTCATATTCCCAAATTAAAAACAATCCAAGTTTTAGTCAAAAAAGAAAAGGTTAAGGGAAGAATAAAAGATGAAAAAAAATACCCCAAAAAGACCAAAAATATACCTGATTCGGGGAAGGTTCCAGAAGCTTCCCAAAACTGGTGGGAGAAAAGGCACATGAAAAATCTCAGTATGGACTGGTGGAAGAAAAGGCACATGTAAGGAAGAGAGGAGGGGGCGCACATTTGTTGGTTGGTCTGTGACCCACGTGATAAATAGAATCTCCGCTCTAGGACGTCAATTATAATTTGTAAAATGGTTTTGAGGCTAGAACGTCAAATAATATGATGGTATGAAGGGAGTACTAAAGAAAAAAGTTTGCGATGTTATGTAAGCTCCCCATGTTTATAGAACTGTAATTAGTCTGAAGCATCATCACTAACTAAAAAATTACTTAAATGATAATGCCCATATGTGTGGCACGAGACAACATAGTTCACACGCCTTCATAATCATCCATCTTGCCACATCAAATATATGATATCAGCGTATTTTTTGTTTTTTGGACTTAAAATTGTTTTATCTTTTAAATAAAAATTCAATTAAAAATACGTTTTCATCATTAAATTCGTGTCGACGAGATCTTCAAAACTAGATCTCATATTGATATGTTTCGACGACTTTTTTTGGGTCAAAATTTACGAGGATGTTTACACTCAAATTGCCATAGTGTTTATAACAAAATTGACAAGAAAAGTGACCGATGAAACGAATATTGCCCTTATGGCTCCATACACAGAAGAGGAGGTCCGAAATGCTCTATTTGATATTGGAGATTTAAAAGCCCCAGGTTCAAATGGCCTCCATGCTATTTTTTATAAGAGATTTTTGGCTATGTTGGGAGATGACTAACAGAAGAAGTTTTCCACGCGGTGAATTCATGTTCAATACGGGCAGGATGGAATTATATTGCAACCGTAATGATCCTTAAGGTTAACGCTCCGGAAAAGATTACCCAATTTAGGACAATTAGCTTATGTAATGTGGTGTATAAGGTTATTTCGAAAATGATTGTGGCATGTTTGAAGGTAATTTTCTCGGACATTATTAGTCCAACCAAAGTGCTTTCATCCCTCGGAGATTGATTACTGATAATATTCTAATTTCCTATGAGTGTTTCCACAAAATTAAAAAGGAATGAGCAGGGAAGGAAGGGTTATGTGCCATCAAACTCTACATGCATAAAGCATATGATTGAGTGGAATGATCTTTTTTAAAAGAAATATTGTTGAAACTCATGTTTTGATAAAATTGGATGAATTTGATAATGTAATGTGTGTCCTATGTGGAATATAAGGTGCGTTTCAATTGTGACGAGACTGGCAATTTCAAATCCTCTAGAGATCTAAGGCAGGGGGTCCCCTTTTGCCTTATTTGTTCTTGTTATATATAGAGGGTCTGGCTGCTCTCTTAGCAAAGGTGAAGGGAACATGCAATATTTCTAGCATAAAGGTCAGTAGAGAAGCACCATCAGTGTCCAACCTCCTTTTTGCACATGATTCGATCATACTTATGCGAGCAAATGCTACAAAACAAGAGGCTTTGAGAGAGGTCCTAGATACTTATTGTGCTACTTCGTGGCAAATCGTGAGTGTCGAAAACTCAAGTATATTTTTTAGCCCCAACACAAAAGTGGACGATAAAGCGCAAATTTGTACTCCCTCCGTTCCTTGATATAAGGTGTATAGATTTTTGAGAAAAAATCCAAAATATAAGGTGTATTGCATTGCACCACTCATTTGGATATTTGTTCTCGGGATTTGATTACATTTCCTTATATCAGGTAAGCTCCTCTGTTTTCTGATGTCAATTAGTGAGGTGTAATCTCACCCAAAACTTGTGAAATTTTCTCTCTACGTGCATTCTTTAATTTCCGTGCCAAAAACTATACACTCTATATTTACGAACGGAGGGAGTACTATTTTTAATATCATGACTCACGCACTGAATGATAAATAATTGAGACTACCTGCGAACGTGGGGATGGAGAAACGTGATTGTTTTCAATTCATGATTGCTTGAATTATAATGAAAATTAGTGGATGGAAAGAAACTTTGTTATCTGTTGGTGGAAAGGAAATTTTACTAAAATCTATTGTTCAAGCTATCCCAACATATGCCATGTTCATCTTTAAAATTCCTAAAAATTGTAAAGGAATTACTCATGTGATGTTGCAATTCTGGTGGGGTGACGAGGACATCGAGAAAAGGATGCATTCGACGGAGTGGTGAAAGATGTGTGTTCCAAAATTCCAAGGTGGAATGGGCTACTAGGATATACACTGTTTTAATCTAGCACTACTAGCTAAACAAGTCTAGTGTCTAATGGATAATCCTGATTCGTTATGTGCCACCATTTTAAGAGCTAAGTATTTTCCCACGGGTGATTTGATGTGTGCAAGCTTAAAAAAGGGTGCTTCTTTCACTTGGAAAAGTATTATGGCAGGAGTGGAATCTCTTAGGAATGGTTACATATGGAGGGTTGGAACATGAGAAAACATTTTTATATGGAGAGATACATGGATCCCGAATTGTGCGAATAGGAGAATTATTACACCTAGGAGGGGGAATCTATTGCCGAAAGTGGCCGGCCTTATTGATTCAGTTACAAATTTTGGGGATGAGGATTTGGTAAGACAAATATTGTGGCCAATCGACGCTCGAAGAGCCCTGGCAATTCCCCTCCCTATGAATAATATGCAGGACTTCATTGCTTGTAGCTATACTAAGAATAGTATGTTCGGTGTGAGATCAGCTTATATGGAGGAATGGAATAAACAACACGGGCGAAAACTAGAATATTCAAACGGAATGTGAAGAAGTAAGGTCAATCCTATTTGGGACAAGATTTGGGAATTAGCTTGTCATGCAAAGTTTAAAAAAATTATATGGTGTACGCTCCACGGAACTCTTCCATGTTGGGTTACGCTCGATAATGGACCCATAGAAACTTCGTCGGTTTGTCTAGCATGTGCGAATGGGCTAGAGGATACTAAACATGTCCTATTTTTAGGTGAGAAGGCTAGAAAGGTGTGGGAAAGTTTGAGGATATATGAAATGATTAAAAAAGCTAGCATTATGGACTGTGTAGGAGAGGCAACTCTTGAAGTGGTACTACTTATGTCTGATCAAGATCCATCTATGTTGGGTTGCGACGACGGAAGAGAATTGATCGTTATTGTTAGAGTACTATATGTATAGCCATGTAACCTTTCGTATTTACACTATTATATAAGGGGTTTTCTGCATATTACACACATGTGCATGTCTATATACTAGCATATGGCCTCCTGGAAATACAAGTTACATATTTCCTAACATGGTATTAGAGCCCTAGGGATTTTTCGCACGCGCAACTCATGCTTTTTTCCGATCCAATTATTGCATCGGTCGCATCATGCTTTTCCTCCTCTCGACGACGCTCACGCTGCAGCTACCTCGGGCTGGTGCTCTCTCCTCCCCGACCGCGTCGTGCTTTTCCTCCTATCGCAGACGCTCGCGCTGCAGCTACGTCGGCCTCGTGCTCTCTCCTCCACGAGCCACCCCCGCCCTCCAGATCGAAGCCGTCGGTCCCACTCGAAGCCGCTCCCGTCTTCATATCGACGTCGCCAACCCCTCTCTAAAGACCCTACTCGAGAGGTCCCGCTCGCAGCTGCCCTCAGGATCGCCACCGCTGGCCCGCTCGAAGCCGCTAACTCCGCTCGCCGCCATCCTGTGCTCGTGCACCTCCCGATTGGATCTCCCCGCTCCAACCTAGCCATCTCGAGCCTGCTGCAGCCCCCGATCGGATCTTCCCGACCCGACCCAGTCAGCTCGAGCCAGCTGCAACTGGATCCCGTCATTCCGCCGGATCCCATCTCCTGCTGCTTGTCCTCGCTCTCACCGTCGGCTGCTGTTGTCCAGGACGTCGGCTCTGTCTCCTTTCCAACCCGCTACCAAGGAGCGCTCTGCTCATCCTACTTCTTTGCTCATGATCCCGTCCGCCCTGCCCGCACAAGCACGTGCTTCTGCCAGATCGAAGGCTTGGTCTTCGTCCGCTTTTCATTGACTGAGTTTCTTTGGTAAAAATAAAAAAGGAAAAAGAAAAAAATATCTACACCAGCGAACAACGTTGCAGTCCCTTGCTTCCCCGGTGACTCCTGACGGTTGTGCAACTAGCTCTTGTGCTCCTCCTCCCGCGAGCTCCACATATGGTGATTGTCGCTCTACACCGACTCCTCTCGCGACTTTCATCGGTGCATGCCGCTCTTTCCTGACACCTCTCGCAACTTTCACCGGTTATCATGGTGCCTATGACTCCATGGACTGTGCTTTGTCCACGCGTCTTCCCTTGGCGCTTGGTGCTTGTCTGCACACGGCCTCGTCTTCTTTCACCGGCCTTTGTCGACGATATTGGTCATGCTACACCGCCATATTTAGCGGCTTCCACAGGTGGTGGTGGTTGCTTCTCTCCTCGTGCCACTACGTCGCCTAGTTCAGCTATGTTCTTCAACGAGGACGAGATTGCATGACATGGCGCCCTGCTGATTGCCTTCGACTCTCTATTGTCGGGTGCGTCTACATCGACATCTTCAGTTGCGCCCCTGACTAAGCAGGAGATTGGGCGATTTCGATGTCTGCTAGCTCCATCTTCTGGTTCTTCATCGAGAGGTTCTATTGGTTCTGCTACGGACTCTTCTTGCATTCTCAGACCACCTTCTACACAAGCAGGTACATCTCCATTGAATCTTGATACGGGAGCATCGTTTCATATGACTCATGATTCATCTACTCGACCTCTTGATTCTCGTGTTAATGTTCTTACTGCCGATGGTACTTCTCTCCCGGTTACTCGCCGAGGCACTCTTAGCACTTCCTATTTTCATGTTCCCGATGTTGCTCATGTTCCTCGGCTTACCATGCAGCTCATTTCTCGTGGTCAGATTGTTGACTCTGGTTGTCGGGTCATTCATCACTATGAATCGTGTTCATTTCTGGACCGTCACACTAGTGCTCTTCTTGGTGCTGGCCACCAGTGCTGTGACTCTCAAGGTCTCTAGGAGATTGAATGGCTTCACCTTCCATCTTCTACCACCGCAGCCAGTTTCTCCACCTCTGTTGCCTTGTCTACCAGCTCTTTTCAGCAATGGCATCTGTTGGGGAATGTTGCATGGGAAACAAAAAAATTCCTACGCACACGCAATACCTATCCATAGCGATGATCATCTACGAGAGGGGACAGTGAATCTACATACCCTTGTAGATCGCTAAGCGGAAGTGTATATAACGCGGTTGATATAGCGGAACATCTTCGCGATCCAAATTGCAACCCTTCCCACGATCTCATCACGATCCGTCCCGCCATCCCATCACGATCCATCCCGATCTAGTGCCGAATGGACGGCACCTCCGCATTTAGCACACGTACAACTCGATGATGATCACCGCCTTCTTGATCCAGCAAGAGGGCAGAGAGGTAGATGATTTCTCCAGTACGATGGCATGGTGGTGGTGGTGGTGGTGGACAATCCAGCAGGGCTTCGCCAAGCGCTGTGGAACTAATCTAGAGGAGAAAACGATCTAAAGAGAGAGGGCATCCCGTGGCTAATTAGGGTTAGGACTGCCTCTAATTCCTCTAGTATATATAGGAGGGAGGGAGGGGAGGAGGCAGCCTCAAACCCTCTAAGTTTGGCCGAAATTGGAGGTGGAGGAGTCCTACTCCAATCCTACTCCAAGTAGGACTCCTCCCACTTGGAATATTCCTCCTCTTCCTTTTGGGATTTTCCCTCTTTGCTCCTTGGCCGAAATAGGCCATCTTGGGCTGGCCGCACCAGACCACTAAGAGCTAGTGCACCACCTTTAGGACTATTAGGTTCTCACCCGGGTGGGTGGCCCCTCCCAGTAAAACCACGGAACCCATTCGTCATTCCCGGTAATTTACTGGTAATGCCCGAAAACTTTCCGGAAGCCAAATGCAACTTTCCTATATATCAATCTTTACCTCCGAACCATTCTGGAGCTCCTCGTGACGTACGAGATCTCATTCGAGACTCTGAACAACTTCCGGTCACCAAACACACATAACCCAATAATACCGAAACGTCACCGAACCTTAAGTGTGCAGACCATGTGGGTTCGGGGAATATGTAGACATGACTTAAGACACTCTCCATTCAATAACCAATAGCGGGACCTGGATGCCCATATTGGCTCCTACATATTCTACGAAGATATTTACCAATTGCACCTCTATTTCAAGGATCCAGTTAATCATGTATGTTGTTCCCTTTGTCCTTCGGTATGCTACTTGCCCAAGATTCGATTGTTAGTATCTCTATACCTAGTTCAATCTCGTTACCGGCAAGTCTCTCTACTCATTCCGTAATACAAGATCCCGTGACTAAATCCTTATTCACATTGCTTGCAAGGCTTATTGTGATGTTGTATTACCGAGTGGGCCCTGAGATACCTCTCCGTCACACGGAGTGACAAATCCCAGTCTTGATCCACGCCAACCCAACAAACACCTTCGGAGATACCTGTAGAGCACCTTTATAGTCACCCGGTTACATTGCGACGTTTGATACACACAAGGTGTTCCTCTGGTGTCCAGGAGTTGCATGATCTCATGGTCATAGGAACAGATACATTGACATGCAGAAAACAGTAGCAATAAATTGACATGATGATATCCTACGTTCATTGTTTGGGTCTTGTCCATCACATCGTTCTCCTAATGATGGGATCCCGTTATCAAGTGACAACACTTATCTATGGTCAGGAAACCTTGACCATATTTGATCAAAGAGCTAGCCAACTAGAGGCTCACTAGGGACTATGTGTTGTCTATGTATCCACACATGTATTTGAGTTTCCAATCAAAAAAACTCTAGCATGCATAATAAACGATTATCATGAACAAGGAAATGTAATAATAACCAATTTATTATTGCCACTAGGGAATATTTCCAACAGTCTCCCACTTGCACTAGAGTCAATAATCTAGTTCACATCACTATGTGATTGTAATGAATCTAACACCCATGGGGTTTGATCATATCTTGCTTGTGAGAGATGTTTTTAGTCAACGGGTCTGAATCTTTTAGATCCGTGTGTGCTTTACAAATCTATGTGTCATTCTGTAGATGTTGCTACCATGTGTCATTTGGAACTATTCCAAATGATTGCTCCAGTATATGAATCCAATTTACTTCTCAAAGTCATCCGAATTAGTGTCAAAGATTGCATCGACGTAACCCTTTACGACGAACTCTTTTATCACCTCCATAATCGAGAAAAATTCCTTAGTCCACTAGTTACTAAAGATAACTTTTGACCACTGTCCAGTAATCCACTCCTGGATCACTTTCGTACCCCTTGACAGATTCATGGCAAGGCACACATAGGTGTGGTACACAACATAGCATACTATAGAGCCTACGACTAATGCATATGGGACGACCTTCGTCCTTTCTCTTTCTTCTGTCGTGGTCGGGCTTTGAGAGTTACTCAAATTCACACCTTACAACATAGCTCAGAACTCCTTCTTTGCTGATCTATTTTGAACTCCTTCGAAAACTTGTCAAGGTAAGCATTTCATTGAAAGTTTTATCAAGCGTCTTGATTTATCTCTATAGATCTTGATGCTCAATGTTCAAGTATCTTAATCCAGGTTTTCCATTGAAAAACACTTTTCAAACAACCCTATATGCTTTCTAGAAATTCTACATCATTTCCAATCAACAGTATTTCAACCACATATACTCATCCGAAATTCTATAGTGCTCCCACTCATTTCCTTGGAAATACAAGTTTCTCATAAACCTTTGTATAAACCCAAAAGCTTTGATCATCTCATCAAAGCATATATTCCAAATCCGAGATGCTTACTCCAGCCATAGAAGGATCGCTGGAGCTCGCAAACTTGTTAGCATCCTTAGGATCAACAAAACCTTCTGGTTGTATCACATACAACCTTTACTCAAGTAAACCGTCAAGGAAACAATGTTTTGACATCCTATCTGCAAGATTTCATAGATAATGCAGCAACTGCTAACATAATTCCAACAGACATTTAGCAACACTACGAGTGAGAAAGTATCATCATAGTCAACTCTTTGTAATTGTCGGAAACATCTTTGCGACAAGTCGAGCTTTCTTAATAGTGACTTTTCACCATCATTGTGTGTCTTCCTTTTAAAGATCCATATGTACTTAATAGTCTTATGACCATCAAGTAGTTCTTCCGAAGTCCACACTTTGTTTTCATACATGGATCCTCTCTCAGATTTCATGGCCTCCAGCCATTTGTCGGAATCCGGGCACACCATGGCATCTCCATAGCTCGTAGGTTCATTCTTGTCCAACAACATGACCTCCAAGACAGGGTTACCGTACCATTCTGGAGCAGTATGTGACTTTGTCGACCTATGAGGTTTGTAGTAACTTGATCCGGAGCTTCATGATCACTATCATCACCTTCCAACTCAATTGGTTTAGGCGCCACGGGAACAACTTCCTGCGCCCTGCTACACACCGGTTGAAGTGACAGTTCAACAACCTCATCAAGTTCCACCATCCTCCCATTCAATTCTTTCGAGAGAAACTTTTCCTCGAGAAAGGAATTGTTTCTAGAAACAAACACTTCGCTTCCGGATCTGAGATAGGAGATATAGCCAACTGCTTTGGGTATCATATGAAGATGCATTTATCCGCTTTGGGTTTGAGCAGATCAGACTGAAACTTTTTCACATAAGCATCGCAGCCCCAAACTTTTAAGAAACAACGGCTTAGGTTTCTCTAAACCATAGTTCATACGGTGTCATCTCAATGGAATTACGTTGTGCCCTAATTAAAGTGAATGTGGTTGTCTCTAATGCCCAACCCAAAAATGATAGTGGTAATTCAATAAGAGACATCATAGTATGCACCACATCCAATAGGGCGCGGCTATGACGTTCGAACACACCATCACACTATGGTGTTCCAGGTGGCATTAGTTGTGAAACAATTTCCACACCGTCTTCAATGTGTACCAAACTCGCAACTCAGATATTCATCTCTACGATCATATCATAGACATTTTATCCTTTTGTCACGACGATCTTCAACTTCCCTCTGAAATTACTTGAACCTTTCAATAATTAAGACATGTGTTTAATCAAGTAAATATACTAGTATCTACTCAAATCTGTGAAGTAAGAACATAACGATATCCATTGCGTGCCTCATCACTAATTGGACTGCATACATCAAAATGTATTACTTCCAATAAGTTACTTTCTTGTTCCATCTCACTCGAAAATGAGGCCTTTAGTCATCTTGCCCATGTGGCATGATTTGCATGTCTCAAGTGATTCAAAATCAATTGAGTCCAAACGATCCATCTGCATGGAGTTTTGTAATGCCCAAGATGCGGTCCTATCCTTATTTTGACGCGAGGGCCTCGACAGGGATAGAAACGCATCTCGTCGTTTCGCAAGAATGGATATCATTACAAGTACATGTACTGAATAGATGAGTATAAAGAGTTGGCTTACACTCGCCACAAGCTACATCAGAGTCACATTAGTACAACACATACAATCATCATGAAGAAGAGCAGGGTACGTCTATGAACGAAAACAAACGATAAAAGAACGACGTCCATCCTTGCTATCCCAGGATGTCGGTCTAGAACCCATCCTAGATTGATGAATAAGAAGAAGAAACTCCAAATGAACAATCAACGCGCTCGCGGCAAATAACCCTTTACCTATACCTGCAACTGATGTAGTAATCTCTGAGCCACAGGGGACTCAGCAACCTCATTTCCAAAGGTATCAAGACTGGCAAAGCTTAATGGGTGAGGTAAGGTTAAGTGGTGAGGCTGCAGCAAGCGACTAAGCATTTATTTGGCAGCTAACTTACGAGTACACGAATAAAAGAGGGGTATGATCTATGCATAGCGGACGTGAACTAGTAATGATCAAATGAATGATCCTGAACACCTACTTACGTCAGACATAACCCCACCGTGTCCTCGATCGGAGAAGGAGCTCAAGAAAGAGATAGTCAGGATTACGCACTCAGTTGGCATATTTAAATTAATCTTACTTCAAGTTATCTAGAACCGGATGTTAAACAAAGTTTCCACATTGCCACATAACCGTGGGCATGGCTTTCCGAAAGATTTATCCCTGCACGGGTGCTCCAACTAGTCCATCACGAACTACCACACGCTGGGACGAAATGACCTCGATCAGGGAAACCCGTGATCTCCACGAATCCCTATTGGAAAACCTCAACTTCGAGATAACCGAAAGCATCCTCGGAGTCCCTCGCACAAGAAGCTCGAGAAAGGTAAAACAAGTCCAGCAAGGCCACCCGGCGTGTCGACAATCCTGATAGGATCCGCGTATCTCGTTCTCAGGACACGACGGATGAGCGAGGGTTACCACGCCAAACACCGAGTTGCCCCAGGTAGCGTTAATAAGATGCTATGTTTTGGACCAGCACCAGCAGCACTGGCCCTCCGTGTATTATGTAGAATTACTCCTCGGGTTCATGACGCCCTATGTTTTTCAGTATTAACAGTATTATTATGTTGGGCAAATATAGTACGAATGTTGGGCCTTGCCACACGAGCTTTATCCCAAAATGAGAATCTAGGGGGTCCCCATAACAACCCAAGGCATGTTAGGAGCGCTCATTTTATGGAACATAACACCGGCAGCCGAAACTAAGGCGGCAAAGTTGGAACAAAACACCATGCTAGAAGGCCGATCCTTCCACCTTTTACCAAGTATATAGGTGCATTAAATTATTTAACAATAATATGGTGATATAAAAAGGAACCCATGTTATCACATGGACGCAACCGCACCAGCAACTAGCAACTCTAACACATGGTTAAGCAAGCGGTAACATAGCCGATCAGTGGTTTGTTAGGTTGTAGAAAGGTTGAAGGTTTTTATGGCAATGTTGGGAGGCTGATATTAAACAAGTGGTAGGCAGCGAGACATAACGATAGCAACAAAACAACTAGCATGGCAATGATAGTAATGGTATCTAGGGAAATGATCATCTTGCCTGAGATCCCGCTTGGAAGAAGAATGACTCCACGAAGCAGACGAACCGACGTAGTCAAATGGATCCTCACATTCCGACATGCTTGCGGAACTCTATCGAGACGAAGCAAACCGAAAACAAAATCAACACAAGATATTTACCACGGTACATGCACGATATGATGCACACCCTAATATGATGCATGTCCAGTTAAAATTATGCAAAGCATGGCATGGCAAATCACATCACGCAACCACTACACATTAAGTGAAGCTCGATATGCAATGCGTTGCATATCGACGAAACTCCACATTTAATTATTTAGTTCACTCTCGTTCAGGTACACGGTAATATGAAATGTTGTTAAACATGGCACGAGGGTGAAGCACAAAATTAAACTACCTATCTAGCCATTTTAAATGAGTCCAGAAATGACATATAACATCTCCGAAATGACCCTACGTGTTAAACTAGCAATCTGTCCAGATCTGTCCTAATCATATTTTATATTTGTTAACCAGCGAAACAAAGTGGAGCATGGTATTAGCACGGCATGACACGCAAAAAGATGCAAACATCAAGCTTAATAGTTTTAATCATGCATGAGAGTTGGAAAATATTAATCTATGCGAAATTCTAGCCAAGTTAGATATAACTCGTTGCGATCTCACGCATGGTCTAAAAACTACGGGTGTTTTAAAAACATGCATATTCTAAAGAAAAAAAGATAAATTTGTAGGTTGTAGAAAAGAAAGAAAAACTACAACGGGCCGATACAGAGCACAACCCAGCAGGTCCAAAGGGCGCAGGGTTACTATGATGTGCACTGGGCGACCTATTCTCTCATGAACGATCGAAGCAACGAAAAAAATAAAAGGGCTCCCAGGCATTCGATCCGTGGTCGCGTGGGTAGCTTATTGTGGCGCTGGCCACTAGACTAGATCCATTATCGTGACGGTGGAATGGCTACAGACTAAATGAAGCGTGTGCAAGCAAAATGCAAAATACCACAGACAATAATAGGGGTGCATGGGTCTCGAACCCAGAACCTCACGGTGCCACACCAGGGCGCTGACCAGCTGGGCTACGGCGGACCATGCTACAAAAACGATGACTGCACAAGATGAATCATACCCATACGCTAACTGAACCAAAACTGCAAACTGCTGTCGCTGGAGACGCAGGTGCAGGTGCGCGATGCGAGGAACAGAGCGACGTACGGCGTCTCTAGGGTGAGGCGATCCATTTTGAGAGCAAGCACGGGATGATCCAGGGCTGGGGCATCCATTCCCGAAGGCACAGGCACGGGGCAGCCTCGAGCTCGGGGCGTCGGCGGCTCCAACGGCCGGCAGCCATGCGGGGCTGTTCCTGCACGAGCGAGAGGGAGAGATGAGAAAAAGAGATGGGGGAACACGGAGAGAGGGAAAGGGTGGCGATCTCTGGCCTACGTCTGGCGACCGGCTCCGGAGCTGGTCGACGGTAGTGCTTACGCACGGCGGCTGGCCTGGCGTTACTCCCGATCCTCTCTGGATCAAGGCACGGGATGAGGGGATGAGGTGCTCGGTCCCGCGGGCTGCTTGTGGCCATTGGATCCCTAGATCCAACGGACATGGGTGGTTAATGGGCTGGCTTTAGGGGTTGGCTGGATCACAATCGGGGAAGAGGTGGAAGTTGGCATGGATGGATCCCGAGGGGATTTCTGGAGTGGCGGCGCCTTGGATGGGACAGATCCCTAGATTTTAGGGTTTGTCCAAGAAAGGCTAGGGGAACTTCTATATATATAGTAGGCTAGCTAGGGTTAGGGGTTTCGCGTCGTTTTCGACCACGCGATCGCGATCAGACGGCCTCGGCCGCGGGTAGGGCTAGGCTAGGCTAGTTGGCTGTGTATATTGGTGTTGGACCGAGATGAGAGGGAGGTTTGCGGCCCGGCGCGGGATTTTTAAACACCGAAAAACGTCCGACAATGAAACCGGCTATAGTGCCGCTATATGATAAATGGTACGGTTATCAAACGAGCTCCGATTGCGACGAAAATTGGCAGACGGCCTACCTACAATATATAAAGACCACACGCCAAGTTTCAACCCAATCCGAGAATTTTTTTTTTTATACGCACTTCTAAAAAACAATATTTTTAACGGTGCCGTGGGCGCGTGCGTGTGTGGTCGGGATCAAAACGCTCAACGACAAATAACGGAGACAACTGATAACTAATAACGGATGCAAGTTTTAAAACCAGCAGCAACGGAGTGCCGATGCAATGCGGATGATGCGAATTACGCGATGATGAATGCAACTACCAAATAAATCACACGGTAGCAACGGAACAAAAGGGGAATCTTCTGGAGCGTCAGTCTCAGGCTGTCACAACTCTCCTACACTTCAAGAGGATCTCGATCCTAGATCCAAGAATGAAAGGGGGAAGAGGAAGAGAAAGAGCAAGAGGTAAAACTTAGTCGCATCTTTGACAAATGAGTGAGACCAATGAACCTTGAAGGCTGCAAGGAGAAGAGGAATGAGATGAGAAACAAGCAAGAATTCAATCAAAATTTCAGCAGCACTTCGGTAGGAAAAGGGGACAAAAATTCGATACAATGGAAAGATCTTGAGAAGATTCACAACAAACTAACTAAATTAAAAAAGCAAGGAAAGAACATGATCTTGATAGGACAAGATGATTGACCCAAAAGAGCAACATCACCACAACTCCAGAACAAGAGAATAGAAACTAGATCTTTGATAAGAATAGAATGAAGAAGAAAAATGACAACTACTATCACAATTGAATTTGACAAGCAGCCTTGCAAGAAGAATAGAATGGAGTTGTTGGAAAACCAACAACGAAAAGAACCCGCTTGTTGTGGGCTTAAGGAACACCATCTCAATTAATGAGATGACAACCAGCCACTAACGGAAACAAAGATTGATTGGGAGAAACAAGAGAAGGGAAACTTCTTTCAGCAAGAGGATACATTGAGAACTTGGATCAATGATAATCACCATAGTAGCAACAATCCATAGGAAAAGCTTTAGGTGAATCTTAACCAAGTTAGCTCTATCAAGAAATCATGGGTTGAAAATATCTCATGATCAAAGAATGGCGTGTTTAATTATCTCGTTCTTGAAAAAAAATCTCTTCGAGACTCCTCCACTAACAAAAATGTTATAATACCACCTCAAATGATAAAGAAGGAAGAATTGCACTTGGAGTGCAAGATGAGGAATACTTAAGGTACTCCAACAAGAGTCTTGAAGAACACCTGAGAATGAATGAAATCTTGAGGAACCAGCAAGTCAAACCTCCATCTACAAGAAAAATATGCAAAGATATGAAGAATGAAAAGAATAAGAATCAAGCCCTCCATGACTTAGATGAAGCTTCACAAAGAGATGCTTAAGAAAACTTGAACTCCGGAAAGGAAAAGATGAGCACATGCAAAAGAATTGATATCATGAGCCACTCCAAAAGAATAATCGAAATTACTTGAAACAAGAATAAGAATTATGTTATGCTTATCCTTCATCATGTTAAATTGATGACAAGCAACGGATTTAGCATACCACTTATTCTTCTTGAAAAGATTGAGGAGAGATATGAGCACAAACTAGAAGAAATCTTGAAGGAAACACCGGTAAGAATTGGAATAAGTGGGGATAACAAGAATGAATGGAGATACATGAGAATGAAGAGATCATGAGCCACCTAAGAGTAAAACTTGAACGAGTCACCGGAATAATTGAGAGACGAATGAAGAGACAACAATTGGGAAGAATTTGAGAACGAAAATTGAAAGCTGAGAACGAAGAAAACTTCTGAAATGATGGCCTTCGGAGGATCAAGAATGAAAACAATTCGTAAATGCATCGGATAGCAAGAAAGGGATTCTCATGATTGGGAACAATTGAGAAGATAGCACGAGGTGAGATGACAAACTTCGAAAGAATGGACAAGATTTAAGAGAAACACTCCTTCAGTCTTCAGGCTGAAAATGATGAGGAGAACACCGCCAAGAATAACTGAGACACACCGGAAAGATTAGAAGAGCCAGGAAAGATCCTGCGAGAAAGTTGTGGGTTATGCGGCCACTCAAAAGAAACACCGTTGAAAAGATTGCTCAAAAAGAGAGAGATAGATTGCACCGGTACAAAGAAAACTTGACGAGTTGAGACCCTCGAAATAATTGAAAGGATTGAGAATAAGAACCTCTGAGAAATCTTCAACACTCTGGCTAGAACAGAGATGGAATAATAACAAGAGAGGCTTGAATAAGAATTTCCAACATGGGAAAGAATTACAAGGATGGAAAGGATATAATGAACACGGATAGCTTGAACTGAATTCACCGGAAAAGATAACAAGAATGAAAAAATGATGAACTAGAAACTCCTGAGAATCTTCACAAAGTATCACCGGATAAGAGAGAAAGGAAAAAAGATAGCGGAAGCAACAATTAAAAGAAGACTCTTGGATGATAATTGAATCACTGAAGAAAAGGGTGGGAGGGCGGGGAAAAACAAAGACAACTTGGGACCGATGAGATGAACTCCACAAAGAAATGATAGATTGATCTTGCAAAATTGAAAAGGATTGAATTCACTTGAAGAGAAGCACACCGGATGAAAAGAACTGATATGACGACTTGATTGATTAAAAGAATTTGCACTCTCATATGGATATGAGAACACCTCTTAGGAAAGATTTGGAATCACCACTTGACATCGAAGCAACTCGAATTACCATAATCCAACAAAACAAAGGATGAGGCTTGCAAATTAGCCATAAAAAACTCATGAGAGAGATTCCGCTCGATATTTTCGTGGACGAGGCTCGCACGGGCTCTATCCTACAGTAGCCATCATGTGCAAGGCAGTGCACCCGACATACGAAGCATCCCAGAGTCGTAGCAAGCTACAAGGATCTTTAAGACACAACGAGAACCACTGTAAAATGACCGTGAACAAACGAATCCACTAGATGTCGAACCCCAACATCACATCATGCATTTTTTGGAAGATTGTCCTATAAGTAACTACTTGAATTCCCACCTAAGAACTCCCAAAATTTCTGGTCATGCAATCTGGTCCACGGATACAAGGAGTAATATATCACTCAACTCCTATACTAACCCATCCAGTGTATCACATCCGTAAACACATAACCAGAGATCTCAGAAACTCATCTATCTGAGACCATTGTAATCACAACGATACTAAGTGTGGCGATACATCCGGATCTATCTACACCAGTACTGGGGAAGCCGGAATCCTCTCGCCACTACTAGTCTTGAAGCAATTTCGAACATCCTTCGTCCTGAGATACTAAGAAATCTGAATGATAACGATGTGCTCGAGAATCCCCTGGAGCTAAATTCCCCGGAAGAAATCAAGTCAGACAGGAGGCACCAAGACAGAGCTCCGTCACATCGACATCATATAGATTCCAAAAATATCTGCGTGATCCTAAAAAATTTGGAGTTAGAAGAGGAGAAGGATTAAAATTCTTACGTCAAGATTCCTCACCAGAGCATAGAAGGGGAGAAAAAAGAATCCTACTCTCCGATATATAACTAGACACAAAGTAGTTTTTTTCACTAGACTCGACTCGGCCAACTTCAATCAATCAAGTGGGCTCCTAGGTCGGTACTGCTCTGATACCAACTTGTAACGCCCAAGATGCGGTCCTATCCTTATTTTGGCATGAGGGCCTCGACAGGGATAGAAACGCATCTCGTCGTTTCCCAAGAATGGATATTGTTACAAGTACATGTACTGAATAGATGAGTATAAAAGAGTTGGCTTACACTCACCACAAGCTACATAAGAGTCACATTAGTACAACACATACAATCATCATGAAGAAGAGCAGGGTCCGTCTACAGATGAAAACAAACGATAAAAGAACGACGTCCATCCTTGCTATCCCAGGCTGTCGGTCTGGAACCCATCCTAGATCGATGAATAAGAAGAAGAAACTCCAAATGAACAATCAACGCGCTCGCGTCAAATAACCCTTTACCTATACCTGCAAGTGATGTAGTAATCTGTGAGCCGCAGGGGACTCAGCAATCTCATTTCCAAAGGTATCAAGACTAGCAAAGCTTAATGGGTGAGGTAAGGTTAAGAGGTGAGGCTGCAGCAAGCGACTAAGCATTTATTTGGTGGCTAACTTACGAGTACATGAATAAAAGAGCGGTATGATCTACGCATACGGACGTGAACTAGTAATGATCAAATGAACGATCCCGGACACCTACTTACGTCAGACATAACCCCACCATGTCCTCGATCGGAGAAGGAGCTCACGAAAGAGATAGTCACGGTTCCGCACGCAGTTGGCATATTTTAATTAATATTACTTCAAGTTATCTAGAATGATGTTAAACAAAGTTTCCACGTTGCCACATAACCATGGACACGGCTTTCTGAAAGATTTAACCCTGTAGGGGTGCTCCAACTAGTCAATCAAAAACTACCACACGCTGCGACGGAATGACCTCGATCAGGGAAACCCATGATCTCCTCGGTTCCCTATTGGAAACCTCAACCTAGATATAACCCAAAGCATCCTCGGAATCCCTCGCACAAGACGCTCGAGAAAGGTAAAACAAGTACAGCAAGGCCGCCCGGCGTGTCGACAATCCCGATAGGAGCCGCGTATCTCGTTCTCAAGACACGACGGATGGGCGATGGTTACCACGCCAAACACCGAGTTGCCCCGGGTAGCGTTAATAATCTTCTCTGTTTTGGACCAGCACCAGCAGCACTGGCCCTCCCTGTATTATGTAGAATTACTCCTCGGGTTCATGACGCCCTATGTTTTTCAGTATTTACAGTATTATTATGTTGGGAAAATATAGTACCAATGTTGGGCCTTGCGAGACGAGCTTTATCCCAAAATGAGAATCTAGGGGGTCTCCATAACAACCCCAAGCATGTTAGGAGCGCTCATTTTATGGAACATAACACTGGTAACGGAAACTAAGGCGGCAAAGGTGGAACAAAACACCAGGCTAGAAGACCGAGCCTTCCACCTTTTACCATGTATATAGGTGCATTAAATTATTTAACAATAATATGGTGATATAACAAGGAACCCATGTTATCACATGGACGTAACTGCACCTGCAACTAGCAACTCTAACACATGGTTAAGCAAGCGGTAACATAGCCAATCAGTGGTTTGCTAGGTTGTAGAAAGGTTGAAGGTTTTCATGGCAATGTTGGGAGGTTGATATTAAACAGGTGGTAGGCAGCGAGACATAACGATAGCAACGAAACAACTAGAATGGCAATGATAGTAATGGTATCTAGGGAAATGATCAACTTGCCTGAGATCCCGCTTGGAAGAAGAATGACTCCACGAAGCAGACGAACCGACGTAGTCGAACGGATCCTCACATTCCGACACGCTTGCAGAACTCTATCGATCCAAAGCAAGCCGGAAACAAAATCAACACAAAATATTCACCATGGCACATGCACGATATGATGCACACCCTAATATGATGCATGTCCAGTTAAAATTATGCAAGGCATGGCATGGCAATTCACATCACGCAACCACTACACATTAAGTGAAGCTCGATATGCAACGAGTTGCATATCGACGAAACTCCACGTTTAATTATTTAGTTCACTCCCGTTCAGGTACATGGCAATATTAAATGTTGTTAAACATGGCACAAGGGTGAATAAAAAAATTAAACTACCTATCTAGGCATTTTAAATGAGGACGGAAACGACATATAGCATCTCTGAAATAACCCCACGCGTTAAATTAGCAATCTGTCCAGATCTGTCCTAATCACATTTTATATTTGTTAACCAGTGAAACAAAGTGGAGCATGATATTCTATACGCCGTTTTACTCAATTTACATATATAGATCATCTCCAACGGAGCTACGGATCAAAAGTTACGAGTAAAACGGTATTAGCACGACACGACACGCAAAACGATGCAAACACCAAGCTTAACAGTTTTAATCATGCATGAGAGTTAGAAAACATTAATCTACGCAAAATTATAGAAAAGTTATATATAACTCGTTGCGATCCGACACATGGTTTATAAACTACGGGTGTTTTAAAAACATGCATATTCTGAAGAAAAAAATAGACAAATTTGTAGGTTGTAGAAAAGAAAGAAAAACTACAACGGGCCGATACAGAGCACAACCCAGCAGGTCCAAAGTGTGCAGGGTTACTATGATGTGCACTGGGCGAGCTATTCTCTCATGAAAGATCGAAGCAACGAAAAAAATAAAAGGGCTCCCAGGGATTCGATCCCTGGTCGCTTGCATAGCTTATTGTGGCGCTGGCCACTAGGCTAGATCCATTGTCGTGGCGGTGGAACGGCTACAAACTAAATGAAGCATATGCAAGAAAAATGCAAAATACCACAGCCAAAAATAGGGGTGCCTGGGTCTGACTGCGCGAGATGAATCATACCCATACTCTGACTGAACCAAAACAGCAAACTCCTGTCATTGGAGACGCAGGTGCAGGTGCGCGATGCGAAGAACAGAGTGACGTATGGTGTCTCTAGGGCGAGGCGATCCAGTCTAATAGCAAGCACGGGCTGATCCAGGGCTGGGGCATCCATTCCCGAAGGCAAAGGCACGGGGCAGCGTCGAGCTCGGGGCGCCGGCGGCTCCAACGGCTGGCAGCCATGTGGGGCTGTTCCTGCACGAGCGAGCGGGAGAGATGAGAAAAAGAGACGGGGGAACAGGGAGAGAGGGCAAGGGTGGCGATCTCTGGCCTGCGTTTGGCGGCCGGCTCCGGAGCTGGTCGACGGTGGTGCTTACGCACGGCGGTGGGCCTAGCATTGCTCCCGATCCTCTCTGGATCGAGGCACGGGATGCGGGGATGAGGCGCTCGGTCCTGCGGGCTCGTGGTGGCCATTGGATCCCTAGATCCTACGGACAAGGGTGGTCAAAGGGCTGGCTTTGGGGGTTGGCTGGATCACATTCGGGGAAGAGGCGGAGGTTGGCATGGATGGATCCCGAGGGGATTTCTAGAGTGGCAGCGCCTTGGATGGGACAAATCCCTAGATTTTAAGGTTTGTCCAAAAAAGTCTAGGGGAACTTCTATATATATAGTAGGCTAGCTAGGGTTAGGGGTTTCGCACCGTTTTCGACCACGCGATCGCAATCAGACGGCCTCGGTCGCGGGTAGGGCTAGTGGTCTGTGTAGAGTGGTGTTGGACCGAGATGAGAGGGAGGTTTGCGGCCCGGCGCGGAATTTTTAAACACCAAAAAACGTCCGACAATGAAACTGGCTATAGTGCCGCTATATAATAAACGGTACGGTTATCAACAAGCTCCGATTGCGACGAAAATTGGCACACGGCCTACCTATAATATATAAAGACCGCACGCCAAGTTTCAACCCAATCCGAGAATATTTTTATCCGCACTTTAAAAACACTATTTCTAACGGTGCAGTGGGCACGTGCGTGTGTCGTCGGGCAGAAAACGCTCAACGACAAATAACGGAGACAACCAACAACTAATAACGGATGCAAGTTTTTAAAACTGACGGCAACAAAGTGCCGATGCAATGCGGATGATGCGATGATGAATGCAACTACAAAATAAATCACACGGCAGCAATAGAACCAAAGGGGAATCTTCTCGAGCTTCGGTCTCGGACAGTCACAACTTTCTTCATGCGTTTACACCAATAGACATGGTTTGCATGTCTCGAACGTTTCAAAAATGAGTGAGTCCAAATATCCATCAGTATGGAGCTTCTTCATGCGTTTTACACCAATATGACTCAAGCGGCAATGCCACAAGTAAGTGGTACTATCATTAGTACTTTGTATCTTTTGGCAAAAAACTATGAACATGTGTATCACCACGATAGAGATTCAATAAACCATTCATTTTAGGCGCAAGACCATTGAAGCTGTTATTCGAGTAAACAGAGTAACCATTATTTTCTTTAAATGAATAACTGTATTGCAATTAACACAATCCAATCATGTTTATGCTCAACACAAACACCAAGCAACATTTAGGTTCAACACTAATTTTGAAAGTAGAGGGAGTGTGCGATGGTGATCACATCAACCTTGGAAATGCTTCCAACACACATCGTCACCTTGCTTTTAGCTAATCTCCATTTATTCCGCAGCTTTTATTTTGAGCTACTAACACTTAGCAACCATATCGGTATCTAATACCCCGGTCCTACTAGGAGTATTAGTAAAGTACACATCAATATCATGTATATCCAATATACTTTTGTCGACTTTGCCAACCTTCTCATCTACCAAGTAACTAGGACAGTTCCGCTTCAGTGGCCGTTCCCCTCATATTAGAAGCACTTAGTCTCGAGTTTAGGTTTAACCTTAGGTTTCTTCACTAGAGCGGTAACAGGTTTGGCAGTCATGAAGTATCCCTTCTTGCCCTTGCCCTTCTTGAAACTAGTGGTTTTACTAACCATGAAGAGTTGATACTCCCACTTGATTTCTACTTTCGCGGTGTCAAATATCGCAAATAACTCAAGGATCATCATCTCTATCCCTGATATGTTATAGTTCATCACGAAGCTTTGTAGCTTGGTGGCAGTGACTTTGGAGAACTATGTCAATCACTGTCTTATCTGGAAGATCAAATCCCACTTGATTCAAGTGATTGTAGTACCCACACAATCTGAGCACATGCTCAACGTTTGAGCTTTTCTCCCTTACTTTGTAGACAAAGAATATTTTCGGAGGTCTTATACCTCTCAACACGGGCACGAGCCTGAAATGCCAAATTCATCTCTTGGAACATCTCATATGTTCCCTGACGTTCAAAACATCTTCGGCGCCTCAATTCTAAGTTGTTAAGCATTACTCACTGAACTATCACGTAGTCATCAAAAACGTGTATGTGAGATGTTCGCAACATCAACAGACGACGCTCGGGGTTCAGCACACCGAGCGGTGCATTAAGGTCATAAGCCTTGTGCGCAGCAATGAGGACAATCCTCGGTTTATGGACCCAGTCCGCAGAATTGCTACTATCATCTTTCAACTAAGTTTTCTCTAGGAACATATGAAAAGCAGTAGAGCTACAACGTAAGCTACAACATAATTTGCAAAGACATTTTGACTATGTTCATGATAATGAGTTCAATTAATCATATTACCTAAGAACTCCCATTCAAATTGACATCCCTCTAGTTATTCGAGTGGTACATGATCCAAATTCACTAACTCAAGTCCGATCATCACGTGAGTTGAGTTTAGCTTCAAAGGTGAACATCTCCATGTTGATCATATCCACTATGTGACTCATGCTCGACCTTTAGGTCTCTCGTGTTCTGAGGACATGTATGTACATGCTAGGTTCATCAAGTTTAACCCGAGTGTTCCGTGTGTGCAAGTGTTATGCACCCGTTGTATGTGAATGTAGATTCTATCACACCCGGTCATCACGTGGTGTCTCGAAACGACGAACTGTTGCAACGATGCACAGTCGGGGAGAACACAATTTTATCTTGAAATTTTAGTGAAGGGTTATCTTATAATGCTACCGTCGTCCTAAGCAAAATAAGGTGCATAAAAGGATTAACATCACATGCAAATCATAAGTGACATGATATGGCCGTGAACTTGTGCTTCTTGATCTCCATCACCAAAGCACCGACATGATCTCCATCATCACCGGCACCACACCATGATCTCCATCATCATGATCTCCATCATTGTCCCGCCATCGAGGTTGTCGTGCTAACTATGTTGTTACTACTATAGCTACTACTGGTGATAAAGAAAAGCATCTCCAAGCACAAAATGATTAAAGACAACCCTATGGCTCTTGTCGGTTGTCGTAGCATCGACATGCAAGTCGATATTTTAACTATTACAACATGATCATCTCATACATCTAATATATCATATCATGTCTTTTGGCATATCACAGCACATGCATACCCTGCAAAAACAAGTTAGACGTCCTCTAATTTGTTGTTGCGTGTCTTACGTGGCTGCTATGGGTATCTAGTATGATCGCATCTTACTTACGCAAGACCACAACGGTGATATGCAAGTTGCTATTTAACCTTATCCAAGGACCGCCTCGGTCAAATCCGATTCAACTAAAGTTGAAGAAACAGATACCCGCCAGTCATCTTTATGCAACAAGTTGCACGTTAGTCGATGAAACCGGTTTCTCGTAAGCATACGACTAATGTGGGTCCGGGCCGCTTCAATCCAACAATACCGCCGAATCAAGAAAAGACTAAGGAGGCCATAAAATTGAACATCAACGCCCACAAACTCTTTTGTGTTCTACTCGAGATGTCATCTACGCATGAACCTAGCTCTGATACCACTGTTGGGGAACATTGCATGGGAAACAAAAAATTTCCTACGCACACGCAATACCTATCCATCGTAATGATCATCTACGAGAGGCCAGAGTTAATCTAGATACCCTTGTAGATCGCTAAGCAGAAGCGTATATAACGCGGTTGATGTAGTGGAACATCTTCGTAATCCAAATCGCAGCCCGTCCCGTAATCTCATCACGATCCGTCCCGCCATCCCATCACGATCCACCCCGATCTAGTGTCAAATGGATGACACCTCCGCGTTCAGCGCACGTACAGCTCGATGATGATCACCGCCTTCTTGATCCAACAAGAGGGGCGGAGAGGTAGAAGAGTTCTCCAGCACAACAGCGTGGTGGTGGCGGACAATCCAGCAGGGCCTCGCCAAGCCCTGCATAACTAATCTAGAGGAAACAACCATCTAGAGAGAGAGGGAGCACGTGGCTAATTAGGGTTAGGGCTGCCTCTAATTCCTCTAGTACATATAGGAGGGAGGGAGGGGAGGAGGCAACCACAAACCCTCAAGGTTTGGCCGAAATTGGAGGTGGAGGAGTCCTACTCCAATCCTACTGCAAGTAGGACTCCTCCCACTTGGAATATTCCTCCTCTCCCTTTTTGGATTTGTCCCTATTTGCTCCTTGGACAAAATGTTGGAAATATGCCCTAGAGGCAATAATAAATTAGTTATTATTATATTTATTTGTTCATGATAATCGTTTATTATCCATGCTATAATTGTATTGATTGGAAACTCAAATACATGTGTGGATACATAAACAAAACACTGTCCCTAGTAAGCCTCTAGTTGACTAGCTCGTTGATCAGAGATGGTCAATGTTTCCTAACCATACACAAGTGTTGTCACTTGATAACGGGATCATATCATTAGGAGAATCATGTGATGGACAAGACCCAAACTATGAACGTAGCATATTGATCATGTGGTTTTATTGCTATTGTTTTCTGCGTGTCAAGTATTTGTTCCTATGACCATGAGATCATATAACTCACTGGCACCGGAGGAATACCTTGTGTGCATCAAACGTCGCAACGTAAGTGGGTGACTATAAAGGTGCTCTACAGGTATCTCCGAAGGTGCCGTTGAGTTAGTATGGATCAAGAGTGGGATTTGTCACTTCGTCTGACGGAGAGGTATCTCGGGGCCCACTCGGTAATACAACATCACACACAAGCCATGCAAGCAATGTGACTAAGTGTAAGTCATGGGATCTTGTATTACGGAACGAGTAAAGAGACTTGCCGGTAACGAGATTGAAATAAGTATGCGGATACCGATGATCGAATCTCGGGCAAGTAACATACCGAATGACAAAGGGAATGACATACAGGATTATATGAATCCTTTACACTGAGGTTCAACCGACAAGATCTTCGGAGAATATGTAGGATCCAATATGGGCATTGATGACCCACAAGTATAGGGGATCTATCGTAGTCCTTTTGATAAGTAAGAGTGTCGAACCCAAAGAGGAGCAGAAGGATCTGACAAGTGGTTTTCAGCAAGGTAATCTGTGCAAGCACATAAATTGTCGGTAACAAGTAGTTGGGTGACAAGAAGATTTGTAGCAAGTAGCAAGTAACAAAAGTAACAACGGTGCAGCAAAGTGGCCCAATCCCTTTTGTAGCAATGGACAAGCCTGGACAAAGTCTTATAGGAGGTAAAGCGCTCCCGAGGACACATGGGAATTTCTGTGAAGCTAGTTCTCATCATATTCATATGATTTGCCTTCGCTACTTTGATAGTTTGATATGTGGGTGGACCGTCGCTTGGGTACTGCCCTTACTTGGACAAGAATCCCACTTATGATTAACCCCTCTCGCAAGAATCTGCAACTACGAAATAAGAATTAAGACAAAGTCTAACAATAGCATTAAACTAGTGGATCCAAATCAGCCCCTTACGAAGCAACGCATAAACTAGGGTTTAAGCTCCTGTCACTCTAGCAACCCATCATCTACTTACTACTTCCCAATGCCTTCCTCTAGGCCCAAATAATGGTGAAGTGTTATGTAGTCGACGTTCACATAACACCACTAGAGGAGAGACAACATACAACACATCAAAATATCGAACGAATACCAAATTCACATGACTACTTATAGCATGACTTATCCTATGTCCTCAGGAACAAAAGTAACTACTCACAAAGCATAATCATATTCATGACCAGAGAGGTAATGACTAGCATCAAGGATCTGAACATATAATCTTGCACCAAGTAATCCAACTAGCATCAACTACAAAGAGTAATTAACACTACTAGCAACCTTACAAGTACCAATCGGAGTCGCGAGACGGAGATTGGTTACAAGAGATGGAGTAGGGTTTGGAGATGAGATGGTGTTGATGAAGTTGTTGATGTGATGAGTCCCCTCCGATGACAGGAGTGTTGGTGATGACGATGGTGACGATTTCCCCCTCCGGGAGGGAAGTTTCCCCGGCACGATCGTCCTGCCGGAGCTCTATATTGGTTCTGCTCAAGTTCCGCCTCGTGGCGGCGGCGATTCCTCCCGAAAGCCTCCTCTTGATTTTTTCTGCAATGAAACCCTTCTTGTATCAGAAGAGGGGGGCAGAGGGCCAGCTGGGAGCCCACAAGCCCCTAGGTGCGGCCAGGGGGAGGCCGCGCCTAGCAGGCTTGTGGCTTCCTACTGGCGCCCCTCTGGTACTTCTTCAGCCCGGTATTTTTTATAAATTCCAAAATAAATCCTCTTCACGGATTTTGGAGTTGCGCATAATAGGTATCTCAAACTTGCTTCTTTTTCAGGCCAGAATTCCATCTGCCGGCATTCTCCCTCTTCATGTAAACCTTGCAAAATAAGAGGGAAAGGCATAAGTATTGTACCGTGAAGTGTAATAACAGCCCAAAAAGCGATAAATATCAACATGAAAGCATGATGCAAAATGGATGTATCAACTCCCCCAAGCTTAGACCTTGCTTGTCCTCAAGCGAAAGCCGAGATCAACAAATATGCCCACATGTTTAGAGAGAGAGGTGTCGACAAAACAAGAAACAGACATGCAGGCATCATGATCATAGTCGGAACAGCAATATCATCATATCATCTCTTATGCTAAAGTGACAATTCCTTCACAAGGTAAATAATGGATCAAGAACCTTACCGAGAATTAACAACCGATAGCCTTTAATCATTGAAGCAATTGCAATTTATCATAACATCAGAAAGAGTCAAATAAGAGCTTGTAAAGCAAATCCACACACTCAATCATCCTTTTGTCTTCTACAATTGCTACAACTCACGTGGTACTCATGAGATCAAAGTTTCAGCTGAACACAGAGAAAGATAGGGGCTTATAGTTTCGCCTCCCAACCAGTTACCTCAAGGGTAATGTCAACAATAATAATTCATGAATACTTACTTCCAAGTTGACATATGAATATAGATCTTTCCCTAGCATATGACATTAGCCAAGATAAAGGCGAAATAAGGAATTGGTGTAGATCACCATGACTCTTTCAGGGACAAAAGTAAAGGTACAAGTAAGGCCCTTCACAGAGGGAAGCAGAGGTTGTCATGCGCTTTTGAGGTTTGGATGTGCGACCTCTTAGTGTTAAGGAACGTCACTTTATATTGCCTCCTGTGATAAAGAACTTTATTATGCAGTCTGTCGCTTTTATTTGTTCCTCGTCACAGGTTCGTACAAAGCTTATTTTCCACACACTAATAGATCATACATATTTAGGGAGAAATTTTTATTGCTTGCACCGATGACAACTTACTTGAGGGATCTTATTCAATCCATAGGTAGGTATGGTGGACTCTCATGGCAAAACTGGGTTGAAGGTTTATGGATGCACAAGTAGTATCTCTACTTAGTGCGGAAGTTTTGGCTAATATGACGTGGAAGCAAGCGTCACATGCCAAGGGATCTCTAATCATATAACATTGTTCGGAACCAAGAAAACATAATTCATTATGTTGTCTTCCTTGTCCAACATCTACTTCTAAGCATGTAATAGTTTAGTGAGTGTTCACAATCATAGATGGTGTCCAAGATGATATATTTATATGTGAACCTCTCCTTCTTTATTACTTCCTATTAATTGCAGCAATGACCAAGGTCTACGTTTGTCCACCCTCAACAAGTTTCAATAAACATTCTTTTTATATGTGAAGCCATCACTTCCCATAAGATCATTACATGATCTTTCATGCTTTTGTTCTTTTATCATCCTTCTGATCATGGCATGAGGCAAGGCCCTTAACTCAGACACTCTTTATTATATGGCTCACGAGCTCGAATACATTGGGGTGACACAAAGAAAAACTCAAGCCTAAAACACTAAGGACTTAATTCTACTAGAGAAAGATAAAACCAAAAAGGAAGGAACTAAGAAAAGGTAAAGGCAAAAGATGTGATGGTGATACGATACCGGGTCAACTCCCCCAAGCTTGGCACAAGCCAAGGGGATCGCCCATACCCATGCTTAGTTGTCTTCCTTTGGAGGTGATGGTGGTGGAGTTGTTTTGTCCTTCGATTCCAAGAGGGACATCAATCTTTGATTTATACCTTGGAGCTCTGTGATATGTTTCTCCAGCAAAACAACTTCACGAGTGAGATAAGTATTGCGAACACGAGTTGTTTCACAAAACCTCAAGAGTTCAATCAAGGATGGAGACACTAGGTGGAGGTAGGGTTGAAGGAAATCAACTTCTTCAACTTCTTCCTTGTTGAACACAGATTGTACTTCGTCCCACGCCTGATTCTTCTCCTTAGTTTTGCCCTTGGCTTCCATGACTTCCACTCTTTTCAGATCAGCATCTAGTTCTTCATAGACTCGAGGGAAATTGTTCTCCCCGACAAATTCCTGAGACGACATACTTGCTCTAAATCTGCGGCAGAAAACAGGCTCGAAATGAAAACAGAGGAAATTTGCGTGATACGAGGGTCAGACCTTTCGGGAGAATATATAATGATTTTTTTTCTGACCAGAAGGAGTACTTCGCAAGAAAACGGAGTCCGGGAGGCACACGAGGTGGTCACAAGCCCCCAGGCGCGGCCAGGGGGTGGCTCGCGCCTGGCAGGCCTGTCGCCTCCTCGTGCGCTTTCCGAACTGCTTTAAATTTTTCTATTTTTTCAAAAATTCCAAAACGGAGAAAAAATCCTACTGGAAAAGTTTTGGAGTCTGTTTTGAGAGTTTGAAACAGGCTAATACATATCCCTTAGGTACTCCTCTGGAGTTATGGTATTGATAATATTGCTTTCAACATTTATGGGGGTACCTGAGATATAATGCTTAATTTTGTGCCCATTTACCACTCTCGGAAAATTACCTTCCATGTTGTTGATCTTGATTGCACAGGAACAATATACTTCCTCAACAATGTAAGGACCTTCCCATTTAGAGAGAAGCTTGCCTGCAAAAAATCTTAAACGAGAATTATATAGCAAGACATAATCACCTACATTGAACTCACATTTCTGTATCCTTTTATCATGTCACCTCTTAACCTTTTCTTTGAACAACTTGGCATTTTCATATGCCTGAGCTCTCCACTCATCAAGTGAGCTAATATCAAATAACCTCTTCTCACCAACAAGTTTGAAATCAAAGTTGAGATCTTTGATTACCCAATAAGCCTTGTGCTCTAGCTCAAGAGGTAAATGACATGCTTTGTCGTAAACCATTTTGTATGGAGACATGCCCATGGGATTCTTATAGGCAGTTCTATAAGCCCACAGTGCATCATCGAGCTTCTTAGACCAATTCTTTCTAGACCTATTGGCAGTCTTTTGCAGAATTAGTTTAATCTCTCTATTGCTTAGCTCTACTTGACCATTGGACTGAGGGTGATAGGGAGATGCAATTCTATGATTGACATCGTACTTAGCAAGCGTTTTACAGAAAGCACCATGAATGAAATGTGAACCACCGTCGGTCATTAGATATCTAGGGACTCCAAATCTAGGGAAAATAACTTCTTTAAGCATCCTGATAGAGGTGGTGTGATCAGCACTACTAGTTGGGATAGCTTCTACCCACTTAGTGACGTAATCAACAACAACTAGGATATGAGTATACCCGTTGGATTTTGGAAAAGGTCCCATATAATCAAAGCCCCAAACATCAAATGGTTCAATGACAACTGAATAGTTCATAGGCATTTCCTGACGTTTACTGATATTACCTATTCTTTGACATTCGTCACAAGACAAGACAAACTTACGGGCATCCTTGAAGAGAGTGGGCCAATAGAAACCTAATTGCAATACCTTGTGTGCAGTTCTATCTCCCACATGGTGTCCTCCGTAGGCTTCGGAGTGACACTTCTGTAGGATCTGTCCATGTTCATGTTCAGGTACACAACGTCTAATAACACCATCTACTCCTTCCTTATAAAGGTGAGGATCATCCCAACAGTAATGTCTCAAATCAAAGAAGAATTTCTTCTTTCGCTGGTATGTGAAACTAGGTGGTATATATTTGGCAACGATATAGTTTGCATAATCAGCATACCACGTTGCACTACGTGAAGTATTGATGACATTTAATTGCTCATCAGGAAAGCTATCATCAATAGGTTGTGGGTCATCAAGAACATTCTCAAACCTAGACAAGTTGTCTGCTACTGGGTTATCAACACCCTTTCTGTCGACAACATGCAAATCAAATTCTTGTAGCAAGAGAACCCATCTAATAAGTCTAGGTTTAGCGTCTTTCTTCTCCATGAGGTACTTAATAGCAGGATGATCAGTGTGAATAGTGACTTTGGAATCAACTATGTAAGATCTGAACTTTTCACATGCAAACACGACTACTAAAAATTCCTTTTCAGTAGTAGCATAGTTTCTTTGGGCACTGTCCAGAGTTTTACTAGCATAGTGAATAACATTCAACTTCTTATCAACTCTTTGTCCTAGAACAGCACCAACAGCATAATCACTAGCATCACACATGATTTCAAAAGGTAAGTTCCAATCAGGTGGTTGAACAATAAGTGAAGTTATCAAAGCGTTCTTAAGTATTTCGAAGGTTTCCTCACAATCATCATCAAAAACAAAAGGAATATCCTTTTGCAAGAGATTGGTAAGAGGCCTAGAAATCTTAGAGAAGTCTTTAATGAACCTTCTACAGAAACCAGCATGACCAAGGAAACTTCTTATACCTTTGATATCTGTGGGGCATGGCATTTTCTCGATCGCATCAACCTTAGCCTTATCGACTTCAATACCTCTTTCAGATATTTTATGTCCTAAGACAATGCCTTCATTAACCATAAAGTGGCACTTCTCCCAATTCAAGACAAGGTTGGTGTCTTTACATCTCTGCAAGACTTGATCAAGGTTGCTGAGGCAATCATCAAAACAAGACCCGTAAACGGAGAAGTCATCCATGAAAACCTCAACAATCTTTTCACAAAAGTCAGAGAATATAGCCATCATTCATCTTTGAAAGGTGGCAGGTGCATTACATAAACCAAAAGGCATGCGTCTGTAAGCAAAGGTACCGAAAGGGCAGATGAAAGTGTTTTTCTCCTGATCAGATTATGCAACGGGTATTTGGGAGAAACCAGAATAACCATCTAGAAAGCAGAAGTGTGTGTGTTTAGACAGTCTTTCTAGCATTTGGTCGATAAAAGGCAAAGGGTAATGATCTTTCCTAGTGGCTTTATTCAATTTCCTCAAATCGATCACCATCCTATAGCCAGTAATAATCCTCTAAGTGATCAATTCATTCTTATCATTAGGGACAACGGTAATACCTCCCTTCTTAGGGACGCAATGCACCGGACTCACCCAATCACTATGATCAACAGGATAAATAATACCTTCTTCCAGGAGCTTTAGTATTTCTTTTCTTACTACCTCTTTCATCTTAGGATTTAATCTCCGTTGATGATCGGCAACTGGTTTGGAATCAGGATCGGTTTTAATCTTGTGGTGGCATAGAGTGGGACTAATGCCCTTATGATCATCAAGAGTATATCCAATAGCAGCATGGTGCTTCCTCAGAGTTTTTAGTAACTTTTTTTCTTCATGCTCTGAGAGGCTAGCACTAATTATAACAGGATATATCTCTTTTTCATCAAGATAAGCATACTTAAGATTATCAGGCAACTGTTTAACCTCGAACACAGGATCACCCTTTGGTGGGGGTGGATCTCCAAGCAGTTCAACAGGCAAATTATTCTTAAGGATAAGATATTGTTCTAAGACATCTCTATCTATCTCATCCCTTTCATCCGTATGCATATCATTTTCATGCTCAAGCAAGTATTGCTCTAAAGGATCAGTAGGAGGCACATCAATAGAAGCTAAGGCAATAGTTTCATCGTTACTAGGCAACTCTTTTTATGAGGTTGTCTACCAAACTTGGAGAAATTGAACTCATGTGACACACCTTCAAAACCAAGAGTGACATTTTGCTTCTCACAGTCAATATGAGCATTGAGGGTATTGAGGAAGGGTCCGCCAAATATGATGGGACAAAAGCTATCTTGGGTGGTAGCAAGAACGAGGAAATCAGCATGATACTTTGTTTTACCACACAAGACTTCAACATCCCTAACAATTCCCACATGGTAGATAGTATCTTTATTGGCAAGCTGAATAGTGACATCAATAGGCTCTATCTCAACAGGTGCAATCTCGTCTTTAATTTCATCATATAAGGATTGAGGTATTGCACTAACACTAGCACCCACGTCACATAAACCATGATAAAAAATGATCTCCTATCTTAACGGAAACAACAGGCGTGCCAACAACAGGCCTATGTTTGTCTCTAGCATGTGGTATAGCAATTCTAGCAGCATCTTCACAGAAGTGAATATCATGGCCATCAACATTGTCGGACAGGAGATCTTTGATAATAGAAATGCTAGGTTCAACTCTAATTTGCTCAGGGGGTGTAGGTGTTCTAATGTGGCCCCTACGTATCACAGTTGAAGCTTTAGAATGATCCTTTATCCTAACAGGGAAAGGTGGTTTCTCAATGTAAGCACTGGGAACAATAGGATCATTATAGGCAATGACTTTCTCTTCAACTAGATTGGGTTTAACTACATTGACTTCTAAGGGAGCATGATAATTTAAACCATTTCTCTGAAGGGAGATCAATATGAGCAGCAAATGATTCACACAATGAAGCTACTATCTCAGAGTCAAGTCCATACTTAGCGCTATAATCACAAAAGGTATTTGTTTCAACAAAGGATTTAACGCAATCAAACTTGAAATTCATACCTGACTCCTTACCTTCATCAAGCTCCCAATCTTCAGAGTTGCGTTTAATTCTTTCCAATAAATTCCATCTGAAGTCAATATCTCTCTTCATAAAAGAACGGGTGCAAGAAGTGTCAAGCATGGTGCGATCATCATGAGAAAGTCGAGCATAGAAGTTCTGAATGATAATTTCTCTCGAGAGCTCATGGTTGGGGCATGAATATAACATCGATTTAAGCCTCCCCCAAGCTTGAGCGATGCTTTCTCTTTCACGAGGCCAAAAATTATAAATATAATTCCGATCACAATGTACTATATGCATAGGATAAAACTTTTGATGAAATTCTAATTTCAACCGGTTGTAGTTCCATGATCCAGTATCATCACATAGCCTATACCATGTCAATGCCTTATCCCTCAAAGATAAGGGAAAGACCTTCTTCTTGACCTCATCCTCGGACAAACCTGCAAGCCTAAATAAACCACAAACTTCATCTACATAGATTAGATGCAAGTCGGGATGTGATGTTCCATCTCCTGTAAAAGGATTAGCCAGCATCTCAAGCATACCCGAAGGAAATTCATAGCAAATATTTTCAGTAGGTGCAGAAGGTTGAGGAGAAACTCCTTGCGCTTCCGTTCGAGGTGAAGATACCCCGAACAAGCCCCTCAAAGGATTAGTTTCCATAGCAACAAGTGACAATAAATTTCAGCACACTATATAAATGTTTTCTTACCAAATTCCACTTACCAAAGGCACTTCACTCCCCGGCAACGGCGCCAGAAAAGAGTCTTGATGACCCACAAGTATAGGGGATCTATCGTAGTCCTTTCAATAAGTAAGAGTGTCGAACCCAACGAGGAGCAGAAGGATCTCACAAGTGGTTTTCAGCAAGGTAATCTCTGCAAGCATTGAAATTGTCGGTAACAAGTAGTTGGGTGACAAGAAGATTCGTAGCAAGTAGCAATTAACAAAAGTAAAAATGGTGCAGCAAAGTGTCCCAATCCCTTTTGTAGCAAGGGACAAGCCTGGAAAAAGTCTATAGGAGATAAAGCACTCCCGAGGACACATGGGAATTTCTGTCAATCTAGATTTGCGTTCGCTACTTTGATAGTTTGATATGTGGGTGGACCCTCGCTTGGGTACTTCCCTTACTTGGACAAGCATACCACTTATGATTAACCCCTCTCGCAAACATCCGCAACTACGAAAGAAGAATTAAGACAAAGTCTAACCATAGCATTAAACTAGTGGATCCAAATCAGCCCCTTACGAAGCAACGCATAAACTAGGTTTTAAGCTTCTGTCACTCTAGCAACCCATCATATACTTACTACTTCCCAATGCCTTCCTCTAGGCCCAAATAATGGTGAAGTTTTATGTAGTCGACGTTCACATAACACCACTAGAGGAGAGACAACATACAACACATCAAAATATCGAACGAATACCAAATTCACATGACTACTTATAGCATGACTTATCCCATGTCCTCAGGAACAAAAGTAACTACTCACAAAGCATAATCATATTCATGACCAGAGAGGTAATGAGAAGAATCAAGGATCTGAACATATAATCTTCCACCATGTAATCCAACTAGCATCAACTACAAAGAGTAATTAACACTACTAGCAACCTTAGAAGTACCAATCGGAGTCGCGAGACGGAGATTGGTTACAAGAGATGAACTAGGGTTTGGAGATGAGATGGTGTTGATGAAGATGTTGATGGTGATGAGTCCACTCCTATGAGAGGAGTGTTGGTGATGATGATGGAGATGATTTCCCCCTCCGGGAGGGAAGTTTCCCTGGCAGGATCGTCCTACCGGAGCTCTAGATTGGTTCTGCTCAAGTTCCGCCTCGTGGCGGCGGTGATTCCTCCCAAAAGCCTCCTCTTGATTTTTTCTGGAACGAAACCCTTCTTGTAGCAAAAGAGGGGGGCCAGAGGGCCCAGCTAGGAGCCCACAAGCACCCAAGGCGCAGCCAGGGGGGAGATCGCGCCTAGCAGGCTTTTGGCTTCCTGCTGGCGCCCCTCTGGTACTTCTTCGGCCCAGTATTTTTTATAAATTCCAAAATAAATACTCGTTGATTTTTACGGATTTTGGAGTTGCGCAGAATAGGTATCTCAAACTTGCTCCTTTTTCAGGCCAGAATTCCATCTGTCAGCATTCTCCCTCTTTATGTAAACCTTGCAAAATAAGAGAGAAAAGGCATAAGTATTGTGCCGTGAAGTGTAATAACAGCCCAAAAAGCGATAAATATCAACATGAAAGCATGATGCAAAATAGACGATTCAGGCATCCAGGTCCCGCTATTGGATATTCACCGAGGATCAAGGGACGTCAAGACATTCCACTACATCAACCATGTTTCTTCACACTTCCTGCTGTGCGATCTACGAGGGTACGTAGATCCAAATCTCCTCTCATAGATGGACATCACCATGTTAGGTCTTCGTGTGTGTAGGAAATTTTTTGTTTCCCATGCAACGTTCCCCTCAGTGGCACCATGAGCTAGTTTCATGCGTAGATGTTATCTCGAGTAGAACACAAAAGGTTTTGTGGACTGTGATGTTCGATTTGCTTCCCTCCTTAGTATTTCCTCGATTCGGCGGTATTGTTGGATTGAAGCGGCCCGGACCGACATAACTCGTACGCTTACGAGAGACTGGTTTCATCGATTGACATGCAACCTCGTTGCATAAAGATGACTGGCGGGTGTCGGTTTCTTCAACTTTAGTTGAATTGGTTTTGACCGAGGCGGTCCTTGGAGAGGTTAAATAGCAATTTGCACATCTCCGTTGTGTTTTTTGCGTAAATAAGATGCGATCATACTAGATACCCATAGCAGCCACGTAAAACATGCAACAACAAATTAGAGGACGTCTAACTTGTTTTTGCAGGGATGCTTGTGATATGATATGGCCAATGATGTGATGTGATATATTGGATGTATGAGATGATCATGTTGTAATAGTTAATATCGACTTGAACGTCGATGGTACAGCAACCGGCAGGAGCCATAGGGTTGTCTTTAAACTAACGTTTGTGTTTCAGATGTGTTTACTATATTGCTAGGACGTAGCTTTAGTAGTAATAGGATAGATAACACGACAACCTCGATGGCGACACGTTGATGGAGATCATGGTGTGGCGTGGTGACAAGAAGATTGTGCCGGTGCTTTGGTGATGGAGATCAAGAAGCACAAGATGATGGCCATATCATGTCACTTATGAATTGCATGTGATGTTAATCCTTTTATGCACCTTATCTTGCTTAGAACGACGGTAGCATTATGAGGTGGTCTCTCATTAAAATTTAAAGACGAAATTGTGTTCTCCCCGACTGTGCACCGTTACTATAGTTCATCGTTTCGAGACACCACATGATGATCGGGTGTGATAGACTCAACGTTCACATACAACGGGTGCAAAACAGTTGCACACGCGGAACACTCGGGTTAAGCTTGACGAGCCTAGCATGTGCAGACATGGCCTCGGAACACATGAGACCGAAAGGTCGACCATGAATCGTATAGTTGATATGATTAGCATAGAGATGCTTACCACTGAAATTATTCTCAACTCACGTGATGATCGGGCTTGAGTTAGTGGATTTGGATCATGTACCACTCAAATTACTAGAGAGATGTACTTTTTGAGTGGGAGTACTTACGTAATATGATTAATTGAACTAATTATCATGAACATAGTCTAATGGTATTTGCGAATTACGATGTAGCTTGCGCTATAGCTTTACTGTTTTTATATGTTCCTGGAGAAAATTTAGTTGAAAGATGATAGTAGCAACTTTGCGGACTGAGTCCGTATAACTGAGGATTGTCCTCATTGCTACGCAGAAGGCTTATGTCCTAGTACTCCTAGTAGCACGAGGGTATTAGATACCGGTTCGAATGCTAAGTGATTAGTAACTCGAAATAAAAGCTACGGAATAAACGGAGACTAGCTAAAGGCGAGGTGCGATAAGTGTTGGAAGTGTTTCCAAGGTTGATGTGATCAACCTTCGCACGCTCCCTCTACCATCGGGATTGGTGTTAAACCTAAATAATTTTTATTTGGCGTTTGCGTTGAGCGTGAACATGATTGGATCGTGATTATTGCAATACGATTATTCATTTAAAGAGAATAATGGTTATTCTATTTGCTTGAATAATTACCTTCAATGGTTTATTGAATCTCGATCGTAGTGTTACACATGTTCATAATATTAGGTGCCAAAAGAAACAAAGTAATAATGATAGTACCACTTACTTGTGGCACTGCCGCTTGAGTCATGTTGGTGTAAAATGCATGAAGAAGATCCATGCTGATGGATCCTTGTACTCACTCATTTTCGAAACGTTTGAGACATGCAAACCATACATGTTGGTATAAACGCATGAAGAAACTCCATGCAGATGGATCGTTTGGACTCACTTGATTTTGAATCACTTGAGACATGCAAAATCATACCACGCGGAACAAGAGAGTAACTTGTTGGAAGTAATACATTTTTTATGTGTGCAGTCCAATAAGAGGTGAGGCACGCAGTGGATATCGTTATGTGCTTACTTCATTGACGACTTGAGTAGATACAGGAGTACTTACTTGATGAATCACGAGTCTGAAGTATTGAAAAGTTCAAAGCTATTTCAGAGTGAAGATCGTCGTGACAAGAGGATAAACTGTCTACGATATGATCATAGAGATGAATATCTGAGTTGCGAGTTTTGGTATACAGTTGAGACAATGTGGAAATTGTTTCGCAATTCATGCCACCTGGAACACCATAGTGTGATGGTGTGTCCGAATGTCATAGACACGCCCTATTTGATATGGCGCATACTATGATGTCTCTTATAGAATTACCACTATCGTTTATGGGTTATGCATTAGAGACAACCGCATTCACTTCAAATAGGGCACCGCGTATTTCCGTTGAGATGACACAATATAGATTATGGTTTGGAGAAACATAAGCTGTCGTTTCTTGAAAGTTTGGGGTTGCGATGCTTATGTGGAAAAGTTTCAGTCTGATAAGTGATACGTCCATTTTGCATCATGCTTTCATGTTGATATTTATTGCTTTTTGGGCTGTTATATTACTTGTGGTAGCATATTTATGCCTTTTATCTCTTATTTTGCAAGGTTTATTTGAAGAGGGAGAATTCAGGCAGCTGGAATTCTGGACTTGAAAAGGAGCAAATCCTAGTCCACTATTCTGCACATCTCCAAATGCCCTGAAAAGTTACGTGGATTTTTTCTGGATTATATAAAAAATACTGGGTGAAAGAACTACCGGAGGGGGGCCACCAGGGCTCCACAAGCCCCCACTCCGCCACCACCCCCCTGGTGGCGCAGGGCAAGCTTGTGGGCTGCCTGACGGCCAACTAGATCCCCCCTTTTGCTATATGAAGGGTTTTGGTCCAGAAAAAATCAATCGGGAGCTTTTTTGTGGTTTCGCCGCCGCCATGAGGCAGAACTTGAGCAGATCCAATCTACAGCTCCGGCACGACAATCCTGCCGGGGAAACTTCCCTCCCGGAGGGGGAAATCGTCGCCATCGTCATCACCAACACTCCTCTCGTCGGAGGGGAGGCATCTTCATCAACATCTTCATCAGCACCATCGCCTCTCCAATCCCTAGTTCATCTCTTGTAATCAATCTCCGTCTCACGATTCCGATTGGTACTTGTAAGGTTGCTAGTAGTGTTGATTACTCTTTGTAGTTGATGCTAGTTGGATTACTTGGTGGAAGAGTTTATGTTTAGATCCTTGATGCTATTCATTACACCTCTAATCATGATTATGATTATGTTTTGTGAGTAGTTACTTTTATTCCTGAGGACATGGGATAAGTCATGCTGATAATAGTCATGTGAATTTGATATTCGTTCGGTATTTTGATATGCTGTATGTTGTTTTTCCTCTAGTGGTGTTATGTGAATGTCGACTACATAACACTTCACCATATTTGGGCCTAGAGGAAGGCATTGGGAAGTAGTAAGTAGATGATGGGTTGCTGGAGTGACAGAAGCTTAAACCCCAGTCTATGCGTTGCTTCGTGAGGGGCTGATTTGGATCCACTAGTTTAATGCTATGGTTAGACTTTGTCTTAATTCTTCTTTTGTAGTTGCGGATGCTTGCGAGAGAGGTTAATCATAAGTGGGATGCTTGTCCAAGTAAGGGCAGTACCCAAGAACCGGTCCACCAACATATCAAACTATCAAAGTAACGAACGCGAATCATATGAACATGATGAAACTAGCATGACAGAAATTCTCGTGTGTCCTCGGGAGCGTTTTTCCTCCTATAAGACTTTGTTCAGGCTTGTCCCTTGCTACAAAAGGGATTGGGCCACTTACTGCACCGTATCTATTACTTGTTACTTGTTACTCTTTGCTTGCTACGTTTCACCTCGTTACACAATCACTTGTTACCGCTACTTTCAGTGCTTGCAGTTATTAACTTGCTGAAATCCGCTTATCAGAGCCTTCTGCTCCTCGTTGGGTTCGACACTCTTACTTATCGAAAGGACTATGATTGATCCCCTATACTTATGGGTCATCAAGACTCTTTTCTGGCGCCGTTGCCGGGGAGTGAAGCGCCTTTGGTAAGTGGAAATTGGCAAGGAAACATTTTTATACTGTGCTGAAATTTATTGTCACTTGTCACTATGGAAACTGTTCCTTTGAGGAGTTTGTTCGGGGTATCTTCACCACGAACGGAAGCACGAGGAGTTTCTCCTCAACCTGAGGTACCTACTAAAAATATCTTTTATGAAATTCCTTCGGATATGCTTGAGAAACTGTTGGCTAATCCTTTCACAGGAGATGGATCTTCACATCCAGACTTGCATCTTATCTATGTAGATGAAGTTTGTGGTTTATTTAAGCTTGCAGGTTTGCTCGAGGATGAGGTAAAGAAGAAAGTCTTTCCTTTATCTTTGAAGGATAAGGCGTTGACATGGTATAGGCTATGTGATGATACTGGATCATGGGGCTACAATCGATTGAAATTGGAATTTCATCAAAAGTTCTATCCTATGCATTTAGTACATCGTGATCGGAACTTTACTTATAACTTTTGGCCTCGTGACAGGGAAAGCATAGCTCCATCTTGGGGGAGGCTTAAATCAATGCTATATTCATGCCCCAATCATGAGCTCTCGAGAGAAATCATCACTCAAAACTTTTATGCTCGGCTTTCTCATGAAGATCGTACCATGCTTGACACTTCTTGTGCCGGTTCTTTTATGAAGAATGATATTGATCACAAGTGGAATTTATTGGAGAGAATCAAACGCAACTCTGAAGATTGGGAGCTGGAGGAAGGTAAGGAGTCAGGTATGAATTTCCAGTTTGATTGCGTTAAATCTTTTGTTGAGACAAACACTTCTAGAGATTTTAGCGCTAAGTATGGACTTGACTCTGAGATGGTAGCTTCTCTATGTGAATCTTTTGTTGCTCATGTTGATCTTCCCAAAGGGAAGTGGTTTAAATATCATCCTCCTGTAGAAATCAACATAGACAAAACCAATCTAGTTGAGGAGAAAGTTATTGCTTTTAGTGATCCTATTGTACCTTGTGCTTACACTGAGAAACCACCATACCCTGCTAGGATAAAGGATTATTCTAAAGCTCCAACTGTGATACGTAGGGGTTACATTAGATCACTTGCACCCCCTGAGGAGATTAGAGTTGAACCTAGTGTTGCTATTATCAAAGATCTCTTAGCCGAAGACATAGATGGGCATGTTATCAAATTTTGTGAGGACTCCGCTAGAATTGCTAAACCTCACGTGAAAGACAAACACGGACCTGTAGTTGGCCTGCCCGTTGTTTTTGTTAAGATAGGAGATCACTGTTACCATGGTTTATGTGATATGGGAGCTAGTGTTAGTGCAATACCCCGTTCTCTATATGATGAAATCAAAGATGAGATTGCATCTGCTGAGCTAGAACCCATTGATGTCACTATTACGCTAGCTAATAGAGACACTATCTACCCTCTGGGAATTGTGAGAGACGTAGAAGTCTTGTGTGGTAAGACGAAGTATCCTACTGATTTCCTCGTCCTTGGTACTGCACAAGATAGCTTTTGTCCCATCATATTCGGTAGATCCTTTCTCAACACTGTCAATGCTCACATTGATTGCATTAAGCAGACTATCACAGTAAGTTTCGGGGGTGTGTCTCATGAATTTAACTTCTCCAAGTTTGGAAGACAAACCCATGAAAGAGAGTCGTCTGGTAGAGATGAAATCATTGCTCTTGCCTCTATTGTCGTACCTCCTACGGATCCTTTAGAGCAATATCTGCTTGAGCATGAAAATGATATGCATATGGAGGAGAGAGATGAGATAGATAAAATTGTGTTAGAACAATATCCTATTCTCAAGAATAATCTGCCTGTTGAACTGCTTGGGGATCCTCCCCCACCAAAGGGTGATCCTGTGTTCGAGCTTAAAAAGTTGCATGATACTCTTAAGTACGCCTATCTTGATGAGAAGGAGATATATCCTGTCATTATTAGTGCTCTCCTCTCAGAGCGCGAAGAGAAGAAGTTACTAAAAACTCTGAGGAAGCACCGCGCTGCTATTGGATATACTCTTGATGATCTTAAGGGTATTAGTCCTACTCTATGTCACCACAAGATTAAAACCGATCCTGACTTTAAACCAGTTGCTGATCATCAAAGGAGATTAAATCCTAAGATGAAAGAGATCATTAGAAAAGAAATATGAAAGCTTCTGGAAGCAGGAATCATTTATCTTGTTCCTCATAGTGATTGGGTAAGTCCAGTACATTGCGTACCTAAGAAGGGAGGTATCACCGTTGTTCCTAATGATAAGGATGAACTAATCCCACAAAGGATTATTACCGGCTATAGAATGGTGATAGACTTCCGGAAACTGAACAAGGCAACCAGGAAAGATCATTATCCTTTGTCGTTTATCGACCAAATGCTAGAACGGCTATCAAAACACACACACTTCTGCTTTCTAGACGGTTATTCAGGTTTCTCGCAAATACCTGTTGCACAATCTGATCAAGAGAAAACCACTTTCACCTGCCCTTTCGGTACCTTTTCCTATAGGCGTATGCCTTTTAGCTTATGTAATGCACCTGCCACCTTCCAAAGATGTATGATGGCTATATTCTCTGAATTTTGTGAAAAGATCATCGAGGTTTTCATGGATGACTTCTCTATTTACGGGTCTTCCTTTGATGATTGCATCAGCAACCTTGATCGAGTCTTACAGAGATGCGAAGAAACCAACCTCATATTGAATTGGGAGAAGTGCCACTTTATGGTTAATGAAGGTATCGTCTTAGGACACAAAATCTCTGAAAGAGTCATTGAAGTTGATAAGGCTAAGGTTGATGCAATTGAGAAAATGCCTTGCCCCACAGATATCAGAGGTATACGAAGTTTCCTAGGTCATGCTGGTTTCTATAGAAGGTTCATTAAAGACTTCTCTAAGATTTCTAGGCTCTTACCAACCTCTTGCAGAAGGATGTTCCTTTTGTTTTTGATGAGGATTGTGAGGAAGCCTTTGAAATACTTAAGAAGGCTTTCATAACCGCACCTATTGTTCAACCACCTGACTGGAACTTGCCCTTTGAAATCATGTGTGACGCTAGTGATTACGCTGTTGGTGCTGTTCTAGGACAAAGAGTTGACAAGAAGTTGAATGTCATTCACTACGCTAGTAAAACCTAGACAGTGCTCAAAGAAAGTATGGCACTACGGAGAAAGAATTTTTAGCAGTAGTGTTTGCATGTGAAAAGTTCAGACCTTACATAGTTGACTCCAAAGTCACTATTCACTCTGGTCATGCTGCTATTAAGTACCTCATGGAGAAGAAGGACGCTAAGCCTAGGCTGATCAGATGGGTTCTCCTGCTACAGGAATTTGATTTGCATGTCCTTGACCGAAAGGGTGCTGACAACCCTGTAGCAGATAACTTGTCTAGGCTAGAGAATGTCCTTGATGACCCACTACCTATTGATGAACGCTTTCCAGATGAGCAATTAAATGTCATCCGCACTTCACTTAGTGCATCGTGGTATGCCGATTATGCAAACTATATCGTAGCCAAATACATACCACCCAGTTTCACCTATCAGCAAAAGAAGAAATTCTTCTTTGATTTGAGACACTACTTATGGGATGATCCTCACCTTTATAAGGAAGGAGTAGATGGCATTATTAGACGTTGTGCGCCTGAACATGAACAAGGACAGATCCTGCAGAAGTGTCATTCTGAAGCCTACGGAGGACACCATGCTGGAGATAGAACTGCCCATAAGGTATTGCAATCAGGTTTCTATTGGCCCACTCTCTTCAAGGATGCCCGTAAGTTTCTCTTGTCTTGTGACGAATGCCAAAGGATAGGGAACATCAGTAAGCGTCAGGAAATGACTATGAACTATTCACTTGTCATTGAACCATTTGATGTCTGGGGCTTTGATTATATGGGACCCTTCCCGAGTTCCAATGGGTACACTCACATCTTAGTTGCTGTGGATTACGTTACTAAGTGGGTAGAAGCTATCCCCACTAAAAATGTTGATCACCACACCTCTATCAAGATGCTTAAAGAAGTCATATTCCCAAGATTTGGAGTCCCTAGATACTTGATGACTGATGGCGGTTCACACTTCATTCATGGTGTTTTCCGCAAGATGCTAGCTAAGTATGATGTCAACCATAGAGTTGCATATCCTTATCATCCTCAGTTTAGTGGTCAAGTGGAGTTGAGTAATAGGGAGATCAAGTTGATCTTACAAAAGACCGTCAATAGATCTCGAAAGAACTGGTCTAGCAAACTTGACGATGCACTATAGGCTTATAGGACTGCTTATAAGAATCCCATGGGCATGTCACAGTATAAAATGGTTTACAGTAAGGCCTGTCATTTACCGCTTCAGCTGGAACACAAAGCTTATTGGGCAATCAAAGAGCTCAACTTTGATTTCAAACTTGCCGGTGAGAAGCGGTTGTTTGATATCAGCTCGTTAGATGAATGGAGAGCCCAGGCATACGAGAATGCCAGGTTGTTCAAGGAAAAGGTTAAGAGATGGCACGACAAACGAATACAGAAACGAGAGTTCAATGTAGGTGATTATGTCTTGCTATACAATTCTCGTTTGAGATTCTTTGCAGGCAAGCTTCTCTCTAAATGGGAAGGTCCCTATGTTATCGAGGAATTATATCGTTCCGGTGCCATCAAAATCAATAACACGGAAGGAAATTTTCCTGGAGTGGTAAATGGGCAAAGAATCAAGCATTACATATCTGGTACTCCCATAAATGTTGAGACCAATATCATCAATGTCATAACTCCAGAGGAGTACATAAGGGATGTTTATCTGCCTGTTTCAGACCTTGAACACGAAGATGTATCTGTTTCGGCAAGAAATTGGACTCCGATACTTTTCCAATAGGAAATTTCTTCCGTTTTGGAATTTTTGGAAAATTAGAAAAATAAAAAGTAGTCCAAAGAGCGAACGAGGCGGCCACAAGCCCTGCCACCGCCCCTACCCCCTCGTGGCGGAGGGCAAGCTTGTGGGCACCTCGTGTGCCTCCCGGACTCTGTTTTCTTGCGGAGGACTCCTTCTGGCTCAGAAAAAATCAATATATAGTCGCCCGAAGGTTTTGATCTCCGTATCACGCAGTTTTCCTCTGTTTTCGTTTCGAGCTTGTTTCTGCCGTAGATCTAGATCATCATGACTTCCCCAAACGCTCCTAAGGACAAGATCCTCGAGAAGGTCATCAATCCCTACCTCACGGAAGTGCTGAAACACCCTCAATCTATCAAGATGAGCGAGGGGATGTTGCACATCCGTGATGTTGAGGGGCCTAAGAAAACCGGAAGCGTGGAGACAAGGCTCGATGCAATGGAGCAACAAGTCTTCAAGTGCCAAGGGATGGTGGAGCGTGGACTCAACGCCAACCACATGATGATCACGGAGTTCACTAGCAATCACAAGATGGATGCCATTGATATTGGGAAACACCTCTCCAGGCTCTACGATAGGGTTGACCAACTTCAGAGCCAGATCTATGACCTACAGAATCAAAACTGTGAGTATGAGTACAGATTTAAATCAATAAGGTTGGCTGCAGATTTGAGGATTTCGGCGACTCGTTCATCCTGCCATGATGGAGCACCTATGCCTTAGAAGACGGAGGATCAGACCGCGACAACAACACTACCATCACCACCAAAGGAAGACAACTAAGCATTGGTATGGGCAATCCCCTTGGCTTGTGCCAAGCTTGGGGGAGTTGCCCTCGTATCGTATCACCATTATATCTTTTACTTTGACCTTTGTTTTAGTTCTTTCCTTTTCAATTTTTATTTCTTCCTTTAGAGGATTAAGTCTTTAGTTTTTAGTTTGAGTCTTTTTCTTTTGTCTATCCCCCGATGTATTCGAGCTTACGAGCTATATAATAAAGAGTATCTTAGTCAAGGGCTTTGCTTTGTGCCATGATCAAAAGTATGAAAAGAACGATAGCATGAAAGATCATGAGACGATCTTATGGAAAGTGATAACTTCACTTATGACACGTATGATGATTGAAACTTGTTGAGAATAAATCAACATAGACCTCAGTCATTGTTGCAATTAATAAGAAGTAATAAGGAAAGAGAGGTTCACATATAAATATATCATCTTAGACACTTTTTACAATTGTGAGCACTCACCAAACTATTACATGCCTAGGAGTAGATGTTGGACAAGGAAGACAACATAATGAATTGTGTTTGCTTGGTTCCAAACAATGTTATATGATTAGAGATCCCTTAGCATGTGATGATTTCTTCCACCTCATATTAGCCAAAACTCCCACACCAAGTAGAGATACTACTTGTGCATCCTTAAACCTCCAACCAGTTTTGCCATGAGAGTCCACCATACCTACCTATGGATTGAATAAGATCCTTCAAGTAAGTTGTCATCGGTGCAAGCAATAGAAATTGCTCTCTAATATGTATGATCTATTAGTGTGTGGAAAATAAGCTTTGTACGAACCTGTGATGTGGAAGACATAAAAGCGGCAGACTGCATAATAAAGTTCTTTATCACAGGAGGCAATATAAAGTGACGTTCCTCTGCACTAAGAGGACACGCATTCAAACCTCAAAAGCGCATGACAACCTCTGCTTCCCTCTGGGAAGGGCCTATCTTGTACCTTTACTTTTTACCCTTGTAAGAGTCATAGTGATCTTCACCAATTCCCTTTTTTCCTTTGTCTTTGCTATCGTCACGTGCTTGGGAAAGATCTATATTCATATATCAACTTGGAGTTGAGTACTTATGCTTTATTGTTGTTGACTTTACCCTTGAGGTAAATGGTTGGGAGGCAAAACTATAAGCCCCTATCTTCCTCTGTGTCCAGCTGAAACTTTGACACCATGAGTACCACGTGAGTTGTAACAATTGTGGAAAAAAAAGATGATTGAGTATGTGGGTTTGCCTTACAAGCTCTTATTTGACTCTTTCTGATGTTGTGATAAATTGCAATTGCTTCAATGACTATGGACTATTGTTGGTTACTTCTCGGTAAGGTTTTTGCTTCATGCTTTGCTTTGTGAAGGAATTGTTACTTTCCGAGAAGAATCTTAATGATATATTGTTGTCCTATGTGTGATCATGATGCCCTCATGTCCGTATTATGTTTTATCGACACCTTCGTCCCTCAACATGTAGACATGTTTATGGAATGTAACATCCCAATTTTCGTAAATTCGGATGTTAATAGATCATTCATTTGCATTCCATATTTTATGCATCATTGTGTTCTTGTGAAAATTTTATCGTCATGTGACTGCAGGCAATTTATTGGAGCGGAGATAATATGACTTCTCCCCTGTGAGTTAAAGTCATCATTTTTGGTTTTTGCAAATTTTTCCAAACTCCGAATTATTTTAGTCGAGTTTTTTTTTTCGATCGCGTTGTGTGATCCTAGTGCATAAAACTTTTTTTTAAAGTTGCATTAGGTGGAACTAGGGTTCCTATATATATTATATATATATTAGTTGTATATGTTATTTTGTTTTCTCCTAAGTTCTAGTGCATATATGTATATTAGTTCCTACTTTTTGTTAGCTAGGAATATATATATATTTTTTACTGTTTTGGTTTTCTTTCTTTTCTTTTTTGCTGCTGTTAGTTTGTTTTAAAAAATATATATATAGAACTGCCAGGCCGAGCCACAAGGGCTCAGCCCAGCCCCATGCATGCACGCATGCAATTTCCATGCATGCACTCCCTCCCCACGTGAGTCCTCCCTCCCCTTTCCTTATTTCTCTCCTTCCTTCTTTCTCTCCCTCCTTTTCCTTTTACTCCCCACGTTCACCTCTCCCTCTCTTTCCTATTTTCTCTCCCATGATCTCCTTCCCAAAGTTCTCCCTCTCCTTCCTTCTACTCCCCTCCCCTAAGCCTATATAACCCCCCCCCACCGTCACCTCTCCCCAACCCTAGCCGCCGTCTCTCCACCGCCGCCTCCACAAGCCGCCGCCGGCGCCTCACCCCACCGCCGCCCTAGCCGCCGCCGCGAGCAGCGGCAGCAGCCCACAAGCTGCTGCACCTCGGCCTCACCGCGGAGGAGGAGCCCTCCCCGAACTCTCTCTCCACCGCCGCCTCTTCCCCGCGGAGGAGGAACCTCACCGCCGCCGCCCGACGCCCCACCGCCCGAAGCTACTCCCTCCTTCCTCGCCGGCCATCTCCTTTCTTGCCGGTGCAACACCTCCAGCAGCAGGTAGCAACCTCTCTCTCTATATATTTCATGCACTCCATCTCAGCCCTTAGATCCCATGCAATCCCATGCAATGGCTAGGATTAGATCACCTATACCCCTTCGGTTTATTCCGGAAAACCAACGGTTCTTTTGTTCACTTAAGATTTAGCCAGTGGTTTTTCTAGTCATGGGACGTTTGCTCCAAAACCAAGAAACACACAGCCACTACAGCCAATAGAACTTGCCACGTGTGCCTCTCTTTAGCACTAGCAGTTTTGTAAATTTTCTGTCCAGATTTCGAAAACAGAAACTTTCAATCTTGTTTTGATCACAACTTTTTATCCCTACGTCCAATGACAATGATTATTTTTTCAGTAGCTCACAAATTGCCTGCAGTTTTAAAAAATATATAATTTGTCTGTGTTTGAATTTTGTAAATATAAGTTAGAGGAGATTTAGTTTAAACACTGTTTTGCCTATTCCAGGAGTTTGAAAAATGATATTGAGTTGATTCGTTTTGCTACTGTTTCCTAGTGATAAAATCTTACTGTGGTAGAATTTTCAGAATTTTTAAAGTATTTTTACTGGTGTTTTCAACCGAAACAAGTTTCTGCCTTACCGGCGCGCGATAAATTCTTTTGCGTAGTCTTTTGCAAATCATTGCATGTGATGTTATTTTTACTTGTGGCATGATTGAATTGCTTATGGTGTGCTTTGTGTTTGTATCGGTAGATCATCCGGAGTGCGAAGCGTGTTACTTAGAGACGCTCGAGCAGGACAACTATCATCAAGGCAAGTCATCTTTGATCATGTTATTTTACCTATGTTTTCAATGCATAGTAGATCACCTTCTTTGCCCTATTTGCATGCTGCCTAGGTACTTGGAAACTTTAGTCATAGTTGTAGTATCATGTGGTAGGAACACCAACACCCCGATACTTGGCCCCGGGACGACAATGTTATATATGCTATGCTCTAGTAGACGGGTTATCGGTTGAGTGTATTCCACGAGTGATGCGAGGTTGATATAATAATCAAGACCGGACTAAGACAAGATTTTCAAGACCTCGGATGCAATGCAACACTGGGTGAAGGACGGTTGATCGGCTCCCTGGAAAACCCAGTGGATGCCCGGGATGCTGGAGAGGCCATGTCATCCTGCGGAAAGCTTCACCCAGGCTCAAAGGGACGGACGGAGACTTCAAGACTCAAGGCTTACCTGCACAGCCACAAGTCATTATGGGCTCTGGCTTGGTTGGACAACGCGGCGACTCTGGACAGGCGGTGCTAGCAGATGTAGACGAACGGTAGGAATGGATGGGCACCGACAGGGATTCAGAGGGACCCGTTGAAAGACCATGTTTTGATCATCCGGTCTTCAAACACCCTGAAGTGCGAGGACAAACGCGGAGGCGATCAAATCTTGTGGGGAACGTGTGCAAAACTCTGCAGAGTACTCAACCTAATCGATTAGCCGTGTCCACGGTCATGGACAACTTGAGCCGAAGGCATTGAATTTCCCCTGAACTCTCGACACAACTTAATAATGATGTGGGTGTTAACAACTATTCGGGTACGAGAACTGGTTGGCGGAACCATCTCGTTAACAACAAACATTGTAGTAATATTTTTGCTTTCAACCCCTTTTGTTGTAGGAGAAAACTGGCTTTATGCAAAACTTAGCTCCACCAGCCAAATATGCATGTAGAGATAGTTGATTATTATTTTACCCCCCCCCCCCCCCTCTCTTGATGATTTGCCAGCATATTCAATATGCTGACCTACACGGCTGCAACGTATCATGTTGCAGAGTACTTTTCCGACCAGGAGTGAGGCTACGGTTCTACGCTCAGCGACATGCCCTTGGAGTCGGATGGACTCGTCTACCTGATGCTTCCGCTTAGTCTTCGTTAGATAATCTCATGAGTTGGCCTTCAGCCACTTTATTGTACTCCTTTATTGTAATAAAGTACTCTTTATGAGATTTCGATTAATAAAGCTGTGTGATTGCACTCTTGAATATATACATTATGTATTGTGTGTGTACCAGCATGATCTTGGGATGGTACAGAAACACCAGAGGCTTGACTCGTTGAGTCGGGTCGTTACAGAAATGGTATTCAGAGCACACGCTGACCTTAGGACGTAACCTCTAGGAATGGAAAAGCCTTAGGAAGAAAACTATTTTCTCTTATATCTTCTATTTCCCCCTCTGATCATTTCTGACTTCTCTCCGATTTTCCAATGTTTAGATGGCCACCTTCGTCCCTGTTAAGTTCACGGAGTTTTGCCAGCCCGACACCACTATGCCGTTCGGAAAAGATCTGGTGCAGATCACCAAGGATTTGAGGATTGCTCTGCCGACTATGACAGGGAAGCCAACATCGTCTTACCCGGCGGATTCACGCTACAGGATCGAGGTGCATATTCCCGGAAGGACATTCGAGCCGCGCACTGAGCCGATGGATTTCAAGTTCATCGCACCCAACTGGATTCTCGGAAGGGACATGGCGATTCATTGTGCACTCGGACGTATCAAGGATGAATACAAAGGCTGCCCTATTTCTCCAGACCTGTTTGCTGTATCCCGGAGAAATGAAGACGGAGACATCATCTCAAACAAGACCAATGATGCTCTCTTGTCTTATGCCCAGACCTTGGAGAAGCACAGCGGAACTCTGGAGTATCACGCGATTAAGGACGCCAGGAAGATCAAGCAACTGTCACTCCGCGAGCTTGAACTTGAAGATGCAGCCCGGGAAGCCCACTATGAGCATGAGCTGGAAGTGAAGGATTTTCTGGAGCGGATCAAGAAGCTGAAGACTCGAGTTGCATACCTCGAGGAGGAACTGGACATGGGCGAGAACCTTCATCCCGAAGGAGACGTAGCCCCCGTGATCAGCAACGACGAGGACTATGAAGAAAGCTCCACCGAAGGACCCGACACCATGCTATTCTGAGGAGGACACTTAGACTAGACCACCAAATTTACTTTATCGTTTTACGTGTTAGGCCGATGTTTAGGATTATCGAATTTTGTATCCCCGTGTGAACCTTTGTGATGTTTGAATAAAATGTGTGGTGTGATATTTGTGTGTTGCATTCATATGGGTAGTGTAATTCCTCTAGACCATTGTTCTATGCTAATCTCACCCCTCTACAAACATCAGATGCCTCCAAGACGCGCCCCTGAGTCCAACTTTCCGCCGGAACTCACCCAGTTGATCCAGCAACAAAACACCCTGATGCAGCTGATCATCCAGAACCAGAACAACAACAACCATCATCCACCCCAGGCCGACAACCTTACCCGTTTTCTGAGGTTGAACCCTCCAACTTTCTCCAGCAGCATTGAGCCCATTGTGGCAGATGATTGGCTTCGCAAGATGGAGCGTGAGCTCATCACCGCTGGTTGTTCTGAAGCTGAGAAGGTGCGTTTTGCCGCGCATCAACTTGAAGGCCCTGCAGCTGCTTGGTGGGAGAACTACACCACCACTTATCCCATTGCTGGAGTCACTTGGGAGCAATTCAAGCAAGCCTTCCGCACCGCACATGTCTCAGCTGGTGCAATGAGTCTGAAGAAGCGTGAGTTTTGCAACTTACGCCAGGGGAATCGCACTGTGGCCCAGTACGTTGATGATTTCAGCATGCTCGCCCGTTATGCACCTGGAGATGTGGCCGATGATGCGGCCAAGCAGGAGAAGTTCTTGGAAGGACTGAATGATGAGCTGAGCATTCAGTTGACGGTAGCCACCTTCAACAACTACCAGGAGCTGGTTGATAAGGCCCTCATCTTGGAGGGGAAACATCAGCAAATGGAGAACCGCAAGCGAAAGTATGGGGTTGGAAAGTTCAACTCCGGCACTCAGCAGAAGCCTCGCTACACCCCTTATCCAGGGAATGCCGGGACTGGATCCGGTAAGTTTGGTGGACATGTTCAGCATAACCACCCTGTGCACAACCATGGAGGCCACAACCATGGAGGAAATGGGAATCACCGCAACAACAACAACTTCAAGAATGGCAGTACTCGCACTCAGCAGCAGTCAGCTCCAGCTCAGAAGGATCTGACTCACATCACTTGCTTCAAGTGTCAGAAGAAGGGACACTATGCCACTGATTGTCCCCAAAACAAGCAGGGAAATGGAAATGGCAACGGCAACGGCAACTCTGCAGCAAATAAGCCCAATCCTTTTCCTCGAGCTCAGGTGAACCACATTGATGTGGAAGAGGTCTATGATCACCCTGATACTGTGGTTGGTAAGTTTTTGCTAAATTCACATCCAGTATTGGTACTTTTTGATTCTGGTGCAACGCATTCATTCATATCAAGGGTAGTTGTGGAAAAGTATAGTTTGCCAACTAGAACCCTCAGCCAACCTATTAAGGTCAGTTCCCCAGGAGGCATGATGACAGCCGGGATAGGATGCCATGCTTTGAGTCTCAACATCGGGAACCATAATTTTCCCACCGACCTCATCGTATTAGAGTCCCAGGGATTGGATGTAATCCTAGGCATGGATTGGATGGCCAAGTATGAAGGTAATATCGATTGTGCCCTTAAGTCTATTTTGCTCACCACCCCCGAGCAGAAGCGGATTAAGTACGTGTCACAGCGCCCGACACGGAGTAAGCGAGTAAACTCTCTCACGGGAGTAGTCCAGGAGGAAGTACCGATTGTACAGGAGTACCTAGATGTATTTCCGGAGGAATTGCCGGGCATGCCACCCGATAGAGAGATTGAGTTCTTGATTGAGCTATTACCCGGAACAGCACCGATATCCAAGAGACCTTATCGGATGCCCGCAAATGACTTGATAGAAATCAAGAAGCAAATTAAGGAGTTATTGGAGAAAGGGTATATTCGCCCAAGTTCTTCACCTTGGGGAGCCCTAGTGCTCTTGGTTGAAAAGAAGGACAAGTCCTTGAGAATGGTTGTCGATTATCGTGCATTGAACGATGTGACCATCAAGAACAAGTACCCCTTGCCGATGATCAATGATCTGTTTGATCAGTTAGTTGGAGCTCGCATATTCTCAAAGATCGATCTTCGATCCGGGTATCATCAGTTGAAGATTCGTGAACAGGATATACCCAAGACAGCCTTTACCACTCGGTACGGCTTGTATGAGTACACGGTCATGTCATTTGGACTGACTAATGCTCCGGCATATTTTATGAATCTGATGAACAAGGTATTTATGGAGTACTTGGACAAGTTTGTCGTGGTGTTCATCGATGACATACTGATATTCTCCAAGAACGAAGAGGAACACAAGGAACATCTGCGTCTAGTTCTGGAGAAGCTTCGAGAGCATAAGCTATATGCAAAGTTCAGCAAATGTGAGTTTTGGTTGAAGGAAGTCGGATTTCTCGGACACGTCATCTCAGGAGAAGGAATAGCAGTGGACCCTGCCAAGGTCGCGGCAGTCACCGAATGGGTAGCACCCACTTCAGTCAAGGAGATCCGCAGTTTCCTCGGACTTGCCGGATATTACCGGAGGTTCATTGAGAATTTCTCAAAGATTGCCAAGCCCATGACAGAGTTATTGAAGAAGGAATCCAAGTATGTTTGGACTGAGGAATGTAAAACCAGTTTTCAAGAGCTGAAGAAACGTCTTGTTACAGCCCCAGTGCTGATATTGCCGAACATTCAGAAGGATTTCCAGGTTTATTGTGACGCTTCTCGTCAAGGACTTGGAGGAGTGCTCATGCAAGAAGGCAAAGTTGTAGCCTATGCATCCAGACAGCTCAGACCTCATGAGTTGAATTATGCCACACATGACTTGGAACTAGCAGCCGTAGTGCACGCTCTCAAGACCTGGAGACATTTCCTAATCGGAAATAGTTGTGATGTTTACACTGATCACAAGATCCTGAAGTATATCTTCACGCAGAAGGAGTTGAACCTCAGACAGAGGCGATGGCTAGAGTTGATCAAGGACTATGACATGAGATTGCACTATCACCCAGGCAAGGCAAATGTTGTAGCCGATGCGTTGAGCCGCAAGAGTTATGTGAACACGCTCACAGCGGGAGGATTACCCCAGGAGTTAGTCGATGATCTCCGAGAGCTCAAATTGGAGATAGTTCCAAGAGGATTTGTTGCCACTTTGGAAATTCAGTCTACTTTGACGGAAAAGATCCGTGAAGCACAGAAAGCTGACAAAGAGATAGCTGAGATTAAGCAGAAAATGGAAGACGGGAAAGCTAAAGGTTTTCGTGAGGATGAACACGGAACTTTATGGTTTGAGGATCGCATCTATGTGCCCAATGATCCCGAACTCAGGAAGTTGATACTTCAGGAAGCCCATGATTCCCCGTACTCGATACACCCCGGTAACACTAAGATGTATCTGGATCTGAAAGAAAGTTTCTGGTGGACAGGATTGAAGAAAGACATTGCCGAGTACGTAGCTATATGCGATGTTTGTCAGCGAGTAAAAGCCGAGCATCAGAAGCGAGTAGGTTTTCTCCAACCTCTGCCGATACCCGAATGGAAATGGGAAAAGCTTGGTATGGACTTCATCACAGGATTACCTCGGACCCGTTCTGGCTATGATTCTATTTGGGTTGTGGTCGATCGTTTGACCAAGGTAGCTCACTTCATTCCGGTGAAGACTACCTACACGAGTGCCAAGCTGGCCAAGATTTATATGACGAGGATCGTATGTCTGCACGGAGTACCGAAGAGCATTGTGTCTGATAGAGGGACTCAGTTCACATCAAAATTTTGGCACCAACTGCACGAAACCTTGGGAACGAGATTGGAGTTCAGCACAGCATTTCACCCGTAGACAGATGGACAGACCGAGAGAGTTAATCAGATTCTGGAGGACATGTTGAGAGCTTGCGCACTAGACTATGGGTCTAGTTGGGATGACAATTTACCGTATGCCGAGTTCTCGTACAACAACAGCTACCAGACCAGTTTGAAGATGGCCCCTTTCGAAGCTCTATACGGAAGGAGGTGCAGAACACCGTTGATGTGGGATGGAGTTGGAGACCGACAACTTTTTGGTCCCGACCTCATCCGAGATTCTGAAGAGAAGGTCAAGCTTATTCGTGACCGACTCAAGATAGCTCAGTCCAGGCAGAAGAGTTATGCCGACAGCAAACGCAAGGAAGTAACGTACGAAGTGGGAGATCGAGCATATCTTCGGGTGTCTCCACTTCGAGGAATCAAGAGATTCGGTGTGAAAGGAAAATTAGCCCCACGTTTCATTGGCCCCTACAAAATTCTTGAACGTAGAGGCGAAGTTGCATACAAACTGGAACTACCGGAAGGATTGTCCGGAGTTCATGATGTCTTCCATGTTTCCCAGTTGAAGAAATGCCACGCTGAGATGGCCGATGTTCCGTTGAGAGATATAGTGCCCCTAGAGGCCATACAGCTTGACAGCGATCTGACGTATGAGGAGAAACCCGTCCGGATTCTCGAGACCGCCAACAGAGTTACCCGCAGCAAGATCATCAAGTTCTGCAAGGTGTTGTGGAGCCACCACACCGAGGAAGAAGCCACCTGGGAACGAGAAGAGGACCTTCGTCGAGACCACCAGCACCTATTTTCTAGCAAACCCGAATCTCGAGGGCGAGATTCATCTTAAGGTGGGTAGGTTTGTAACATCCCAATTTTCGTAAATTCGGATGTTAATAGATCATTCATTTGCATTCCATATTTTATGCATCATTGTGTTCTTGTGAAAATTTTATCGTCATGTGACTGCAGGCAATTTATCGGAGCGTAGATAATATGACTTCTCCCCTGTGAGTTAAAGTCATCATTTTTGGTTTTTGCAAATTTTTCCAAACTCCGAATTATTTTAGTCGAGTTTTTTTTTCGATCGCGTTGTGTGATCCTAGTGCATAAAACTTTTTTTTAAAGTTGCATTAGGTGGAACTAGGGTTCCTATATATATTATATATATATTAGTTGTATATGTTATTTTGTTTTCTCCTAAGTTCTAGTGCATATATGTATATTAGTTCCTACTTTTTGTTAGCTAGGAATATATATATTTTTTTTTACTGTTTTGGTTTTCTTTCTTTTCTTTTTTGCTGCTGTTAATTTGTTTTAAAAAAATATATATAGAACTGCCAGGCCGAGCCACAAGGGCTCAGCCCAGCCCCATGCATGCACGCATGCAATTTCCATGCATGCACTCCCTCCCCACGTGAGTCCTCCCTCCCCTTTCCTTATTTCTCTCCTTCCTTCTTTCTCTCCCTCCTTTTCCTTTTACTCCCCACGTTCACCTCTCCCTCTCTTTCCTATTTTCTCTGCCATGATCTCCTTCCCAAAGTTCTCCCTCTCCTTCCTTCTACTCCCCTCCCCTAAGCCTATATAACCCCCCCCCCCCACCGTCACCTCTCCCCAACCCTAGCCGCCGTCTCTCCACCGCCGCCTCCACAAGCCGCCGCCGGCGCCTCACCCCACCCCCGCCCTAGCCGCCGCCGCGAGCAGCGGCAGCAGCCCACAAGCTGCTGCACCTCGGCCTCACCGCGGAGGAGGAGCCCTCCCCGAACTCTCTCTCCACCGCCGCCTCTTCCCCGCGGAGGAGGAACCTCACCGCCGCCGCCCGACGCCCCACCGCCCGAAGCTACTCCCTCCTTCCTCGCAGGCCATCTCCTTTCTTGCCGGTGCAACACCTCCAGCAGCAGGTAGCAACCTCTCTCTCTATATATTTCATGCACTCCATCTCAGCCCTTAGATCCCATGCAATCCCATGCAATGGCTAGGATTAGATCACCTATACCCCTTCGGTTTATTCCGGAAAACCAACGGTTCTTTTGTTCACTTAAGATTTAGCCAGTGGTTTTTCTAGTCATGGGACGTTTGCTCCAAAACCAAGAAACACACAGCCACTACAGCCAATAGAACTTGCCACGTGTGCCTCTCTTTAGCACTAGCAGTTTTGTAAATTTTCTGTCCAGATTTCGAAAACAGAAACTTTCAATCTTGTTTTGATCACAACTTTTTATCCCTACGTCCAATGACATTGATTCTTTTTCCAGTAGCTCAAAAATTGCCTGTAGTTTTTAAAAATATATAATTTGTCTGTGTTTGAATTTTGTAAATATAAGTTAGAGCAGATTTAGTTTAAACACTGTTTTGCCTATTCCAGGAGTTTGAAAAATGATATTGAGTTGATTCGTTTTGCTACTGTTTCCTAGTGATAAAATCTTACTGTGGTAGAATTTTCAGAATTTTTAAAGTATTTTTACTGGTGTTTTCAACCGAAACAAGTTTCTGCCTTACCGGCACGCGATAAATTCTTTTGCGTAGTCTTTTGCAAATCATTGCATGTGATGTTATTTTTACTTGTGGCATGATTGAATTGCTTATGGTGTGCTTTGTGTTTGTATCGGTAGATCATCCGGAGTGCGAAGCGTGTTACTTAGAGACGCTCGAGCAGGACAACTATCATCAAGGCAAGTCATCTTTGATCATGTTATTTTACCTATGTTTTCATTGCATAGTAGATCACCTTCTTTGCCCTATTTGCATGCTGCCTAGGTACTTGGAAACTTTAGTCATAGTTGTAGTATCATGTGGTAGGAACACCAACACCCCGATACTTGGCCCCGGGACGACAATGTTATATATGCTATGCTCTAGTAGACGGGTTATCGGTTGAGTGTATTCCACGAGTGATGCGAGGTTGATATAATAATCAAGACCGGACTAAGACAAGATTTTCAAGACCTCGGATGCAATGCAACACTGGGTGAAGGACGGTTGATCGGCTCCCTGGAAAACCCAGTGGATGCCCGGGATGCTGGAGAGGCCATGTCATCCTGCGGAAAGCTTCACCCAGGCTCAAAGGGACGGACGGAGACTTCAAGACTCAAGGCTTACCTGCACAGCCACAAGTCATTATGGGCTTTGGCTTGGTTGGACAACGCGGCGACTCTGGACAGGCGGTGCTAGCAGATGTAGACGAACGGTAGGAATGGATGGGCACCGACAGGGATTCAGAGGGACCCGTTGAAAGACCATGTTTTGATCATCCGGTCTTCAAACACCCTGAAGTGCGAGGACAAACGCGGAGGCGATCAAATCTTGTGGGGAACGTGTGCAAAACTCTGCAGAGTACTCAACCTAATCGATTAGCCGTGTCCACGGTCATGGACAACTTGAGCCGAAGGCATTGAATTTCCCCTGAACTCTCGACACAACTTAATAATGATGTGGGTGTTAACAACCATTCGGGTACGAGAACTGGTTGGCGGAACCATCTCGTTAACAACAAACATTGTAGTAATATTTTTGCTTTCAACCCCTTTTGTTGTAGGAGAAAACTGGCTTTATGCAAAACTTAGCTCCACCAGCCAAATATGCATGTAGAGATAGTTGATTATTATTTTACCCCCCCCCCCCTCTCTTGATGATTTGCCAGCATATTCAATATGCTGACCTACACGGCTGCAACGTATCATGTTGCAGAGTACTTTTCCGACCAGGAGTGAGGCTACGGTTCTACGCTCAGCGACATGCCCTTGGAGTCGGATGGACTCGTCTACCTGATGCTTCCGCTTAGTCTTCGTTAGATAATCTCATGAGTTGGCCTTCAGCCACTTTATTGTACTCCTTTATTGTAATAAAGTACTCTTTATGAGATTTCGATTAATAAAGCTGTGTGATTGCACTCTTGAATATATACATTATGTATTGTGTGTGTACCAGCATGATCTTGGGATGGTACAGAAACACCAGAGGCTTGACTCGTTGAGTCGGGTCGTTACAGAAATGGTATTCAGAGCACACGCTGACCTTAGGACGTAACCTCTAGGAATGGAAAAGCCTTAGGAAGAAAACTATTTTCTCTTATATCTTCTATTTCCCCCTCTGATCATTTCTGACTTCTCTCCGATTTTCCAATGTTTAGATGGCCACCTTCGTCCCTGTTAAGTTCACGGAGTTTTGCCAGCCCGACACCACTATGCCGTTCGGAAAAGATCTGGTGCAGATCACCAAGGATTTGAGGATTGCTCTGCCGACTATCACAGGGAAGCCAACTTCGTCTTACCCGGAGGATTCACGCTACAGGATCGAGGTGCATATTCCCGGAAGGACATTCGAGCCGCGCACTGAGCCGATGGATTTCAAGTTCATCGCACCCAACTGGATTCTCGGAAGGGACATGGCGATTCATTGTGCACTCGGACGTATCAAGGATGAATACAAAGGCTGCCCTATTTCTCCAGACCTGTTTGCTGTATCCCGGAGAAATGAAGACGGAGACATCATCTCAAACAAGACCAATGACGCTCTCTTGTCTTATGCCCAGACCTTGGAGAAGCACAGCGGAACTCTGGAGTATCACGCGATCAAGGACGCCAGGAAGATCAAGCAACTGTCACTCCGCGAGCTTGAACTTGAAGATGCAGCCCGGGAAGCCCACTATGAGCATGAGCTGGAAGTGAAGGATTTTCTGGAGCGGATCAAGAAGCTGAAGACTCGAGTTGCATACCTCGAGGAGGAACTGGACATGGGCGAGAACCTTCATCCCGAAGGAGACGTAGCCCCCGTGATCAGCAACGACGAGGACTATGAAGAAAGCTCCACCGAAGGACCCGACACCATGCTATTCTGAGGAGGACACTTAGACTAGACCACCAAATTTACTTTATCGTTTTACGTGTTAGGCCGATGTTTAGGATTATCGAATTTTGTATCCCCTTGTGAACCTTTGTGATGTTTGAATAAAATGTGTGGTGTGATATTTGTGTGTTGCATTCATATGGGTAGTGTAATTCCTCTAGACCATTGTTCTATGCTAATCTCACCCCTCTACAAACATCAGATGCCTCCAAGACGCGCCCCTGAGTCCAACTTTCCGCCGGAACTCACCCAGTTGATCCAGCAACAAAACACCCTGATGCAGCTGATCATCCAGAACCAGAACAACAACAACCATCATCCACCCCAGGCCGACAACCTTACCCGTTTTCTGAGGTTGAACCCTCCAACTTTCTCCAGCAGCATTGAGCCCATTGTGGCAGATGATTGGCTTCGCAAGATGGAGCGTGAGCTCATCACCGCTGGTTGTTCTGAAGCTGAGAAGGTGCGTTTTGCCGCGCATCAACTTGAAGGCCCTGCAGCTGCTTGGTGGGAGAACTACACCACCACTTATCCCATTGCTGGAGTCACTTGGGAGCAATTCAAGCAAGCCTTCCGCACCGCACATGTCTCAGCTGGTGCAATGAGTCTGAAGAAGCGTGAGTTTTGCAACTTACGCCAGGGGAATCGCACTGTGGCCCAGTACGTTGATGATTTCAGCATGCTCGCCCGTTATGCACCTGGAGATGTGGCCGATGATGCGGCCAAGCAGGAGAAGTTCTTGGAAGGACTGAATGATGAGCTGAGCATTCAGTTGACGGTAGCCACCTTCAACAACTACCAGGAGCTGGTTGATAAGGCCCTCATCTTGGAGGGGAAACATCAGCAAATGGAGAACCGCAAGCGAAAGTATGGGGTTGGAAAGTTCAACTCCGGCACTCAGCAGAAGCCTCGCTACACCCCTTATCCAGGGAATGCCGGGACTGGATCCGGTAAGTTTGGTGGACATGTTCAGCATAACCACCCTGTGCACAACCATGGAGGCCACAACCATGGAGGAAATGGGAATCACCGCAACAACAACAACTTCAAGAATGGCAGTACTCGCACTCAGCAGCAGTCAGCTCCAGCTCAGAAGGATCTGACTCACATCACTTGCTTCAAGTGTCAGAAGAAGGGACACTATGCCACTGATTGTCCCCAAAACAAGCAGGGAAATGGAAATGGCAACGGCAACGGCAACTCTGCAGCAAATAAGCCCAATCCTTTTCCTCGAGCTCAGGTGAACCACATTGATGTGGAAGAGGTCTATGATCACCCTGATACTGTGGTTGGTAAGTTTTTGCTAAATTCACATCCAGTATTGGTACTTTTTGATTCTGGTGCAACGCATTCATTCATATCAAGGGTAGTTGTGGAAAAGTATAGTTTGCCAACTAGAACCCTCAGCCAACCTATTAAGGTCAGTTCCCCAGGAGGCATGATGACAGCCGGGATAGGATGCCATGCTTTGAGTCTCAACATCGGGAACCATAATTTTCCCACCGACCTCATCGTATTAGAGTCCCAGGGATTGGATGTAATCCTAGGCATGGATTGGATGGCCAAGTATGAAGGTAATATCGATTGTGCCCTTAAGTCTATTTTGCTCACCACCCCCGAGCAGAAGCGGATTAAGTACGTGTCACAGCGCCCGACACGGAGTAAGCGAGTAAACTCTCTCACGGGAGTAGTCCAGGAGGAAGTACCGATTGTACAGGAGTACCTAGATGTATTTCCGGAGGAATTGCCGGGCATGCCACCCGATAGAGAGATTGAGTTCTTGATTGAGCTATTACCCGGAACAGCACCGATATCCAAGAGACCTTATCGGATGCCCGCAAATGACTTGATAGAAATCAAGAAGCAAATTAAGGAGTTATTGGAGAAAGGGTATATTCGCCCAAGTTCTTCACCTTGGGGAGCCCTAGTGCTCTTGGTTGAAAAGAAGGACAAGTCCTTGAGAATGGTTGTCGATTATCGTGCATTGAACGATGTGACCATCAAGAACAAGTACCCCTTGCCGATGATCAATGATCTGTTTGATCAGTTAGTTGGAGCTCGCATATTCTCAAAGATCGATCTTCGATCCGGGTATCATCAGTTGAAGATTCGTGAACAGGATATACCCAAGACAGCCTTTACCACTCGGTACGGCTTGTATGAGTACACGGTCATGTCATTTGGACTGACTAATGCTCCGGCATATTTTATGAATCTGATGAACAAGGTATTTATGGAGTACTTGGACAAGTTTGTCGTGGTGTTCATCGATGACATACTGATATTCTCCAAGAACGAAGAGGAACACAAGGAACATCTGCGTCTAGTTCTGGAGAAGCTTCGAGAGCATAAGCTATATGCAAAGTTCAGCAAATGTGAGTTTTGGTTGAAGGAAGTCGGATTTCTCGGACACGTCATCTCAGGAGAAGGAATAGCAGTGGACCCTGCCAAGGTCGCGGCAGTCACCGAATGGGTAGCACCCACTTCAGTCAAGGAGATCCGCAGTTTCCTCGGACTTGCCGGATATTACCGGAGGTTCATTGAGAATTTCTCAAAGATTGCCAAGCCCATGACAGAGTTATTGAAGAAGGAATCCAAGTATGTTTGGACTGAGGAATGTAAAACCAGTTTTCAAGAGCTGAAGAAACGTCTTGTTACAGCCCCAGTGCTGATATTGCCGAACATTCAGAAGGATTTCCAGGTTTATTGTGACGCTTCTCGTCAAGGACTTGGAGGAGTGCTCATGCAAGAAGGCAAAGTTGTAGCCTATGCATCCAGACAGCTCAGACCTCATGAGTTGAATTATGCCACACATGACTTGGAACTAGCAGCCGTAGTGCACGCTCTCAAGACCTGGAGACATTTCCTAATCGGAAATAGTTGTGATGTTTACACTGATCACAAGATCCTGAAGTATATCTTCACGCAGAAGGAGTTGAACCTCAGACAGAGGCGATGGCTAGAGTTGATCAAGGACTATGACATGAGATTGCACTATCACCCAGGCAAGGCAAATGTTGTAGCCGATGCGTTGAGCCGCAAGAGTTATGTGAACACGCTCACAGCGGGAGGATTACCCCAGGAGTTAGTCGATGATCTCCGAGAGCTCAAATTGGAGATAGTTCCAAGAGGATTTGTTGCCACTTTGGAAATTCAGTCTACTTTGACGGAAAAGATCCGTGAAGCACAGAAAGCTGACAAAGAGATAGCTGAGATTAAGCAGAAAATGGAAGACGGGAAAGCTAAAGGTTTTCGTGAGGATGAACACGGAACTTTATGGTTTGAGGATCGCATCTATGTGCCCAATGATCCCGAACTCAGGAAGTTGATACTTCAGGAAGCCCATGATTCCCCGTACTCGATACACCCCGGTAACACTAAGATGTATCTGGATCTGAAAGAAAGTTTCTGGTGGACAGGATTGAAGAAAGACATTGCCGAGTACGTAGCTATATGCGATGTTTGTCAGCGAGTAAAAGCCGAGCATCAGAAGCGAGTAGGTTTTCTCCAACCTCTGCCGATACCCGAATGGAAATGGGAAAAGCTTGGTATGGACTTCATCACAGGATTACCTCGGACCCGTTCTGGCTATGATTCTATTTGGGTTGTGGTCGATCGTTTGACCAAGGTAGCTCACTTCATTCCGGTGAAGACTACCTACACGAGTGCCAAGCTGGCCAAGATTTATATGACGAGGATCGTATGTCTGCACGGAGTACCGAAGAGCATTGTGTCTGATAGAGGGACTCAGTTCACATCAAAATTTTGGCACCAACTGCACGAAACCTTGGGAACGAGATTGGAGTTCAGCACAGCATTTCACCCGTAGACAGATGGACAGACCGAGAGAGTTAATCAGATTCTGGAGGACATGTTGAGAGCTTGCGCACTAGACTATGGGTCTAGTTGGGATGACAATTTACCGTATGCCGAGTTCTCGTACAACAACAGCTACCAGACCAGTTTGAAGATGGCCCCTTTCGAAGCTCTATACGGAAGGAGGTGCAGAACACCGTTGATGTGGGATGGAGTTGGAGACCGACAACTTTTTGGTCCCGACCTCATCCGAGATTCTGAAGAGAAGGTCAAGCTTATTCGTGACCGACTCAAGATAGCTCAGTCCAGGCAGAAGAGTTATGCCGACAGCAAACGCAAGGAAGTAACGTACGAAGTGGGAGATCGAGCATATCTTCGGGTGTCTCCACTTCGAGGAATCAAGAGATTCGGTGTGAAAGGAAAATTAGCCCCACGTTTCATTGGCCCCTACAAAATTCTTGAACGTAGAGGCGAAGTTGCATACAAACTGGAACTACCGGAAGGATTGTCCGGAGTTCATGATGTCTTCCATGTTTCCCAGTTGAAGAAATGCCACGCTGAGATGGCCGATGTTCCGTTGAGAGATATAGTGCCCCTAGAGGCCATACAGCTTGACAGCGATCTGACGTATGAGGAGAAACCCGTCCGGATTCTCGAGACCGCCAACAGAGTTACCCGCAGCAAGATCATCAAGTTCTGCAAGGTGTTGTGGAGCCACCACACCGAGGAAGAAGCCACCTGGGAACGAGAAGAGGACCTTCGTCGAGACCACCAGCACCTATTTTCTAGCAAACCCGAATCTCGAGGGCGAGATTCATCTTAAGGTGGGTAGGTTTGTAACATCCCAATTTTCGTAAATTCGGATGTTAATAGATCATTCATTTGCATTCCATATTTTATGCATCATTGTGTTCTTGTGAAAATTTTATCGTCATGTGACTGCAGGCAATTTATCGGAGCGTAGATAATATGACTTCTCCCCTGTGAGTTAAAGTCATCATTTTTGGTTTTTGCAAATTTTTCCAAACTCCGAATTATTTTAGTCGAGTTTTTTTTTCGATCGCGTTGTGTGATCCTAGTGCATAAAACTTTTTTTTAAAGTTGCATTAGGTGGAACTAGGGTTCCTATATATATTATATATATATTAGTTGTATATGTTATTTTGTTTTCTCCTAAGTTCTAGTGCATATATGTATATTAGTTCCTACTTTTTGTTAGCTAGGAATATATATATTTTTTTTTACTGTTTTGGTTTTCTTTCTTTTCTTTTTTGCTGCTGTTAATTTGTTTTAAAAAAATATATATAGAACTGCCAGGCCGAGCCACAAGGGCTCAGCCCAGCCCCATGCATGCACGCATGCAATTTCCATGCATGCACTCCCTCCCCACGTGAGTCCTCCCTCCCCTTTCCTTATTTCTCTCCTTCCTTCTTTCTCTCCCTCCTTTTCCTTTTACTCCCCACGTTCACCTCTCCCTCTCTTTCCTATTTTCTCTCCCATGATCTCCTTCCCAAAGTTCTCCCTCTCCTTCCTTCTACTCCCCTCCCCTAAGCCTATATAACCCCCCCCCACCGTCACCTCTCCCCAACCCTAGTCGCCGTCTCTCCACCGCCGCCTCCACAAGCCGCCGCCGGCGCCTCACCCCACCCCCGCCCTAGCCGCCGCCGCGAGCAGCGGCAGCAGCCCACAAGCTGCTGCACCTCGGCCTCACCGCGGAGGAGGAGCCCTCCCCGAACTCTCTCTCCACCGCCGCCTCTTCCCCGCGGAGGAGGAACCTCACCGCCGCCGCCCGACGCCCCACCGCCCGAAGCTACTCCCTCCTTCCTCGCAGGCCATCTCCTTTCTTGCCGGTGCAACACCTCCAGCAGCAGGTAGAAACCTCTCTCTCTATATATTTCATGCACTCCATCTCAGCCCTTAGATCCCATGCAATCCCATGCAATGGCTAGGATTAGATCACCTATACCCCTTCGGTTTATTCCGGAAAACCAACGGTTCTTTTGTTCACTTAAGATTTAGCCAGTGGTTTTTCTAGTCATGGGACGTTTGCTCCAAAACCAAGAAACACACAGCCACTACAGCCAATAGAACTTGCCACGTGTGCCTCTCTTTAGCACTAGCAGTTTTGTAAATTTTCTGTCCAGATTTCGAAAACAGAAACTTTCAATCTTGTTTTGATCACAACTTTTTATCCCTACGTCCAATGACATTGATTCTTTTTCCAGTAGCTCAAAAATTGCCTGTAGTTTTTAAAAATATATAATTTGTCTGTGTTTGAATTCTGTAAATATAAGTTAGAGCAGATTTAGTTTAAACACTGTTTTGCCTATTCCAGGAGTTTGAAAAATGATATTGAGTTGATTCGTTTTGCTACTGTTTCCTAGTGATAAAATCTTACTGTGGTAGAATTTTCAGAATTTTTAAAGTATTTTTACTGGTGTTTTCAACCGAAACAAGTTTCTGCCTTACCGGCACGCGATAAATTCTTTTGCGTAGTCTTTTGCAAATCATTGCATGTGATGTTATTTTTACTTGTGGCATGATTGAATTGCTTATGGTGTGCTTTGTGTTTGTATCGGTAGATCATCCGGAGTGCGAAGCGTGTTACTTAGAGACGCTCGAGCAGGACAACTATCATCAAGGCAAGTCATCTTTGATCATGTTATTTTACCTATGTTTTCAATGCATAGTAGATCACCTTCTTTGCCCTATTTGCATGCTGCCTAGGTACGTGGAAACTTTAGTCATAGTTGTAGTATCATGTGGTAGGAACACCAACACCCCGATACTTGGCCCCGGGACGACAATGTTATATATGCTATGCTCTAGTAGACGGGTTATCGGTTGAGTGTATTCCACGAGTGATGCGAGGTTGATATAATAATCAAGACCGGACTAAGACAAGATTTTCAAGACCTCGGATGCAATGCAACACTGGGTGAAGGACGGTTGATCGGCTCCCTGGAAAACCCAGTGGATGCCCGGGATGCTGGAGAGGCCATGTCATCCTGCGGAAAGCTTCACCCAGGCTCAAAGGGACGGACGGAGACTTCAAGACTCAAGGCTTACCTGCACAGCCACAAGTCATTATGGGCTCTGGCTTGGTTGGACAACGCGGCGACTCTGGACAGGCGGTGCTAGCAGATGTAGACGAACGGTAGGAATGGATGGGCACCGACAGGGATTCAGAGGGACCCGTTGAAAGACCATGTTTTGATCATCCGGTCTTCAAACACCCTGAAGTGCGAGGACAAACGTGGAGGCGATCAAATCTTGTGGGGAACGTGTGCAAAACTCTGCAGAGTACTCAACCTAATCGATTAGCCGTGTCCACGGTCATGGACAACTTGAGCCGAAGGCATTGAATTTCCCCTGAACTCTCGACACAACTTAATAATGATATGGGTGTTAACAAATATTCGGGTACGAGAACTGGTTGGCCGAACCATCTCGTTAACAACAAACATTGTAGTAATATTTTTGCTTTCAACCCCTTTTGTTGTAGGAGAAAACTGGCTTTATGCAAAACTTAGCTCCACCAGCCAAATATGCATGTAGAGATAGTTGATTATTATTTTACCCCCCCCCCTTCTCTTGATGATTTGCCAGCATATTCAATATGCTGACCTACACGGCTGCAACGTATCATGTTGCAGAGTACTTTTCCGACCAGGAGTGAGGCTACGGTTCTACGCTCAGCGACATGCCCTTGGAGTCGGATGGACTCGTCTACCTGATGCTTCCGCTTAGTCTTCGTTAGATAATCTCATGAGTTGGCCTTCAGCCACTTTATTGTACTCCTTTATTGTAATAAAGTACTCTTTATGAGATTTCGATTAATAAAGCTGTGTGATTGCACTCTTGAATATATACATTATGTATTGTGTGTGTACCAGCATGATCTTGGGATGGTACAGAAACACCAGAGGCTTGACTCGTTGAGTCGGGTCGTTACAGAAATGGTATTCAGAGCACACGCTGACCTTAGGACGTAACCTCTAGGAATGGAAAAGCCTTAGGAAGAAAACTATTTTCTCTTATATCTTCTATTTCCCCCTCTGATCATTTCTGACTTCTCTCCGATTTTCCAATGTTTAGATGGCCACCTTCGTCCCTGTTAAGTTCACGGAGTTTTGCCAGCCCGACACCACTATGCCGTTCGGAAAAGATCTGGTGCAGATCACCAAGGATTTGAGGATTGCTCTGCCGACTATCACAGGGAAGCCAACTTCGTCTTACCCGGAGGATTCACGCTACAGGATCGAGGTGCATATTCCCGGAAGGACATTCGAGCCGCGCACTGAGCTGATGGATTTCAAGTTCATCGCACCCAACTGGATTCTCGGAAGGGACATGGCGATTCATTGTGCACTCGGACGTATCAAGGATGAATACAAAGGCTGCCCTATTTCTCCAGACCTGTTTGCTGTATCCCGGAGAAATGAAGACGGAGACATCATCTCAAACAAGACCAATGACGCTCTCTTGTCTTATGCCCAGACCTTGGAGAAGCACAGCGGAACTCTGGAGTATCACGCGATCAAGGACGCCAGGAAGATCAAGCAACTGTCACTCCGCGAGCTTGAACTTGAAGATGCAGCCCGGGAAGCCCACTATGAGCATGAGCTGGAAGTGAAGGATTTTCTGGAGCGGATCAAGAAGCTGAAGACTCGAGTTGCATACCTCGAGGAGGAACTGGACATGGGCGAGTACCTTCATCCCGAAGGAGACGTAGCCCCCGTGATCAGCAACGACGAGGACTATGAAGAAAGCTCCACCGAAGGACCCGACACCATGCTATTCTGAGGAGGACACTTAGACTAGACCACCAAATTTACTTTATCGTTTTACGTGTTAGGCCGATGTTTAGGATTATCGAATTTTGTATCCCCGTGTGAACCTTTGTGATGTTTGAATAAAATGTGTGGTGTGATATTTGTGTGTTGCATTCATATGGGTAGTGTAATTCCTCTAGACCATTGTTCTATGCTAATCTCACCCCTCTACAAACATCAGATGCCTCCAAGACGCGCCCCTGAGTCCAACTTTCCGCCGGAACTCACCCAGTTGATCCAGCAACAAAACACCCTGATGCAGCTGATCATCCAGAACCAGAACAACAACAACCATCATCCACCCCAGGCCGACAACCTTACCCGTTTTCTGAGGTTGAACCCTCCAACTTTCTCCAGCAGCATTGAGCCCATTGTGGCAGATGATTGGCTTCGCAAGATGGAGCGTGAGCTCATCACCGCTGGTTGTTCTGAAGCTGAGAAGGTGCGTTTTGCCGCGCATCAACTTGAAGGCCCTGCAGCTGCTTGGTGGGAGAACTACACCACCACTTATCCCATTGCTGGAGTCACTTGGGAGCAATTCAAGCAAGCCTTCCGCACCGCACATGTCTCAGCTGGTGCAATGAGTCTGAAGAAGCGTGAGTTTTGCAACTTACGCCAGGGGAATCGCACTGTGGCCCAGTACGTTGATGATTTCAGCATGCTCGCCCGTTATGCACCTGGAGATGTGGCCGATGATGCGGCCAAGCAGGAGAAGTTCTTGGAAGGACTGAATGATGAGCTGAGCATTCAGTTGACGGTAGCCACCTTCAACAACTACCAGGAGCTGGTTGATAAGGCCCTCATCTTGGAGGGGAAACATCAGCAAATGGAGAACCGCAAGCGAAAGTATGGGGTTGGAAAGTTCAACTCCGGCACTCAGCAGAAGCCTCGCTACACCCCTTATCCAGGGAATGCCGGGACTGGATCCGGTAAGTTTGGTGGACATGTTCAGCATAACCACCCTGTGCACAACCATGGAGGCCACAACCATGGAGGAAATGGGAATCACCGCAACAACAACAACTTCAAGAATGGCAGTACTCGCACTCAGCAGCAGTCAGCTCCAGCTCAGAAGGATCTGACTCACATCACTTGCTTCAAGTGTCAGAAGAAGGGACACTATGCCACTGATTGTCCCCAAAACAAGCAGGGAAATGGAAATGGCAACGGCAACGGCAACTCTGCAGCAAATAAGCCCAATCCTTTTCCTCGAGCTCAGGTGAACCACATTGATGTGGAAGAGGTCTATGATCACCCTGATACTGTGGTTGGTAAGTTTTTGCTAAATTCACATCCAGTATTGGTACTTTTTGATTCTGGTGCAACGCATTCATTCATATCAAGGGTAGTTGTGGAAAAGTATAGTTTGCCAACTAGAACCCTCAGCCAACCTATTAAGGTCAGTTCCCCAGGAGGCATGATGACAGCCGGGATAGGATGCCATGCTTTGAGTCTCAACATCGGGAACCATAATTTTCCCACCGACCTCATCGTATTAGAGTCCCAGGGATTGGATGTAATCCTAGGCATGGATTGGATGGCCAAGTATGAAGGTAATATCGATTGTGCCCTTAAGTCTATTTTGCTCACCACCCCCGAGCAGAAGCGGATTAAGTACGTGTCACAGCGCCCGACACGGAGTAAGCGAGTAAACTCTCTCACGGGAGTAGTCCAGGAGGAAGTACCGATTGTACAGGAGTACCTAGATGTATTTCCGGAGGAATTGCCGGGCATGCCACCCGATAGAGAGATTGAGTTCTTGATTGAGCTATTACCCGGAACAGCACCGATATCCAAGAGACCTTATCGGATGCCCGCAAATGACTTGATAGAAATCAAGAAGCAAATTAAGGAGTTATTGGAGAAAGGGTATATTCGCCCAAGTTCTTCACCTTGGGGAGCCCTAGTGCTCTTGGTTGAAAAGAAGGACAAGTCCTTGAGAATGGTTGTCGATTATCGTGCATTGAACGATGTGACCATCAAGAACAAGTACCCCTTGCCGATGATCAATGATCTGTTTGATCAGTTAGTTGGAGCTCGCATATTCTCAAAGATCGATCTTCGATCCGGGTATCATCAGTTGAAGATTCGTGAACAGGATATACCCAAGACAGCCTTTACCACTCGGTACGGCTTGTATGAGTACACGGTCATGTCATTTGGACTGACTAATGCTCCGGCATATTTTATGAATCTGATGAACAAGGTATTTATGGAGTACTTGGACAAGTTTGTCGTGGTGTTCATCGATGACATACTGATATTCTCCAAGAACGAAGAGGAACACAAGGAACATCTGCGTCTAGTTCTGGAGAAGCTTCGAGAGCATAAGCTATATGCAAAGTTCAGCAAATGTGAGTTTTGGTTGAAGGAAGTCGGATTTCTCGGACACGTCATCTCAGGAGAAGGAATAGCAGTGGACCCTGCCAAGGTCGCAGCAGTCACCGAATGGGTAGCACCCACTTCAGTCAAGGAGATCCGCAGTTTCCTCGGACTTGCCGGATATTACCGGAGGTTCATTGAGAATTTCTCAAAGATTGCCAAGCCCATGACAGAGTTATTGAAGAAGGAATCCAAGTATGTTTGGACTGAGGAATGTGAAACCAGTTTTCAAGAGCTGAAGAAACGTCTTGTTACAGCCCCAGTGCTGATATTGCCGAACATTCAGAAGGATTTCCAGGTTTATTGTGACGCTTCTCGTCAAGGACTTGGAGGAGTGCTCATGCAAGAAGGCAAATTTGTAGCCTATGCATCCAGACAGCTCAGACCTCATGAGTTGAATTATGCCACACATGACTTGGAACTAGCAGCCGTAGTGCACGCTCTCAAGACCTGGAGACATTTCCTAATCGGAAATAGTTGTGATGTTTACACTGATCACAAGATCCTGAAGTATATCTTCACGCAGAAGGAGTTGAACCTCAGACAGAGGCGATGGCTAGAGTTGATCAAGGACTATGACATGAGATTGCACTATCACCCAGGCAAGGCAAATGTTGTAGCCGATGCGTTGAGCCGCAAGAGTTATGTGAACACGCTCACAGCGGGAGGATTACCCCAGGAGTTAGTCGATGATCTCCGAGAGCTCAAATTGGAGATAGTTCCAAGAGGATTTGTTGCCACTTTGGAAATTCAGTCTACTTTGACGGAAAAGATCCGTGAAGCACAGAAAGCTGACAAAGAGATAGCTGAGATTAAGCAGAAAATGGAAGACGGGAAAGCTAAAGGTTTTCGTGAGGATGAACACGGAACTTTATGGTTTGAGGATCGCATCTATGTGCCCAATGATCCCGAACTCAGGAAGTTGATACTTCAGGAAGCCCATGATTCCCCGTACTCGATACACCCCGGTAACACTAAGATGTATCTGGATCTGAAAGAAAGTTTCTGGTGGACAGGATTGAAGAAAGACATTGCCGAGTACGTAGCTATATGCGATGTTTGTCAGCGAGTAAAAGCCGAGCATCAGAAGCGAGTAGGTTTTCTCCAACCTCTGCCGATACCCGAATGGAAATGGGAAAAGCTTGGTATGGACTTCATCACAGGATTACCTCGGACCCGTTCTGGCTATGATTCTATTTGGGTTGTGGTCGATCGTTTGACCAAGGTAGCTCACTTCATTCCGGTGAAGACTACCTACACGAGTGCCAAGCTGGCCAAGATTTATATGACGAGGATCGTATGTCTGCACGGAGTACCGAAGAGCATTGTGTCTGATAGAGGGACTCAGTTCACATCAAAATTTTGGCACCAACTGCACGAAACCTTGGGAACGAGATTGGAGTTCAGCACAGCATTTCACCCGTAGACAGATGGACAGACCGAGAGAGTTAATCAGATTCTGGAGGACATGTTGAGAGCTTGCGCACTAGACTATGGGTCTAGTTGGGATGACAATTTACCGTATGCCGAGTTCTCGTACAACAACAGCTACCAGACCAGTTTGAAGATGGCCCCTTTCGAAGCTCTATACGGAAGGAGGTGCAGAACACCGTTGATGTGGGATGGAGTTGGAGACCGACAACTTTTTGGTCCCGACCTCATCCGAGATTCTGAAGAGAAGGTCAAGCTTATTCGTGACCGACTCAAGATAGCTCAGTCCAGGCAGAAGAGTTATGCCGACAGCAAACGCAAGGAAGTAACGTACGAAGTGGGAGATCGAGCATATCTTCGGGTGTCTCCACTTCGAGGAATCAAGAGATTCGGTGTGAAAGGAAAATTAGCCCCACGTTTCATTGGCCCCTACAAAATTCTTGAACGTAGAGGCGAAGTTGCATACAAACTGGAACTACCGGAAGGATTGTCCGGAGTTCATGATGTCTTCCATGTTTCCCAGTTGAAGAAATGCCACGCTGAGATGGCCGATGTTCCGTTGAGAGATATAGTGCCCCTAGAGGCCATACAGCTTGACAGCGATCTGACGTATGAGGAGAAACCCGTCCGGATTCTCGAGACCGCCAACAGAGTTACCCGCAGCAAGATCATCAAGTTCTGCAAGGTGTTGTGGAGCCACCACACCGAGGAAGAAGCCACCTGGGAACGAGAAGAGGACCTTCGTCGAGACCACCAGCACCTATTTTCTAGCAAACCCGAATCTCGAGGGCGAGATTCATCTTAAGGTGGGTAGGTTTGTAACATCCCAATTTTCGTAAATTCGGATGTTAATAGATCATTCATTTGCATTCCATATTTTATGCATCATTGTGTTCTTGTGAAAATTTTATCGTCATGTGACTGCAGGCAATTTATCGGAGCGTAGATAATATGACTTCTCCCCTGTGAGTTAAAGTCATCATTTTTGGTTTTTGCAAATTTTTCCAAACTCCGAATTATTTTAGTCGAGTTTTTTTTTCGATCGCGTTGTGTGATCCTAGTGCATAAAACTTTTTTTTAAAGTTGCATTAGGTGGAACTAGGGTTCCTATATATATTATATATATATTAGTTGTATATGTTATTTTGTTTTCTCCTAAGTTCTAGTGCATATATGTATATTAGTTCCTACTTTTTGTTAGCTAGGAATATATATATATTTTTTTACTGTTTTGGTTTTCTTTCTTTTCTTTTTTGCTGCTGTTAATTTGTTTTAAAAAAAAATATATAGAACTGCCAGGCCGAGCCACAAGGGCTCAGCCCAGCCCCATGCATGCACGCATGCAATTTCCATGCATGCACTCCCTCCCCACGTGAGTCCTCCCTCCCCTTTCCTTATTTCTCTCCTTCCTTCTTTCTCTCCCTCCTTTTCCTTTTACTCCCCACGTTCACCTCTCCCTCTCTTTCCTATTTTCTCTCCCATGATCTCCTTCCCAAAGTTCTCCCTCTCCTTCCTTCTACTCCCCTCCCCTAAGCCTATATAACCCCCCCCCCCACCGTCACCTCTCCCCAACCCTAGTCGCCGTCTCTCCACCGCCGCCTCCACAAGCCGCCGCCGGCGCCTCACCCCACCCCCGCCCTAGCCGCCGCCGCGAGCAGCGGCAGCAGCCCACAAGCTGCTGCACCTCGGCCTCACCGCGGAGGAGGAGCCCTCCCCGAACTCTCTCTCCACCGCCGCCTCTTCCCCGCGGAGGAGGAACCTCACCGCCGCCGCCCGACGCCCCACCGCCCGAAGCTACTCCCTCCTTCCTCGCAGGCCATCTCCTTTCTTGCCGGTGCAACACCTCCAGCAGCAGGTAGAAACCTCTCTCTCTATATATTTCATGCACTCCATCTCAGCCCTTAGATCCCATGCAATCCCATGCAATGGCTAGGATTAGATCACCTATACCCCTTCGGTTTATTCCGGAAAACCAACGGTTCTTTTGTTCACTTAAGATTTAGCCAGTGGTTTTTCTAGTCATGGGACGTTTGCTCCAAAACCAAGAAACACACAGCCACTACAGCCAATAGAACTTGCCACGTGTGCCTCTCTTTAGCACTAGCAGTTTTGTAAATTTTCTGTCCAGATTTCGAAAACAGAAACTTTCAATCTTGTTTTGATCACAACTTTTTATCCCTACGTCCAATGACATTGATTCTTTTTCCAGTAGCTCAAAAATTGCCTGTAGTTTTTAAAAATATATAATTTGTCTGTGTTTGAATTTTGTAAATATAAGTTAGAGCAGATTTAGTTTAAACACTGTTTTGCCTATTCCAGGAGTTTGAAAAATGATATTGAGTTGATTCGTTTTGCTACTGTTTCCTAGTGATAAAATCTTACTGTGGTAGAATTTTCAGAATTTTTAAAGTATTTTTACTGGTGTTTTCAACCGAAACAAGTTTCTGCCTTACCGGCACGCGATAAATTCTTTTGCGTAGTCTTTTGCAAATCATTGCATGTGATGTTATTTTTACTTGTGGCATGATTGAATTGCTTATGGTGTGCTTTGTGTTTGTATCGGTAGATCATCCGGAGTGCGAAGCGTGTTACTTAGAGACGCTCGAGCAGGACAACTATCATCAAGGCAAGTCATCTTTGATCATGTTATTTTACCTATGTTTTCAATGCATAGTAGATCACCTTCTTTGCCCTATTTGCATGCTGCCTAGGTACGTGGAAACTTTAGTCATAGTTGTAGTATCATGTGGTAGGAACACCAACACCCCGATACTTGGCCCCGGGACGACAATGTTATATATGCTATGCTCTAGTAGACGGGTTATCGGTTGAGTGTATTCCACGAGTGATGCGAGGTTGATATAATAATCAAGACCGGACTAAGACAAGATTTTCAAGACCTCGGATGCAATGCAACACTGGGTGAAGGACGGTTGATCGGCTCCCTGGAAAACCCAGTGGATGCCCGGGATGCTGGAGAGGCCATGTCATCCTGCGGAAAGCTTCACCCAGGCTCAAAGGGACGGACGGAGACTTCAAGACTCAAGGCTTACCTGCACAGCCACAAGTCATTATGGGCTCTGGCTTGGTTGGACAACGCGGCGACTCTGGACAGGCGGTGCTAGCAGATGTAGACGAACGGTAGGAATGGATGGGCACCGACAGGGATTCAGAGGGACCCGTTGAAAGACCATGTTTTGATCATCCGGTCTTCAAACACCCTGAAGTGCGAGGACAAACGCGGAGGCGATCAAATCTTGTGGGGAACGTGTGCAAAACTCTGCAGAGTACTCAACCTAATCGATTAGCCGTGTCCACGGTCATGGACAACTTGAGCCGAAGGCATTGAATTTCCCCTGAACTCTCGACACAACTTAATAATGATGTGGGTGTTAACAACTATTCGGGTACGAGAACTGGTTGGCGGAACCATCTCGTTAACAACAAACATTGTAGTAATATTTTTGCTTTCAACCCCTTTTGTTGTAGGAGAAAACTGGCTTTATGCAAAACTTAGCTCCACCAGCCAAATATGCATGTAGAGATAGTTGATTATTATTTTACCCCCCCCCCCCTCTCTTGATGATTTGCCAGCATATTCAATATGCTGACCTACACGGCTGCAACGTATCATGTTGCAGAGTACTTTTCCGACCAGGAGTGAGGCTACGGTTCTACGCTCAGCGACATGCCCTTGGAGTCGGATGGACTCGTCTACCTGATGCTTCCGCTTAGTCTTCGTTAGATAATCTCATGAGTTGGCCTTCAGCCACTTTATTGTACTCCTTTATTGTAATAAAGTACTCTTTATGAGATTTCGATTAATAAAGCTGTGTGATTGCACTCTTGAATATATACATTATGTATTGTGTGTGTACCAGCATGATCTTGGGATGGTACAGAAACACCAGAGGCTTGACTCGTTGAGTCGGGTCGTTACAGAAATGGTATTCAGAGCACACGCTGACCTTAGGACGTAACCTCTAGGAATGGAAAAGCCTTAGGAAGAAAACTATTTTCTCTTATATCTTCTATTTCCCCCTCTGATCATTTCTGACTTCTCTCCGATTTTCCAATGTTTAGATGGCCACCTTCGTCCCTGTTAAGTTCACGGAGTTTTGCCAGCCCGACACCACTATGCCGTTCGGAAAAGATCTGGTGCAGATCACCAAGGATTTGAGGATTGCTCTGCCGACTATCACAGGGAAGCCAACTTCGTCTTACCCGGAGGATTCACGCTACAGGATCGAGGTGCATATTCCCGGAAGGACATTCGAGCCGCGCACTGAGCCGATGGATTTCAAGTTCATCGCACCCAACTGGATTCTCGGAAGGGACATGGCGATTCATTGTGCACTCGGACGTATCAAGGATGAATACAAAGGCTGCCCTATTTCTCCAGACCTGTTTGCTGTATCCCGGAGAAATGAAGACGGAGACATCATCTCAAACAAGACCAATGACGCTCTCTTGTCTTATGCCCAGACCTTGGAGAAGCACAGCGGAACTCTGGAGTATCACGCGATCAAGGACGCCAGGAAGATCAAGCAACTGTCACTCCGCGAGCTTGAACTTGAAGATGCAGCCCGGGAAGCCCACTATGAGCATGAGCTGGAAGTGAAGGATTTTCTGGAGCGGATCAAGAAGCTGAAGACTCGAGTTGCATACCTCGAGGAGGAACTGGACATGGGCGAGAACCTTCATCCCGAAGGAGACGTAGCCCCCATGATCAGCAACGACGAGGACTATGAAGAAAGCTCCACCGAAGGACCCGACACCATGCTATTCTGAGGAGGACACTTAGACTAGACCACCAAATTTACTTTATCGTTTTACGTGTTAGGCCGATGTTTAGGATTATCGAATTTTGTATCCCCGTGTGAACCTTTGTGATGTTTGAATAAAATGTGTGGTGTGATATTTGTGTGTTGCATTCATATGGGTAGTGTAATTCCTCTAGACCATTGTTCTATGCTATTCTCACCCCTCTACAAACATCAGATGCCTCCAAGACGCGCCCCTGAGTCCAACTTTCCGCCGGAACTCACCCAGTTGATCCAGCAACAAAACACCCTGATGCAGCTGATCATCCAGAACCAGAACAACAACAACCATCATCCACCCCAGGCCGACAACCTTACCCGTTTTCTGAGGTTGAACCCTCCAACTTTCTCCAGCAGCATTGAGCCCATTGTGGCAGATGATTGGCTTCGCAAGATGGAGCGTGAGCTCATCACCGCTGGTTGTTCTGAAGCTGAGAAGGTGCGTTTTGCCGCGCATCAACTTGAAGGCCCTGCAGCTGCTTGGTGGGAGAACTACACCACCACTTATCCCATTGCTGGAGTCACTTGGGAGCAATTCAAGCAAGCCTTCCGCACCGCACATGTCTCAGCTGGTGCAATGAGTCTGAAGAAGCGTGAGTTTTGCAACTTACGCCAGGGGAATCGCACTGTGGCCCAGTACGTTGATGATTTCAGCATGCTCGCCCGTTATGCACCTGTAGATGTGGCCGATGATGCGGCCAAGCAGGAGAAGTTCTTGGAAGGACTGAATGATGAGCTGAGCATTCAGTTGACGGTAGCCACCTTCAACAACTACCAGGAGCTGGTTGATAAGGCCCTCATCTTGGAGGGGAAACATCAGCAAATGGAGAACCGCAAGCGAAAGTATGGGGTTGGAAAGTTCAACTCCGGCACTCAGCAGAAGCCTCGCTACACCCCTTATCCAGGGAATGCCGGGACTGGATCCGGTAAGTTTGGTGGACATGTTCAGCATAACCACCCTGTGCACAACCATGGAGGCCACAACCATGGAGGAAATGGGAATCACCGCAACAACAACAACTTCAAGAATGGCAGTACTCGCACTCAGCAGCAGTCAGCTCCAGCTCAGAAGGATCTGACTCACATCACTTGCTTCAAGTGTCAGAAGAAGGGACACTATGCCACTGATTGTCCCCAAAACAAGCAGGGAAATGGAAATGGCAACGGCAACGGCAACTCTGCAGCAAATAAGCCCAATCCTTTTCCTCGAGCTCAGGTGAACCACATTGATGTGGAAGAGGTCTATGATCACCCTGATACTGTGGTTGGTAAGTTTTTGCTAAATTCACATCCAGTATTGGTACTTTTTGATTCTGGTGCAACGCATTCATTCATATCAAGGGTAGTTGTGGAAAAGTATAGTTTGCCAACTAGAACCCTCAGCCAACCTATTAAGGTCAGTTCCCCAGGAGGCATGATGACAGCCGGGATAGGATGCCATGCTTTGAGTCTCAACATCGGGAACCATAATTTTCCCACCGACCTCATCGTATTAGAGTCCCAGGGATTGGATGTAATCCTAGGCATGGATTGGATGGCCAAGTATGAAGGTAATATCGATTGTGCCCTTAAGTCTATTTTGCTCACCACCCCCGAGCAGAAGCGGATTAAGTACGTGTCACAGCGCCCGACACGGAGTAAGCGAGTAAACTCTCTCACGGGAGTAGTCCAGGAGGAAGTACCGATTGTACAGGAGTACCTAGATGTATTTCCGGAGGAATTGCCGGGCATGCCACCCGATAGAGAGATTGAGTTCTTGATTGAGCTATTACCCGGAACAGCACCGATATCCAAGAGACCTTATCGGATGCCCGCAAATGACTTGATAGAAATCAAGAAGCAAATTAAGGAGTTATTGGAGAAAGGGTATATTCGCCCAAGTTCTTCACCTTGGGGAGCCCTAGTGCTCTTGGTTGAAAAGAAGGACAAGTCCTTGAGAATGGTTGTCGATTATCGTGCATTGAACGATGTGACCATCAAGAACAAGTACCCCTTGCCGATGATCAATGATCTGTTTGATCAGTTAGTTGGAGCTCGCATATTCTCAAAGATCGATCTTCGATCCGGGTATCATCAGTTGAAGATTCGTGAACAGGATATACCCAAGACAGCCTTTACCACTCGGTACGGCTTGTATGAGTACACGGTCATGTCATTTGGACTGACTAATGCTCCGGCATATTTTATGAATCTGATGAACAAGGTATTTATGGAGTACTTGGACAAGTTTGTCGTGGTGTTCATCGATGACATACTGATATTCTCCAAGAACGAAGAGGAACACAAGGAACATCTGCGTCTAGTTCTGGAGAAGCTTCGAGAGCATAAGCTATATGCAAAGTTCAGCAAATGTGAGTTTTGGTTGAAGGAAGTCGGATTTCTCGGACACGTCATCTCAGGAGAAGGAATAGCAGTGGACCCTGCCAAGGTCGCAGCAGTCACCGAATGGGTAGCACCCACTTCAGTCAAGGAGATCCGCAGTTTCCTCGGACTTGCCGGATATTACCGGAGGTTCATTGAGAATTTCTCAAAGATTGCCAAGCCCATGACAGAGTTATTGAAGAAGGAATCCAAGTATGTTTGGACTGAGGAATGTGAAACCAGTTTTCAAGAGCTGAAGAAACGTCTTGTTACAGCCCCAGTGCTGATATTGCCGAACATTCAGAAGGATTTCCAGGTTTATTGTGACGCTTCTCGTCAAGGACTTGGAGGAGTGCTCATGCAAGAAGGCAAATTTGTAGCCTATGCATCCAGACAGCTCAGACCTCATGAGTTGAATTATGCCACACATGACTTGGAACTAGCAGCCGTAGTGCACGCTCTCAAGACCTGGAGACATTTCCTAATCGGAAATAGTTGTGATGTTTACACTGATCACAAGATCCTGAAGTATATCTTCACGCAGAAGGAGTTGAACCTCAGACAGAGGCGATGGCTAGAGTTGATCAAGGACTATGACATGAGATTGCACTATCACCCAGGCAAGGCAAATGTTGTAGCCGATGCGTTGAGCCGCAAGAGTTATGTGAACACGCTCACAGCGGGAGGATTACCCCAGGAGTTAGTCGATGATCTCCGAGAGCTCAAATTGGAGATAGTTCCAAGAGGATTTGTTGCCACTTTGGAAATTCAGTCTACTTTGACGGAAAAGATCCGTGAAGCACAGAAAGCTGACAAAGAGATAGCTGAGATTAAGCAGAAAATGGAAGACGGGAAAGCTAAAGGTTTTCGTGAGGATGAACACGGAACTTTATGGTTTGAGGATCGCATCTATGTGCCCAATGATCCCGAACTCAGGAAGTTGATACTTCAGGAAGCCCATGATTCCCCGTACTCGATACACCCCGGTAACACTAAGATGTATCTGGATCTGAAAGAAAGTTTCTGGTGGACAGGATTGAAGAAAGACATTGCCGAGTACGTAGCTATATGCGATGTTTGTCAGCGAGTAAAAGCCGAGCATCAGAAGCCAGCAGGTTTTCTCCAACCTCTGCCGATACCCGAATGGAAATGGGAAAAGCTTGGTATGAACTTCATCACAGGATTACCTCGGACCCGTTCTGGCTATGATTCTATTTGGGTTGTGGTCGATCGTTTGACCAAGGTAGCTCACTTCATTCCGGTGAAGACTACCTACACGAGTGCCAAGCTGGCCAAGATTTATATGACGAGGATCGTATGTCTGCACGGAGTACCGAAGAGCATTGTGTCTGATAGAGGGACTCAGTTCACATCAAAATTTTGGCACCAACTGCACGAAACCTTGGGAACGAGATTGGAGTTCAGCACAGCATTTCACCCGCAGACAGATGGACAGACCGAGAGAGTTAATCAGATTCTGGAGGACATGTTGAGAGCTTGCGCACTAGACTATGGGTCTAGTTGGGATGACAATTTACCGTATGCCGAGTTCTCGTACAACAACAGCTACCAGACCAGTCTGAAGATGGCCCCTTTCGAAGCTCTATACGGAAGGAGGTGCAGAACACCGTTGATGTGGGATGGAGTTGGAGACCGACAACTTTTTGGTCCCGACCTCATCCGAGATTCTGAAGAGAAGGTCAAGCTTATTCGTGACCGACTCAAGATAGCTCAGTCCAGGCAGAAGAGTTATGCCGACAGCAAACGCAAGGAAGTAACGTACGAAGTGGGAGATCGAGCATATCTTCGGGTGTCTCCACTTCGAGGAATCAAGAGATTCGGTGTGAAAGGAAAATTAGCCCCACGTTTCATTGGCCCCTACAAAATTCTTGAACGTAGAGGCGAAGTTGCATACAAACTGGAACTGCCGGAAGGATTGTCCGGAGTTCATGATGTCTTCCATGTTTCCCAGTTGAAGAAATGCCACGCTGAGATGGTCGATGTTCCGTTGAGAGATATAGTGCCCCTAGAGGCCATACAGCTTGACAGCGATCTGACGTATGAGGAGAAACCCGTCCGGATTCTCGAGACCGCCAACAGAGTTACCCGCAGCAAGATCATCAAGTTCTGCAAGGTGTTGTGGAGCCACCACACCGAGGAAGAAGCCACCTGGGAACGAGAAGAGGACCTTCGTCGAGACCACCCGCACCTATTTTCTAGCAAACCCGAATCTCGAGGGCGAGATTCATCTTAAGGTGGGTAGGTTTGTAACATCCCAATTTTCGTAAATTCGGATGTTAATAGATCATTCATTTGCATTCCATATTTTATGCATCATTGTGTTCTTGTGAAAATTTTATCGTCATGTGACTGCAGGCAATTTATCGGAGCGGAGATAATATGACTTCTCCCCTGTGAGTTAAAGTCATCATTTTTGGTTTTTGCAAATTTTTCCAAACTCCGAATTATTTTAGTCGAGTTTTTTTTTCGATCGCGTTGTGTGATCCTAGTGCATAAAACTTTTTTTTAAAGTTGCATTAGGTGGAACTAGGGTTCCTATATATATTATATATATATTAGTTGTATATGTTATTTTGTTTTCTCCTAAGTTCTAGTGCATATATGTATATTAGTTCCTACTTTTTGTTAGCTAGGAATATATAATTTTTTTTACTGTTTTGGTTTTCTTTCTTTTCTTTTTTGCTGCTGTTAGTTTGTTTTAAAAAAGTATATATATATATAGAACTGCCAGGCCGAGCCACAAGGGCTCAGCCCAGCCCCATGCATGCACGCATGCAATTTCCATGCATGCACTCCCTCCCCACGTGAGTCCTCCCTCCCCTTTCCTTATTTCTCTCCTTCCTTCTTTCTCTCCCTCCTTTTCCTTTTACTCCCCACGTTCACCTCTCCCTCTCTTTCGTATTTTCTCTCCCATGATCTCCTTCCCAAAGTTCTCCCTCTCCTTCCTCGTACTCCCCTCCCCTAAGCCTATATAAACCCCCCCCCCACCGTCACCTCTCCCCAACCCTAGCCGCCGTCTCTCCACCGCCGCCTCCACAAGCCGCCGCCGGCGCCTCACCCCACCGCCGCCCTAGCCGCCGCCGCGAGCAGTGGCAGCAGCCCAAAAGCTGCTGCACCTCAGCCTCGCCGCAGAGGAGGAGCCCTCCCCGAACTCTCTCTCCACCGCCGCCTCTTCCCCGCGGAGGAGGAACCTCACCGCCGCCGCCCGACGCCTCACCGCCCGGAGCTACTCCCTCCTTCCTCGCCGGCCATCTCCTTTCTTGCCGGTGCAACACCTCCAGCAGCAGGTAGCAACCTCTCTCTCTCTATATTTCATGCACTCCATCTCAGCCCTTAGATCCCATGCAATCCCATGCAATGGCTAGGATTAGATCACCTATACCCCTTCGGTTTATTCCGGAAAACCAACGGTTCTTTTGTTCACTTAAGATTTAGCCAGTGGTATTTCTAGTCATGGGACGTTTGCTCCAAAACCAAGAAACACACAGCCACTACAGCCAATAGAACTTGCCACGTGTGCCTCTCTTTAGCACTAGCAGTTTTGTAAATTTTCTGTCCAGATTTCGAAAACAGAAACTTTCAATCTTGTTTTGATCACAACTTTTTATCCCTACGTCCAATGGCATTGATTATTTCTCCGGTAGCTCACAAATTTCCTGTAGTTTTTAAAAATATATAATTTGTCTGTGTTTGAAATTTTTAAATATAAGTTAGAGCAGATTTAGTTTAAACACTGTTTTGCCTATTCCAGGAGTCTGAAAAACGATATTGAGTTGATTCTTTCTGCTACTGTTTTCTAGTGATAAAATCTTACTGTGGTAGAATTTTCAGAATTTTTAAAGTATTTTTACTGGTGTTTTCAACCGAAACAATTTTCTGCCTTACCGGCGCGCGATAAATTCTTTTGCGTAGTCTTTTGCAAATCATTGCATGTGATGTTATTTTTACTTGTGGCATGATTGAATTGCTTATAGTGTGCTTTGTGTTTGTATCGGTAGATCATCCGGAGTGCGAAGCGTGTTACTTAGAGACGCTCGAGCAGGACAACTATCATCAAGGCAAGTCATCTTTGATCATGTTATTTTACCTATGTTTTCAATGCATAGTAGATCACCTTCTTTGCCCTATTTGCATGCTGCCTAGGTACTTGGAAACTTTAGTCATAGTTGTAGTATCATGTGGTAGGAACACCAACACCCCGATACTTGGCCCCGGGACTACAATGTTATATATGCTATGCTCTAGTAGACGGGTTATCGGTTGAGTGTATTCCACGAGTGATGCGAGGTTGATATAATAATCAAGACCAGACTAAGACAAGATTTTCAAGACCTCGGACGCAATGCAACACTGGGTGAAGGACGGTTGATCGGCTCCCTGGAAAACCCAGTGGATGCCCGGGATGCTGGAGAGGCCATGTCATCCTGCGGAAAGCTTCACCCAGGCTCAAAGGGACGGACGGAGACTTCAAGACTCAAGGCTTACCTGCACAGCCACAAGTCATTATGGGCTCTGGCTTGGTTGGACAACGCGGCGACTCTGGACAGGCGGTGCTAGCAGATGTAGACGAACGGTAGGAATGGATGGGCACCGACAGGGATTCAGAGGGACCCGTTGAAAGACCATGTTTTGATCATCCGGTCTTCAAACACCCTGAAGTGCGAGGACAAACCCGGAGGCGATCAAATCTTGTGGGGAACGTGTGCAAAACTCTGCAGAGTACTGAACCTAATCGATTAGCCGTGTCCACGGTCATGGACAACTTGAGCCGAAGGCATTGAATTTCCCCTGAACTCTCGACACAACTTAATAATGATGTGGGTGTTAACAACTATTCGGGTACGAGAACTGGTTGGCGGAACCATCTCGTTAACAACAAACATTGTAGTAATATTTTTGCTTTCAACCCCTTTTGTTGTAGGAGAAAACTGGCTTTATGCAAAACTTAGCTCCACCAGCCAAATATGCATGTAGAGATAGTTGATTATTATTTTACCCCCCCCCCTTCTCTTGATGATTTGCCAGCATATTCAATATGCTGACCTACACGGCTGCAACGTATCATGTTGCAGAGTACTTTTCCGACCAGGAGTGAGGCTACGGTTCTACGCTCAGCGACATGCCCTTGGAGTCGGATGGACTCGTCTACCTGATGCTTCCGCTTAGTCTTCGTTAGATAATCTCATGAGTTGGCCTTCAGCCACTTTATTGTACTCCTTTATTGTAATAAAGTACTCTTTATGAGATTTCGATTAATAAAGTTGTGTGATTGCACTCTTGAATATATATACATTATGTACTGTGTGTACCAGCATGATCTTGGGATGGTACAGAAACACCAGAGGCTTGACTCGTTGAGTCGGGTCGCTACATGGAACTTGGTTTTCGCTTGAGGACAAGCGAGGTCTAAGCTTGGGGAGTTGATACGTCCATTTTGCATCATGCTTTCATGTTGATATTTATTGCTTTTTGGGCTGTTATATTACTTGTGGTGACATATTTATGCCTTTTCTCTCTTATTTTGCAAGGTTTATTTGAAGAGGGAGAATTCAGGCAGCTGGAATTCTGGACTGGAAAAGGAGCAAATCCTAGTCCACTATTCTGCACATCTCCAAATGCCCTGAAAAGTTACGTGGATTTTTCTGGATTAAATAAAAAATACTGGGCGAAAGAACTACCGGAGGGGGGCCACGAGGGCTCCACAAGCCCCCACTCCGCCACCACCCCCCCTGGTGGCGCAGGGCAAGCTTGTGGGCTGCCTGACGGCCCACTAGCTCCCCCCTTTTGCTATATGAAGGGTTTTGGTCCAGAAAAAATCAATCGGGAGCTTTTTCATGGTTTCGCCGCCGCCATGAGGCAGAACTTGAGCAGATCCAATCTAGAGCTCCGGCAGGACGATCCTGCCGGGGAAACTTCCCTCCCGGAGGGGGAAATCATCGCCATCGTCATCACCAACACTCCTCGCGTCGGAGGGGAGGCATGTTCATCAACATATTCATCAGCACCATCTCCTCTCCAATCCCTAGTTCATCTCTTCTAATCAATCTCCGTCTCACGACTCCGATTGGTACTTGTAAGGTTGCTAGTAGTGTTGATTACTCTTTGTAGTTGATTCTAGTTGGATTACTTGGTGGAAGAGTTTATGTTCAGATCCTTGATGCTATTCATTACACCTATGATCATGATTATTATTATGTTTTGTGAGTAGTTACTTTTGTTGCTGAGGACATGGGATAAGTCATGTTGATAATAGTCATGTGAATTTGATATTCGTTCGGTATTTTGATATGATGTATGTTGTTTTTCCTCTAGTGGTGTTATGTGAACATCGACTACATAACACTTCACCATATTTGGGCCTAGAGGAAGGCATTGGGAAGTAGTAAGTAGATGATGGGTTGCTGGAGTGACAGAATCTTAAACCCCGGTCTATGCGTTGCTTCGTGAGGGGCTGATTTGGATCCACTAGTTTAATGCTATGGTTAGACTTTGTCTTAATTCTTCTTTTGTAGTTGCGGATGCTTGCGAGAGAGATTAATCATAAGTGGGATGCTTGTCCAAGTAAGGGCAGTACCCAAGCGCCGGTCCACCCACATATCAAACTATCAAAGTAACGAACGCGAATCATATGAACATGATGAAACTAGCATGACAGAAATTCCCGTGTGTCCTCGGGAGCGTTTTTCCTCCTATAAGACTTTGTTCAGGCTTGTCCCTTGATACAAAAGGGATTGGGCCACTTGCTGCACCGTTGCTATTACTTGTTACTTGTTACTCTTTGCTTGCTACGTTTCACCTCGCTACACAATCACTTGTTACCGCTACTTTCAGTGCTTGCAGTTATTACCTTGCTGAAATCCGCTTATCAGAGCCTTCTGCTCCTCGTTGGGTTCGACACTCTTACTTATCGACAGGACTACGATTGATCCCCTATACTTGTGAGTCATCAATAAGCTCGAACCCAAAGCCGATAAATGCATCTTCATAGGATATCCAAAATAGTTGGGTACATCTCCTATCTCAGATCCAGAAGCAAAGTGTTTGTTTCTAGAGACGGGTCCTTTCTCAAGGAAAGGTTTCTCTCGAAAGAATTGAGTTGGAGGGTGGTGGAACTTGATGAGGTTAGTGAACTGTCACTTCAACCAGTGTATAGCAGGCGTAAGAAGTTGTTCCTGTGGCACCTACACCGATTGAAGTGGAAAACTGATGATGGTGATCATTGAGCTTCGAAGCAAGTTACTACAAACCTCGTAGGTCGACAAGGTCGCGTACTACTACAGAGTGGTAAAGTAACCTTGTCTTGGAGGTCATGTTGTTGAACAAACAATGAACCTACGAGCTATGGAGAAGCGATGGTGGGCCCGGATTCTGACAAATGGCAGGAGGCCAAGAAATCTGAGAGAGGGTCCATGTATGAAAGCTAAGTGTAGACTTTGGAAGAACTACTTGATGGTCGTAGGACTATTAAGTAAAGATGGACCTTTAAAAGGAAGACACATGATGATGGTGAAAAGTCACCATTAAGAAAAGCTCGACTTGTCAAAAGGATGTTTCCAACAAGTTCAAAAGAGTTGACTATGATGAGACTTTCTCACTCGTAGCGATGCTAAAAGTCTGTTGGAATTATGTTAGTAGTTGCTGCATTATTTAGGAAATATTGCACATAGGATGTCAAAACATTGTTTCCTCAACGGTTTCCTTGAGGAAAGGTTGTATGTAACACAACCAGAAGGTTTTGTCGATCCTAAGGATACTAACAAGTATGCAAGCTCCAACGATCCTTCTATGGGCTGGTGCGACCATCTCGGAGTTGGAATATACGCTTTGATGAGATGATCAAAGCTTTTGGGTTTATACAAGGTTTATGAGAAACTTGTATTTCCAAAGAAGTGAGTGGGAGCACTACAGAATTTCTAATAAGTATATGTGGTTGACATATCGTTGATCGGAAGTAATGTAGAATTTTTGTGAAGCATAAAAGGTTGTTTGAAAGGAGTTTTTCAAAGGAAGACCTGTATAGAGCTATTTGAACATTGAGCATCCAAGATCTATAGAGATAGATCAAAACGCTTACTAGAACTTTCAAATGGAATGCATGCCTTGACAAGTTTTTGAAGGAGTTCAAAATAGATCGACAAAGAAGGAGTTCTTGGCTATGTTGTAAGGTGTGAATATGAGTAAGACTCAAAAGCCCGACCATGGCACAAGAAAGAGAAAGGATGAAGGTTGTTCCCTATGTCGTAGCCTAAGGCTCTAAAGTATGCCAAGTTGTGTACTGCACCTGATGTGTGCCTTGCCATGAGTCTGTCAAGGGGTACAAAAAGGTGATCCAGGATTGAATCACTAAAACAGCGGTCAAAGTTATCCTTAGTAACTAGTGGACTAAGGATTTTTTTTTCTCTATTATGGAGGTGATTAAAGAGTTCGTCGTAAAGGGTTACGTTGATGCAAACTTTGACACTAATTAGAATAAGTGTTGAGTAGTAAATATGATTCGTATAGTAGAGTAGATATTTGGAGTATTTCCGAATAGCACGTAGTAGATATAGGAGGCAACCTCAAACCCTCAAGGTTTGGATGAAATTGGAGGTGGAGGAGTCCTAATCCAATCCTACTCCAAGTAGGACTCCTCCCACTTGGAATATTCCTCCTCTCCCTTTTCGGATTTGTCCCTCTTTGCTCCTTGGCCAAAATGTTGGAAATATGCCCTAGAGGCAAAACTAAATTAGTTATTATTATATTTCTTTGTTCGTGATAATTGTTTATTATCCATGCTATAATTGTATTGATTGGAAACTCAAATGCATGTGTGGATACATAGACAAAACATTGTCCCTAGTAAGCCTCTAGTTGACTAGCTCGTTGATCAAAGATGGTCAAGGTTTCCTAACCATAGACAAGTGTTGTCACTTGATAACGGGATCACATCGTTAGGAGAATCATGTGATGGAAAAGACCCAAACTATGACCGTAGCATATTGATCGTGTCGTTTTATTGCTATTGTTTTCTGCGTGTCAAGTATTTGTTCCAATGACCATAAGATCATATAACTCACTGGCACCGGAGAAATACCTTGTGTGCATCAAACGTCGCAACATAACTGGGTGACTATAAAGGTGCTCTACAGGTATCTCCAAAGGTGCCGTTGAGTTAGTCTGGATCAAGACTGGGATTTGTCACTCTGTGTGGCGGAGAGGTATCTCGGGGCCCACTCGGTAATACAACATCACGCACAAGACTTGAAAGCAATGTGACTAAGTGTAAGTCACGGGATCTTGTATTATGGAACGAGTAAAGAGACTTGCCGGTAACGAGATTGAAATAAGTATGCAGATACCGACGATCGAATCTCGGGCAAGTAACATACCAAAGGACAAAGGGAATGACATACGGGATTATATGAATCCTTGACACTGAGGTTCAACCGATAAGATCTTCGGAGAATATGTAGGATCCAATATGGGCATCCAGGTCCCGCTATTGGATATTGACCGAGGAGTGCCTCGGGGCATTCCTACATAGTTCTCGAACCCGCAGGGTCTGCACACTTAAGGTTCGGCGATGTTTTAGTATAGTTGAGTTATATATGTGGTTACCGAATGTTGTTCGGAGTCCCAGATGAGATCACAGATGTCACGAGGGTTTCCGGAATGGTCCGGAAATGAAGATTGATATATAGGATGGTTTCATTTGGTTACCAGATGGTTTTCGGGCATTACCGGCATTGTACCGGGAGTGACGAATGGGTTCCGGAAGTTCACCGGGAGGGGGGCAACCCACCCGGAGGAAGCCCAGTGTCCTTAGGGTGGCGCACCAGCCCTTAGTGGGCTGGTGGTACAGCCCAAGAAGGCCTTGGCGCCAAGAGAAGAAAAAACAAACAGAAAAAAGGAGAGGTGGGAAGGAAGAGAAGGACTCCACTTTCCAATCCTAATTGGAGTAGGATTCCTCCTCTCCTCCTGGCCGGCGCACCCTTGAGGGCTTGGCCCTCAAGGCAAGCCTCCTCCCCCTCCCTCCTATATATAGTGGTGATTTAGGCCTGATTTGAGACAACTTTTGCCACGTGCAACTCAACCCTAGACCACATAGTTCTACCTCTAGATCGGATTTCTGCGGAGCTTGGGCGGAGCCCTACAGGAGTAGATCATCAACACCACCGGAGCGCCGTCACGCTACCGGAGAACTCATCTAGTTCTCCGTCTTGCTTGATGGATCAAGAAGGCCGAGATCATCGTCGAGTTGTACGTGTGTTGAACGTGAACGTGTCGTCCGTTCGGTGCTAGATCAGAACGGATCGTGGGACGGATCGCGGGACGGTTCGTGGGACGGTTCGTGGGACGGTTCGTGGGGCGGGTTGAGGGACGTGAAGACGTTCCACTAAATCAACCGCGTTTCTTAACGCTTCCTGTTGTGCGATCTACAAGGGTACGTAGATCCAAATCTCCTCTCATAGATGGATGTTACGTCTCCATCGTATCTACTTTTCCAAACTCTTTTGCCCTTGTTTTGGACTCTAATTTGTATGATTTGAATGGAACTAACCCGGACCGACGCTGTTTTCAGCAGAATTGCCATGGTGTTGTTTTTGTGCAGAAATGAAAGTTCTCGGAACGTCCTGAAAATGTACGGAGAATTTTTCTAGAAAATATGAAAAATACCTGCGCAAAGATCCACCGGAGGGGATGGGCCAGTGGGCCACAAGCCCTGTTGCCGCGCCCACCCCCCCTGGCAGCGGCAACCAAGCTCGTGGGGCCCACGTGGCTCTGCCGCCCCCAACTCCAGCTCTATAAATTCACTTTCGCACAGAAAAAAATCAGAAGAGAAGATTTCGTCGCATTTGCGATACGGGGGCGCCGCCACATCCTGTTCTTCATCTGGAGGACAGATCTGGAGTCCGTTTTGGGCTCCGGAGAGGGGAAATCGTCGCCATCGTCATCATCAACCTTCTTCCCTCTCCAATTCCATGAAGCTCTTCATCGTTCGTGAGTAATCTATTCGTAGGCTCGCTGGGCGGTGATGAGTAGGATGAGATCTATCATGTAATCGAGTTAGTTTTGACGGGGATTGATCCCTAGTATCCACTATGTTCTGAGATTGATGTTGCTACTACTTTGCCATGCTTAATGCTTGTCACTAGGGCCCGAGTGCCATGATTTCAGATCTGAAATTATTATGTTGTCACCAATATATGTGTGTTTTAGATCCGATCTTGCAAGTTGTAGTTACCTACTGTGTGTTATGATCCGGCAACCCCGGAGTGACAATAACCGAAACCACTCCTGGTGATGACCATAGTTTGAGGAGTTCATGTGTTCACCAAGTGCTAATGCGTTGTTCCGGTTCTTTATTAAAAGGAGAACCTTAATATCCTGTAGTATCCTTTTGGACCCCGCTGCCACGGGAGGGATGGACAATAGATGTCATGCAAGTTCTTTTCCCTAAGCACGTATGAATACACACGGAATTCATGCCTACATCATATTGACGAACGGGAGCTAGCCACATATCTCTCCGTGTTAGAACTGTTGCATGATGAATATCATCCAAATGAATCATCGACCCATCGCCTACGAGTTCGACCCACTGCTGTTGTTACTTGTTGCTACTTGCTACTGCTGTTACTACTGTCCCTTGCTCTGCTGCTACTTGCTACTGTTGCTACTTGCTACCGCTGTCACTACTGCTGTTCCTTGCCACTGTTGTTACTCATTACATTGTTGCTACTTGCTATAATTCTGGTTCGCTCGTCGTTGAAGGGAAAAGACAATTTCCATCAACGGGCAACTTCTGGCGCCATTGATACGATCGTTAGAAATAGTCTACCGTGTCAACAGATCGTTTCTGACACCGTTGTTATCATACTACTTTGGTGCTACTACTTTGCTTGCAGATACTAATCTTTCAGGTGTGGTTGAATCTGACATATTCAGCTGCTAATACTCGAGAGTATTCTCTCACCTCCTGACTGGCGTATCAACAAATTTGGGTCGAATACTCTACCCTTGAAAACTGCCACGAACCCACACGCTGGTGGGCCGTCGACAACATTCTTCTAGTTTTGTTGCCCGGGAGTGCTAGCAGCATTCTTTTGGTGCCGTTGCAGGGGAAGGTCTATTGTCACCGTAGCAGCATTTTTCTGGCGCCGTTGCCGGGGAGGTATTGCTATATTCTCTGAGTCACTTGGGATTTATATCTGCTGATCACTATGAAAAATCTGAAGGATCCAAAAACCAAAGCCTTGCCCTCAACTACGAGGGGAGGTAAGGAACTGCCATCTAGCTCTGCACTTGATTCACCTTCAGTTATGAGTAAGTTTGCGACATCACCTTTTGCTAGAAATCTTGATATGTTGCCTGTGCTTGATGATGCTTATGATGCTACTGCTAGAGATGCTATGCTTGATACTATGCCTAATGATGCTATGCTTGATACTGCTAGAGATGCTATGCCTGATACTGCTAGAGATGCTATGCCTGATACTACTAGAGATGCTATGCCTGATACTGCTTTGCCTGATGATGCTAGAGATGCTATTTTGCCTGATGATGCTATGCTTGATACTGCTAGAGATACTACTTTGCTTGATGTGCCGCTAGGGGTATTCCTCGATGCTCATATTGCTAGAGTTAATGTCAATGCTCATGATGCTTCTGAAACTGCCGATACTATTGAGATAGAACCTGCTTTTGCTCCTGCTAGATCTAGCTCTCCTAGATATGAATTGCCTGATATACCTGAGGGTTATGTTATGGAGGGAGAGATAGCTGAGGATTTTCTTGCGTGTAAGGATGCCTATGACGCTGAGAAATTACTTCTCAAGTGGAAGGAAAAATCTCTGAAAGCTAGGATGAAATACGACCCAAAGTTTGCCACTTCACCTATCTTTATCACCGATAAGGATTATGAATTTTTTGTCGACCCTGAGATAATCTCTCTAGTCGAATCTGATCCTTTCCACGGTTATGAGTCTGAGACGGTCGTAGCCCATCTTACCAAACTACACGATATAGCCACCCTTTTCACCAGTGAGGAGAAGATCCGCCACTACTATATCCTTAAGATGTTTCCTTTCTCTCTAAAGGATGACGCTAAAGCCTGGTTCGGTTCTCTTGCTCCTGGATGTGTGAGTAGTCCCCAGGATATGGTCTATTACTTCTGTGAGAAATATTTCCCTGCCCATAAGAAGCAAGCTGCCTTGCAGGAAATATACAACTTTGCTCAACTCAAAGAAGAGAGTCTCCCACAAGCTTGGGGGAGGCTCGTCCAGCTACAGAATGCTTTGCCTGATCACCCTCTTAAGAAGAACGAGATACTAGATATCTTCTATAACGGACTTACCGATGCTTCTAGAGACCACCTAGATAGTTGTGTCAGTTGTGTTTTTAGGGAACGAACTGTAGAACAAGCTGAGACTCTACTGAATAACATATTGATCAACGATAATGCTTGGACTATTCCCGAACCACCTCCTAAGCCAACTCCGAAGAAAAGAGGTATTCTATTCCTCAGCCCCGAAGGCAAGAAGCCAAGAAATCTATGCAAGAGAAAGGCATTAAATCTGAAGATGTCAAAAATCTACCACCTATCGAAGAGATCCATGGTCTCGATAACCCGATACAGGTAGTAGAAGTAAATTCTCTGCGTAGGTTTGATGAGAGTGATATTCCTTTTGATAAACCTGCTAGCCTATGCTTTGATGAATTTGACAACTTTGTTGCCAAACAACAGAGTTTCAATGATTATGTTAGCAGACATTTGGAACAAAGTACTCGTATGCTTAGTCATTTAAGTGCTTGTGTAGACAGAAATGTCAATGATCTGAAGCTTCTGAGTAAACATGCCTCTATGATTACTACTCAAGTAGAACAAGTATTTAAAGCTCAGAATGACCTGCTCAATGAATTAAATGACAACTATGTCAGAGTCGTTACTAGAGGAGGCAAAATGACTCAGGAACCTTTGTATCCTGAGGGTCATCCTAAGAGAATTGATCAAGATTCTCAAGGAATTAATGCAGATGCACCCAGTCATCCTAAGGAGAAGAAGAAGGATGATAGGAACCTGCATGTCAGTTCACCTAATACTGCCACACCTAAAGAACCAAATGATATTTCTGCATCTGATGCAGAAACACAATCTGGTGATGACCATGAACCTGTGGACGATGTGAACAGCGATGTTCATAATGATGCTCAACCTAGCAATGGTGAGGATGTGGAGATTGAACCTACGGTTAATCCTGATAACCCACAACCTAAGAGATACGATAAGAATGACTTCACTGCTAGGAAGCATGGTAAAGAAAGGGAGCCATGGGTTCAGAAACCTATGCCCTTTCCTCCTAAACCATCCAAGAAAAAGGATGATGAGGATTTTGAGCGCTTTATTGAAATGATAAGACCCATCTTTCTACAGATGCGGTTAGTTGATATGCTCAAAATGTCTCTGTATGCCAAGTACATGAAAGATATCGTGACCAATAAACTGAAGATACCGGATCTTGAGATCTCCACCATGCTTGCCAATTACACTTTCAAAGGTGGAACTCCTAAGAAACTTGGTGATCCCGGAGTGCCCACTATACCTTGCTCCATTAAAGGAAACTACGTAAGAACTGCCTTATGTGACCTTGGAGCCGGAGTTAGTGTTATGCCGCTCTCTCTTTATCGTAGACTTGAACTGAATAAGTTGACACCCACTGAAATCTCTCTACAAATGGCCGACAAATCAACTGCTTTCCCTATCGGCATTTGCGAGGATGTGCCTGTTGTGATTGCTAACACCACTATCTTAACAGACTTTGTTATCTTGGATATTCCCGAGGACGATGCCATGGCAGTCATCCTCAGAAGACCCTTTTTAAACACTTCAGGGGCTGTTATAGATTACAACAAAGGCAATGTCACTTTCCATGTCAATGGTAATGAGCATACCGTGCACTTTCCGAAGAAACGATATCAAGTACATTGCATCAATGCTATCGAAAAAACTTCATCGATTCTTATTGGGAGCTTTGAATGTCCTATTCCTCGTGTCAAGATGAATTATGATTTGCTTGTTGGGGAGATACATATCTCCATTGAGGTGACTTAGTGGCTATTCGAAAATTCTCTGTTCTCTCTTGCGATTCGAGAAAGTTTTGTCATAAGGATTTGATCAACCCCATTGACGGATTTCTTTCGATGACCATGAAATGGATGAACCAAAGAGTCACATACCTCTGTTTTAAGCTTTCACTTTCTGTTGTTGAGAACAAAAATTATAGGTTTAGTTTAGTTTTCCCTGTTTTCTGTTTTAGCGTCCCGGAGAAAAATACCTCGAAAATAAAAGTTCTCCGATGGTCCTGAAAATCTAGTATGATTTTTTCTGGAATATTTGAAAAATACTGGGATAGAGAGCTGGCCTGGGGGCCACCCCAGTGGGCCACAAGCCCTGTCACCGCGGGCTACCCCCCTGGCCGCGAGGAGCAAGTTTGTGGGACCCACAGGGGCCCCCTCCACTCACTCCAGCTCCCATCCTCTTCTTCTTCCTCCAGAAAAAATTGTTTCACATCTCAAACCCGTGTTCTTGCTCATTTGGCTGTGATTTTCGATCTCCTTGCTCAAAGCATCATTCTCCGAACCGTTTTGGGGAAATTGCTCCTTGGTAAGTGACTCCTCCATTGGTCCAATTAGTTTTTGCTCTAGTGCTTTATCCTTCGTGTATTCTTGCTACATTGGTGACCCTGTTCTTGAGCTTGAAATGTTGATTTTAGCTGGTCCCAAGTAGTTTTAGCACATGATACGGTCTCTAGGCACTAGTAGGAGTAGTTGCTACTAGTTGGGTTAATCCTTACTCACTTTTCTTTCGAAGTCTCTAAAAATTTCAGAATTTTTCAGAGCTAGAAAAGGAAAAAGATGAGGAGGTTCTTGAGAGGATCCTCAAGCCGTAACCCGAAGGAGGATGAGAAGAACCTCCCCAAGTACGTGGTTCCTCGAGTCACGGAAGTTTGAGCTTGCGAGTGGCCAAGTGATGAATTTTTACGCGCCGCCGGGCTGTATGAAGACTTTTATCACTTGGTGGAGAATGCAGGTCTTACCGCGTTCGTTGAAGATAAGTGCTCACAATACCTCCTCCTCACCAATATTTTCGTTCAAAGCTTCAACTTTTATCTGAGGAAGAATCCTCCCAGGGTTGAGTTCATGTTGTACGATATCCCCCAGTGCATGACACTACAGGATTTTTGCAATGCATGCAAATTACCTTATGTTGGGGATATTCATGATCCTCGTCCACGGGACTTGGAGGATTTCATAGGTACTATTGCTGTTGGAGAGGAGAGAGGAGTGTCTCGCACTAGAATTGCTAGCATACATTTTCCTGTGCTTCGGTACTTCTCATTATTTGTGGGAAAATGCTTGATTGGCCGTGGGGAGGCTGGATCACTTAGCTCTCCAGACCTTGCGGTTTTGCGCGAAGGCCTTTATAGCACTAAGACTTATAGCCTAGGTGCTATAGTAGCTCAGCGGTTGAACACAAACCGTTCCAAAGGTGTCGTCTATGGAGGTATCTATGCTACTCGTCTCACTAGACACTTTGAGATACCCATTAGACTTCGCGAGGAAGAAGAGATGCTTCTTCCTGAGAAATATATGGATTATGACAGCATGGTTCGCCATGATTTTCTGGATAGAGATGCTAGTAGACGGATGATTTATAACCTGGTATTTAGTCAGGGTACTCGAGAGACTATTACTTTGCCTGCTCCTTCTTTGTTCGATCTTCATGCAGGCAGGTACATTATTATGCCCTCGGACATCTACGCATATTGGGGCTTAGCCCAACCACAGGTGCCCGTGCCCGAGCCGTCAGTCGAGTACCAGACGCCAGTTTATCAGTGGGAGCCAGAGGAGCTCACACAGCAGTGGCATCCACAGTCTGCTCCGAAGTACCCCGGAGCTGGTTATTTCCTGCCTTGGGAGTAGACCAAGCTAGGCGAAAAGCCTAAGCTTGGGGGAGTACGTGTTCTCACCGATCTTACATTCATGCTTATGCTTTTACTTTGTTCGTCGGTGTTTACACTTTGACACTGTATTATCCATGCTAGTTTATTTTCTTTTTATCGTTTTCTTTTCGTGCGTCTGTCTAGTTTGAGAAAACCCAAAAATATTTTCTTTTTCTTATTTTGCTTGTTGGGAGCTTTCCCGTGTAAATAGTTTTCTTTTTCTTTGGGTCAAGGTAGAAGATATTGGTTACAATGTTTAGTGGCTCTTGCATGCATACCTGTTTAGCTTTCAAAGAGCCATATTACTTTGTATTCTCCTTTGTGTTTGCCTGCAGATTTCAGCTTAGTCCATTGCACGAGCACGCTTATTATTGGTCACATCGTTCGATCGTGCAAGTGAAAGGCAATAATGATGATATATGACGAAGTGACTGAGACTAAAAAAGCTAGTATGAACTCTATCTATTTTGTTTTTGTAAATATGACTAGCTTGTCGTTCCAAATTCAGCTTTGTTGTGAGAAAACCATGTTTGCAATGACAACTTAGAGATCATAGTTTCTGAGGCCATGCTTATTTCGCTAGGAGCTTATAATGGTTTGTCTTGAATGCCAACATAGATTTTGAGATGACTATGATGTAGTATGATAGGATGGTATTTTCTCCTTTGAATGATTCAAGTGGCTTGACTTGGCGCATGTTCATGCATGTAGTTGAAACAAAATCAACATAGCCTCTATGATGTTCGTGTTCATGGTGATTTATATCCGGCTCATGCTTGCACTCCATGTTAGTCAAACTCATTGCATCTTGATGACTGTTGTCGCTCTCTAGTTGGTCGCTTCCCAGTCTTTTGCTAGCCTTCACTTGTACTAAGCAGAATACTGCTTGTGCATCCACTTCCATAAACCCAAAAGTTTTCCATGAGAGTCCACCATACCTACCTATTTGCGGTATTTACCTGCCGTTCCAAGTAAATTTGCATGTGCCATTCTCTAAACCTTCAAGAAATAATCTGTTTTGCATGCCCAAACCGCTCATGTGGTGACAGGGGGCTATTGGTATCTTCCATGTTAGGCGCGTTATCCTGGACATGTGTTTATTCACTGTCATTCACGAGAAAGGGGCCGGTAATTGGAATGCCCAGTTCCACGCTTAAATCGAAAACATAACTCTAAAAAAAGACTCACCCCCGGATTGATGTTAGTATGGACGGTACCCGAGGATTCGGATAGTCGTGGAGTGTGATTGATTGGTGGTGGGGTAGTTAAAACTTTACTTTTCTGTTTGGGAACCGCCTATAGCATGAGTAGCATGGAAGATATTGAGAACTCTTGGTCATTGCGTTGACAATGAAAGCATGCCACCCAAAATTATTACCTTGGTTTTCAAAGCTTGAGCTCTGGCACCTCTGCAAATCAATGCTTCCCTCTGCGAAGGGCAGGTCTATTTATTTTCCTGTTGAGTCATCCTCTTCTTATATAAGCACCAATTAGAGAGCACCTCTGTCATCTTTATGCTTTGCTTTTGATTGATATTGAGTATGTCTATGACTGGATCTTCGGTGCTATGAATTACAATGTTTAGTCAGCCCTTGATCTTTGAAAGTGCTCTGCATTTATGTTTTGCGGTCTCAGAAAGAGCTAGCGAGATACCACCTATTCATATTGCTTCATGCTTGTTTTGATTGAATTGTTGGTATCTGAAACTCATTATTATTTGCTCGCTAGCTGATTATGCCATTGATATTAGTTTACCGTGAGACCTTTGTGTCACTTGCTTATGTGGTTAACTTGTGATCTTGCTGAAATTCTGGTTACGAGTTAGACATAGTTGCAACAACAAGATCAAACAGAGTTTGCCAAAGTTTTTCTTTCTCTTTCAGTTTGTCAACTGAGTTGCTTGAGGACAAGCAAGGTTTTAAGCTTGGGGGAGTTTGATACGTCTCCATCGTATCTACTTTTCCAAACTCTTTTGCCCTTGTTTTGGACTCTAATTTGCATGATTTGAATGGAACTAACCCGGACTGACGCTGTTTTCAGCAGAATTGCCATGGTGTTGTTTTTGTGCAGAAATGAAAGTTCTCGAAACGTCCTGAAAATTTACGGAGAATTTTTCTAGAAAATATGAAAAATACCTGCGCAAAGATCCACCGGAGGGGATGGGCCATTAGGCCACAAGCCCTGTTGCCGCGGCCACCCCCCTCGCCGCGGCAACCAAGCTTGTGGGGCCCACGTGGCTCTGCCGCCCCCAACTCCAGCTCTATAAATTCACTTTCGCCCAGAAAAAAATCAGAAGAGAAGATTTCGTCGCGTTTGTGGTACGGAGGCGCCGCCACATCCTGTTCTTCATCTGGAGGACAGATCTGGAGTCCGTTTTGGGCTCCGGAGAGGGGAAATCGTCGCCATCGTCATCATCAACCTTCTTCCCTCTCCAATTCCATGAAGCTCTTCATCGTTCGTGAGTAATCTATTCGTAGGCTCGCTGGGCGGTGATGAGTAGGATGAGATCTATCATGTAATCGAGTTAGCTTTGACGGGGATTGATCCCTAGTATCCACTATGTTCTGAGATTGATGTTGCTACTACTTTGCCATGCTTAATGCTTGTCACTAGGGCCCGAGTGCCATGATTTCAGATCTGAAATTATTATGTTGTCACCAATATATGTGTGTTTTAGATCCGATCTTGCAAGTTGTAGTTACCTACTATGTGTTATGATCTGGCAACCCCGGAGTGACAATAACCGGAACCACTCCCGGTGATGACCATAGTTTGAGGAGTTCATGTGTTCACCAAGTGCTAATGCGTTGTTCCGGTTCTTTATTAAAAGGAGAACCTTAATATCCTGTAGTATCCTTTTGGACCCCGCTGCCACGGGAGGGATGGACAATAGATGTCATGCGAGTTCTTTTCCCTAAGCACGTATGACTACACACGGAATGCATGCCTACATCACATTGACGAACGGGAGCTAGCCACATATCTCTCCATGTTATAACTGTTGCATGATCAATATCATCCAAACGAATCACCGACCCATTGCCTACGAGTTCGTCCCACTGCTGTTGTTACTTGTTGCTACTTGCTACTGCTGTTACTACTATCGCTTGCTCTGTTGCTACTTGCTACCTCTGTCACTACTGCTGTTCCTTGCCCCTGATGTTACTCGTTACACTGCTGCTACTTGCTATAATTCTGGTTCGCTCGTCGTTGATGGGAAAAGACAATTTCCGTCAACGGGCAACTTCTGGCGCCATTGATACGACCATTAGAAATCGCCTGTCGTGTCAACAGATCATTTCTGACAACGTTGTTATCATACTACTTTGCTTGCAGATACTAATCTTTCAGGTGTGGTTGAATCTGACGTATTCAGCTGCTAATACTCGAGAGTATTCTCTCACCTCCTGACTGGCGTATCAACAAATTTGGCTCGAACACTCTACCCTTGAAAACTGCCGCGAACCCACGCGCTGGTGGGCCGTCGACAACATTCTTCTAGTTTCGTTGCCGGGGAGTGCTAGCAGCATTCTTCTGGTGCCGTTGCAGGGGAAGGTCTGTTGTCACCGTAGCAATGGACATCACCATGATAGGTCTTCGTGTGCGTAGGAAATTTTTTGTTTCACATGCAACGTTCCCCTTCACAAAATAGGCCATATTGGGATGGCCGCATCAGCCCACTAAGGGCTGGTGCACCACCTTTAGGACTATTAGGTTCTCTCCCGGGTGGGTGGCCCTTCCCGGTAAAACCTCAGAACCCATTCGTCACTCTCGGTACTTTATCGGTAATGCTCGAAAACTTTGCGGAAGCCAAATGCAACTTTCCTATATATCAATCTTTACCTCCAGACCATTCTGGAGCTCCTCGTGACGTCCGAGATCTCATCCGGGACTCCGAACAATTTTCTGTCACCAAACACACATAACTCAATAATACCAAAACGTCATTGAACCTTAAGTGTGCAGACCCTCCGGGTTCGAGAACTATGTAGATATGACCTGAGACACTCTCCTGTCAATAACCAATAGTGGGACCTAGATGCCCATATTAGCTCCTACATATTCTACTAACATCTTTATCGGTTGAACCTCTATATCAAGGATTTAGTTAATCCCTTATGTCGTTCGCTTTGTCCTTCGGTATGTTACTTGCCCGAGATTCGATCGTTGGTATCTCTATACCTAGTTCAATCTCGTTACCGGCATGTCTATTTACTCGTTATGTAATACAAGATCCCATGACTAACTCCTTATTAACATTGCTTGCAAGGCTTATTGTGATGTTGTATTATCGAGTGGGCCCCGAGATACCTTTTCGTCACACGGAGTCACAAATCCCAGTCTTAATCCACGCCAACCCAACAGACACCTTCGAAGATACCTATAGAGCATCTTTATAGTCACCGAGTTACGTTATAATGTTTGATACACACAAGGTATTCCTCCAGTGTCCGGGAGTTGCATCATCTCATGGTCATAGGAACAGATACATTGACATGCAGAAAACAGTAGCAATAAACTGACACGATCATATGCTACGTTCATAGTTTGGGTCTTGTCCATCACATCATTGTCCTAATGATGTGATCCCATTATCAAGTGACAACACTTGTCTATGGTCAGGAAACCTTGACCGTCTTTGATCACCGAGCTAGTCAACTAGAGGCTCACTAGGGACTCTGTGTTGTCTATGTATCCACACATGTATTTGAGTTTCCAATCAATACAATTCTAGCATGGATAATAAGTGATTATCATGAACAAGGAAATATAGTAATAACCAATTTATTATTGCCTCTAGGGCATATTTCCAACAACATCATCATTTGGGTCATTTATGTGGCTCTCGTCTCTCATCCTTAGTTCGACGTGGTCTTCTTGGATCCGTCTCCGGTGGTATGTCTTTAGACTGTGAGGGTTGCCGGCTTGGTAAACAGTTTCAGTTACCTTATGCTCATAGCGAGACCGTGTCTCAGCGTCCTTTTGACCTTGTTCACTCTGATGTTTGGGGTCCATCTCCCTTTGCCTCGAAGGGAGGCCATCGCTACTATATTATCTTTATTGATGATTTCGCTCGACACACGTGGATTTGTTTCATGTCTTCTCTTAGAGAGGTCTTATCTATCTATAAGCATTTTACTGCCATGGTTCACATTCAGTTCTCTATGCCTATTCGTGTGTTCCGTGCTGACTCTGCTGGAGAGTATATCTCCAAGATGTTGCATGTATTTCTCGCTGAGTTGGGTACACTTGTGTGACGCCCTCGATTTGATCGTATGCTAATCATACACGTAAATGCGTACGACCAAGCTCAAGGACTCACGGGAAAATATCATAACACAACTCTAGACACAAATAAAAACATACAAGCCTCATATTACAAACCAGGGGCCTCGAGGGCTAGAATATAGAAGCTCGATAAACACACGAGTCAGCGGAAGCAACAAATATATGAGTACACACATGAAACATGGCAATGCCTTGGAGAAGGCTAGCACAAAATATACAATGATTGAACGAGGTGAGGCCTCCTGTCTGGGAACCTCCTAACTACTCCTGGTCATCAGCGGCCGCCACGTAGTAGTAGGCACCGCCTTGGTAGCAGTCCTCGTCGGCGGGATACGCCATCTCCTGGGCTCCATCATCTGGTCACGACAATCGGATCAAGGAGAAAAGGGGGAGCAAAGAAACGGTGAGTACTCATCCAAAGTACTCGCAAGACTGACATCAGAACTATGCTAAGTATGCAGCAGTATCAAAGGAAAGGGGGTTTTATGTGGACTCATTGGAGCAATGCCAGAATAGAGAGAGGGGACTAGTCCTATCGAAGACTAGCATCTTCAGGGTTTTGCAGCAATAGACGAGAGTAGAGCAAGTAACACAATTAATAGTCATATTGTTGCAGCAATATTAAATTAAGGTCACGCTAGAGATCCTTTCTCGACTCCCTGCGAGGAAGCAATCCCGGAGCAAACATTCCAGTTAAGTAACCATTGTGGTTGTATAAGATTAGGGCACAAGTCCAAATCGTCATGTAACCATGGACACGGTTATTCGAATAGTTAATTTCATCTCCACAAGGGTGCACCACAGTACCCAACACGCTTGATAAACTGTGGTCGGACACACTTTCGTGGGTCATGCCCGAACTCGGAAAATCAACACGCCGCAGCCCTACCTAGGCTCAACAAACAGGACATCCCGCCGGTCTAACCCCTAAGCGCGCAGGGTTCATGCGCCCATCATCCATTGCACTCCTGCACGTTGCGAGGGCGGACGATGTCAGTCCTGGCACCTCTTATACAAGAACAATGCTTATCCAGACCACTCGGGCGAGCGCCGCTTCAATGCTGACGTTTGAAGAGCTTCGGCTGATACCACGACGTCGAGTACCCATAACTTCTCCCACGTGAAGGTTAGTACGAAAAAGGTCTCCCGACCAACTCAGTTCAAATACCCAAATCCATTAGCATTTTAATTAACTCGTCACCACATCCACGCGGGAATCCACCCACAACACACCATTCATCAAGTTCCGAGTAACAAGGTCAAGTAGTTGTGCGGCTGTAACATCAGAGGGATCTGAGGTATCACCCTCGATGGATTTTGGAAGATGCAACCGTCAAGGTGGTTAGGGGGGAATCACCCTCGGTGGACCATGCTTGAGGGGTTGTACGAAAGAGTCATTATCGGAAGTGGCGAAGGAGGAATCACCCTCCGAGAACCACCGTCGGTCAACTACACTACAACGCTAACATCAGAGTACGTAACGAGGTGTCACCCTCGGTAATCGATAGTAGCTCTGCAGCGTTGTACAACTAAGGGGGGGTTTGAGTGCTGTGGCGGGTCATGGCTCGTCGATCAGATGATCGAGACTTGATGAAAAAGTAGGGGCAACTGGACTAAGGGTCAAAAGGGATGACTGCTCCACCTATACTAAACAGTTTAAAGTGTGATAGAGTAAAGTAGCAGTTAGGAGATAATTACAATAGTAGCAAAATCAAATGCAAGCATGAGGGAGAAAGAATAGGCAATAAAGGAATGATCAAGGGGGGTTGCTTGTCTTGTTGCTCTGCAGCAAAGGGCTGGTCGTCGGGAGGATAGTCGTATCCGGCAGCAGCGTCAGTCTCGGGGTCTACGAGAGAGAAGAGGGGGAAGAAACAACAAATATAAAAGCACAGATGCAACACTATGCATGCATGGCAATATGCACGGCTAGGCATGAGCTAACGCAGTATCACCCGTCATAGACGGATCGGGAAAATATGTGGCGATATTTCCCGAGGCTGTGGCTACTACCGGACAGGCTAAACGGATGGAAAAGTTCCACGTTCCTTATGCTAGAGACACGTGACACACGAACGTATAGCGTATGGGCGTTCGGCTCGTTTTTCTGATCAACTTTCATGTACAAATTATTTTCATCGGATTACGAATTATTTTATATTAATTTTTACAGTTTTATTAATTACTAATGAATTAATTAGGTTTAATTAAATTTAATAATCATTAATGACATCAGCATGATGTCATGCTGACATGAGCAGTCAACAACCAGTTGACTAGTTAACTCTCACCACTCGGTCCCATACGTCATAGACACATTTTTAATTAGGGTTAGTTAGCATTTAATCAGATTAATTAGGGCGGTTGGATCCACCTGTCATTCTATGATCAGATTAATTAATTAATAGAATTAAACTAACAAGTTTAATTAGTTGTTAATGGGTTGGACCCACATGTCATTCTCACAATAGATTAAGAGAGTTTAAAAATTATCTAATTACTCTAACCTAGTTAATTAACTAATTAGCATTCAATCAATTAATTTAATTATTAATTTATTTTATTCATTTTTTAACATTCTAACTAGCAGGGGGTGTGGGCCCCTGTTGTCATCCACCTGGAAGGGTTTAGCCCAAACTAATCTAAACATACACGGGGGTAAATCCCCCCTGGTTAAGAGAAGTGACCTGGGGGATGGCCGGGGCATGACCAGCGAGCGGGGTGGTGGCCGGCCGCAATGTGCGGGGGAGGCCGCCGGCGATGGGGCCACGGTGTGGGGTGGCCGAAGCAGCAGCACGGGCCGAGGCGCACAAGGGGCTAGCGACAGCCGAAGGGGCAGCGTGCGTGCACGCGCAGCCGCGGCGATGTGAGGGGGGAGCGGCGACCAGAGTTGCGGGGGTGTGGCTCGGGCAAGGCGAGGTGGTCGGAGGGCGGCCGGAGGGCGAGGGGAAAAGCCCCGAGGGCGCTCACCGCGCGTGTAGAGGATGCCGAGGCTTGGTATGGAGGTCGGGAGGTGCCGTGCGTGTTGAAGGAGGGTGGCCGGCGGTGGGGACGGCCTGATCCGGCGAGGGCTGACGGTGGGGGCGCCGGCAGCGACGATGGGGCGTGCGGCTTGAGTCGGTCGTGGCTCTGGGGGCTGAGGGAGTGAGGAGTGAATGGGAGTAGGTGGGAGTTAGGGTTAGGGGTAGAGAGGGGGCTTTTTATACCCCTAAGGGGTATGATGGGCTGGTGGGGGAGCTGGTTGGGCTCGCTGGTGGGCGGAGGCCCAGTTGGACCGGCCATGGGGAGGATTTATTCTTTTTCTTGTTTTAAAAAATATTTTTTACTTTTACCTTTTCTTCTATTATATTTTTAGTGCCTAATTTACTTTTATAAAAATATGGGACTTGCCTCACAATTTTTAAGGTAATTTTATAACATGCCACAATTATTTTTGGGAGGTTTAGAATTTATTTAATTATGGTAAAATGCGTCAGGGCATTTAATAATCGTTTCGGTCCCAGTTTTAATTGATTTTGAGGCGTTAAAGTATGTGGGAAAACGTTGGTTTCAATTTTATAAATACTTAGGGATTAGTTGTAACTTAAGCCTCATTTTTGTTTTCATGTTTGGCAAAAATATTTATACCACTTATTAATAAAATTTTGAAATCCAACAGGAATTTGAAATGAGATACGAAGTTTAAAATGATCAAGCATTGTTTATCAAAATGATTAGGCATTGATCATGGTCATCGTTGTAGCTTAATTACAATGATCACTTTAGCATAATCCGGGGATGTCACAACTTGCTCAGTTCTCTTGTCCTGGTGCTCATGCTCAGAATGGTGTGGTTGTGCGCAAGCATCGTCACCTTCTTGAGACGACTCGTGCGATGATGATCGCCGCCTCTCTTCCTCCTTACTTTTGGGCTAAGGCTGTCTCCACTTCCATGTATCTCATCAACCTTTAGCCGCCCACTGCCTTGCAGGGTGACGTTCCTTTCGAGCGTCTCTTTGAGCATTCTCCCGATTACTCAGTGCTTCGTTTGTTTGATTGTGTTTGCTATGTTCTTATTGCCCCTTGTGAACGCACCAAACTATCCACTCAGTCTGTTGAGTGTGTCTTCTTAGGCTATAGTGATGAGCATAAAGGATATCGTTGTTGGGATCCTATTGGTCGTCAAATGCGTATTTCTCGGGATGTGACTTTTGATGAGTCTTGTCCCTTCTACACATGCCCATCTTATTCGACCTTTTCAGTGGAGGATATCTCTTTCCTCACTTTTCCTGACACACCTATCACCCCCATCGAGCCTTTGTCTATTTGTTCCGGTACCTCTGCTTCTCCATCTCTTGCCGATTTGCCGCCACCATCTCCCATAGTTTCCTCACCTAGCATGTCATCCGATTCTGCACCTTCATCTCCGGTGACTTCTTCGTCTCCACTCCCAATTCTACCTTGGTGACTCCTCCTTGTATTCTTACATCTTTTCCTCGGTATTTCACTCGTCGTTCACGTAATGTGGATGCCTCTGCGGATGTGTCGTCCTCCTCCTCTCAGCCTACCTATGGTTTGCGTCCTCATCCTCGTCCGTGTGTTGATCGCCTTGGATTTCCCATCGTTGGTGCTGCTGTTTTTAGCCGACTTCTTATCGTGAGGCTGTTGTTCATCTTGAATGGTAGTTTGCGATGGCACAGGAGATTGCTGCTCTTGAACACACTAGCACATGGGATCTTGTTTCTCTTCCTCCTAGTGTTCGTCCCATCACTTGTAAGTGGGTCTACAAGGTTAAGACTCGCTCCGGTGGTTCTCTTGAGCGTTACAAAGCTCGTCTTGTGGCTATTGGCTTTCAGCAGGGGCATGGTTATGATTATGACGAGACTTTTGCTCATGTGGCCCATATGACCACTATTCATACACTTCTTGTCGTGGCCTTTGCACGCCACTGGTCTGTATCTTAGCTTGATGTTAAGAATGCCTTTCGTAATGGTGAGCTGCGTGAGGAGGTGTACATGCAACCACCACCTGGGTATTATGTTCATGATGGCATGCTATGTCGTCTTTGTAGCTCTCTCTATGGCCTTAAGCAAGCCCCCGCGCGTGGTTTGAGCGTTTTGCCTCTGTGGTGACCGTCGCTGGTTTTTCAGCAAGTGCTCATGATCCGACATTGTTTGTCCACCTTTCTCCTCATGGTCAGACTCTTCTTCTTCTCTATGTTGATGACATGATCATCACTGGTGATGACTCCAAGTATATTGCCTTTGTAAAGGCCCGTCTTAGTGAGCAGTTTCTTATGTTCGATCTTGGACCTCTTCGCATTTTCTTGAGATTGAAGTCTCTTCTACCTCTCATGGCTTTTTTATATCCTAGGAGAAGTATATCCAACATCTTCTTGCTCGTGATGCTCTTACTGACGAGCGCATTATTAAGACTCCCATGGAGCTCAATGTTCACCTCCGTGATACTGATGGTGAACCCCTGCCTGATCCTACGTGTTATCGTCATCTTGTTGGCAGTCTTGTCTATCTAGGTGTCACCCGTCCGGATATCACTTATCCGGTTCATATTCTGAGTCAGTTTGTCTCCGCCCCCACCCCGGTTCACTATAGTCACCTCCTTCGTGTTCTCCGATATCTTCGGGGCACGATCTCGCACCGTCTATTCTTTCCTCGCTCGAGTTCTTTACAGCTTCACTCCTATTCAAATGATATGTGGGCTAGTGATCCTTCAAATTGTCGTTCACTTTCTGCTTACTATGTTTTTCTTGGTGGTTCTCTCATTGCCTGAAAGACGAAAAAACAGACAGCAGTTTCCCGTTCGAGTGTAGAGGCTGAGTTGTGAGCTATAGCTCTTTTGACGGCAGAGTTGACTTGGTTACGGTGGTTACTTCAGGATTTTGGTGTTTCTATGACTACACCTACTCTGCTCTTATTTGATAGTACATGTGCTATTAGCATTGCGCGCGATCCTATGAAGCATGAGCTCACCAAGCATATTGATGTTGATGCTTTCTATGTGCGCGCTGGTGTGCAGGATGAGGTTATTGCTCTTCAATATGTGCCTTCCGAGTTACAGTTGGCAGATTTTCTGATGAAGGCCCAGACTACAACACAGTATGGCTTCTATCTCTCCAAACTCGGTGTTGTTAATCCATCATGAGTTTGAGGAGGGGGGGTGTTAGAGTACTATATATGTAGCCACGTAACCTTTCATATTTACCCTATTGTATAAGGGGTTTTCTGCATATTACACACTTGTATATGTATATATACTAGCCTATGGCTTCCTGAAAATACAAGTTGCATATTTCCTAACACTTACTACCACATGGTATCTATTGTGGAATAGAAGGAAGTTTGTTCATGAGAGGAAGTCGGAAGAGACGTCCCAAACCTCGATGGGGATACGGGCTATAACGGCAAACTACATAAACGCTCACTTACCAAAGGCAAAGAAGAAGAGTGGAGGATGGAGTAGACCTCCAAAGGGGTTTGTTAAATTAAATGTGGATGCTTCTTTTGATCACAACGAGCTAACGGCAGAGCGGGTGTTGTTATCACAAATGACAAAGGAAACTTCATTGTAGGAGCAAACTGAAAGATTTGAGTGTTGTGTGGATGCCCTGGCTACGAAAGCTTTAGCACTTAGGTTTGGTCTTTTGTTGGCACAAAAAGGAGGATACAATCGGGTTATTATCAATTTTGACAATATGAAAGTAATTGAAACAATGAACAGCGGAAGATACTCTGCAGGAGCGGCGGCTGTCAATCTTCGAGGGTTGTTTCTTTATGGCTTGTAATTTTCCTTTAATTAGTTTTGAGCATTGTAATAGAAAAGCGAACAAGGTAGCTCATGTGCTCGCTAGACTAGCAAAAAGTTCTGATACGATGGAGTGGATTGAGCCTTTGGAGAATATTGTACCTATTCTTGTAGATGATGTAACAATCATTTCAAATTAATAAAGTTGATGATGTTTTTTCAAAAAAAAAAAAAACTGCCACTACATGTTTCATCTAGTTTTTTCTTTTAGATTTAAAGCTATCAATATATTTCAACTAATTTTCAAGATATTTTTTATTAATTGACCATGGCAAATTTTACTAATTAATCATGGAAATTTAATTCATGAATCATGACAATTTCTCGTAATTCATTATGGTAAATTGAGTTTATAGATCATGGCAATTTTAGTATTTTGATCATGGCAATTCTAGTATTTTTAAACATGGAAAATATTTTTTGTATATACCCTGGCAAATTTTAGTGCATGCATCATGAAAAATTTAAGTAATTCACCATGTCAACTTAGTTTATGGTTCATGGAAAATTTAAGCCATTGACCAAGCATTTTTAAAATATTTGACAACATATTTATTTTTACTTATGAACCATGTCAAAATTATTTCATGGATCATGACAAATTTTAGTAATTCATCATGACAAGTTTAGTTTCTTAATTCTTTTTTATAACATGTTAAAATTTATTTTAATCATAGAAGAAAAAATAGTTAAAATATATCATTTCAACCTCAATATAATCATGATGTGATTTATGTGCAATAGACATGACAACTTTTAACGCAAAAAGGGTCGAAACATAACGATGAGATATAGTTTCGAAGACCTCGTCGTGACGAATTTAATGATAAAAACGTTTTTTCAATCAGAATTTTCATTTAAGAGATAAACCATTTTAAAGTTTGAAAAAACTAAAAAAGTCCCTAACATCATCTGTTTTTGTCCCTGTTTGCATACTTTTTAAAAAATAAAAAAACTGAGATATCACAATGGGTGGCTAGAAGGACATTTGACCTGACCTTTTTAACCCACAAGTCTGGACAGAATTGATTCGTACCATACGTGTGGTACTTATCAGGATCCAAAAACTAAGGTTGGCAGGCATGAGATCCATCTGCCCCCACACAGCACGTCAGGTTCCAAATTGTTCAGAATAATAGGATATCACTCTGCAGCCACATCTGTCGAGCTGAAAGGGAATGTCAGTCCACAAAACAACATGAAACAGATATGTGGACCCTCAAATAATATGAGCTCATGGACCTGATAGCCTAGCCTTGAGAATGAGGTGGTCGTCGAGGAATAATCTGTGCTCGGGAAACTCGGTTAACAACTACTTTCTATGTTCCTAAATATAAGTCTTTTAAGAGATTTCACTAAGGGACTACGTACGAAGCAAAATGAATGAATCTAGACTCTAAAATATGTCTATATACATCCGTATGTAGTCTTCTAGTGAAACCTCTAAAAAAACTTATATTTAGGAACGGAGGGAGTACTAGTACCACTTTGGAGGTTTTAACAAACTGGAGAACATGATCATCATGAGTTAAGTGATTCTTTTGACACATGCTCCATACTTCAGAGAAACTGAACTGATGCCATGACCCTGGTTCACAGCTTTGGATCATGACCTCCTGGAGCTCACTAGTTTGGCTTCATGTTGCCGTCGGATGATCAAAGACTGCTGGTAAAGGTTCAGGTCAAGCCCATCAACGTTCCTGCCCACCTGTGCTTGTAAAATCACCTGCAGGACGCAAGCACCAAATTTGATGTAGCATTGTTCCAATGATACTAGACGAAACTGACTGGCAAAATCTGGACAAGGAGAAAAAATTACATCTTCGTTTGGCTGGATCAGAAGTTCACCAATGAACTGGAACGTTGAATTGCCGCGGAAACTGATGTCTCTCAGGTTTTGAGTATCAATCTTCAGTCTAGCACTGCCATCTTGAATGACAGCAACCGCAGAGTCGACATCATATGAGTGAAGGCTAAATGAATTGCAAGCCAAGAAGGTTAGCACATAAACTTGCACTTTTCAGAAGGAAGCACCTGCACTGCTGCACACATACATTCCTGTTACCTGGAGGGATGCCCCTTGCTTGAAGATCTCTGAGGAGGGCTCTAGCTCTTGCAAAGTAATAGGCACACCAGGTTTTAGAGTAGACGATGCCATCTACCAAGGGGACTGGTAAAACACAAAACGAGGGAGTTAAGACTGGTCTCTGATACTGTTTCAACATTACAAGATTGTATACTAGTACAACTGAACTAAAACCGCGCCACTTATTTTGGAACGGTGGGAGTACAACTGAAAAAAAACGAGGGAGTATAATATTAGCATAGTGCTCAATTTTGTATTTGTTCAGACGCTTGAGATTGCAATGTGCATAATACTGTTCTCCTAATACATGACTTCCTTGTGCTGCAAAAAAAAAAAAACTTTTGAAGTACAAATAAATAACATATGGCCTCCCAACAAACCATAAAACTCTTGAATTTCAAAATAACATGATCTCATTGTTTTCTTGAAATAAAATAGGAGTATAGCTTGCTTATTATGACTAGGTCTCTTTAAGCATAAAAAGATACATGTGCTGTTGGAAAACAAGTTTTCGTCACTGCAACTTAACAAGGGGACAACTACAATAGAATCAGACCTTGTGGTGAAAGAATAGAAGAAATCAACTTGGGTCGTCAGATCAGAGATGGATGGCAGAGATGCAAGGTTTAAAACTTGTACCGACAAGTGTTAAAACTTACACCCACAAGTTCCAAAACTTAATGACCAATCTGGGTCCAATGCGACACTCCATGTATATTTTTTCTATTCTTTCACCACAAGGGTTGTATCTATTGTAGTTGCCCCCACTTGACAAGGCTACCAAGAATGAAATGGAAATTGAAAGCTGCCAACAGAATCAGGCATCAAAGTTGTAATAGAAAAAAGTAGATATTTCTCGCCATCAATTCTGGCTTCTAATATAGCCACTGAAATGTTATGACCCTACGTGTACATATGATCATTTTTTAGATTACCAGCACCAATAAAGATTACCAATGGTTGCAAACCTTGATTGACAATAACAGGTTAATTATTTCCGAAGAGATTCATAGTTCCTAGTAATGGATTGCAGAGACTTCTACTTGAGTAATGTTAAGTACAAACTGTGACAAAAATAGCTATCACTACGGGAAAACGAACAAATGTTCCGTACTGATCTACCATTGTAATCTCAATGGTGGGGAAGCAAGCAAAATGTATCAAGTACCAAGTAAAGGCTTCAAAATCAGTAACATACACAGGTGGGTCATTCTGCAACACGTTTGAGCTTCTGAGATTGGCTACACTAATAAACAGAGGGCGAGCATAAGCATCAACGCTGCGCAAGAAAATGAGGGAACGGATGAAAAAGGGAAGCATATGCACAACCAATCCAATACAATACAAAATACATCATTTTAACATTTTGCCATGAAATTCTAATCTGAAACTTAACTTATCCTCTATTTTGCTCCTGACAGAAAACATATGAACTGTCTTGACCAAAACGTTGGTCAACAGCTATTATAATAACATACCTACTCCCTCCATCCTTTAAAGAGTGCACTTCCAACTTTGTTGGAAACTCAAACTTTTTTACTAGGTTTGACTGTATTTATACAATAATACACCAACATTTACGCCATCCAAGTAGTAGCATTAGATTCATGATAACATATATTTTCATCATGTAACTATTTGGTTTCACAAACTTTGATATATTGCACAAACTCGGTCAAACTTTGAGATAGTTTGACTCTTGTTGGAAGTACTCTCTTTCAAGGAGGGAGGGAGTGATGCGCACGGGCTAGAAGAGACCTAATAAAATCCACAACCCTGAGAGCGATTGCCTGTGTGCTGACCTCCGGGTCCGTTGTATCTACAACGATCCTCGGCACATCCCCAATGTCATAGTTTGTGCAACCTTGGTACCCTTCCACAAGCCTTTCTAGGTCGGCCCACGTCTTGGGCTTATGCCATCCATCGCCACCGTCATCGGCCAAGACGCCTCCACGCTCCTCCAGCCTGCGGCGCCATTCATCTTGGTTGCCTGGCCGGCATTCCACAACGATAACAAGTGCAGCAGGCAGGCGGGCCAGAGCATCGAGATGGGCTCGTCGCGACAGTGGGGAGTCGACGACGATGGACAGGCCAAGCCGGAGCTGCCTCTCGGCCAACCTCCAGAGCACGGCGTAGGAGAGGTCGTTGAGGATGCCGCTGCCGCCGCCGGCGCGCTCGAGGTGCAGGGTGCAGTCCCGCACGTCATCCTTGTCAAGGAGCGGGCATCGGAGCGCGGAGGCGATGGCACGAGCTACCGTGGACTTGCCTGACCCCGGGTGGCCCTTCATCGCCACCACCACCCCGTCCGCTGATTGTTCCTCGGACATGGGCAGAGGCCCCTGCTGCGTAAACAATTTAACAGCCCCAGTTGATGCGCTGGCTCGCTCCCCCCTCAACGCTCTAATGGTTTCTTGGCTCCAATTAATCAGCACACGGAGACAAGCAAACAGTTTGATCTTATCCCTAATTTAGCCAGAAGCCAAAAACGTCGCAATCTTATCTATCTAAGGTCCAGAAAGATCTAGGGAGAGATCCGACAAAAGAAACTCACAAAAGAAGCGGAGAAGGGGACAGATTAATAGGAAATCTGTGGCTGAGCGAAGTGTCAGTACCTGGTTTGAGGTGGTGACCCGCCGTGCTCGAGGAGGCGGTGGCAGGACAGGAGATCTCGGTTCGGAGGAGGAGCACAAGCACGCTGTGAATGTGAAAACTAGGCCGGAAGCGTATGCGTTCAGCAGGGACGCGTGCGTGTTAATATAATAAAAGATTATATAAAGGCTAGGAGTTTTTTTATATGAAACATCCGATTTCATTAATCCAAAGGTAGAACACAAACGCTGGCCTTCCTTACGTTTACATCATCCAACAATTCCTCACACCACAACTATTTGGAAGATTGCCTTTGTGCATCCATAAAAGCTAGATCATGGACGAGAATGTTACAACCCCTTAATGAAAAAAAAAAAAGATACATAGTTAAAATAGAGCCTGGCAAAGAGGCGAATATTCCTAAACATAATTCCTTCAAGAGCAAGGTCGAAATCGCTGCTCTGCACCGCCTGCATCAAGGATAGGCAGTCCGATTCGATAGTGATGTTCACCATACCCCAATCAACCGCCGTTTGTAAGACCTCAGAGCACGTTGTCGCTTTCGCCTGCATCAGACTTGCCAGGTGGGTGAGGTGACCAGCGCCTAAACCTCTCACCCATCTCGTACCACAAATCCCCAACCATCATTATGAGTTGAAGAGAAGAAGGACCCATCAATATTAAATTTAAGCTTGTCCCCTAGTAGCCTGCTCCAGCTTTGCTCCTCACTGGTTGAGTTTGGTCTTTCTTGGCTCGCACACAAGCTCAGACATTTAAAGAAACAGGTTCAAATTCTGGTTAGTAGATTATCAATCGACTCACCACGCTCTTTTGCATTTATCTTGTTCCACCTAGACCATCAACACCATAACATGCATACAACCAACACCCTTCTGATGTCGTCGAGCTCCAAGAGGATCTTGATCACTTCATTTGCATCATTGACCGCACACATACGAAGCCGGGTATTCTCCAGTTGCAGTCGGCACCAAACCTGTTTCACCTCCTTGCATCTGAGAAACAAGTGCGCCCCATCCTCATCAAGTCGCTTGTAGCAAACACAAAGCGTATCACACTCAATGCTCCTTCTCTTTAGCCCCATCAGCAAAGGCAGGCTATTGTGGGCAAGTCTCCAGACAAACCGTTAGCATTTTTGGCTCGCATTTGATGTCCCAGATTTTCCTCCAGTCTAGATCCCCTTGCTCAATGAACGAGGAGGAAGCCTGCTTAGCATCTCTTCTTCTAATGTATAGCTTGTATGCAGATTTAACTGAAAAGATGCCCTTGCTGTCGAAAAACCAAGCATAGAAATCTTCAAAGTCCTCACTAATCGGAGTGGCCAAGATCACATTTTCATCTTCTTCAACAAAAATATTCCACACCAAACGTTCATCCCATGTTGATGTGTACGGATCGATAAGTTCACAAACTCTAGTCAGCAGGCATCTTCCTCGTTGCGTCCACGACTGTCAAGGGCCTTCCCTATTCAGCCATGGATAAGTCCATATTTTGATATTTGCTCCATCTCCAACTATGTGGATAAGTCCCTCTTTCAGCAGATCAATCCCCTTGAGGAAGCTTCTCCATGTATATGCGATGTCTGGACTAGCTGGCGCCTCAAGGATCGACGAGTTTGGGAAGTACGTAGCCTTCAAAACTCGTGCACAAAAGGAGTGAGGTTCAGTGAGAAGTCTCCACGCCTCCTTCGCAAGCATGGCCAGGTTGAAACCATACAAATCCCTGAACCCGAGCCCTCCATCCCTCTTCGCTTTTTTCATGAGTTCCTAGCCTAACCAGTGCATAGTGTTGGTCTTCTCTTGCTTTGTTCACCAGAACCGACATATCATTGGCCCCATCTGCTCGCACGAAGTTTTGGTACGATGAAAGCATGACATCGCAAAAGTGGGTATCGCTTTGGCACAAGCTTTAATAAGCACATCTTTTGCTGCCTTTGACATAAGCCTCTCCAGCCAGCCTTGAATTCGTTGCCACATACGATCCTTCAAATAATCGAAAATTTTGGTCATGTTGGACCCCACGTACATGGGCAGTCCTAAGTACCTTTCCGATCTGGTCACATTCCCAATGCGCAGCTCTGTTAGCACTTGTTCCTTCTACACCGCCCCTGTATTCTTGCTGAACATGATTGATGACTTGTCATAATTCACAATTTGCCCCAAGCGGGCCTCATAAAGCTGTAGCACGTTTTGCAGATGTATGGCACTCTCACGTGAAGCTTTCATAAGTACCAAGCTATCATCTGCAAACAGTAAGTGGTTTAAACTCGTCGCACCATTGCAAATATGGATCCCACTCAAAGCCCCCTCCGCATCCGCCTTATTAAGCAGAGAGGCGAAGCCTTCACCAACAATAAAAAAGGTACAACGATAGAGGATCACCCTGCCGAAGGCCTCGCTGGGGCATCATCACATCCATGTATTCACCATTCACCTTAAATCTATATGACACCGTGGAGATACATAACATGATCAACTTGATCCACTTCTCTTCAAAGGCAAGTTTGTGCATCATCTTTTACAAGAAGCCCCACTCCACCCTATCATACGCTTTGCTCATGTTCATTTTAACAGCTGCATAGCCCTCTTTTCAATTTATCTTATTTTGCATGTAATGGGTGCATTCATAAGCAAGCAGAATATTATCCCTAATCAACCGCCCCGGCACAAAGCACTATGTTGGATGAGATAATGTCAGGAAGTATTTTCTTAAGTCAGTTGGAGAGTACCTTGGAGATGAGCTTCTAAACGACATTAAATAGGTTGATTGGCCTCAGATCCTTCATACTCTCCGGGTTTTGCACCTTTGGTATGAGAACCACACATGTGTCATTCCAACCTTCAAGCATATGACCCCCATTTAGGACATTGAAAACTTATGAAATCACTTTTTCCCCCACGATGTCCCAACATTTTTTATAAATGATGGACGACATACCATCCGGCCCCGGGGCTTTAAGGTCACCAATACTCTACAAGGCCTCACAAACCTCCCTCTCCGTGAACTTGTCAATGAGCAGGGCATTCATTTGTGGAGTAACTCGAGGGTCAATGTAACCCAAGAGCTCCTCCATCCTCGTGCGTGCATGGGAAGTGAACAGATTTCAAAAAGTAGTTAGTTGCCACTTCTTTCATGGTCCCCTCTTCCTCCACCACTCTACCATCCTCCCTCCTCAATCTCTTAATTTTGTTTCTTCTCTTCCTCTCTGAAGCCACTGCATGGAAGAATTTGATGTTTCTATCTCCACATTTCAGCCAATGTATATGAGCCTTCTGCCGCCAATATGTTTCTCTTTGTTCCTCTACTCGACAAAGATTGAACCTCAACACTTCCTCCCTCCTAACTTTGTCCTGCCCAATGTTACCTCGCCTACACTTCTCCAGCTCCTTCTTCATACAAAAAATTCTCCACTCCAAGTCACCTAGGACATTTCTGGTCCAACGCATCATCTCTCTTATGAGATCTTTAGTTGCATCTGCTACCTTCCTACCATCGCACATCATTTCCCTCTCCCATTAATTTTGAACTAACTCTCTACAATCCTCCTCTTCGAGCCATCTCGCCTCAAAATGAGGCTCCAAGTTTCGGGCCAACCCCCGCTTCAGCCAAGCAGCCCCCTATAGCTCAATGATGACCGAGTGATGGTCTAAGTGGTGGGGGTCTCCCTTAGTCACTCGGAACGCTGGAAATATGTTACACCAGGACTGCGTAGCAAGTGCTCTATCCAACCTCTCCCTTATATACCAGGTCGCGTCATGGTTATGATTTCGCCAAGTGACAACATCCCCCACAAAGCCCAAATCTCGCAGTTCACACTCCTCCAGAACAACCTTAAAACGGTCCATGCACGCTTCCGATCGTGGTGCCCTGCCTTCCTTCTCCCAAGTATGCAGGACTTCGTTAAAATCTCCGGCACATAGCCAAGGCTTGTTACTTTGATATTTCAGCATTCTCAGTAACTTCCAAGTTCTTTCTGTTTCCTCATGATTCAGTTCTCCATATATCCCGGTGAACCGCCATACAAATCCATCTGCCTACGTAATTTCCATGTCAATATGATATTGCAAATTGAAACCAATTAACTTGATATTTACTTCATTTTTCAAAACAGTGCCAAACCACCACTCTGCCCTCACAGTCTTTTACTGTCATGTTGGTCATACCCATCTTCCATCTTATCCATTTCAGCCTGCCACGCACCATCTTTGTTTCAGAGAGAAAAAGTATATCGGGGTCCTCCTTCTTATGGAGCTCAAGAAGACTTCGAATAGCCGGGCCATTCCCCAATCCCCGACAATTCCATGTGATGTTCCTCATTGGTTCTCGCAGGGCTGTCCCGGCAGCCCCGCGTCCTCAACATTATGTCCGGTTTCACCTCCATCCTTGTTGCTTCCTTCCCTCTCGTTCTTCTTTAAACCCCCGTGATACGTCTCCAACGTATCTATAATTTTTAATTGTTCCATGCTATTATATTATCTCTTTTGGATGTTTTATATGCATTGATATGCTATTTTATATTATTTTTGGGACTAACCTATTAATCTAGAGCTTGGTGTCAGTTTTGTTTTTTTTCATGTTTTTGAGTATTGCAGATAAGGAATATTAAACGGGGTCCAAACGGAATAAAATCTCTAGAATGATTTTTCTTGGACCAGAAGACACCTACCAGACATGGAGAAGGGGACAGGAGACCTGTCGGGAGGCGACAAGCCTACAGGGCGCGCCCTAGGGGGACACCCTTGGCTTGTGGGCCCCCTAACCCTAATCATTGGCCTATAAATTCCCAAATATTCCCCCAATACCAGAACGAGCCAAAAAAATTACTTTTCTGCCGCCGGGAGCCTCTGTTCTGGAGAGATCCAATCTCGGAGCCTTTTCTGATAATCTGTCCGACAGGGAATTGATCACGAAGGGCATCTACATCAACTCCATTGCCCCCTCTGATGATGCGAGAGTAGTTCACCACAGACCTACGGGTCCGTCGTTGTTTTCTCACGACAGATGCCATAGGTAGTCTTATCGATGGTGGTTGGGACCGAAAGGACACCGGCGGGCTCCGGGAACGGGATTGGTAACTAGCAAGCAAGACGCAAGATGTACCCTGGTTCAGGGCTCTCCGTGGGAGATAATACCCCTAGTCCCGCCGGAGTGGTTGATGAACTAGAGTGTTTACAGTATGCTCCTTGAGTTGTTCGACGGAGGAGGAAGAAGGAGTAGCAGGCTCGAGTTCTACCTCTCATGTGTGATGTGTGTGGGTGCAAGAATGACCGACCCTCTGCATGATGGGGGCCGGGTTGTTTTATAGACGAACCCACCGGCCTACAAAATGGATATAAGTACATTGTGGGGGACCCGGCTGGCAGCCACTCAGGCCAGCGAGGGGGGCGCTATGGTTTAGTCTTGTCGCCTGAGGGGCCCGCCGGCTGCAAGGTCCCATCTGGCTCTGGGACCCGCCGACCAGCCTATGGGGTTGGTGCGTGCTCCCCACGCAGGATGCGTGCTGTACGTCCGACTCGTCTTGCAGGATCCGGCGCCGGTCAGCGGTACGGCCGTCTCCACTGTAGCTATGTCGGGCCAGGTAATGGAGTGGGTCGTGGCGCGTGGGTACTGTGCATAGTTGATGGATCGGAGCCGGCATAGGTCAGTGCTATGACCGCTGACACTGTAGCCATGCGTGTGCTTGTCCCTCATACCTGTGTTGACGTACCTTCACCTTTAATTGAAGGCCCCTATCACATCCAAGGGATTGATGCGACAGGTGCCCCTCAGCCGGTTGGCGGCTTGGCCAGCCGACTAGAGAGTAGTCGTCTACGCTCCTAGCTGGCAAGTGCTTCGTAGCCGGCTAGGAGGAGCCAACAATTGAGGATGTTGATGCTCCTTTCTATACCTAAGTATAGAGGAGTAGGCTTGATGAGCCTACCCCGGGGTTATACCCTCGTCAGTAGCCGAAGCTGGGGAGGTCCGTCGTCTCGAGGCAAAGGACTTCGCCGGCTTGAGAATCCGGCTTGCGGGCCTGGTGATTCATTTGTATGGAAGGCGTCCGGGCCAGGAGCCGGCTGGCTTCCGGCGGACGCCTCGGCTTCTTCCCACGAACCAACGGTGCGCCATGTGTCGGGCTTTCGGCGCCGCGCCTTGACAAGCCACGTGCACGACGGGGCTGGGCCTGCGTCATGGGGCCCGCCACACCGCGCCCTCAGCCCGCGCGCAGGGATCCTCTGCGTATTGCGCCGCGGCGGTTGATATTTTGGAGCGCATTAAAGCTCTTGCATGATTCGGAGGGGGTGGGGATCATGCGCAACGGATCCCCTCCGCATGATCTCCTCTGTGGTTTAAATGGAGAGGCGGGGACGCCGAAGACGCCATCTGCCCCCGTACCACTCCATTCCAGCGCCCCTTCCCTCCCAGAGCCAGAGAGAAGGAGACGCCGTTCACGCCTTTGCTGCCGTTCGTCGCCGGAGCTGCGCGCATCCCGTATATCTTCTCGCCACCGCTCCGCCATGTCGCAAGCCGACGCCGAGAAGGCGAAGTTCCGAGGCGCGTGGGATGGCAGTGACGTTGTCGACGGGCACATTGAGGTGCTTCGCCACCGTCGTAAGCTTACCTTGGCAGAACGCGTGGTTGTGCGCCTCCCAACGCCGAAGGATCTCGGGCCCCTCGCGCTGGCGAGGTGGTGTTCTTCAAGGAGAATTTCTTCCGTGGATTCGGGCTCCCTGTCAGCGACTTCTTCTCGCGTCTTCTGGTGTATTTCGGCTTGCAGCCGCACCACCTTGTGCCCAACGCCGTCCTCCAGCTGGCGGCCTTCGTCACCCTGTGCGAGGGGTTCTTGGGGATCAAACCCCGCTTGGACTTGTGGCATCAATTATTCTTCTTCAAGCAGCAGTCGGCGCCGACCGACGATCCTAATGTCAAGAAGATGACCCCTTGCGGCACCGCCCTCGTTCATCACCAGTCCGCCTCCGGCTTCCCAAAGCTACCTCTCCAGGATTCGGTGAAGAAGTGGGAGAGGGGATTCTTCTATGTGAAGAATGTGGATCCCCTCCACGACTACATCAACTTGCCTCCTTTCGCCATTGCTCCACCGAGTGCGAAGCTGAACTGGAGTAGTTCGCTTCTGAGGCCCATCCCGGAAGTGAAGCAGATATGCGCCCACCTCGAGATTTTGAAGACTCGAGGCCTTCTAGCCAGAGATTTTCTCGCCACCATTGTGGCTGCTGCCTCTTGAGCTTGCGTTGGTTTTTCCCTTGAAGAGTAAAGGGTGATGCAGCACAGGAGCAGTAAGTATTTCCCTCAGTTTGAGAACCAAGGTATCAATATAGTAGGAGAATCGCGTCAAGTCCAGAGTACCTACGCAAACACAAAAGAGCTTGCACCCAACGCTATAAAGGGGTTGTCAATCCCTTCAAAATTGATTGCAAAGTGAGATCTGAAGGCGGAAAGTGCAACGAAGTAAAAGTGTAAGGCTGAAAATATGGTGTGAAGTAGACCCGGGGGCCATAGTGTTCACTAGAGGTTTCTCTCAAAATAGCAAATAATACGGTGGGTGAACAAATTACTGTCGAGCAATTGATAGAACCACGCAAAGTCATGACGATATCTAAGGCAATGATCATGCATATAGGCATCACGTCCGACACAAGTAGACCGATACTTTCTGCATCTACTACTATTACTCCACACATCGACCGCTATCCAGCATGCATCTAGTGTATTGAGTTCATGACGAACAGAGTAACGCCTTAAGCAAGATGACATGATGTAGAGGGATAAACTCAAACCAATGATGAAAACCCCATCTTTTTACCCTTGATGGCAACAACATGATGCGTGCCTCCCTACCCCTTCTATCACTGGGTGAGGTGGCCACACGGTATGAACCCAAAACCAAGCACTTCTCCCATTGCAAGAATCATAGATCAAGTTGGACAAACAAAACCCACAACTCAAAGAGAATTACAAGGATATGAAATCATGCATATAAGAGATCAGAATAAACTCAAATAAGATTCGTAGATAATCTGATCATAAATCCACAATTCATCGAATCTCGACAAACACACCGCAAAGAAGATTACATCGGATAGATCTCCATGAAGATCATGGAGAACTTTGTATTGAAGATCCAAGAGAGAGAGAAGAAGCCATCTAGCTACTAGCTATGGACCAGAAGGTCTATGGTGAACTACTCACGCATCATCGGAGAGGTCATGGTGTTGATGAAGAAGCCCTCTCTATCCGAATCCCCCCTCAGGCAGGGCACTAGAACATGCCCCAGATGGGATCTTGCAGAGACAGAAGTTTGCGGCGGCGGAAAAGTATTTTCGTGGATCTCTCTCGCAGTTTTGGATTTTTTTTGAATTTATAGGCGAAAGAGGTAGGGGACGAGCCACAGGGGGCCCACAAGCCTGCTAGGTGCGGCCCCCTTGGCCGGGCCTAGGGGGCTTGTGGGGTCCCCTTGTGGCCCGTGCCTTGGTTCTCAAGTCTCGTGTGTATCTTCTGTTTCGAAAAAAATCTTTTTGTAAGTTTTATTCCGTTTGGACACCGTTTAAAATCCTCCTCTGAAAAGGGTCAAAAACACGGAAAAGCAGGAACTGGCACTTGGCACTTAGTTAATAAGTTAGTCCCAAAAAAGATATAAAGGCATACAAAACATCCAAAGTTCGACAAGATAATTGCATGGAACCATCAAAAATTATAGATACGTTGGAGACGTATCATTGGCCCGCCGGATCCTGCCTCTGCAGTACTGGCCGCACCTGATCAGCCAGATGGGTGGCTGGCATGATCCATGTCGGCTCTCGACGAAGAACCTATGAGCCGGCAAGGTGGCTCATCAAGTGAACTTGATCTCCTCCGCCTCCATGGATGAAGGTGGTGAATGGGAGTTGGGCATGGCCCCTTACGACCGAAGTCGTCCGGCTCCGACGGTATGTTCCTTCGCTGATTATGTTTCTTGTTTGTCTTTGGATACCACCTGGCATCTCACGCCGGACGCCGGCTACATCTTCAACTATTCGAGCACCTGCAAGTCTATCGATAGCCGGCCGCCGACGTGGAGTTGTCAGATCCCGTCTAAATCGAGGATGAGGACGAGGTGGAGGTTCAACCATCCGCCTCTGAAGATGTGGAAGGGGTGGCGGAGTCGGAGAGCACCGAGCCGGACGGTTAGTTTTTTGCATCTGCGTTGCTTGACTGAACGGATGATGACGAGGTGTCGCCTCCCTTACGTGGTGCAGCCGACGTGGAAGACATGGAAGAGCTAGAGGAGGTCTCCAGCCCTCCCATGATGTGGCAACATAGAGCCGCCCGCGAACTGGCCGTGAAGGGCGAAGGAGCGTGGCGGAAAGTCAAGCAGGTCGCCACCGCCAAGTCGACCCCCAAACGAACCGCAACAGGGCCTCCGGCTGGAGGTCACGGGGGCGGCTCGAAGAAGCAGCAAGTCACTATTGGCAGCCCCCAAGGGTCGGGTCATCTTTTGAAAGATGAGTCGGGTCTTGATTTAGGGAAAAACTTCAACCGGTAGCCCCCAAGGGCCGGGTCATCTTTTGAAAGATGAGTCGGGTCTTGAATTAGAGAAAAACTTCAACCTGTAGCCCCCAAGGGCCGGGTCATCTTTTGAAAGATGAGTCGGGTCTTGAATTAGATAAAAACTTCAACCTGTAGCCCCAAGGGTCGGGTCATCTTTTGAAAGATGAGCCGGGTCTTGAATTTAAAAAAAACTTCAACCTGTAGCCCCCAAGGGCCGGGTCATCTTTTGAAAGATGAGCCGGGTCTTGAATTAAATAAAACTTCAACGTGTAGCCCCCAAGGGACGGGTCATCTTTTGAAAGATGAGCCGGGTCTTGAATTTAATAAAAACTTCAACCTGTAGCCCCAAGGGTCGGGTCATCTTTTGAAAGATGAGGCGGGTCTTGAATTTAGAAAAACTTCAACTTGTAGCCCCCAAGGGCCGGGTCATCTTTTGAAAGATGAGTCGGGTCTTGAATTTAGAAAAACTTAAACCTGTAGCCCCCAAGGGCTGGGTCATCTTTTGAAAGATTAGCCGGGTTTTGAATTAACTAAAAACTTCAACCTGTAGCCCCCAAGAGCTGGGTTATCTTTTTGAAAGATGAGCCGGGTCTTGAATTTTGTATGACTTCTAAAAGAATCATACATTAGCCCCCAAGTGTGAGGGATGTTGCTTGCAACAGTTCTGAAACTTGTCTCCCTAAAATTTGTTTGCGGGAATCTGTGACCCGAGCCAAGTCATCCCTTGCTGATTTGAAGATAAACTTAGCTGAACAGCAGAATGCTCGGACTGAATGTGAAGAGAAATATCGATTTGCCTTGGATGATATGGAGAAAATGAAGGCTGATCACCCAAAATTTGAGAAGAAAGCCAATGCTGATCAAGCCACCATTATGAAGCGGGCGGAAAAAGCCGAGGAAAAGCTGGAAGCCACCCTTCAAGAGCTCTCCGGGTTAAAAAAGCATATCTCCAACATGACCCAAGCCATCTTTGGTAAGGATCAATTCCCTTCGTCGGAAAGAAAAGCCACAATTTAGTTTGCAAATACTAATTGTCACAGTTTATCCTTTGTAGGTCCGCGAGTCGCCAATCTTTAAGATGACTGCATCTTGAAGCTGAAGGCGATTTATACCTTTCCAAAGCAGCTGTATACGGGAAGCATGATGACGATGAAGGCAATGATGGGCAACAAGGAGCCAATTAAATCCATCAAGAATATGTTGGGTTTCCTGTCAACGTTGCCACCCCAAGTAGATGAACTGAAGAGGTCAGCCGCCCGCAAGGGAGCTCTGACTACCCTAAGCCGGTGCCTGGCCTATGCTCCTGAACTCAATCCAGAGGAGGTAGCTGCTGGTTATCCTGAACTGAAAGATGATGAGCCGGAGTTCACCGAAGAAGATTACCACTAGGTTGTGAAAGAGTCTCGCTCCGCAGTGACTCAACTAGCGGCCAGCTTCGATTTGAAGAAATACCAGGCTGCGTATGACGACAACAATAAAAAGGTGTCTCCTCCTTCGTTTGAAGTGACCAGCCTGACTCCCCGCCGACGCAAGAACCCCTTTGACTTTGAAGCAGATCTATCTGTCTTCCTCAACGATGAAGATGAATTTGTCGCGTGGTCCAAGTACAATTGGAAATTGGGCGACTTACAAATCGAAGATGGAGAGAGCTCAAGGCAGGGTGACACAGAGGCGGCTTGAGGTTACTCGGCATGTAACCATTTCTTCAAAAAACAATTTGATCTCTTTGTGACCGGGAGATGACGCCCGTATGGCCGAGTGAGCCATGTAATAGTTGTTAGGTTTCAGGGAAACACTCTTCTAGCCATGCCTTTTGCTTGACATTTCTGAATTGCTATCCATTTTGTGAATCATGAATTGCATGTACCAATCCTAATACTTGATAGTTAGGAAGTGTCATAATCTGATAGGAAAAATTTCCTCAACCTGTTTGCCACGGAAAACACCATAGACCGACTCAATGAGTCGTGGCCAGAGATTAACCAGCCCTTTGGGTCATGGCGAGTTATAAACAAAGAGCCGGCTCAATGAGTCGCAACGAGTCATAAAAAGGTTTTACGAAACCTTGCAGCAGTGCCACGAAGATAGTCGTAAAAATTTGTCGGCTCGATGAGCTACGACAGGATAGGACGAGTTTGCAAAACTCTAGTGCTACCCCAAGAAGGCTTTTGCAACAACCCAAGTTATTTAGACCAGCTGATCAGGCGTGAGTCAAGCTTCAATGAAGCAGGTTCAATGAACCAATGGTTTCTCTATTTTCCATGTGTGGCTCTGGCCGGTACCTTTCATGTTTTAACCAAAGCGAGTTCAGGGTCCAAAAAGCGGATTGACTCGCCAAGAGTACATGGGTCCATAGGGCGACTCGTCCAACACATAGTCTAGTATAACCATTTGCAATGCGGTAATTTTTCGCTAGCCAAGAGGGTATTCAGGCTGAACACAGTGAGTGGAAGCCCCCAAGTGACCTATGATTAGGGAAAAGTCGGACATAGGATTGGAGAAGCGTTTACGCTCTTACTGCAAAACGACTTGGGAACTAGTAGCCCCCAAGTAAGTCGGCTAAATTCTCAAAACCATATAAGGCGCCCATGTTTGAACCGTGCGATGTGGCAACTTTGGTCCTCTTTGGCTTATCAATACCCAGTTTTGAAACAAGTGCAACATGGCGACTTATGCTCTTTGGTATTGATAGCGTCCATGCTTGGACGACTTATAGAACAATAAAGACTCATGCTTTCAAGAAGCTGAAACGGCAAAGGACCCCAAAGTTCGTGGGTGCCAGCTTTATTGCTTTATAAATAAAAGATTACAATTTTTGAGATTTTCATAAAAGAAAGGAGCTCATGGCTCTTGGTGTAGTAAGGCCGCAAGTGGGCGATATTCCAAGGGCGAGTTGTCCCAACCTCTGTTGTTAGCCTATCAGGGCGAAGATCCACCAAGTAGTACGAACCGTTCCGAAGATTCTTGCTGATGACAAACGGTCTTTCCCATGGAGGTGATAACTTATGCATCCGAGTGTGGTCTTGAATCAACCGGAGCACTAAGTCGCCCTCCTAAAAAGTACGGCTCTTGACGCGGCGGCGGTGATAGCGTCGCAAGTCCTGTTGATAGATCACCGATCGTGATGCAGCCAAGTCTCGCTCTTCCTCCAAAGCATCCAACGAATCCTGTCGTGCCAACTCGTTGTCCTGTTCCACATAGGCGGCGACTCGCGGTGAATCGTGTGTGATGTCACTTGGCAATACTGCCTCTGCCCCATAGACCAGGAAAAAGAGAGTAAAACCCGTAGAGCGATTTGGGGTGGTCCTGATACTCCATAAAACTGAGGGCAATTCTTCAACCCAACATCCTAGAGTACGCTCCAGAGGTACCATAAGCCGGGGCTTGATTCCTCGCAAGATTTCTTGATTCACCCTTTCTGCGTGTCCATTAGACTGGGGGGGGGGTGCGACTGCAGAAACGTCAAGCCAGATATGCTCTATTCCACAAAACTCTTGCATTGCGCCCTTTTATAGATTAGTACCATTATCAGTAATGATACTATGAGGATATCCAAAACGGAAGATCAACTTTTTCAAGAATTTGACAGCGGTGTCTGTGTTACAGCTACTAACTGGTTCTACTTCGACCCACTTAGTAAACCTGTCAACCGCCACCAACACATGAGTCTTTTTGTTGGACGACATCTTGAAAGGACCAACCATGTCCAGCCCCCAGACCGCAAACGGCCAAGTGATTGGAATCATCCATAATTCCTGAGCCGGCACGTGCATCTGACGTCCAAATTTTTGACAATCATCACATCGGCGAACTATATCTTCAGCATCTGCATGAGCCGTCAGCCAATAAAACCCATGCCTAAAGGCTTTGGAAACCAGGGAGCATGACCCGGCATGATGACCACAGTCGCGTGCATGAATTTCGTTGAGAATCATACATCCTTCCTCGGAAGAGACACACCTTTGAAATACCCCTGAAGTGCTTCGCTTATGCAACTCGCCGTTATGTATGACCATGGATTTGCATCGACGGACGATTTGGCGAGCCAATAACTCATCAGTGGGTAACTCGCCTCGTGTGAGATACGCCATGTAGGGAATCGCCCAATCCGGGGTAGCACGAAGAGCCGCCACAAGTTGAGACTCAGGGTCTGGCACCGCCAAATCTTCCTCTGAAGGTAGCCTCACCGAGGGGTTATGTAACACATCCAAAAATACATTGGGGGGAACTAACTTACGTTGTGAACCGAGGCGTGAAAGAGCATCTGCTGCTTCATTGAGTCGTCGATCGATGTGATCCACTTGATAACCATGAAAATGACCCGCCACGTCAGACACAGCTCGCGTGTAAGCTGCCATCAAGGGATCTATGAAATCCCAGGTACTAGAGACCTGCTGCGCCACTAGATCTGAGTCGCCCAAACATCTGACTCGGGTGAGGTTCATCTCTTTGGCGAGTCGCAACCCATGGAGCAGAGCTTCATATTCTGCTGCATTGTTGGTACATGGAAACATGAGTCAAAGGACATGGCAGAATTTGTCACCCTGAGGCGAAGTTAACACCACGCCAGCCCCCGAGCCTTCCAACTGCCTAGATCCATCAAAATGGACGGTCCAATATGTGTGATCGGTCCTATCTTCTGGAATCTGTAACTCGATCCAATCGTTGATGAAATCCACTAGTGCTTGAGACTTAATGGCCATACGGGGGGTATATCGCACGTGATGAGGCCCTAACTCGATGGCCCACTTAGCAATCCGTCCAGTCGCTTCTCGATTTTGTATAATGTCACCAAGGGGGGCAGAACTGACCACCGTGATGGGATGCTCTTGGAAATAGTGTTTCAGCTTCCGACTCACCATAAACACCCCAAAGACCAGCTTCTGCCAATGCGGGTAGCGTTGTTTGGAGAGGGTGAGGACTTCACTGATAAAATATACTGGTCGCTGAACCGGATATTCCTTTCCTTCTTCCTTCCGCTCGACGACCACTACCATGCTCACTACCTTAGAATTAGCCGTGATGTACAAGAGCATAGGCTCCTTGTCCGTCGGAGCAGCCAATACTGGCAGCTTAGCCAGTTGTTGCTTCAGGGCTTCAAAGGCTTCGTTGGCTTCATCCGTCCAAACGAAACAATCAGTTTTCTTGAGTAACTGATAAAGAGGGATGGCTTTCTCCCCAAGGCGACTTATAAAGCGACATAGAGCCGCGATACGACCCGCCATTCGTTGGACTTGATTGATATTGGCCAGCTTGCCTAGCGAAGTGATCGCTTCAATTTTATCTGGGTTAGCTTCAGTGCCACGCTCTGACACCAAAAAACCCAGCAACTTTCCTGCGGGAACAGCAAACACACATTTGGTAGGATTGAGCCTCATCTGATATACGCACAAATTGTCAAAGGTCTCCTTGAGATCTTCCAAGAGCGACTCCTTCTTCTGAGACCTGACCACGATGTCGTCAACATAGGCATGGACATTGCGTCCGATCTGGTTATGCAAGCAATTCTGGATGCAACGTTGATAAGTCGCCCCCGCACTCTTGAGCCCGAATGGCATAGACACGTAACAGAAGGCTCCGAAGGGGGTTATGAAGGACGTTTTCTCCTGGTCTGCCACAACCATCTTGATCTGGTGGTATCCTGAGTAAGCATCCAAAAAACATAAACGCTCGCAACCCACCGTCGAGTCAATGATTTGATCAATGCGGGGAAGGGCGAAAGGATCCTTTGGACAGGCTCTGGTGAGGTCGGTGTAGTTGATGCACATGCGAAAAGTGCCGTTATTTTTGAGCACCAGGACCGGGTTAGCCAACCATTCAGGATGAAAAACCCCGGTGATGAATCCGACGACCAAAAGCCGAGCGACTTCCTCTCCAATTGCCTTACGCCGCTCTTCGTTAAACCTGTGAAGATATTGCCGAACCAACTTTACTTTGGGGTCAGTATTAAGATGGTGCTCAACGAATTCTCTCGGTACACCTGGCATGTCTGAAGGATTCCATGCGAAGATGTCCCGATTCTCATGGATGAATTCGATGAGCACGCTTTCCTATTTGGGATCTATACCCGTCCCAATGGTGAACTGCTTGGTTGAGTTGCCAGGGGTGAAGTCTATCACCTTCGTGTCATCTGTTGGTTTAAACTTGAGGGGAGGCGCTGAGTCGATCGTTAGTCTCTTGAGCGGCGTCATATCTGCCGGATCAATATTGGCTTGGTGAAACTTGAGCTCCTCAGCCGCGCAAGCCGTCACGGCATAAGCTGCTTCTCCTTCCTCGCACTCTTGGGCTATTTTCCTGTCTCCATTGATTGTGATAGTCCCCCTAGGACCAGGCATTTTGAGCTTGAGATAAACATAACATGGGTTTGCCATGAATCGAGCGTAAGCCGGCCTTCCAAACAACGCGTGGTAAGGGCTCTTGATTTTGACCACCTCAAACATGAGTGACTCGCTCCTGTAATTAGACTGTGTGCCAAAAGCCAAATTAAGTTTAATCTGCCCAATTGGGTATACCGACTTACCCGGAACGATGCCGTGGAAAACAGTGGATGATGGCATCAAGTCTTTCTCTGAAAAGTTCATCCTTCGAAAGGTATCAAAGTATAAGATGTTTATGCTGCTACCACCATCCATAAGGACTTTGGAAAGGGTGCACCCTCCGACTTGGGGAGCCACGACCAAAGCCATGTCGCCAGGGTTATCAACTCGGGGCGTGTGATCTTCCCTACTCCATATGATGGGTTGCTCAGAGCAATGGAGGTACCTAGGGAGCGCCGGCTCAGCCACGCTGAAAGTTCTATGTTTCACCTTCTGGCCCCGTTTGCAAGTGCTGGTGGTGAACACATGATACTGTCCACTGTTCATCTGCTTAGGGTTATTCTGAAAGCCGCTATTGTCTTCCTGCCGCTGGTGATCTCCTTGCGGGGGTGGTTGTTGAAACACGCCCTGTGGGTTATACCGCTGTTGATTGGGAACTTGGTACTGTCCACTATTAGACTGTGACCTGCTCTGCGGAGCCGGGTTAGGAAAACCACCGAACATGCTTTGGCATGACCCAGGCGCGCCGAACTGTTCCCGTCGCCCGCCTTGATCACCTCCTTGGCCTTTCTTGAGCGCCTCAGATCGGAACTCCTACATCACATAGCAATCCTCCCAGGAGTGGGTAGCCGGTCCTTCAGCAGTGGCGTGCTGTGGGCAGGGGCCTTTGAGCATCTCATGATAGTTGCGCGGCTTCTTCCCGCTGAAGCCCCGCCTCTTCTGGCGTTGGTTCCCGTTGCTCGCATTCGTATTGGCGACGAAGTCTTTGGGACCTTCTTGTTGTCTCCTCTTACCTTGCCCGCCATGGTTGTGGTTACCCCGCCCCTAAAAATGGGAGTTACCTTTTGACGACTCGCCTCTCCTGGCGGTGCTAACCCTGTCATCATCCTCCCCAGGATCCTTAGTGTCGTCTGACTCGGCATACCTGGTCAGGGTGTCCATCAACTCGCCCATGTCCTGCACCTTACGCTTGAGTAGCCCAAGCTTCAGCACCAAAGGCTCGTAATGGCAATTTTTCTCCAGAATTAGCACTGCCTGAGCCGTCGAGATGCCGTCCGACGAATGAATAACCTCTGCAACTCGCCGTGTCCAATGACGGGCCGACTCAGCCGACCGCTGAACGCAGTGTTGTAAGTCGACGATGGTCATTGGGCATTTGCAAGTCCCTGAGAAATTCTTAATGAACCGCTCCTTTAACTCTGTCCAGGTGCTGATGGAGTTAGGCGGCAGGTTTTTCAGCCATGTACGCGCCGTTCCTTCAAGCATCATGGTAAAATACTTGGAGCAGACCGCCTCGTTCACATCAAGCAAATCAATTGCAAGCTCATAACTCTCGATCCATGACCCGATCTCGAGATCTGGTGTGTAATTGGGTACCTTCCTGGGCCCTTTGAAATCTTTTGGCATTCGCTCATTGCGCAGAGCGGGCATGAGACAGGGCACCCCAACGTGTCTGCCACCTGTATAGAGCGATGCGGGAGGGGTCTGGGCATAAGCCGGATAGCCCTGGCCCGCCGCGGCCGTCGTCTCCATCAGACGGGCGGCTCGCGCTGCATCCACGATGTCTTGGGCTCGAGTATCGTGCATCTCGGGCGGGTTGGTTTGCGGCGAACGCAGTTTCCCGCTGGTCACCGCGGGTTGGTCTTCATGACGACTCCTGGTGTGACTCGCCTGGGGTGTTGAGTGCAACCGGTCAAGGCTGTGCGAATATTGCGCGTGTTGGACCACCGCCATTTTCAGCATTTCGATGGCGTTTCTCGCCTCCACCTCGACCGGGAAGTTTCCGTAAATTGGGAGGGACTCCAAGTGGCGGGTTGCCGCCAGCACGTTATCCACGGGATTCGAGAAGTGGCCTCGTGGTGTCTGGAAGTGAGGTGCGTTAGCCTCCATTGGTTGAGGTGGTGGTGGGTCAGGCGGTGGTTGAACCGGACCCCCCTGGAGCGGCCTGCAAAGGCCGGTCGGGCCCCATCCCGGGGGTGCGTGGGGTGTCGAAGAGGCGGGTCAGATGTAGATCGGCCGGGAGGCGACCATGATGCCTCCTCTGGTGAATAGCATCGGAAGCACGTTGTTGTCTCTCGAGCCGCCAGCCTTTGGTGTTCAGCCGTTCTATCTCCGCGGTGATCCGGGCCTACTGTGCCGCCATCCTGGTGGCTTCCGCTTCCACATCCCGCTGAGTCTTGGCCATCTCCTCCCGCAGCTTCGCCAGTTCGGCATTGATTGTTTCCCGATTCTCTGCCGTCACAACAGTTGCCATGGGTCTGGTGATTTCCGCCGCCAAGTCCGCCATGGCTTGAGCACGAGTTTTCGATGATTCGCCAGTCTCATTGTTGCCGGCCGGGTTTGGCTGAGGTTGTGCCGCCCCCGCCATGTAGATGGCGACTTGACGATGGGGTCCTGCAAAGTCCTTAGAGTTTGCCGCCAGCGGCAATCCTCCGAGTTGTCCCTCATTGAGAGGATGGATTGAATCTGTGTCGCCCATGGACGACTCGTTGTCAGAGTTGACGGGGGTGATCTCATGGACTGCCGGTTTGTCCTGTACGCTAGCTCCCTGCGTAAAGCCGACGAAAACGTGGTGTCTCCTGTCCTGACGTGTGATGGGGAAGGCGTACCTGGCCGGCTCGACGATGTCGGTGGAGGTGTCCGGCTCAGGCACGGGCGCTCCAAACATGCCGATGAAGATGTTGACCTTGCCAAAGGTGACCCTGTAACCAGATTTGATTGAATCGGCTTCAGGTCCCCACTGCGAGTTGTCGATGTAGTATTTCCCACGGTGGCTCTTCCTCATGATGCCGACCGCATAGCTTCCCGACCCAGGTAGGGCTCCCTTTGAGAACTCAACTCCACCGTGCGCTAGCCCCACGGTGGGCGCTGATACGTCTCCAACGTATCTATTATTTTTTACCGTTCCATGCTATTATATTATCAACTTTGGATGTTTTATATGCATGAATATGATATTTTATATTATTTTTGGGGCTAACCTATTGACCTAGAGCCCAGTGCCAGTTCTTGTTTTTCCCCCCTTTTTTTGACCTTTTTCAGATAGGAATATCAAACAGAGTCCAAACGGAATAAAACTTTCTCCGTGATTTTTATGGAAAATATCAAAAATACCATAAGAAAATGATACCAGAGAGGAGTCCCGAGGAAGCCACGAGCCAGGGAGGCGCGCCCACCCCCTGTGGTTGTGCGAGGGGGGCTCGTGAATCCCTCGTGGGTCCCCCTGACTTGTTCTCGATGCCATATGGTCTTATAAATACAGAAACCTCCAGAAATAAACCTAGATCGGGAGTTCCACCGCCGCAAGCCTCTGTAGCCACCAAAAACCAATCGGGAGCCCATTCCGGCACCCTGCCAGAGTGGGAATCCATCTCCGAGCCATCTTCATCATCCCGACGATCTCCATGACGAGGAGGGAGTAGTCCACCCTCGGGGCTGAGGGTATGTACGAGTAGCTATGTGTTTGATCTCTCTCTCTCGTGTTCTTGAGATGTCATGATCTCGATGTACCGCGGGCTTTGCTACTATAGTTGGATCCTATGATGTTCTTCCCCCTCTCCCTTCTTGTAATGAATTGAGTTTCCCCTTTGAAGTTATCTTATCGGATTGAGTCTTTAAGAACACTTGATGTATGTCTTGCACGTGTCTATCTGTGGTGACAATGGGATATTCATGTGAGTACTTGATGTATGTTTTGGTGATCAACTTGCGGGTTTCGTGACATATGGAACCTACGCATATGGGTTGGCACACGTTTTGACTCTCCGGTAGAAACTTTGGGGCACTCTTTGAAGTTCTATGTGTTGGTTGAATAGATGATTCTGAGATTGTGTGATGCATATCGTATAATCATGCCCACAGATACTTGAGGTGACAATGGAGTATCTAGGTGACATTAGGGTCTTGGTTGATGTGTGTCTTAAGGTGTTATTCTAGTACGAACTCTAGGATAGATTTAACGGAAAGAATAGCTTCGTGTTATTTTACTCCAATTATGTTATCATTGTTGAGAGAACTTCACTAGTGAAAGTATGAACCCTAGGCCTTGTTTCCACGCATTGCAATACCGTTCGTGCTCACTTTTATTATTAATTAGCTTGCTTTTTTTATAATTTCAGATTACAAAAACCTATATCTACTATCCGTATTGCACTTGTATCACCATCTCTTCGCTGAACTAGTGCACCTGTACAATTTACCATTGTATTGGGTGTGTTGGGAACACAAGAGACTCTTTGTTATTTGGTTGTAGGGTTGCTTGAGAGAGACCATCCTCATCTTACGCCTCCTGCGGATTGATAAACTTTAGGTCACCTACTTGAGGGAAAATTGCTACTGTCCTACAAAACTCTGCACTTGGAGGCCCAACAACGTCTACAAGGAGAAGGTTGCGTAGTAGACATCAAGCTCTTTTCTCGCGCCGTTGCCGGGGAGGTTAGCGCTTGAAGGTATATCTTTAGATCTTGCAATTGAATCTTTTAGTTTCTTGTTTTATCACTAGTTTAGTTTATTAAAAGAAAACTACAAACTAAAAAAATGGAATTAAGGTTGCCTCATATGCTTCATGTTTTTAATGTCTTTCGTGAAAATGATGGAAATGAAAATTGTGCTCAAGTGCTAAAAGAAGAATTACATAGAATGCTTGGCATAAAATATGTGAATGATGAGCATGATTGAAATGTTGTTAGTATGAATTCTGTGAATACCCATGATGCTAATGACATGCAAAGCCACAAGCTTGGGGATGCTATGTTTGATGAAGATGATCTTTTTAGTTCCCCCACTTTGAATGATCAAAATTATTATGATGAAAGCATGCCCCCTATCTATGATGATTATTGTGATGATACTTATGCTATAAAAAGAATGATAATAAAACTTGTCACAATTATGAGTACACTCTTACTGAACATTACTCTTTTAATGTGGAAACAATTCGTAGTGTTCAAGTCTTTTACGATACTCCCACTACTATTGATGAGAATAAATTTCCTTATGTGGAGAGTAGTAAAATTTCTATGCTTGTAGATCATGAAAAGAATGATTTAGGTGCTGGTTATATTGTTGAATTCATTCATGATGCTACTGAAAATTATTATGAGAGAGGATCATGTGCTTCTACATATTGCAATAATATCAAGCTTCCTCTCCATGTGTTGAAACTTTTGAAGTCATGCTTGTTTTATCTTCCTATGCTAGTTGATTCTTGCTCCAATAAATTGTTTGATCACAAAATCTCTATGCATAGGAAGTGGGTTAGACTTAAATGTGCTAGTCATATGCTCCATGATGCTTCCATTATGTTTCAATTCTTATCTTTTATGTGAGCATCATTGAAATCATCATGCCTAGCTTGAAAGGCATTAAAGAAAAGTGCTTGTTGGGAGACAACCCAATATGTATCCTTACTGTTTTTGTGTATTCACATGATTAAGCTACTGTATTAATCATGTTTTATTGCCTTAGTTTCAATAAAGTGCCAAGTAAAGCCTTTATGATTAGTTTGGGTGATAGTTGTTTGATCATGCTGAAAAAGACAGAAACTTTGCGCTCGCGAAATCATTTATAATTTCTATCCAGAGAGGGATTTTAGGTTGATTATTTTTGCTGCTGATTGATATACAAATTTCCTTAATTGTCATAATTTTTCAGAATTTTTGAAAGTGCAGAAGTATGGTTATCATTCAGATCATTACAGACTGTTCTGTTTTTGACAGATTCTGTTTTCAATGCATAGTTTGCTTGTTTTGGTGTTTCCATAGATTATATTGGGTAATATAAATTGTGGAAATAGTAAGATACAGTAGAAATTGTGTGAAAATAATTATGAGTCTTGTTTTGATATATCCAAGTGATTGATTTGCTCGTTATCATACTAACCCATCTCACGAAGTTCCGTTAAGTTTTGCGTTGTGAAGTTTTCAAGTTTTGGGTAGAGTTTCAATGGACTATGGAACAAGGAGTGGCAAGAGCCTAACCTTGGGGATTCCCAAGGCACCTCAAAGCTATATTCAAGGACACCAAAGAGCCTATGCTTGGGGATGCCCCGGGAAGGCATCCCCTCTTTCGTCTTCAATCCATCGGTAACTTTACTTGGGGCTATATTTTTATTCACCACATGATATGTGTTTTGCTTGGAGCATCTATTTATTTTATTAATACTTGCTTGCTGTTATTTATATTAATGTTTTGAATCATTTAGTTTAATTGAAATGTCAAGGATAGCCTTTACCATGCTTAATTTGCAAGTTTAGGAGTTCCTGTTCCAAAACAGAAAGTTTGCTTGTAGTGCAAAAATTCCCTAGAACTTTCTGTATGTCAGAATAACTTGAAATTTGGACACAGTATGAACTTATAAATTCTCTACAGCGTGGAATTTTTTCAGAGTTTTTTGAGTTAATTAAGTATGGATCTTGCTGCATTCTTCAAAGACTGTTCTGTTTAGGCAGATTGCTGTTATGTTTGCATTGTTCGCATATGTTTGCTTGTTTAACGATTCCATTTGAGGATGGGAGTTTTAAAATGCAGAGGCATTTAGTATGCAATGTAAAATAATTATTTTAGTGATTTGCTACAGTAGAGGATGATAAAGTTTTGCATTGATTTATACTAACCTATCTCACGGGTTCTTGTTGAGTTTTGTGTGGATGAAGTTTTTAAGATTTCGGAAACTGTCATATGAGAGGAATTAAGGAGACACAAAAATCTCAAGCTTGGGGATGCCCAAGTCATCCCCAATCCATATTTCAAGAAGTCTCAAGCGTCTAAGCTTGGGGATGCCCCGGTTGGCATCCCACCTTTCTTCTACAACAATTATCGGTTAGTATCGGTTGAACCTAAGTTTTTGCTTCTTCACATGTTTCGTGCTATACTTGAAGTGTTTTTTTTATTTTGTTTGAATAAGGTACTCAGGATCTGAAATTCTTAGATGGTAAAGTCTTCACATAGCCAAATAATTATTCAACTACTCATTCAACTTCACTTATATCTTGTGGAGTAGTTTGTCTTTTGCTCTAGTGCTTCACTTATATCTTTGTAGAGCATTGAAATGGTTTTATTTTATAGAAATAGTTGAACTCTCATGCTTCACTTTTATTATTTTGAGAGTATTAAACAGCATGGTAATTTTCTTAGTTTATGAATCTAGTCCTAATATGATGGGCATCCAAGAAGGATATAATATAAACTTTTATATAGAGTGCATCGAATACTATGAGAAGTTTGATTCTTTGCATATAGTTTTGAGATATAAAGATGTTGATATTAGATTCATGCTAGTGAGTAATTATGGATTGGTAGAAATGCTTGTGTTAGAGTTTGTGATTCCCGTAGCATGCACGTATGGTGAACCGCTATGCTAGGAAGTCGAAGCATGATGTTTTTATTGATTGCCATCCTTTGTGTGGCGGTCGGGATCGCGCGATGGTTAACTCCTACCAACCCTTCCCCTAGGAGCATGCGTCTAGCACTTTGTTTTGATTACTAATAAAACTTTCGCAACAAGTATGTGAGTTCTCTCTGACTAATGTGAGTCCATGGTATATACGCACTCTCACCCTTCCACCATTGCTAGCCTCTCTAGTGCCGCACAATTTTTGCCGGTGCATAAACCCACCATATAACTTCCTCAAAACAGCCACCATACCTACCCATCATGGCATTTCCATAGCCATTCCGAGATATATTGACATGCAACTTCCACCGTTCCGTTTATTATTACACGCATCATCATTGTCATATTGCTTTGCATGATCATGTAGTTGACATCGTATTTCTGGCAAAGCCACCGTTACCTTTCATACATGTCTGTCATGAGTCATTGCACATCCCGTACACTGCTGGAGGCATTCATATAGAGCCATATCTTTGTTCTAAGTATCGAGTTGTAAGTAAATAAAAGTGTGATGATCATCATTATTAGAGCATTGTCCCATGTGAGGAAAGGACGGAAGCTATGATTCCCTCACAAGTTGGGATGAGACTCCGAACTTAAAATAAAAAGAAAATAAAAGAGGCCAAAGAGCCCACCAAAAAAAATGAATGATTTTTTTTGGAAAAAGAGGCCAAAGATCCCAAACAATAAAAGGGAGAGAAAAAGAGAGAAGGGACAATGCTACTATCCTTTACCACACTTGTGCTTCAAAGTAGCACCATGATCTTCATGATAGAGAGTCTCATATGTTGTCACTTTCATATACTAGTGGGAATTTTCGTTATAGAACTTGGCTTGTATATTCCAATGATGGGCATCCTGAATTGCCCTAGGTCTTCGTGAGCAAGCGAGTTGGATGCACACCCACTTAGTTTCTTTTTGAGCTTTCATAAACTTATAGCCCTTGTGCATCTCTTGCATGTTAATCCCTACTCACTCACATTGATATCTATTGATGGGCATCTCCATAGCCCATTGATATGCCTAGTTGATGTGACCATCTCCTCCTTTTTGCCTCACAACCACCACCATATTCTGTTCCACCTATAGTGCTATGTCCATGGCTCACGCTCATGTATTGCGTGAGAGTTGAAAAGGTTTGAGAAAGAAAAAGTGTGAAAACAATTGCTTGACTAATACCGGGGTTGTGCATGATTTAAATACGTTGTGTGGGGAAGATGGAGCATAGCCAGACTATATAATATTGTAGGGATAACTCTCTTTGGCCATGTTATTTTGAGAAGACATGATTGCTTTGTTAGTATGCTTGAAGTATTATTGTTCTTATGTCAACATTAAAATTTTTGTCTTGAATCATATGGATCTGAATATTCATGCCACAATATATGTTAGGTAACATTCCACATCAAAAATTCTGTTTTTATCATTCACCTGCTCGAGGACGAGCAGGAATTAAGCTTGGGGATGCTTGATACGTCTCCAACGTATCTATAAGTTTTCATCGTTCCATGTTATTATATTATCAACTTTGGATGTTTTATATGCATGAATATGCTATTTTATATTATTTTTGGGACTAACCTATTGACCTAGAGCCTAGTGCGAGTTCCTATTTTTTCCTTGTTTTTGACCTTTTTCAAATAGGAATATCAAACGGAGTCCAAACGGAATAAAACTTTCGTCGTGATTTTTTATGGAAAATATCAAAAATACCAGAAGAAAAAGATACCAGAGGGGAGTCCCGAGGAAGCCACGAGCCAAGGAGGCGCGCCCACCCCCCTTGGGCGCGCCTGGGGGGCTCGTGACTCCCTCGTGGGTCCCCCTGACTTGTTCTCGATGCCATCTGGTCTTATAAATACAGAAACCTCCAGAAATAAACCTAGATCGAGAGTTCCGCCGCCGTAAGCCTCTGTAGCCACCAAAAACCAATCGGGAGCCCGTTTCGGCACCCTGCCAGAGGGGGAATCCATCTCCGGTGGCCATCTTCATCATCCCGGTGATCTCCATGACGAGGAGGGAGTAGTTCTCCCTCGGGGCTGAGGGTATGTACCAGTAGCTACGTGTTTGATCTCTCTCTCTCTCTCTCGTGTTCTTGAGATGTCATGATCTCTATGTACCGCGGTCTCTGCTACTAATGTTGGATCCTATGATGTTCTTCCCCCTCTCCCTTCTTGTAATGAATTGAGTTTCCCCTTTGAAGTTATCTTATCGGATTGAGTCTTTCAAAACACTTGATGTATGTCTTGCACGTGTCTATCTGTGGTGACAATGGGATATTCATGTGAGTACTTGATGTATGTTTTGGTGATCAACTTGCGGGTTTCGTGACATCGGGAACCTATGCATATGGGTTGGCACACGTTTTGATTCTCCGGTAGAAACTTTGGGGCACTCTTTGAAGTTCTATGTGTTGGTTGAATAGATGATTTTGAGATTGTGTGATGCATATCGTATAATCATGCCCACGGATACTTGAGGTGACAATGGAGTATCTAGGTGACATTAGGGTCATGGTTGATGTGTGTCTTAAGGTGTTATTCTAGTACGAACTCTAGGATAGATTGAACGGAAAGAATAGCTTCGTGTTATTTTACCACGGACTCTTGAATAGATCGATCAGAAAGAATAACTTTGTGGTGGTTTCGTACCCAACAATAATCTCTTCGTTTGTTCTCCTCTATTAGTGACTTTCGAGTGACTCTTTGTTGCATGTTGAGGGCTAGTTATATGATCCAATTATGTTATCATTGTTGAGAACTTCACTAGTGAAAGTATGAACCCTAGGCCTTGTTTCCACGCATTGCAATACCCTTCGTGCTCACTTTTATTATTAATTACCTTGCTGTTTTTATAATTTAAGATTACAAAAACCTATATCTACTATCCGTATTGAACTTGTATCACCATCTCTTCGCCGAACTAGTGCACCTATACAATTTACCATTGTATTGGGTGTGTTGGGGACACAAGAGACTCTTTGTTATTTGGTTGCAGGGTTGCTTGAGAGAGACCATCTTCATCCTACGCCTCCCACGGATTGATAAACCTTAGGTTACCTACTTGAGGGAAAAATGCTATTGTCCTACAAACCTCTGCATTTGGAGGCCCAACAACGTCTACAAGGAGAAGGTTGCGTAGTAGACATCAGGCGCCAACTATCGTGGTTTTGTCACGGCAGATGTCCTCGTGAAAGGACTTAGTGAAGGAGCCATCGCACCTTGGTGGCGACTCAAAGGGGGTGAGTGAAAGCGAGACTCAGATTTACCCAAGTTCGGAACCTTGTGTGGAGGTAAAAGCCTACGTCCTGCTTTGTGTAGATTAATGATGGATTCGGTTACAAGGAGGGCGTAACTCGCCTGACCAAGCTCTCGATGATTTCTAACCTACCCTATCTCCCCCAGGGACTCGCCTTTATATACAGGTCGATGCCCTAGGGTTTACAAGAGTCCTAGCCACGCTACAGATCATGGTCTTCCATATCTCTAAGTTGCAGTGGTTTCCAAGTCTAGAAACCTCCTTGGCGGCTTATCTTCTGCATCAATCCTGAACCGCCATCCGGCCCATGGGCCCCCGGGCCAAGGCTTGCATCAACATAGGATGAGTCGCCCCTTTAGTGACCAGGCCCAATTAGGGCGGGTTACACCGCACGTAATATCCCCAACATCCGGTTCCCGTTGTTGTAGGGTAAGTAATTGCATTCTTCCTTTCCTCCCCCCTTTCTTGATTCTTGGGTAGGAGATCCCCCCTTACCAATTTTATGGCGAGCAGGGAGGCCCAGACGACGGAGGAAGGTGACGCCACTGCTACAGAGCAGGCTGCCTGGGCCGAGGCTCGCGCCGCCAAGAAGGCGTTGATCGAGCACGAGAACCGTCCCTGGGAGGAGGCGGCCTAGAAGGCAGCTGCGAGCCAGGCCCAACCCAACAAGCACGCAACCAGCCCTGCCCAGAAGTCGTCCACCAAGGAGAGGCGGTCCAAGACGAAGCACAATCCTGCTTTGTGGGCAAACATAGAGATCCAGACCGGCGAGCCGGCTCATGCCGGAGCCACCGCGGCCGAGACCACCAAGGCCACCGGGCCAGGATCTGCCTCCTCACCGGTGGATCTGGATGCGGTGCCCGACGCACCTGACGCTGGAGTGGACACCGCACCGGAGGCGCCAACGGATGCGCCGGGAGCGGAGATCCCACCACCCGAGACGAAGACGGCCGTGGTGGTGAAGGATAAGACATTGCACACCAAGGGTCCGCACGTGCCTCACCGGACCGATGCGTCAAGGGAGCCGACCAAAAGTGCGCCGCCACGAGATGGCACCACGGTCGCAACCGGCTGTGGCCCGTCCGCCTCCGAAGCCGGCTCCTAGAGTCCTGGAACGCGGCCAAGGCCAGCCGCAAGAAATTGCCTCCTCGCGCCACGCTGAGTGGGGTCCCTCCACTTGTAGCGGCGTATTCCTGCAGCCGCGACTAGGTGTCGCAGGCGGCTCTGGTGGCTAATTAAGGAAGACTTGAACTGCCTCGAGGAATGGACCACGGTAAGTCTTCAATTCCCGCACCTTTCGGATAATCCAGTTGAGATTTTTCTTCTTCTTTCTTTGCTTCAGTGGGGGCGCGCTAGCGCACCCACTGGGTGTAGCTCCTGAGAGTTGGGCCGGCTAAAAGTTAGCCGGTCCGAGTCTTATTCACGGCGGCTCTCTTTTTCTTTCTCTTTCAGTGGGGGCGCACTAGCGCACCCATTGGGTGTATACCCGAGAGTCGGGCTGACTGAAAGTTAGCCGGGCCGAGTCTTACTCTTGATTCGCTTTGATTATTTTCGTCGTAGGATCTTCACAACAGCCAAGCGCAGGCTCACAACACGCTGTTGGCCCGGATCCAAGAGGCCGAGAACCGGACCAACGACCTTCAAGGCTGACTGGACCAAGCCGTCTCGGAGCGCGATGCCTTGCATGGTGAAGACGGCCGGCTCCATCACGAGGTGGGATTTCTTCATACGGATAAGAAGGACCGCGAGGCGGCCCATCAGGCGGAGCTGGAGAGGCTGCGCGCCGCCCACGCCGATGCCCTGAAGCAGAAGGAAGCCTCCCACAATGCCGATCTGGAGTGCTTGGAGAAGCTGCACCTTGAGGAGAAGGCGCAGAAGGATACCGCCCTGAAGGACGCACAGGACCAGTTGGTGAAGGAGACCGAGGTGGCCCAGGCCCTTCGGGGCGAGATCACCCGTCTCGCTCAAGAGCGTGCGGCTTGGGACCGCGAAGCTCTAGAGGAGGCGGGCGAAGTTGACATTCACCTCAACTGTGAACCATCCTTGCCATGTCTTTCTCTTGCTGTTAGCTTTTCTTTTCTCTTTTACTGACACCACGCCCCTATTCCTACTCCCAGAACTCTTCCCAGGGACACGGTAGGCGGCAGAAGCAGCCGTGGAGGCTAGTCGTGATGAGCGTCGTGCTGTCGGCATTGAGGTGGACGCCGCCGCTGACTAGACCCTGGAGGAGATAGCCACCGGCGCCAAGGCCCGTATGCGCAAACTGGCACATTCTCTAAACCCGCTGTAGGATACCGGGCTGGCGATGGTGAAGGACCTTTGGCCTGATGCGGTGGAGCCGGCGTCAATGAGTCGGCTATCCCGCTGGCTTGAAGCCGAAAGCTCTCGTCTGGACGCCTAGTGTGCGTCGGCTGTGCGAGCTGGAGCGTACATGGCACTCCGCTTGGCCAAGTCCTAGTATAAAAACCTGAACTTGGGCCGACTCACAGCACAACGCGTTGGCTCAGAAGCGGAGCTGGCAACCGTCGAGGACGAGCTGCAGGTGCAGGCCTGCAACATCGCATCCTTCGACGCTTGGAATGAGTTCAGCCTGGAGCGTGAAGCCGATGGCAGCGTGATCCCGGAGGATCAATTCCAGTTGGCTCTCCATGACGTCGATGGCAGCTCCGACGAGACGGCATTTGAGGACGCCGACTCCAACGACGAGGCTTATGCCAACTCTGCCGCAAAGGATGGTGCCGAAGGTGCTCGTGCGGATGACGACGCCTCTACCTCACGCGGGGCTGGCAATGCCGGCGCCTATGCCTCAGGTGCCGCCGGTGACGCCGCAGCGACGGGTGGAGCCACCACCAACTGAAGCTTTTTTTATTTTTCTGCACTTCTTTTGTTAGTTCAACAGTTCCACCCACTGGGGTGTTTATTTAATGAACTCCGGCCATGGGCCTTTGAATGCTTTTAAATGTAATATATATTTATCTATTTGCATTGTGCCTGTGAAGGTTGTGCTTACCGCTCGCTTTTCTGTCTTTAGTTTCTCTTTGGCTTTCGTCTATCCAATAGCTTGCCTCCTCCAGCATCCACTCCGCCAGCCCGACAGCCGGGAGCCGGTCTTTGACTGGGACGGGGCTTCTGCCTTCGAAGGCGTTAGCCTCGGATTTTTTGAAGCCGCCGAGATACTTAGACTTGGAGTGAGCCAGCAGAGGTCGGCGAGAAAGGAAGATCGGAAGCGATCGAACCAACCCAAGCCGGCGACCCCTTTCGTAGTTGGATTTTTCGTGCAGCCGACCTTCCTTCCCATGATACCATTAGCTGGACAGCCTGGAGCCGGTCTGTAGCTTGTGCAGCGTGGTAAGGGTTTCGACTCGACATGCATTATATATTCGACTACGACTAAGGAAGTAGCTTGGGTCGGCTAGCGAGCCCCCAAGCCCGAGGAGTCGGACTGGAGAGCTCACTCTTGTATTGTCAACTCTTTTCATGAACTTGAAAAAGGCATGCCCCAAGTGCTGGCTTGGAGCACCCATTGCATTCGTTGAAATCCTGAAAAGGGTAAAAGATACATACGTACACGTTTTTCTCTCTTGTCCTAGAAGTAGAACGTGTGAAGCAATGCCGTGTTCCATGGACGTTCCGTTTCTTCACCGGAGTCGTCTCTCTTGCGCTTCTGCGGCTTCTGGCGTCTATCAGATAGTATGCATTGTTGTGCAAAGCCCTGTTGATGATGAAGGGTCCCTCCCATGGGGAAGAGAGCTTGTGTTGGCCGAATGTTCGTTGGATTCTTCTGAGTACCAGGTCCGCTCAAAAAGGAGAGAGGCATGATCTTCTTGTTGTGGTAGTGCCTGACCTTCTGCCGGTAGATGGCCGTCCGGCTCAGGGCCAGCTCCCGTGCCTCCTCGAGCAGATCGACGCCGTCTTCTCTTGCATCTTTTGCATCCGCCTCCGTTTATAAGGTGACACGAGGCGAGTCGAACTCGACATCCGCAGGGATGATTGCCTCGGACCCATATACAAGGAAGAATGGTGTGAAGCCGGTTGACCGGTTCGGCGTGGTGCGAAGGCTCCACGGTACAGCTGGCAGCTCTTTGATCCAGCAGCCGACTGACCTGACAAGCGGTGCCACGAGTCTTGGCTTGATGCCGGCCAGGATTAGGCTATTTGCCCTTTCCACCTGGCCATTTGACTGTGGGTGCGCCACCGACTCCAGATCGAGCCGGATGCCCTCTTTGGCACAGAAAAGCGCCATTGCACCCTTGGCAAAGTTGGTGCCGTTGTCGGTGATGATGCTGTGGGGGACGCCGTAGCGGATGGAGATGTCCTTGATGAACTTGAGGGCCATGGGACCCTCAAGCTTCTTGATTGGCCTGGCCTCAATCCACTTAGTGAATTTGTCGATGGCTACCAGGTCATGCCGCCTCGAGCGGTCTTGAATGGTCCCACCATAAGCAGCCCCCAGACGGCGAAGGGTCGTGACAGGGGGATGGTTTTGAGAGCCGAGGCCGGCAAGTGGCTTTGTGTGGTGAAGCGCTGGCAGCCTTTGCACTTGTCGACCAAGGTTGTGGCCTCCTCGAGGGTCGTGGGCCAATAGAATCCATGGCGGAACGCCTTGGCCACCAGGGTTCTGGAGGCGTCATGATGCCCGCACTCACCCTGGTGTATGTCCTTGAGGATTTCTTGCCCTTTTTCTGACTCGACGCAGCGTTGGAACACGCCGGTTATGCTACGTAGAACCAGCTCGCGGTTGATGATGGCGTACACGGGAGATCGTCGTTGGATTTGCCGCGCCTCCGCCTTGTCTTGAGGAAGCTCGACGCGAACAAGGAAGGCCAGTATGGGGTGTGCCCACAAGGGAGTCCACATAGGAGCCGACTCCGGCTTGGCCTGAAGCTTAGGGGCATCTGAATCCCGTGAGTTTGTCATTGAGGTCCTAGGTTCAAGACCTTGTGTCTCTGGTGATGTCGTGGCATCCAGCATGCCGTCAACCTCCATAACGACCACCCACTGTTGGGGAACTTTGCATGGGAAACAAAAAAATTCCTACGTAGACGAAGACCTATCATAGTGATGATCATCTATGAGAGGGAGATCGGATCTACATACCCTTGTAGATCGCTAAGCGGGAAGCATTAAGAAATGTGGTTGATGTAGTGTAATGTCTTCGCAATCCAAATCGCCGCCGTCCCATGATCCGTCCCGATCTAGTAAGGAACGGATGACACCTCCGCGTTCAGCACACATACAGCTCGATGACGATCTCCGCCTTCTTGATCCAGTAAGAGAGACGGGGAAGTAGATGAGTTCTCCTACAGTGTGACGGTGCGCCGATGGTGGTGATGAACTTATTCCTGCAGGGCTTTGCCTAAGCACCGCAGGAATCCGATCTAGAGGAAGAACTACGAAGTAGAGGTTTAGGGTTGCACGTGGCAAAGTTGTGTCTCAAAAACCCTAAAACCTCTAGTATATATAGGAGGAACCAAGGGGTGGGGCTTGCCTCCTACTCCAAGTAGGAGGGCTTTGGCCGAGGGAGGGAGGAAGGAATCCTCCTCCACTACCGTTTGGAAGGAGGAGTCCCTTCCTTCCTTCCCACCTCCTCTTTTTTTTCCTTTTGCCTTTGTTTTTCTCCTTGGCTGAAATAGCCCTATTGGGCTGGACTCACCAGCCCACTAAGGGCCGGTGTGCCACCCATGGGCCTATTAGGTTCTCTCCCGGGTGGGTGGCCCCTCCCGGTAAATCCCCGAAACCCATTCGTCACTCCCGGTACACAGCCAACAATGCCCGAAATCTTTTCGGAAGCCAAATGCAACAATCCTATATATCAATCTTTGTCTCCGAACCATTCCAGAACCCCTCATGACGTCCGGTATCTCATCCGGAACTCCAAACAAAACTTCGGTCACCAGCACCTATAACTCAACTATATCGAAACGTCACCGAACTTTAAGTGTGCAGACCCTGCGGGTTCGAGAACTATGCAGACATGACCTGAGACACTCCCCGATCAATATCCAATAGCGGGACCTGGATGTCCATATTGGATCCTATATATTCTACGAAGATCTTATCGGTTGAACCTCTATGTCAAGGATTCAAACAATCCCCTATATCATTCCCTTTGTCCTTCGGTATGTTACTTGCCCGAGATTTGATCGTCGGTTTCCCCATACCTATTTCAATCTCGTTACCAGCAAGTCTCTTTACTCGTTCTGTAATACAAGATCCCGTGACTAACTCTTTAGTCACATTGCTTGCAAGGCTTGTATGTGATTTTGTATTACTGAGTGGGCCCCGAGATACCTCTCCGTCACATGGAGTGACAAATCCCAGTCTTGATCCATGCTAACTCAACGGACACCATTGGAGATACCTGTAGAGCACCTTTATAGTCACCCAGTAACGTTGCGACGTTTGATACACACAAGGCATTCGTCTGGTTTCAGTGAGTTACATGATCTCATGGTCATAGGAATGAATAATTGACATGCAGAAAACAATAGTAACAAAATGACACGATCGCATGCTACGTTTATAGTTTGGGTCTTGTCCATCACATCATTCTCCCAATGATGTGATCCCGTCATCAAGTGACAACACTTGTCTATGGTTAGGAAACCTTAACCATGCTTGATCAACAGGCTAGTCAACTAGAGGCATACTAGGGACATAGTTTTTTCTATATATCCACACATGTATTTATGTTTCCATTCAATACAATTATAGCATGGGTAATAATCGATTATCTTGAAACAGGAAATATAATAATAACTATTTTATTATTTTTCTAGGGCATATTTCCAACAGTCTCCCACTTGCGCTAGCAATAATCTAGTCTCACATCGCTATGTGATTTACATTGAAATGAATCTAACACCCATACAGTTCTTATGTTGATCATGCTTCGCTCGTGGAAGAGGTTTAGTCAGCGGATTTGCAACATTCAGATCCGTGTGCACTTTGCAAATATTTATGTCCTCTCCTTCGACATAGTTGCGGATGAGGTTGAAGCGTCGTTTGATGTGTCTGGTCCTCTTGTGAAACCTTGGTTCCTTGGCTAGAGCAATGGCACCAGTGTTGTCAGAGAACAGAGTTATTGGATTTAGTGCGCTTGGCACAAATCCAAGAACCGTCATGAACTGCTTCATCCAGACACCCTCCTTAGCCGCCTCCGAGGCAGCCATGTACTCTGCTTCACATGTAGAATCTGCTACGACGCTTTGCTTGGAACTGCACCAGCTTACCGCACCCTCATTGAGAATAAATACGTATCCGGTTTGTGACTTAGAGTCATCCAGATCAGTGTCGAAGCTTGCATCGATGTAACCCTTTACGACGAGCTCTTCGTCACATCCATAAACGAGAAACATTTCCTTAGTACTTTTCAGGTACTTCAGAATATTCTTAACCGCCGCCCAGTGTTCCACTCCTGGATCACTTTGAAACCTGCCTGCCATGCTTATGGCTAGGCTGATGTCCGGTCTTGTGCACAACATTGCATACATGATAGACCCTATGGCTGAAGCATAGGGGACGACACTCGTCTTTTCTCTATCTTCTGCAGTTACTGGACATTGAGTCTTACTCAAGTTTATACCTAGTAACACAGGCAAGAACCCCTTCTTGGATTGTTCCATTTTGAACTTTTTCAAAACTTTATCAAGGTATGTGCTTTGTGAAATTTCTATCACACGCCTTGATCTATCTCTATAGATCTTAATGCCTAATATGTAAGCAGCTTCTCCTAGGTCTTTCATTGAAAAACTTGTGTTCAAGTAATCCTTTACGCTCTCCAAAAACTCCACATTGTTTCCAATCAGCAATATGTCATCCACATATAATATTAGAAATGCTACAGAGCTCCCACTCACTTTCTTGTAAATACAGGCTTCTCCTACAACTTGTATAAACCCAAACGCCTTGATCAGCTCATCAAAGAGCTTATTCCAACTCCGAGATGCTTGCACCAGTCCATAAATGGATCACTGGAGCTTGCATACTTTGTTAGCATTCTCTGGATCGACAAAACCTTCGGGTTGCATCATATACAACTCTTCCTTAAGAAACCCATTAAGGAACGCCATTTTGACATCCATCTGCCAGATTTCATAATCGAAAAATGCAGCTATCGCTAACATGATTCAGATGGATTTAAGCATCACTACGGGTGAGAATGTCTCATCGTAGTCAACTCCTTGAACTTGTGAAAAACCCTTTGCCACAAGTCGAGCTTTATAAACGGTCACATTACCGTCCACGTCTGCCTTATTCTTAAAGATCTATTTGTTCTGAATAGCCTTGCGACCTTTAGGTAATACTTCCAAAGTCCACACTTTGTTTTCATACATAGATCCTATCTCGGATTTCATGGCCTCTAACCATCTATTGGGATCTGGGCCCACCATTGCTTCTCCATAATTCACAGGATCATTGTTATCTAACAACATGATAGACAAGACAGGTTTCCCGTACCACTCAGGAGTAGTATGTGCTCTTGTCGACCTACGAGGTCCGACAGTAACTTGATCTGAAGCTTCATGATCATCATCATTAGCTTCCTCCTCAACTGGTGTTGGCTCGACAAAAATTTCTTTCTGCCCTGCGCTACCATTTTGTTGAAGCAGAGGTTCCACAACCTCATCAGGTTCTATCTTCCTCCCACTCAATTCTTTTAAGAGAAACTCTTTCTCAAGAAAAGCTCCGTTCTTAGCAACAAACACTTTGCCCTCGGATCTGAGATAGAAGGTGTACCCAACTGTCTCTTTTGGGTAATCTATGGAGATGCACTTTTCCGCTTTGGGTTCCAACTTTTCAAGCTGAAGCTTTTAGACATAAGCATCGCACCCCCAAACTTTAAGAAATGACAACTTTGGCTTCTTGCCATGCCATAGCTCATATGGTGTCGTCTCAACGGATTTTGATGGTGCCCTATTTTGAATGCATCTGTCTCTAATGCATAGCCCCAAAACGATAATGGCAAATCAGAAAGAGACATCATAGATCACACCATATCTAATAAAGTACGATTACGATGTTCGGACACACCATTACTCCGTGGTGTTCCAGGTGGTGTCAACTATGAAACAATTCCACATTGTCTTAAGTGAGAACCAAACTCGTAACTCAAATATTCACCCCCTCGATCAGATCGTAGGAACTTGATCTTCTTGCTATGATGATTTTCAACTTCACACTAAAATTCTTTGAACTTTTCAAATGTTTCAGACTTGTGCTTCATAAAGTAGATATAGCCATACCTACTCAAATCGTCGGTGAAGGTGAGAAAATAACGATATCCGCCGCGCGCCTCCACACTCATTGGTCCGCACACATCAGTATGTATGACTTCCAACAAGTCACTTGCACGCTCCATTGTTCCAGAGAACGGAGTCTTAGTCATCTTGCCCATGAGGCATGGTTCGCATGTGCCAAGTGATTCAAAATGAAGTGACTCCAATATCCCATCAGCATGGAGTTTCTCCATGCGCTTAACACCAATATGACCTAAGCAGCAGTGCCACAAGAAAGTGGCTCTATCATTGTTAACTCTGCATCTTTTGGTCTCAATGTTATGGATGTGAGTGTCATCACAATCGAGATTCAATATGAACAAACCCCTCACATTGGGTGCATGACCATAAAAGATATTACTCATATAAATAGAACAACCATTATTCTCTGACTTAAATGCGTAACCATCTCGCAATAAACAAGATCCAGATATAATGTTCACGCTTAACGCAGGCAATAAATAACAACTATTTAAGTTCATAACTAATCCCGATGGTAACTGAAGTGAGACTGTGCCGACGACGATCACATCAACCTTGGAACCATTTCCCACGCGCATCGTCACTTCTTCCTTCGCCAACCTTCGTTTATTCCGCAGTTCCTGCTTCGAATTGCAAATGTGAGCAATAGAACCGGTATCAAATACCCAGGCACTACTACGAGAGCTGGTTAGGTACACATCAATACATGTATATCACATATATCTTTTTCTGGCGTTGGCCGCCCTCTTATCGGCCAAATACTTGGGGCAATTGTGCTTCCAGTGACCAGTCCCCTTGCAATAATAGCACTCAGTTTCCGGCTTAGGTCCAGCCTTGGGTTTCTTCGTCGGAGGGGCAACAGTTTTGCCGCTCTTCTTGGAGTTACCCTTCTTGCCTTTACCGTTGTTCTTGAAACCAGTGGTCTTATTGACCATCAACACTTGATGTTCTTTCTGGATTTCTGACTCTGTGACTTTCAGCATCGCAAACAGCTCACCGGGTGACTTATTCATCCCTTGCATGTTATAGTTAAACACAAAGCCTTTATAGCTAGGCGGCAGTGATTGAAGAATTCTGTCAGTGATAGCTTCTTGCGGGAGTTCAATCCCTAACTCAGCTAGAAGGTTTGAGTACCCAGACATTCTGAGCACATGTTCACTGACAGACGAATTCTCCTCCATCTTGCAAGCAAAGAACTTATCGGAGGTCTCATACCTCTCGATCCGGGCGTTCTTCTCAAAGATAAACTTCAACTCCTTGAACATCTCATATGCTCCATGACGTTCAAAACATCTTTGAAGTCCCAGTTCTAAGCCATACAAGACTGAACATTGAACTAGTGAGTAGTCATCCTTACGCGCTTGCCAAGCATTCAAAACGTCTTAGTCAGCCGTGGTGGGTGGTGCATCTCCTAGCGCAGCATCAAGGACATAATTCTTTTGGCGAGCAGCGAGGATAAGCCTCAGATTACGAGCCGAGTTAACGAAGTTGCTTCCATCATCTTTCAACTTAGCTTCTCTAGGAACGTATTGAAATTCAGGGTTGCTATTGCGCGAGCCATTGATCTACAACATAAAATATTGCAAAGTTCACTTAGACTATGTTCAGGACAATTAGAGTTTAGCTAATCATATTACTAATAAACTCCCACTCAAATAGACATCCCTCTAGTTATTTGAGTGTGGCATGATCCAAATTCACTAACTCAAGTCCGATCATCACGTGATTTGAGTATAGTTTCAGTGGTGAACATCTCCATGTTGATCATATCCACCATATGATTCATGCTCGACCTTTCGGTCTCTTGTGTTCCGAGGCCATGTCTGTACATGCTAGGCTCGTCAAGTTTAACTCGAGTGTTCCATGTGTGCAACTGTTTTGCACCCGTTGTATGTGAACGTTGAGTCTATCACACCCGATCATCACGTGGTGTCTCGAAACGACGAACTATCGCAACGCTGCATAGTCAGGGAGAACACAATTTTATCTTGAAATTTTAGTGAGGGATCACCTTATAATGCCACCGTCGTTCTAAGCAAGATAAGGTGCATAAAAGAATTAACATCACATGCAAATCATAAGTGACATGATATGGCCATGATCTTGTGCTTCTTGATCTCCATCACCAAAGCACCAGCGTGATCTTCATCGCCACCGGCGCCACACCATGATCTCCATCATCGTGCCACCATCGAGGTTGTTGTGCTATCTATGCTATTACTACTAAAGCTACAACCTAGCAAGATAGTAAACGCATCTGCAAGCACAAACGTTACTTTAAAGACAACCCTATGGCTCATGCCGGTTGCCGTAGCATCGACGTGCAAGTCGATATTTAACTATTATAACATGATCATCTCATACATCCAATATATCACACCATGTCTTTGGCCATATCACACCACATGCATACCCTGCAAAAACAAGTTATACGTCCTTTAATTTGTTGTTGCATGTTTTACGTGGCTGCTATGGGTATCTAGTATGATCGCATCTTACTTAGGCAAAGCCACAATGGTGATATGCAAATTTCTATTTAACCTTCTCCAAGGACCGTCTCGGTGAAATACGATTCAAGTAAAGTTGAAGAAACAGACACCCACCAGTCATATTTATGCAATAAGTTGCATGTTAGTTGATGAAACCGGTCTCTCATAAGCGTACGAGTAAGATTGGTCTGGGCCGCTTCAATTCAACAATACCACAGAATCAAGAAAAGACTAAGGAGGGCAGCAATGGAACATCAACGCCCACAAAATCTTTTGTGTTCTACTCGAGATATCATCTACGCATGAACCTAGCTGATGATGCCACTGCTGGGGAACGTTGCATGGGAAAAAAATGCCTACGCACACGAAGACCTATCATGGTGATGATCATCTACGAGAGGGAGATCGGATCTACATACCCTTGTAGATCGCTAAGCGGGAAGCATTAAGAAATGCGGTTGATGTAGTGGAACGTCTTCGCGATCCAAATCACCGCCGTCCCATGATCCGTCCCGATCTAGTACCGAACGGACGACACCTTCGCCTTCAGCACACGTACAGCTCGATAACGATCTCCGCCTTCTTGATCGAGCAAGAGAGATGGGGAAGTAGATGAGTTCTCCGCCAGCATGACGGTGCACCGGTGGTGGTGATGATCTTATTTCTGCAGGGCTTCGCCTAAGCACCGCAGAAATCCGATCTAGAGGAAGAACTACGAAGTAGAGGTTTAGGGTTGCACGTGGCAAAGTTGTGTCTGAAAAACCCTAAAACCTCTAGTATATATAGGAGGAACCAAGGGGCGGGGCTTGCCTCCTACTCCAAGTAGGAGGGCTTCGACCGAGGGAGGGAGGAAGGAATCCTCCTCCACTTCGGTTCGGAAGGAGGAGTCCCTTCGTTCCTTCCCAACTCCTCTTTTTTTCCTTTTGCCTTTGTTTTTCTCCTTGGCCGAAATAGCCCGATTGGGCTGGCCTCACCAGCCCACTAAGGGCCGGTGTGCCACCCATGGGCCTATTAGGTTCTCTCCCGGATGGGTGGCCCCTCCCGGTAAAACCCCAGAACCCATTCGTCACTCCCGGTACACTTCCGGCAATGCCCGAAATCTTTCCGGAAGCCAAATGCAACAATTCTATATATCAATCTTCGTCTACGGACCATTCCAGAAACCATCGTGACATCTGGGATCTCATCCGGAACTCCGAACAAAACTTTGGTCACCAGCACCTATAACTTAACTATACCGAAAGGTCACCGAACCTTAAGTGTGTAGACCCTGTGGGTTCGAGAACTATGCAGACATGACCTGAGACACTCCCCGATTAATATCCAATAGTGGGACCTGGATGTCCATATTGGATCCTACATATTCTACGAAGATATTATTGGTTGAGCCTCTATGTCAAGGATTCAAACAATCCCGTATATCATTCCCTTTGTCCTTCGGTATGTTACTTGCCCGAGATTTGATCGTCGGTATCCCCATACCTATTTCAATCTCGTTACCAGCAAGCCTCTTTACTCGTTCTATAATACAAGATCCCATGACTAATTCTTTAGTCACATTGCTTGCCAGGCTTGTATGTGATGTTGTATTACCGAGTGGGCCCCGAGATACGTCTCCGTCACATGGAGTGACAAATCCCAGTCTTGATCCATGCTACCTCAACGGACACCTTCGGAGATACCTGTAGAGCACCTTTATAGTCACCCAGTAACGTTGCGACATTTGATACACACAAGGCATTCCTCCGGTGTCATTGAGTTACATGATCTCATGGTCATAAGAATGAATATTTGACATGCAGAAAACAATAGCAACAAAATGACACGATCACATGCTACGTTTATAGTTTGGGTCTTGTCCATCACATCATTCTCCAAATTATGTGATCCCGTCATCAAGTGACAACACTTGTCTATGGTTAGGAAACCTTAACCATCCGTGATCAATAGGCTAGTCAACTAGAGGCATACTTGGGACATAGTTTTGTCTATATATCCACACATGTATTTATGTTTCCATTCAATACAATTATAGCATGGATGATAAACGATTATCTTGAAATAGGAAATATAGTAATAACTATTTTATTATTGCCTCTAGGGCATATTTCGAACACCCACTGGGTGTTGAGCCGACTGGGTTCGAGGTTTGGCGTAGCCGGCAGAGTTGCTGGAGCCGGCAAGATTGCCGGAGCCTGCGGAGATGATGATTTCGGCGGTTTCTCCAGACCCAGTCACTGGGACGGATGGGTCCGCAGGTGATACGTCCCAAACGTATCTATAATTTCTGCTTATTCCATGATCTTTTGGGTGACATTGTTATATGTTTTGCTACACTTTATATCTTTTTACACATATTTGGACTAAGCTACTAACTCAGTGCACCCACTGCCAGTTCCTGTCTGCTGATGTATATTTTGCAGCAACCTTTACCCAAATTTTGAGAGTCCCAAAAATCCCGAGAAAAATATATAAAAATCTGCGTGACGGAAGCTTCCGGAGCACTGAAGATGGGCCAGAGGGGAGCCAGGGGCGGCCCACGCGGCCTCCCTGTGTGGCCTGGCCCCTGTTCGCGCCCATGGGTCGGCTGGGTGACCCCACCTCCTCCGACGCCCTCCTTTGGCCTGTATTTACCCCTCCGATCGGAAACCCTTGGGGCATATCCAGAATTGCGAATTTCTCCATTGTTTCGCCGCCGCAGCGCTTCCGACACCGGGACGTTAGGAGACCTCTTCCCGGCACCCTGCCGGAGGGAGGATTGACCTCCGGGAGCTTCTCCACAACCATGGATGCTTCCCGGATGTGCCGTGAGTAGTCCTCCTTGGACCATGAGTCCATGACCAGTAGCTATGTGATGTCTTCTCTCCAATCTTGTGCTTCAATGTTTAGCCCTTGTGAGCTTCCCTACATGATCTAGGCATATATGTAATTTTCCTGCTAATGCTATGCTCGGTTTGCTCGGTTCCGATGCATTATGAGATTATGTTCAGACTGTTATGAGTTATATATTTGATTATCCTTTTATATTATGTTCTTTAGTGATTCATGCATGTTCTCCGTTGCTTTTCATTGTTTTGGCTTAGTAGTAGATTGTAACTCCAAGAGGGAGCATTATGCATGATTGTGGGTTCATGCCCCCTGATGTCTAGATTGAGTGACAGAAACATGAGACTAGGGGATGTGCTGTTGCCACCAGGGAGAAAACAACGGTGCTTGTGACCGCGGTTGCAAGTATTGTTTACCTTACGCAAAGTTCATTAATATAGTTGTCCGTTGCTTTGAGTTTACACTTTGGGTGGGGCTCGCAACTTAATACCAGCGAGATGATCTGGATAGATATCTCAAGGTGGATGATTAGTAAGTAGATGCTGATGGATAAACGGTCTACTTGTCTTGGCGTACTTCTCATTACTATTGAGCCTCTAACTTTCAAGTAGCATAATTAGCATTGCGGTGCGTTCATAATTCTGTCAATTGCCCAGCTATAATTTGTTTACCCTTGCATAGGTGTTTATCATATTTTGGGAGAGAGATATCACTAGTGAACATCATGTGACTCAGGTCCATATTACCACCATTGCTTACACCTCCATCATTTACTGCTTTCATTTACTTTTCCGTTGCAATCACTATCACTATTCCTGCTTGTGTTTTTATCCTTTGCAAACTACAAGGCCGTAGAGATTGACCACCTCTCTGTACTCATTGGGAGCAAAGTTATTTGTTGTGTGTGCAGGTCCACATCTTCTACTAGCGCTAGAGAAGCGGGCACCTACTTGTTGATCCTTAGAGTCCTCCTGGTTCGATAAACCTTACAGTCCCCGTCTAAGGGAAATCTGCTGCTGACTACATCTCCACCTTCTACTTGGGGTAACCAACGAGGGGTGAGAAGTATATCCATCAACTCGTCATCAAGCAAATTTCTGGCGCCGTTGCCCGGGACTCTAGTCTTCAAGATAGGGGAGTTGCACACTATCTTTTACCTTTGCTTTTTAGTCTTGTTAGTTTGCTTTCTTGTTTTTTGCTTAGAGTCTTATATCAAAAACCACAAAAAATTGTTGCTTTGTTCAGCCAGTATGTCTAAGACCTTTGCCTTTGGTGTCGCACCCGAAGGAGAGATTCTTACCATCAAACAAAGGGTAGGAGAAAGTTTGAAAGATGCTTGGTATAGAATTAAAGATTCTCAAGATAGATCCATCAAGAAGCAATCCACCACTATTTTTCTTAGAAATGTTTATGTTGGTATTACTTCTTGGCATAGGTTTGTTCTAGACACGGCAATAGGTGGGAATTTCTTGGAGGCTCCCGTTTGGGAGGCTCTTAACGTTATGGAAAATCTTGTGAGAACCCCACCTATTGATGACATTAAGGATGATATCACTTTAGCTCACATTATGACTAAACTTGGGAATATAGAGCTAAAAATGCAAGCATGAGTAAAATAAATGAAGTAGATCGTAGGATTCAAGGTAACTTAAATAGACTTGATAGCTCCATGCACAAAATTTACAAAACTTTGGAGACCCTTAAATCCCATGATGTGGATCCTTCTAGGATTGATAAGATCGAGGATATTATTGAAACTTAGGAACTACTCTATCCTCAATGAAGACTAAAAAGCTAGAAACCCCCACAAGTAAGGAACCTAAGTTCGTTCACGTACCCAAGGTTCCTCAACCCAAAACGAGTATACCTATTGCTAGGGGTGTTGAAACTGTGGAGACCTTGGAAGAGATACCTCTCTTAAATAGAATTACAAATGAAATTCCAATTGGTCTTACTACCTTTGCTTTTGTTCCTAGAAGTTTTGCCACTAAGCCTCTCTTTGAGAGTCCTCTTAAGATTAGTTGTACTATTGAAGAGCTTTTTGATGATCTTTGTGATGGTCCAATTGATACAACTTGATCTTTTTTGCATCATGCCTGGCTCAAAGGCATAAAAGAAAGCGCTTGTTGGGAGGCAACCCAATTTGTTTTTACTTTCAGTTTTAGTGGTATTGATGCTTGTTACTACTGTAGCAACATCATTGTATCTTTATTTTCAAGCTTTGTGCCAAGTTTTAGCCTCCGATTGCAAGAAAGTTCAAAAGTTGTGACATGCTGTCCAGAAATAGATTATGTGTGGCTGACGAAACAAATCGCCAAAAATCACCAGGTCATCTTTTTGATCTGAATTATTTTGAAGTCATGCTCTATATAATTGTCTTTCTGTCGTATGTTCTGAGTTTGTGATTTGAGTTGCAGAAGTGCCCGGAAAAAATTATTTACTACTTGCTGTTCTGTTTATCACAGATTCTGCCATGTTTTGTGCTTTCATCGTATTTTAAATCTTAAGCTTGATTTTCCTTTGCAAAAATATTTTCGCAATCATGAGAAACAGTAGATTTTCATGAAAATATTTATTTCGAGTAGGAAATGAATTATTTTATTATGGGCACTAACCACTCTAATCAGCTTATGATGAGTTTCGTATGACGGGAGTTTTCAAGTATGCGACGGAAGATGATGAAAGAAGATCCACGAGTGTCAAGCGCTCAAGCTTGGGGATGCCTCCATGAGCCCTCAAGAAATTTTCAAGGAGACTCAAGCGTCTATGCTTGGGGATTCCCCCGTGCATCCCCTTCTCCATCAACAATCATCAGTTCGTCCATCTCCAAGCTATATTTTTATCACTTCATATGTTATGTGCTATGCTTGGAGCATCCCGCTCTTTACTTTTTAGTTTGTTTTAGTTTTTCTTGATGTTCATAACAAGTCGGAACCTAGCCTTCCTTGTTTGGGAGAGAAACACACTCCACTCCACTCTAGAACACAACATAGGTTTTCATGCTTATCTTTTTTGTGTGTTCTTTATATTTTCATAGCTGCTATCATGCTTAGCTCTTATTTTTCATGCTTTATCTTTTTACGAGCTTTTATTTAGGTTGCTTTTGGAACTCTCTTGAGTTATCATGCTTATCTTGTTTAGAGAGTTGGCTTGTTGCACTGAGTTGTGTGTCTTGCATGAGTAGGTAATTGAGGTTGCTATTTAAGTATAGTAGTAACTTGCAATAGTTTTGAGGTATTGATTTGAGTAATGTTTGGACTATTGGTTCCAAGAGCTTGAGCCTATTAGTGATAGGTGTCGTATTTTGGGAAATCTGTGTGTTTTTAAAAACTAAAAAATTAGTTGAGAACTCTAGCTACTAAATCGATCGCTAACTTCTGGAGGGGTTGGAATATATAGAGTACCCTCACGTTATCATGGGTCGAGGATGCGCAAGGATAACCAAACCCCCAAACACTACTCCTCAGGGTACTTGTCTCTTTGTGAATTTCCTGACTAGATAGAGAGTTACCGATAATAAGTGTATGAGTTCTTCAGACTAATGCGAGTATTCGATTGTTGGCACTTCCACCATCCATATTTTGCTAGCCTCTTCGGTACCGTGCATTGCTCTTTCTCATCTTGAGAGTTGGTGCAAACTTCGCCCGTGCATCCAAACCCTTGGCATGATACGCTCTGTCAACATAAGCCTCATTATATCTTTCCTCAAAACAGACACCATACCTACCTATTAAAGAATTTCCATAGCCTTTCCGAGATACATTGCCATGCAACATCCACAATCTCATGACTTGATCTTCATGTCATACATGCTTTTTCTTGATTGAGGAGCCGCATGCTAGTTGGGCCTTGCCCTTATTATTGCTACATGACGCGCTAGTTTCATTGCATATCCTGCTACACTGGCAGAGGCATACATTTGCATACATCATGTTAGTTTTCATTTGTATTTATGTTGAGTACTTCTTATAAAGTGTGATGATCTTCTTTTATTCTTGTAAAACATAGAGTGTTGCCCTTAAGTGAGGAAAAGATCCCAAAGAGGATAAAGTAAAAGATCCCAAAGAGGTCAAATGAAAAGATCCCAAAGAGGACAAATGAGAGATAAATAGAAAGATCCAGAGAGGCCACAAAAAATAAAAAAATAAAGAAAAAAGAAAAACTAAATAAAAAGAGAGAAGGGGGCAACACTACTATTCCCTTTGAAAGATCCACACTCGTACTCCATTGTTATATTTGTACTACATAGAGATTATCATTCATGCATAACTATGTGGGGACCCTTACACTATAGAACTTGGCTTGTATATTCCAATGACGAGCCTCCTCAAATGAGCTCTAGGTCTTCATGATCAAGCAAGTTGGATGCACCCCCACTAGTTCCATTGGAGAGCTTACCGTAGCTCATATGTGCATCCGTTGCATGGCAATCCCTACTCCTCACATTATATCTATCATTTGGCTTTCTCTCGCCTATGGTTGTCCCCATTGATGTGAGCCTTTCACACCTTTTTTCTTCCTTCCCCATCATTATTTCCTTTGCCATCCTAAGTGCCAACATATCTTGCTTGCGGTCATCCATTGCATGAGTGCTCAAAGTCAAAAGGGAGAGGATTATTTTGACTTGTGCCTGACTAGTGGTCTCGGGATGAGTCAAAATAAGATTCCGAAGGAGACCAAGTGTGAAGTTTAGTAGAATGAGTTCTCAATTATATATATATATATATATATATATATATATATATATATATATATATATATATATATATATATATTCTCTAAACCCATCTCCCACTTCTTGCATGCAAACACCATTTGGAGACATTCGAGTCACGGACAGCGAGAGCTCTTGCACCTTTATGTTCTTACTTTGCTATTTTCAATACTAAATATAGACTCTTCCTTGTTATTGTCTTGACTTGAATTGCATATCTTGCTTGCTTTACTTTGAAGTTCTTATATGTGTGTTAGCATGTCACCATAGAAGTTATTTGTGTTATCATTTACATACTCGAGGACGAGCAGGAATTAAGCTTGGAGATGTTGATACGTCCCAAACGTATCTATAATTTCTGCTTGTTCCATGATCTTTTGGGTGACATTGTTACATGTTTTGCTACACTTTTATATATTTTTACACATATTTGGACTAACCTACTAACTCAGTGCACCTAGTGCCAGTTCCTGTCTGCTGATGTCTTTTTTGTAGGGACTTTTACCCAAATTTACAGAGTCCCAAGAATCCCGAGAAAAATATATAAAAATCAGCGTGACGGAAGCTTCCGGAGCACCAAAGATGAGCCAGAGGGGAGCCAGGGGCTGCCCAGGCGGCCTCCCTACGCGGCCTAGCCTCTAGTCGCACCCACAGGTCGCCTGGGTGGGCCCCACCTCCTCTGACGCCCTCCTTTGGCATATATTTACCCCTTCGATCGAAAACCCTTGGGGCATATCCAGAATCTCCAATTTCTCCATCGTTCCACCGCCGGAGCGCTTCCAAGATCGGGAGCGTTAGGAGACTTGTTCCCGGCACCCTGCTGGAGGGAGGATTGACCTCCGGGAGCTTCTCCACCGCCATGGACACTTCCCGGACGTGCGGTGAGTAGTCCTCCTTGGACCATGAGTCCATGACCAGTAGCTATGTGATGTCGTCTCTCCAATCTTGTGCTTCAATGTTTAGCCCTTGTGAGCTGCCCTACGTGATCAAGGCATATATGTAATTTTCCGGCTATTGCTATGCTCGGTTTGCTCGGATCCGATGGATTATGAGATTATGTTCAGATTGTGATGAGTTATATATTTGATCATCCTTTTATATTATGTTCTTTAGTGATTCATGCATGTTCTCTGTTGCTTTTTATTGCTTTGGCCGATTAGTAGATTGTAACTCCAAGAGGGAGCGTTATGCATGATTGTGGGTTCATGTCCCCTGATGTCTAGATTAAGTGACACAAACATGAGACTAGGGGATGTGTTGTTGCCACTAGGGAGAAAACAACGGTGCTTGGGACCGCGGTTGCAAGTATTGTTTACCTTACGCAAAGTTCGTTCATGCAGTTGTCCGTTGCTTTGAGTTTACACTTTGGGTGAGGCTCGCATCTTAATACCAGCGAGATGTTCCGGATAGATATATCAAGGTGGATGATTAGTAAGTAGATGCGTAAACGGTCTACTTGTCTTGGTGTACTGGCCATTACTATTGAGCCTCTAACTTTCAAGTAGCATAATTAGCATTGCGGTGCGTTCATAATTCTGTCAATTGCCCATCTGTAATTTGTTTACCCTTGCATAGTTGTTTATCGTCTTTTGGGAGAGAGACATCACTAGTGAAAATCATGTGAATCAGGTCCATATTACCACCATTGCTTACACCTCCACCATTTATTGTTTTCATTTACTTTTCCGTTGCAATCACTATCACTATTCCCGCTTGTGTTTTGATCCTTTGCAAACTACAAGGCCGGAGAGATTGACAACCTCTCTGTACTCGTTGGGAGAAAATTATTTGTTGTGTGTGTAGGTCCACGTTTTCTGCTAGCGCCAGAGTAGAAGAGACCTACTTGTTGATCCTCGGAGGCCTCCTGGTTCGATAAACCTTACAGTCCCCGTCTAAGGGAAATCTGCTACTGACTACATCTCCACCTTCCACTTGGGGTAACCAACGAGGGGCGAGAAGTATATCCATCTACTCGTCATGAGCATGCATGAAGATTGATGATGACTCCAAAGACGGCTTGATGGAGGGATTGTGCAGCTCCACGAGGGAGACGCCAGACGGGTTTGGTTGCCTTGTGGAGCCGATTTTTGCCAATGTATCAGCCACCTCGTTGTCCCCTCGCGGGACATGATGGAACTCGCAACCCTCGAAGGCGCCACCAAGCTGCTGAATGAGGAAGCGGTAGCTGTCCATGTTGGTGTGTGTGCCGTCCCACTCGCCGGAGACTTGCTGTACCACAAGATCCGAGTCGCCGAAGCAAAGAATCCTTCAGATGTCGATTTCTCTGGCAAGCCGGAGGCCGTGTGCGAGCGCCTCGTACTTGGCGACGTTGTTGGAGGTGGCGAAGTGTATCTGGAGAGCATACTTGAGTTACTCTCCTTTCGGAGACGTCAATATGATGTAGACTCCCAGACTAGTTCGCATCTTTGAGCCATCGAAGTGCATCCACCAATGCGTGGAGTCGGGAGGCTGCGGCAAGAATTGGGTCTCAGCCCAATCGACAAGGAAGTCATCCACCACCTGAGACTTGATGGAGGTGCACGGCTCGTAGCGGATGTCGTGGTCGGCCATGGCGATGTACCACTTAGCGATCCGTCCCGTGACATCACGGTTTCCCATGATTTCTGAAAGTGGATCCGTGCTCGCCACCGTGATGGCATGCTCCTGGAAGTATTGCTTCACCTTCTTGGCGGCAAAGTAGACGCCGTAGAAGATCTTTTGATAGTGGGGGTAGTTTTTCGTGGAGGCGGACAAGACCTTGCTTAGATAATAAACAGGGCGTTGAATCAGCAGCACCTTACCCTCCTCCTTGCACTCTACTACCAAGACCACACTGACCACATGTGTGGTTGCTGCGATGTATATGAGGATGGGTTCCCTTTCTGCCCGCGCGGACAAGATTGGCGTGCTGGAGATTACGCGCTTGAGGTCGCGGAAAGCTTCGTCCGCTTGATCATTCCACTCAAATTTGGTTGTTTTCTTCATCAGTTGATAGAGTGGAAGCGCCTTCTTGCCCAACCGGCTGACAAACTGGCTGAGGGATGCTAGGCAACCGACAAACTTCTGGACTTCGAGGAGTTGTGCCGGCTTGTCCATGCGCTCAATGGTTCTTATCTTCTCGGGGTTAGCTTCGATGCCGCGAGCCGATACGAAGAAAGCCAAGAGCTTGCCGGCTGGAACTCCGAAGACGCACTTCTCCGGATTGAGCCAGATCTTGTACTCACGCAGATTGGCGAAGGTCTCCCGCAAATCATCAAGTAGTCTGAAGTGCTGCTTGGTCTCGACGACGATGTCGTCGATGTAGACATGAATGTTCCTGCTGATTTGCGGTAGGAGGCATTGTTGCATGCCGTGCTGGAAGGTTGCGCCGGCGTTCCTTAGGCCGAACGTCATCGTCGTGTAGCAGTAGGCTCCAAAAGGTGTGATGAAGGAGGTCTTGAGCTGGTTGGCTGGGTCCGGCTTGTTCTGGTGGTTACCGGAATAAGTGTCTAGAAAGGAGAACAATTCGTAGCCGGCCGTGGAGTCGATCACTTGGTCTATCCGTGGCAGGGCGAAGGGGTTTTTCGGGCATGCCTTATTCAGGCTTGTGTAATTGATACACATGCGCCATGTCTTGTTCTTCTTCAACACCAGGACTGGATTGGCCAGCCAGTTCGGGTGGAAAACTTCCATGATGAAGCCGGTTGCGAGCAGCCGGGCGATCTCTTCTCCAATGGTGCACCGCTTCCCCTCAGCGAAGCAGCACAAAGGTTGTTTGACCGGGTTTGTGTCTGGACGCACATGAAGCTTGTGCTCGGCGTACTTCCTCGGGACTCCCGACATGTCCTTTGGGGACCATGCGAAGATGTCTCGATTCTCACGGAGGAAGTCGACGAGCTCGCCTTCCTATTTGGGCTGATGTTGGCGCCAATGGTGACACACTGCTTGGGGTTTGCCGGGTCGAGCGGCACTTGCATTTTCTCCTTAGATGGCTCAAACGAGGCCTCGCTGGCCGACTGGGATGGAGGAGTAGGCACTGCCGGCTGCTCGGTGGCCTGAGCCACGAGCGGTCGAGCTGCCTCTTCTCCTCGGCAATCACCAGTGTCTTAGTCAGCCGGCTGCTGTCGCGCGCACACTCAAGCGACTTCTTGTAGTTGCTGGCAACAGTGATGATGCCCTTGGGACCCGACATCTTCATCTTGAGGTAGGCATAATGGGTAATAGCCATGAATTTGGCCAGAGCCGGCCTTCCCAGCAGCGCGTGGTAGGGGCTGTTGAGGTCTGCCACCTCAAACCAGATTGGCTCACGGCTGAAATGCGCCTTGTCGACGAAGATGACGTCCAGATGGATTTTGCTGATTGGCGAGCAAGACTGTCTAGGCACAATGCCGGGGAAAACAGTCCTGGTCAGCTGTAGGTCCTTCTCCTTCAACCCAAGCTTGAGCAAAGTGTCTCGGTAGAGGATGTTGATGCTGCTACCGCCGTTGACCAACACCCATGAGAACCGGCAGGTGAGTCTCTTGGAGGCGAGGGTGGGGTCGAGGACGAGCGCTGATACGTCTCAAACGTATCGACTTTTCCAAACACTTTTGCTATTGTTTTGGCCTCATTCTTGCATGATTTGAATGAAACTAACCCAGACTGATGCTGTTTTCAGCAGAGCTGCCTCTATGGTTTTCTTGTGTGTAGGAAAATGGATTTTTAGGCGTCCCGGAAAATTCCAATAAAAAATAGAGAAAGTACACACACCGGGAGGAACCATAGGCCAGAAGATGGGACAGAGGGGGGGCACGAGGCCTCCAGGCGACCTGTTGGCGCGGCTGCCCCCTGGCCGCGCAGGGAGGCTGCCTGGGTGGGCCCCACCTCCTCTGGTGCCCAACCTTGTCTCCTATTTTTACCCGTGACGGGAAAATCCCAAAACATAAGTCGTTTTTGAAGTTCTCAACGCGGAGCCGCCGCCACCCTCGGTTCTTCTCCGGGAGAGCTAATATGGAGGCTGCTTTTGCCTCCGAAGAGGGGAAATCGTCGCCATCGTCATCACCAGCACCACTCCATCATCCTTCCATGGCTTCCCCTTTCATGTGTGATTAATTCCCTGCTGTAGGTGAAGGGGGTGTTAGGGATTGGATGAGTTAGATCATGTAATAGTTCGTCGGATTGTTGGGGGCATGTTGCCTATCATCTACTATGGTGTTTATCATCTGTGCTACTACTTATTACTCTTAATGCTTGTCACTTTGGGACCGAGTGCCATGATTTCATATCTGAATACCTTATGTTTTCATGCATATATTTGTGTTCTTGATGCTATCTATGAGTAGTATGCACCTATTATAGTCCCGGACCGGCGATCCCAATGGTGACAGCTTGGTACACCAAAGGATTCCATGTATCCATTGTTTCTTAATGCTTTGTTCCGGTGCTCTTTGACAGAAGCACCTTAATCTCCATAAGTTCCTTTTGGCCCCGTTGGTAGTGGGATGGTACGACAAAAAATGTTGTGCAAGTTCTTATTGCAAGCACGCACGACTACCTTGGGATACATGCCTAATGTTTGATATTTTCCTAGATGATCATTACTTTTCTGTGTGCCTTGCCCCAAGTTAAATACATGATATCTCTCATCCATGACCGACCATCCATTTCCCTAGCCTACAGTGTTTTAATCCTGCTAGTTACAAGTCGCTTTACTTTTATTGTTTTACTTTCGTTGCTTTGCCACTATTATTTCCGTTGCCACCATCACTTCCATATCACCGTTGCTACTAATATTTTGTTGCCAAGCAAGCATCTTTCAGGTGGGGTTGAATTGAGAACTCAACTATTAAAGCTTATCAATATTGTCGGGGGGATAACCCCAGGGTAGGCTCATCGAGCCTACTCCTTCATTTCCTGCCCAAAGGATATGACCAAGTACCGTTTCCCAAGGCCCAAGTCTTCTGGCCGACTAGGCTGCACCTGCCGGCTGGAGGACGAGGCGGCCCACTCTCTGGCCGGCCAGGCAACCCCTGCCGGCTAGAGGCGAAACGGCTACCTCTCCCTGACCGTCTTGGCCAAGCCAGCCGGCTAGGCATGAGGCGGCCGTGCCAAAGCCGGCTAGCCAAGCAGGCTAGCCGGCCAGGGATCTCAAGTCACATCAGATCATAGGTCATGACGAGACCCTACGATTAAAGGTAGCTACGCGTCAGCAAAAGGTACTGGATCGGATTGCCCGGCAGGTACGAGCGTCGGTGGCCATGTCGCCGACCTACCCCGGCTCTGATCCATCACCTAGCATAGTGTGGGACCGCCAAACTCCCACTCCATTACTACACTCGGCGTGGGGAACAGTGGAGGCGGTCGTACTATGTGCCCATGATGAATCTTGCTGGACGACGCTGGACGTACAACGCGTGCTCGACGTCAACCTTACGCGAGAGCTTCATTGGCCAGCCGACGGGTCCCACAGCTAGACGAGACCTTACAGCCGGCGGCCCCCTCAAGCGACAAGACAAGACCCTCGTGGGCCCCCTGGTCAGCCGGCAAGGCTGCCAGCCGGGTCCCACTCTTGTACCCTTTATCCATATTGTAGGCCGGTGGGTTCGTCTATAAAACCCCCCGGTCACCCTCCATGCAGAGGGTCGGTCGAACAACACTTCACACCCACCAACCACATAGAGAGAGGCAGAGACGAGCCGGCTGCTCGCCTCTTCCTCCTCCTCAACAAAGCTCCAGGAGCAACCTTGTAATCCATCCATATACATCATACACTCCGGCAAGACTAGGGGTCTTATCTCTACGGAGAGCCCTGAACCTGGGTACATCGTGTGATCCATGCTTGTACCAACCTCGTCCCCAGTGCCCTCCGTTGTCCCTTCGGTTCTCACCGACTTTAGCCTACCTATGGCATATGTTGTGAGTATTCACCGACATTTTGCACCCACCGTGGGGCCGATCACGGCATCGGCTGGCTTTACGCGTTGGGCGGGGCCCCGCATCTACACCACCGGATGCATCGCGTCCAGATCGATCTGCATGCCCGTGGAGCCCGCTTTCGATGAGGCAACACCGATGATGATCGACGTCCCTGTCCGCCATGCAGATTTGGACGAAGATTCTGATGACGAGGCGCCTCCTAGCATCGTCGTCGCTGCTATGGAGAATATCAACATTATTTTTAGCGACCTGCGTCTCAATGACGGTCCTTGCTACTTCGGCGAGGACTTCGACGTTGAGGCGCTATGCGCCAGCTTCAGCAGGCTCTCTATCGCTGAGATGCCTGCACAAGACGTGTACCCCAACAACGTACTCGTCTTCGACGGCCCTCCGCCATCGGTGGGGTTCTTCACCCCGTACCATGTCGCCACCGTCTCCAACGTCGTGGAGGTGATGGTTATCGGCGCTGGCGCCAGCACGGCTCATGGCAAGGCATCTTTTCTTTAACAACTACCATACAAGCTATTCACTTAATACATGCTAGTAGGTAGGCTGGTGGTGGATTATTTATTTTCGTCTTTTTTTGGTCTGTCTGTATTTCGGTTTTGGGATGGTGCGAATCCATCTATCCACCATTCTTTTATCTTTCAGTAGTGTCAACCTCAGTTCTAGTTCTTTATCTTGGAATACTCTCCGTTGTCCGGGAAGCAATGCTTGAAAGAAAGCGTAAGGAAGCGTCAAATCAGTATGATGTATTGGCAAAGCCAGTAAGAAGGGAATCGAAAGTAGATAGGGACTCCCACTGTAGATGTGGTTTTATACCTTGATGAATTGGTACCTTATAGCATAGCGAATTGACTTTTCTTTCAAAAGGATATATCAACCTGTAGTGAAACCGGGCCACCGAGCTTTCTTTTACCGCTCTTACAGCTCTCTCTCTTCTTTTTTATGGGTAGTTTGGCCAGGAAAGAGAAAGAGGAATGTACCCATTTCTATTTATCCATTCTCATAGAAAGTACCAAAAATGTATGGAGCAGGCGTATGAGTTGATATCTTCAAGAGTAAAATCCTTTTCTTGCCCACCCAGCCATAAAAGACAAAAATCGTTACGAGCGGTCTTAAACCCTCACCTCAATCTCAAAAATGGAATTGAAAAGCTCCAATTTAAATAATGGTACCGGGGAAATACCCAGGGAAGAATCATTCTTTGAATCATCCAGATCTATCAATTTGCGAATTCAATAAAAAACGGACTGATCCTCGGAATACACCATCATCTTTCGAAGTGCGCAGTCAATATTATGTTATATTCAAAGAAACAAGTCAAAGAGTAAAGGCTTCGCCCTTCAATACCACACTTCCAATCGAAATTCCTACGAGATTGACGTTCGAAGAAAAATACATGGTTTGATAGAAACTTTAAGTGGGTATCAAATAAACTGGAATGAATGGTATCAATTTCTTCTTTTCTATACTGAATCTCCTTCGGTATCTCTTTCTTCCTTCCCTTCTGTAAACCAAGCAGTGACTAGCCTCTGGCACTCACTTTCCAAAGCACCAATTGACTTGCTTTCAGAACAACCCTGATCAGTTATACCTGAAATACCACCCGTACGTAGTATGCCATTCCCAACGCGGAGCGCCTTTATTTTCGTATTGAACTCCGCTAGGAAGAAAAAGTTAGACCGTAGCCTTGTCGAACAACCTCGTTTCTCGCTTTTGTCGATTGACTCGTGGGACTCTACTGAGTCCAAGCATGGGTGTGGTAGATTACTGATATGAAGCCGGACCTCTATGAGTGCTCTACATGGCCGGATCAAAGCTATTCTAAAAACTAGATCCATTGGAGTGGGAAGTACTCAAGATGTAGAAGAGGACTCAAGCAGGTTTGGTCCTCTTTCTCTGATGTGTTCTTAGAACCCACTACCCTCCCTCCTAAAAGACCATGTGACCATCGGATTCACCTCATGATAGTCAACCAGTAAATCAAAGGCCTTATAGGTATTCACACCACCGGATGAAATTGAAGCCATAATCAAGGAGTTACTCTAGAATGGTACTCTACAACCTAGTTCATGCCTCACCGGATCTTATTTACAAGAAGAAAGAAGGTTCGTGGCGCCTATGGATTATAGGCAACTCAATGCGCAAACCGTAAAAAAGAAATACCCGATACCGGTCATTGATGATCTTCTGGATGACCTACACGGTTAAACTGTGTACTCAACAATTTTTTTATCTATTCCCACATCGATTCACCAATCCTGGAACTCGTTATGGATAGAAGGTCTGTAGAAGTGAAAGTAGGACGACGGGAGAAAAGAGTAAGGAGTACCGGAAAAATAAGATTTTGGACTTTCTGCCCACGAAGAAATAGTAGCATTTGAAACTGGAAAGATTTACTTTGGATAGTAAATCCCCAAGGAAGGGCTATAATCCAAACAAAGGAGGAGCTAGCGGACAGTTTGAATTTCAACGATTAGGGAGGGGAATGAAACACTTGTCTTTCACAATCAATTCTTTCTTTTTTTATGTTTAGGACACGCGAAGCGAGAGCGAAACTCGCTATGAGGAGAAGACTCGGCAAGATAGGTTTGAAGAAGAGGAACTGCCGTCTAGTTGAGTTTGATCATTCTCTCTTTCTTTCAAGAGCTGAATAAGGGCATATCCGCAAAGGAGAGAGAAATCGGACTTTCTTCTTTACCCCCCTCATTATTCAAGATGTGAATATAAAGTGTATTGTACTCCCTTGGATCTTTTCCGGGATCTTTACTCGTCGTTGATCAAGGAAGCTAGAAGGAAGATGGGTGGTAGGGTGAATGGAAATTCGTATCCTCTACGACTCGTCGGTTAGGAGAGTAGCGACCAAAAATAAATCATTATACAGGATAACTGCTATAGAGATAAAATGTAGGAAGGAGAAAGTTGGTTTCAATGAGTCATGTGAATTGTAGAAGAAATAGGTAAACAAGGCGGGTTAATATATATACGTTGAAAAGCAAGGGGATAAATTGAACGAAATGAAGAGCAATCCAGAATCTGATTTTGTATACTATAAGAAAAAGGCACTGAAAACTTGGAAACGGAAGATGTTGTAACTGATATGGGTAGTCACACATTAGGCAAAATGGTGTAGTGGTTGGGCCAGGTAGCTTCTTCTTTTGAACAACATTTCATTCTGTTTTGGATGCTTTCTACTATGTTTCAAGTGATCAAAGAAGAGTTTATTTCCCACTACTCATATCACATCTTATGTGTTGATGCAAGCTGACTAAATCAATAAGATGGTATTCGTATTTGATTAGACAAGATGGTATTCTTCTTTATTCCGGAGCACAACAATCCGGATCTCTATCTTATAGCTTATCCTTCCTATTCTGTATGTATTACGGTCATGTCAAGTCAATGGTCTGTCTGCCCTGCAACCGGTCTTGAATGGCTTCAGTGAATTGTTTGCTGAGCCTACAGAGTGACCTCCTAGGAGGACAATAGACCACAAAATACCCTTACTACCAGGCACTAAACCTGTCAATCATTAGAGAAGGGACAGAGTTCAAGATAAGACTATCTTGCCTGTTTGGTAGAGAGAGTACCGGGTATTCCGATGGTTAAAGATTCAAGTCTTAGTGGCAAAGGGGGACAGCTTTGGCCTGCAACCATTTCCACTTTACGGCCCACAGCTTGTGTTCTTCGGTATTAATTCAGTTTCTGTTTGTTTGGCTTGTGTCGTGCACCACCTGAATTGAATCATAGTAATGGGACTTTGGTAATCTAGTGATGAAGTCAATGCTGATAATGGACCATGCTTCATCAGGAATGGGTAGAGGATCGAAGAGGCCACGGAGTTTTTAATGTTCTACCTTAGCTTGCTGACAGATTTTACACTTGTTGACAAAAGATTCCACTGATAGAAAGATTCCTGTGCAAGCAAATAGTGCCTTGATGCGGTGATAAGTAGCAGTAATGCCAGAGTGGGCACCAATACCACTGGCATGAAGTGTTTGCAAGATGTTTTTTTCATTTAGAAGTTTGCACCAACCCATACTCTTCCTCTATATAGAATGACCCCATTATGCAATGAATATTTTCTATTCTTGTGAGTGCTCAGGACTGCCAATTCAGATAGTAAATTCTGGGTGAATGTGTCTTTGCTATACCCTGCAACAATATCAGTGAGCCATTGTGGTTGACAGGAAGTAATGGCATTGAGTTCATCTGGCTCATGTAATCTAGATAGTGGTGCATCAGCTGCCCTATTCTCTGAGCCTTTTATTGGATGGTATATTGTAATCCCATGAGCTTGAGGAAAGGAAAGCTTTGTGCTGTGCTGCATTGGTGTTTTAAGTCTTTGAGCAGTCAAATGAGCTAAGCTCCTGTGAATGAAACGCCTGTCCTGCTAAGCCCAAACTCTAATGTGCTTTACTTGGAAGTAGGCCACTCTTTCACTGTGAGGATCTTCTTTTAGTCTGTAGCCACCCCTTGCCCACTAATGACATGACCCAGGTATTCTATCTGTGGTTGAGCAAATGAACATTTATTCAACTTCACATATAGTTGATTCTGCTTCAGAAGGTCAAATACTTGCTGCAAATGGGTGACATGATCTTGCAAGGATTTGCTGTAGATTAAGATGTCATCAACAAAAACAAGTACACAAACCGTAGTCAGCTCAGCCAGAATTGTGTTCATAGCACTCTGGAGGGTGGGTGGTGCATTTGTGAGCCCAAATAGCCTAAAATTCATAGTGACGTGGGTCTTGAATGCCGTTTTGAATTCGTCTGCTTCATGTAATCTTATCTGATGGTAACCAGCTCTGAGATCCAGCTTAGTAAATTAAACAGCACAAGATAACTCATCCAACAATTCTTCAACTACATGCATTGGGTATTTTATTAGACGAATCCATCTTATTTCCTTATTTCTCTGTTTTGGTAGCAGGAGAAGTAGTTTGTTCAGCCCGGACTTCAAAATAGTCTCCCCCGTTGACCTTCTTTTTTAGATAGAATCCTCAATGAGTGGAAAGGACTCCCAAACTTGCTCCACAGTACTATACCATACAGAGCCGCGCCCTTGTGATATGATAAGAAGAAAAGGGGCCAGGCCGCCCTCTTTTCTTTTCCGCACCAAGCCTTCTTTTAAAATCGGGTGTATAGCTCAGTTGGTAGAGCATTGGGCTTTTAACCTAATGGTCGCAGGTTCAAGTCCTGCTATACCCAAAACAAAAAAACCACTCTTGTATTCGTAAGGATGCATAGTAGCCTTCAAAGAGCACTCTTTGGCCTTGAGAAAAGCCCCTTTCTCATCAACATCTCGACTTCGCTCGTTGTTTGAGGTAAGTATAAAGGAGATCAGACTGGCTCGATCATTGATAGGCCGGCCTTCTCCTTATTCATTGGATAGGGCGCGGGGGAAAGTAAAGTCAAGCACTAGTTAGTTGGGGTGGGATGCACCAAAGCAGCGTTCGTTGCACTAGCGCCTTATCTTTTGAAGCTAAACAGAGGCTCGAAAGACGGAGTACGTCCGAAGTCGTTGGCTGCCTTTTTGTAGTGCGCAAGTCAGAGTGAACTTCTTCTTTTGTTCTGCGAATCTGCTAACGAGAACTGCCGTACAGTCCTATCTTTTTTTAAGAAAGATCGTAGATGAACGTTTCATTTCGTTACCTAAGTAGTTGAGCAATTCATTCCAAGGTAAACAAAGAGGTATTTCCTTTTCTCGTTCAGTCCTTCTCTCCTTCCGTCCCAGTAGGCCTATTCATGCTTTTTTGCTATCCATCTTGATCAAATAGAAGAAGGGGAAATTCAGACTAGGCAAAACACCTCCAAAAGTGAAAAAAAGATAAAACAACTTTCTTATTGTCAAGTAGTAAACCAGAGTTCTCATCCTAGGAAACCATATCGATCATCGGTTCAGAGCTCCCAACTACGAAGCTCTTTTCTAGAGCGAGTCAACAATTCGTGGATCCATGGTTTGGATGAAGCTATGTACCCGGGTAGAGATGATTTGTCTCAAAGATGTTCCGCTCATCCAAGAATCTTAAACTTCATCTACATAAACTCATAAATAGCCCTTTCCTTTCTTTTCTTGACTTAAAAAGGTAATCAATCCTTTCTTTTCATCTTTTATCAAGTCTTCCTCTTCCTGATTGAGTCAATCAGGGATAGAAATTCGGATCAACTATGAGGAGTAGGGCTGCTCGGCAAGTGAATGAACTCTGTCCTAGGCACTTCCAATAAGTTCAGTGAAGTGAGGGCAAAGACTTTTTTGAAAGGGAAAATACACTCCAAATGATATTCCATAATGGAAGGAATGAGTGGAAGATTTAGTGGAAGAAAAAAATACGATACTTTTCTAGTCGTAGGTAGGGCTACCTATCTAGTTTCGTGCTTCGGGCGTACCAGATTCAATAGGCTAGGTTATAGCTGACAGATTTCTTTAAGAACTAGCCGCCTATAAGCCTCGCTAGTAGTATTCCTGCCCAGTGCCGGAGTAGTGACTCACAAGGCAAGTTCTCCTCGATGCATTTCCAACACTCTCTTTTTCTACGTACACTTTGGATTCCTCAGTAGGTAGGGACAACGTTCGAGATCTCATCCGACCGTCTATTTCTCACTGATTGGGAGATTGGATTGGAATCCGAGGAGAACTGATTGGATGTCATGGAACGAATGGGGCACTACGTTGGTTGCCCACTGCTAGCCTAGCGGAGATTTCTCTATTTGTTGAAAGTGGAAAGGAGTCATATTTGAATCGGAAAGTTGGGCTCGTTCACTCACACCTTTCTTTGATTATCGATGACTTGGCTTCTTTCTCACGTAAGCACCCGGCATACCAATTCATTATCCTTGGGGCTCGGCTCGCTCCTTCCTATCTACGTTATTCTTTATTTGTTACTCTCGTAATGACGTTCCGAAAGAAATCAAGGTTACCAGGTCACAGCTCTGATTCTTCTTCCCTTATAGAACCTTCCCGCAAGAAATCAGTGGAAGTGGGTCCGCCCCTACAACTCATCAAATCTGCCTTCTTTTCTGTTCTGCGCTGTACATATTCTCAAGTTATGAGAAAGAATGGATTTGAATGCAATTTTGAATTAACAAAATAAACGAATGAAGAATATTTTTACCTCTTATCTCATAAGCAATCAAAGCATTTGAACTGCTCAATGAACAATAAAGAAAGAGCTAAGGTAAAAAAGTATATGTGTTACTAATAGTAAACCAATTTTATTTGGAGTTTGCTTTCAGCTGAACATGTTATAACTACAAATGAGGTGAGGCTTGATTAGGTGGCTTTGCAAGAACTAGGGAGGAACACAAGTTACATACTTTAGGCTAAACATATGAATTTAGAAGATCAACTTTTCCAATTGGACATAAACAAAAGCAACCAATATATATATATATATATATATATATATATATATATAAACTTCCATAATATTTTCTCTATGGTGAAGTAATTTCATCGGTAACCACTAAACGATTAAGTAGCAGTGTATGCAAAGCTAGACAACGAACATTTCATAATACACTCGTTCTGCATATATTTAGGATAAAAGAAAAAACTGCGAAAAAATATGTTTTCCTAAATAAAAAGATCAAGAAATCTATTTTTTATGGTTCTTATTTCGTTGAAAACATTTCCATGAGACTTTCTTTCATTGAAGGAGTCCATGACTTGTTCTTGGTGATATGAGGTTGAACAGGCTTTAGAAAAAAATGCAAAGAAGGGTACATGAGGGCGGAATAAAAATCAAAAAGATGACCCCTTCTTTCTTCCTGAGCATTATCGATAAATATTCATTCTTTATACGTTAGGTTGGGTTTCAGATGTATATCATTTATTATATGAAACCAAAAATAAGAAATGACAAGAAAGTTGTATATAAATGGAGGAATAAATTATGATGAGGAAAACAAGGCTGGGGTTCAAATCCTGTAATCCCTATCTATTACTTCTCCTATGGGCAGTAACGAGGGATCAATTGAGATCGATTCAAATTGGACAAAATTCAGAGTTTCATTTTTCTATATGCATGCGGTACAAAAATCATCCTTTTCTTTACTGCTTTATCTCCCGGAAAGCGCTCTTAGTTCAGTTCGGTAGAACGTGTGTCTCCAAAACCCAATGTCGTAGGTTCAAATCCTACAAAGCATGATTCTGTTCTTGTTATGTCGAATAAAAAAAAGAACTTAACAAAGTGGAATGTACGACTACTGTTCTTAACCCAAATCAAAGAAAACAACAGAAATACTAGACCTGGAGAGGAGACCACTGACCAATCTCCGTCCATTTTCCCTTGCCTTTCCTTTACGGGTATGCCTGTTTTAGGGGACCTTATAGTAATAATAGTCTAATATACCAACTAGAAGAGGAGAGGAATCCTTCATGAATCGCCTTGCCTTGCTTAAAGAGGTTTATTAAGAACCGCCCGTGGAACTCTTGTTTTGAGGAAGCAATGAACATTGTCTTTTTCCATTCTCAATAAATGAGGAAGGAGGGGTGAGGTCCTCACTTGCAAGTGAGGCAAGGCTTTCTTTTATAATACATCCTACCCGATTTGGTTGACGATTGTGTTCTATTCCAATTATTCACTTGTTTTTCTTGTCACTGTGGCGAGACCAGATGAGAGAGAGAACTATTTTCCATTTCCAGACAGACCCCGAGCCGAGGTTGGAACAATTCTTTATTTTCTTGTTGGTTCCTTCTTTATTATTTATTCCAAGTTTTTCTCTTCCATTCGGTTCATTAGCTTTAGGAAAAATAGAAGTTGCGGAAATGATCGCTTCTAAAAGGCTTAAAGGCTCTGATCAAGGCAATGAACATTTTGCACTTGGAAACTAATAAGAAAGGAATTCAAATCATAGTTCAATACAGACTTTTTCTCTTTTAAGAAGGGTGAAACTTTCCTTCCAATACTTGTGCACTCTACCCATCTCCACTGAACAAACCCACTACACATCGATTGGCAGGGTATGTGTGTAGCCTTTTCAAGGACATTTGAAACAACATGTCGATAAATTGCTGTAGAAAGTGGGGCTAGATCGAGAGTTCTGACCTTTTCGTGGGTTGGGTGATCTTCAAACTCTTGTTTTTCTAGCGAAAGAACGCCCTTCTGAGCGATGATCTCCTACAAGCGAGTATAGTAAGGTTGACTTCAATTGAGACAGAAATGTCACTGGTCAGCTCCTTATCGTGACAATTAACACCACTTTCTTATTACCTAATAGATTAGATAAGGGAAGAAGGCAGGCCAAAGCTTATAGATTCGGAGATTGTACTTCTAAGCTTTGTCTGATTCAGTCCTACGACCCCTTCCGGCTGAGACACGAATCCTAGCCTATGTGAGTCGCAGAATGAAGGGCTCTTCAGAAGGCGCCACCCAAGTCTCCTTTGATACTTCGGAGTCAGGATTTTTTTTCCAAGGAAGGCGGATTTTCTGCATTCCGCAGCACGAACAGGGTGTAGAGAAGATCGATGTGCCATCTTTCTAACCACCTTCATTTGTTGTATGATCAGTAGGGAAGGGAGCCTTTGATAAAGGGACCCCAAACCAAGAAAACTACTGTCTCAGAGCGACAGTCAAGCTCGTATCACGGAACTAGAACATTTCTTTGATTGATAGGTCAGATAGGAAGCAGGCAAGCAAACCAAGTTATAGGTTTGGAAGTTAGAACTCGGAAAGGTTGTCCTGTGACTACCTTTGAAGTCTTTGGGTAGGACATCAGGCTAAGGTCTTATGATGAGCCACGCGCATATGAGGTTTACTGCAGCCCTAAAGCTCTGTCCCCTATCCTACCACTAGATCTCCTATGCCGGAACATGAACAGAGAAAGCTGTGAGTGTAGTCTTAGGAACGAACCCGGGGTTGCTCTCGCAAAAAGATTGTACTAAAGAAAGCTAGAAAGCTCAATTCCAAGCTTTAAACCTCTGGTCCATGGGTCGGTGAACGAATGGGTTTTGGGAAATAGAGAACATGGACTCGATTGAACAAAGGTGGCACCAGAATGAATAGCCCACTTGTTTCGGGCAAGAATAAATGGGACTGATCGACTCGAGTTACCGAGCGACCTCCACTCTTCGACTCGAGCTTTCGCTTCTGCTTTTCTCTTGTTTTGATTTATTAGCTTTTTAGGGAAAGAAGAGAGTCTGAAATACAACTATGTCTACGAGTGCCGCGAATGAACCTTCGGTTCTTCCCAAGAACAAGGAGACACGAACTAAATAACTCGTATCAGGCTACAGGAATAGTGAACGGGAAGAAGGAACTAGTGAGTCTTTCGTTGGTCAAACAATATGCCCTCCTCACTTGAGGAGAGTGAAGGTCATGACTTATTGAAGCAGAACGTCAATTGGCCAAGAGAAGGGGAACTCCTTTCGTCGGTAACTATTGAATTGCCTATCTAACAGTGGAGCAAAGCGGAACGTTGAACGGGAAACTCGTGTCGTCGACTATCCAACTTCCCTTCTTTCTGTTCCGACAAAGAAAACGTTTAGGTATCGGTAATAGGATTCCCACTATGATTTGAAGAAAAAGATAGATTCTATAATAATCCATAAATAATATATAGAATCAGGCTCCGTAATCAAGTGCTCGCTGTGAGAAGAAGATCTACAAGCATGTACCCATTTCTCCCTGCAAAATAAGTTTGAACCCGAGTGAGTATGGACCATATGCTCATCTTTCTTGTCAATCTACACCTCGTTCCGTGAGAGACCTATCCTCGTTTCAAAATAAAGGACTGTAGTGAGGATCGATCCCGGATAAGAGAGTCAGTGTAGGGACAGAGGCTGATGATTCTAAAGGTGATTTCTAACTAAAAGATGACTTTATTTGAAAACGGAATCCAAATATCAACAAAAAGATGAATGGAAAGTCTTGTCGATATGAATTGATCTTCAACCCAATGACAATGCTTCGATTTCGATCTTTACTTCTTTCTTGGATGCCTGAAGTTTGTGTTTGCATTTCATCAAAGGAAAAGTGGGCTATACCCACATGAAGAAAAGAGTTGCTCGTGTAAAAGCAATATCTTCTATTTGACTTATCTATGAAGAAAATATGTTCACAGGGGCCAGAAAGACTCGGTCATAGTAACTTAGACCACCTACGCGTTGGTAAACGAAAACCACCTCGACCGGATCTACCGAACGAAGAAGGCCGCCCCGTCGAAAGAATTAACACGCCAAAAGGGCCACCAGCTTTCCCCCAAAAAGGGGAGATCCGTTGCTTACTGCTCACGGAAACATCCGACCTTATGGTCAAGCCGTCCGCCTATCTTTCTGATCTCATTCGTTTTCCGATCGCATAAAAAGTCATGAGATCAAAAAAGAAATGTGAGAATGTAGTTACAGATGTCAAAAAAGTCAATATCTCGTTCTCTTGGTCCATGATGGCCTTTTTATTGATTTTGACGATTGGATCTCTCTATGAATGGAAAAGGGGTGCTTCGGATCGGGAGTAACCACTTTTGAAAGGGCAGAGGGGAAAAAAAGTAAAGTATAAGCGACATATGGCACGAAAAGGAAATCCAATTGAGGTAAGACTTGATCTATCATCTGATTCTTGTTTTTTTCAATGGGGGGGACTTTTCATAGTTATCATTGTGATAGCTGCTTTAGTTGTGGATCCCTCCTTGATCGTGACAGATCAGGTTAGGAAAGCACTACTGGAAGTGATTCTGTCACTTTTACAATATGTTTTGCTATATGGTGCCACGCTGATTGAAGAAATGGTACCGGCCCTCTGGGGGCAGGAGCGATGTGGGACCGTGGGCACAGGGGCGCTTGAAAGTCCTTCCCGTTCGGGGCAGGAAATGTACAAAGCCCCACACGTTCATCTAATGCTATCATCTGATAGTGATAGTGAGAGCGTTAACCAAAGGGGTGGGAGCGATGTGCCTCCTTTAACTATTGACTTGAACCGACCGACTCAGGATCAGGAAGATATTGGGCAATATGCCGAATCCATAAAGGATTTTAGAATTGACGAGCAATTCGAGAATTTCAAAAGGAATGATTCCACTTCCCCTCTCTATGATCAATTATGTGCCTACGTGGGAGATGCTGATGTTGTCAAAAACAAGTGTATCCGAGAGATATCGGAGAACTTTCATTCAACAGACGCTGGGTTAATTGATTTCGTCAATCAGACGGATGACACTGAAGGGCAAAGAAGAGATATATGGGATCTTATCAAGCTTCATTTTCAGGATGAGCTTGATAAGATCCCACCCAAACTACAACAAAATGCAAATCAAGAGGAGGAATGAATGGTCGCCATCATCATCATTCTCTTTTTCGTTATCAAGATAAAGGGCTTCATTTGAAGAGTTAGTTTGCCGGCCTACTGGCCCGCAGATATAGAGAAAGAGATAGAGGTTGCCTCTCTTCTAGAACTGCGAAACCAAAGGGACGCTTAGAAAGAAGGGAACACACGGCTCTTATCTGGTTCGAATCCAGTTCATCCCGGCCACAAAGACTACACCAAACTACACTAACTATGAGTTTATGAAAGCAAGAACTACTAATTGTAAAAATTACAATCGAAAGCCCCCCCCCCCCCGGTAGAAAACCTGCTATCGTTTCATATATGCGCTAGGAGATAGTATCCTATCCCCCTCAATCTCAGGAGTCGCTTTCTCTATGCCCGACTTACGAGCTCTTTGCTTATTATTTCTCGGGTGCGATGAAGGTCGAAATGTCTAGTTTGAATTGCTTATGCTTATATAGTTTGAATCGTCTAGCTTCATACCAAGGTTGTTCTACAAAAGAACCAAGTAATAAAGTAAGCCCGTTCAATTGAAATAGCTTCCTCGCTTCGCAGTTCGATACCCACTGAAACTATGGATACGATAGACTCGGGAGGGGGAAACGGTTACTTTATTTGGGCTGCTAAGTCTTTCTTGTTGATTCCGGAAATAAAGAGGACCTTCTTAATCCTTCGTGCTCCACACCCACCTAACTGGACCTATCCATTCGATCTCTCTCCTCTAATCCCAACTCGACACGGCTGGACGACGACGCATGTTCACTTATAAAGAAATCACACGTTAAGCCCGATGAATTCATCTACAATTCGTGGATTTGTCGGTTTGGCAAGGCAGAACCAGGGCCCTTCCATTAATGTTATATTATAGTTTCGATAGGAGAGATGCAGACCAGATAGGAATGCAAGAATACTCTGTAAATTGTTTATTAATTGGTTTAGTCTGTGGAACAGAAGTATCGATCTAGAGGATTGCCCCCCCTAGACTGACCTAGTTGTCCTTGACTTGCTTCGGAAAGAAAAGACCTAGTACTTGTTTACCTTGACCATGGCTACTTTCCCGCCGCCTTTCCTTCTATACTTTTCCTATGTGCTATCCCAGGCATCCCTTGTCAAGCGACCTATCCCTACGAAAAAGCAAGCCTACTTACTACGTGTTTTCCTCTATTGGCAAATACGCATATACTGACCTACTCACGTGCATATCTTGCATAAAGCCTTCCCCTAAAAAACAAACTAGCCCGTATCTTCCTAGTCCTTGTTGCCAGCCCTACTCGACTTTACTTGACTATTTAGAAAAAGCTACTACTTGAATGCATACTTTTACTATTATTTAAAGAAAAAACAAAAACTATTTATGAGTTTATGCCCCACCAACAGAGCAAAAGAACGCTCAAATGAGGAACTAGAATATGAAAGTGCAAAATCTCCTACCGAACAAAGAGAGCACTATATCTCATCTTAAAAATATGGTAAAAATTCTTCAACCTAACTCAACACAACTATATTTCGACTGTATATGTATGTTTGTAACGTGCCACAAAACCATCTTAAGATTAGACAGTTATCAATCAGCAAACGCATTGACCACATGCAAAAAATCAAGACGGATCTCCTTCCTTTTATTCGGTGCTTTCCTTTTATAAGTCAGTGCTATTCTTCCTTGACCCTTCTTACCTTTGCTAGATTTTGCATTCCCCTCATTACTATTCGGCTCAGTATTATCTTCACCTTTGGAATTGCTTCCACCAGAAGTAGACGACAAGTACCGTAGATGTCATAATTTCGTATATAGCAAATTCAGGTAGTAACTAATGGAACTGTAGCATGCAAAGGGACTGTACCATGGAAATTGAGAAGAAATCTCCATCAAGTTTTTCCATTTTATGCCATATGAATAAGAGATTCCTTTTAGTTAGAAAGCTCGCGTAGAAGTTTGCTATCAAAGACCTTGGTATTCTTTTCATCCGCGGTTTCCCACTTCTCTGTCTCTGGGTGAATGCCTCTACCAGAGGTTATGCGCCAGCTTGGGAAAGCCTTAAGTTATATCTTAATCTTTCTTGCAAGGTAGATTGGATCATGTCCACGATAGAAGTTGCGGAGGAATGAAACGACGATTTCGGTATAGGAAGAGAAAGGGATTGTGCTTTCGACCGTGGCGAGATAGGATAGACTTGGGATTCTTTCTTGGCCCTTGATTGCCAACACTGTGTGGCTGAATTAATTAATGAAACTAATAGGAAGGATTGGGATGATGAACTGGTGAGATTCTTTCTTTCGCTAACTGACCAAGGTAATTAATTCCTTCCATTGGCCAGGCGGGTAAGCAAGGAGACGATGTTCTCATTAAAAAAATGAAATATGCCATGCCGAATTCAAAAACAAGTCCTTAAACTCCGTCGTTTACCGACATCCTCTCGGCTATCATACGTCCTCCGCTTATCTCTCTTAGGCATAGGCATCTCAACAGATTCCTCCTTCCGAGTTGCTTGTCCGAACTTGGCTCTTTAGTAAAACGAAGAAGCTGCTAAGCTATTATTAGGTATCAATTTAGGAGCCTTTTTTCGTTTCCAACTACATTATTGTGAGCATTCGGAACCCGTTCCTACGAGGTCATAAAATTGGCTGGCTTTGGACCCTCGATCGCAGCAATGAACTCAGCGTCCCACTTAAGTTACTTTTGGTACTTTTGAATCTTGTCCCATCCCATATCTTCACAAGTGAATCTACCTATGGATCCATAAAGTTGATCATTACTTTTCAAATTCTTATTCCATGTGTCCGCCATAGCGCTTATCTATCTCCTGGTCTGGTTCATCTTTGGAATGTAACCGGACATATTACAAGGCGAAAAAACAGTGTTTTCATCGATTCCGGATTGCCTAGTGTCTCCCTTTCCCTCTTTCCTTTCACTTTTTCTTCGGCTGTCACCAACTTTGTTCAATGCTAGTTCCTAACCCATGAATAAGGGCTCCGCTGGCTACCAGGTTCAGAGGATTTTGTAAGCTCTTTCTCTTTTTTTTGTTTTTCGCCACCTCCTGTGTCTTTCCGTTTAAGGTCTTTAATTCGGCATTAGCTTCGTTAGAGAAAGCCATGCATGAACTACACAAAGCATGGGATCCTGAACACCACGAAAGAAAGTGTACTACTTTTCAATAAGGTCCGACTTCAGAGAGGAGAGACATGAACTTGTTTTAGGCGTAGAAAAGGCATACGGTATGAAAGATTGATTGAAAAGAGGTAGGGACTGGTCTCGCTGCTAAGGGAGAAGGAGACCTCTATCGGAGCAAGCTAAATAGCCCACTTTATATCGTCGATTTCCGGTAAGGCACTCGATAAAGCCTATACATCCGGGAATTTAGCTCCAAACCAAAGACGACTTGCTTTGCTGCATTTCTTGGGCCGGGGCTTTACTTGATTTTTGCGAAAGAAAGGCCATATGATCTACTTTCTGGTGCCGGTCCCTTCACAAAGATAGCCCCTTCTTGCTCTTATTCTTATTCTTATTCTTATTCTTATTCGGTGGAATACAAGAGTTCTGAAGCTCCTTTCTTTCAAGTGAAAGTTGCCTATCTTTCTTGGTTCGGAATCCAATCCAGTTGAAAACAAACAATTGCCCGATGGCAAAGTCAGATGAAAGGCAAGGAGTGTAAACCACGTACAAGCGTGGCGCAGAAAGCGAAATGTTTTGCAGCGAGTCAAGCGTAATACGATCAAAAGGAAATGGGGTCAATGCTAAAACTCAAACAGTTCCCCAGAGGGGGCCCCGGGTTGAAAGAGCGAGCTACATTCTTTCATAGAAGACAGAAAATAAGAGGACTGATGCTTTCTTACTTCATCTTAATATAGGGATGCTTTATGTAGCTTCCAATGAATAGGAAACAAGATGACCCATGGGGCACTCAGTGACGTATCTAAACCGTCTATCCAGTACTGGCTTTTCACACTCGGGAATAGAAACTGTCGGCACTTGAAGATGAACGAAGCGAAATTACCCCCCAAAAAAAGCCCTTATACTCACCTTGGTGGGGACTGACTGCTCTCCCCTACGAAAGTAGCATCGCGATGCGGAGATCAACAACACATATTCGCATACCATGCTTATCTATTGATGTCGCAGATCAGCGGCAAGTCCCATACTAAGTATGATGTCGCATATCGGTTGTCTAACTACAAGGGTGGAACCTTTTCTTTTTAACTAGTCTTAAAGTGGATGTCGCAGCCTTGAGTTCTTTTTATTGAATTCACGAGATTGAAAATTAGGATGGAATGAATAACCTGGAGATATATTCCTTTTCTCAAATAGTTCTTTAAGTTTTTTCTCTCTATCCTTGGCTTATTCAATAGAGCTTTCCTTCTTTTCATTATTCGATACTGCTGTGAGATACTATGAGAGCTCGTAGGCAATATGAGATAGAGCTGACTAAGAGAAAGAAGTAAGCGGATCTTGCAGCTGTTTTCATTCCTTTATTTAGATCTTGAACCTATTAAGTAGAAGATCAAGCACTGATCTGATGGATCAAATGCTTTCGGATGAACTACTCGATCAAGGGCTTCCCAATATATTTACTATCTTCTCTTCGTTCCGCATGAGAGAAAGTTATAAAGACAGATTTCCGAATCGTTTTTTTAGTCATGTTAGCACCACGCTTCACTTTCCGGTATCACGTATATAGCATTTACTCTTTCTAAGCTTTTCCGGTTATAACTCGTTTATGATATACCAACTGCGGCCTGAAGCACCAACAACCAGTAGCATTTCAGCCAAACCTTGTTTCTCGATCAAAAAGAGCGCCCTTCCATTTCTTTTTAAAATCAAACGTAGATAGGGACAAAAGCCTGGCCGATAGAGGAATAAGTGGATGGTCTACCTATGGTGGTTTGAAGTCATTCACAAAGCTACTCAGACTTTTAGTGGATTTGATGTCGGGTCTTAATCCCCAACTAGAAAAGAAACTGAAACTCGATCTCGAGATATGCCGGCCGGACTGCCGCAGGCTCGGAAGGAGGTAACGTGAGGCAGGGTTGATGTATCAGAGGTGGAAAATGGACTTTCTATTTTGCATTTCCAGATGAAAAAACCAGACGATGGGTATTAGAAGGTGGACCCTTGGCACATTGCTAACATACCATTACTGTTGAGACAATGGCAGCCAAAATTTCAGTTGAAAAAATGGGAAAAAAGAAAAATCCCAATTTTAGAAAACTGTGGGGAGTTCCTAAGGAGTACATTAAAAAAGAAGGACTGAGCTATATTGCTAGAGCTAGTGGTTTGGGGAAGCCTCTCTAGATGGATAAAGTCACTGAAAAAATACAATATTTGCTTTTGCAAAAGTAAAAAACTACTTTTTCAAGGATCTTGGAAACTATCTTAGTAATTACTTACTTATTAAGGAGACGAGATTGAGATTAAAGCAGAATATGCATGGAAGCCCAAATCCAGTGCTATTTGCTAGGAGTTTGGTCATGACATTAGCAGATGTCCTAAGAAGAAGATAGTAGAGTTTGCTCCTATCAAGAAGAGTATTGAAGCTGTTACTGAAAAGCAATATATGTAAAAGGAATATAAGTTTAGATTACCGGTCTGTGTCCTCAATAAAGAGTCGAGGAATAGGAGGAGAATCCCCAGGAAAACAACTAGGGTTCCAGATTCACTGGGCAGAGAAGGGAGAATAGTATCCTCTCAGAGTAGGTGACGTTTTGGGCGAACTCACTAGTCTCCTAATTAATTCCCCACGATAGGAAAATAGAGAGAGCACAAGACTTTTAAGCACCTTAGGGGTTGATGTAGAAAGCTTGCCGCGAGTCAACAAGGACCAGCAGTGTTGAGGCAACTTGCCGCAAGTCAGAGTAGACTTTAAGACCAACTTGGTGTAGAGACGACTATGATGGTCGGCCTCCACAGACTGAACGCGGGAGATTCTTTCACCCTGTTTTTAGTAGTGCGAGGAGGATAGAGCTCCCAGCAACGAGTGATTGTTCGTACGAGCGAAGGAGCGAGCATGCTTTACCCTTAGAGTGAAGTTGACATTCACAGGTCTTGTGAGAACTCCTTCAGTTCAGGTAGCCATAGTCACTCAGGGCTATAGTGGTAGTAGCAAGATCGAAATTGTGAGATTGGCTCGATCACAAACTATCAAGAAGAAAGATCAAGATTCACTTTTGTCGAGCAAAGAACTCTATTGAGGAAATGACTTCGCTCACTAAAGACCAAGCAACAGCCATTCTAGATGAAAGGACACAAGCCTAAAACTTGAATGCGGATCTATTTATCTTGAATTCCTATCTTCAGAAATTAAGAGTTGCCTATCTTCAGAAATGCTGGTATAGTTGACTTGCCTCTGTTCTCGCACCGATGTCTGCCAGGGTCTGAACCATTAGGTAGAGGATTAGCTGAAAGAAAAGGCAGACATAGATCTTGTGCTAGATCCGTATACATTCAGCACCCTCATTACAACATTTGCTAAACATGAAAAGTGGTTGGAGCTATGCTTATGTGCACGAAAATGCTGGAGAAAGGAAGGCACCCAGAGACGAGGAAGGGCGTAGCAAGCGACGAAATGCTTCGGGGAGTTGAAAATAAGCATAGATCCGGAGATTCCCAAATAGGTCAACCTTTTGAACTGCCTGCTGAATCCATGAGCAGGCAAGAGACAACCTGGCGAACTCAAACATCTTAGTAGCCAGAGTAAAAGAAAGTCTCATGTTACTCTTCAGAAAACGCGTATAGTGGCCTTCGTCAATGGGACAAACGCTCCAGTGTATGCGTTACAAGGCAACTTGCATTTAGTTCGTGAAAGAATGTTTCATTGGAAAAACCAACGCCGACGTCAAGATCAGTCTCCTTTCTCTTATCGGGAGCAGAGCTGAAAATGATGGACAGTAACGATTGTGTAATATCAATTTATCGGCCTCGTCATCGAAAGCGGCTTCCAATTGCTCGGAAATTCTCAGCTATATGGGGGACTTTGATGGTGAGCAAAAAGAATTGATCAAGAAATTGGTAAACTTTCGTATGATTGATGGTAAAAGAACGAGAGTTCGTGCTATTATTTATAAAACTTTTCACCGCCTAGCTCGAACTGAACGCGATGTAATAAAACTTATGGTTGACGCCGTAGATAATATAAAGCCAATATGCGAAGTGGTCAAAGTAGGAGTTGCACGTACTATTTATGATGTTCCTGGGATTGTAGCCAGGGATCATCAACAAACCTTAGCTATTCGTTGGATCCTTGGAGCAGCTTTCAAACGACGTATAAGCTACATGATAAGCTTAGAGAAATGTTCATTTGCTGAGATACCGGATGCTTACCGAAAGAGGGGAATTTCACGTAAGAGAAGGGAGAATCTTCATGGAATGGCTTCCACCAATCGGAGTTTCGCGCATTTCAGATGGTGGTAAAGTGATACCACATAAGGAGCTCTTCCTCATTCAGTCATACTCAACAAAAGTAAGAAATGTTTGACCCTGATCCTTTTTTCATCTTCATATAGAAAGAAAATCGGCCTTCCTCATACTCCCCCCTTCATTCATAGAGTTGGAGGAATCCACAAGAGGCCTGCCCGTTCATAATTGCATAAAAGAACCATTCTTTTTATGAAAACTCTTGTTCCAACCTCACCTCAGGTCGAATGAATACGAAAGGGGGATCAATCAAATCAATAAGCCATGAATGAAGAAGTGGTGGTCCTTTCACCTTATTTCGTTTGACTCGTGGAGCTGAGAAATCTACTTCAAAGAGAGGGAAAGAGTGCTAGTCCGAAACAACAAGCAAGGGATGAGCGCACAGGAGCGAAATCCGTTGCGCCCACGCGCATACGTTTTCTTGCTGGGTAATTTCTCAGAAAGTTTTTGTGTTGTTGATTCCTATTCCTAGGTGTTGTGCTTTTTCCCCTATGCCGCCTATTGGTACTAGTGGAGTAGGATTAGCCTGTAATACATAACCTATAGGTGGTGTAACCTTTCGCTCAATACTCAAATCTACAATTGAAGCATCTAAGGCTGCATCAATCGAGGATACACGACATAAGGAATTGTTAGATCTCCAAACCGAACTTCGCCTTCACCAAGCGTGGGTTTTCACTGGTCCTAACTAACGGTTGGCAAGCGATCCCCTATTCTGCATCCCGAAGATCAGACGGCCCAGAGCCGGAGCGATCATTCTAGCAAGTTACTCAGCTTGAGTTTTTCAGTCAATCAATAGATTGTGCAGTTTCTTAGTCTTTTGGTCCACGTCTTCATGACTTATAGAAAGGGTTTCTTTCTTTTACAAGATCATGGAAGCTTCAGAAACCATCCGAGATCTTCTGGAAACAAGAAATGTTGCATCAAAGGGTTCAGTGGTCCTGCTGCTGTCACCGCTGATACTCTTCAGGACGCTCTCGCCGGCCTGAAGACACCTATATCCGATTCCGCAAACCCTAATGACGCCCGAGCCTCACTGGAGGAGGCTCGCAAGCATATCTTGGAGGAGGGCATTGCCGTCGCCTCAGCAAAGCGTTGGATGGAGGCCATGCAACGCGAGTATAACTTCGCATACGACCTCACTCCAATTTCCGAGGCCCCTAGTCGGCTTGGAACGGTCCGCGGCCGCAGCCGGTTCATTGCTCAGATCTCAGGCGGCAACCAGCCCACCTACGAGACCCCTGCGGCCAAATTGCGGGCGGCGCAGGCGGCCATGGGAGAAATGTCAAGCTTGGAGGGCGTGGAGCGTGCTTTCCAAGAGAAGCAGGTCAAGGATCTCCTTGACGCCGCCAACGAACAACAGATGCGGCTTGACCCCGGTCAGGCCCAGTCAGAGTCTCCGGGACCCAACCCGGAAGCGCGCCGCAACCCTAGCGGTCATCACGACACGGAGGGATCTTCCTCGCATCGCACCTCCGGCCGGAGGGGCAAGGGAAGTCAAGATCAGCGCTCCCACCGCCAAAGCGAGCATACTTCAAGCAGGCGTCGCGGAGGCGAGGTTAGCGACTCGGCTTGTGAGGTTCCTCGTCCGGGGAGGACCCACGCTTCCGATTCGCGAGGTGCTTCTCCGCTCGCGGCTCGGATCGGTGCTCGCATTCCCCAAGGTGACCAGGACGCCCGCAGGCGTCTCATAACCCTCGCCCAGTCAGCCCTCCTGGAGGAGGACGGTCCCATCAGTCCCGCCTGCTTCGGCCCTCGGATCCGAGGGGAGCCATTCCCCCGAGGCTTCACCTTGCCTCGGGACACGCCCAAGTACAATGGCACTGTCAAGCCAGAGGACTGGCTGATCGACTACACCACAACCGTCGGCATTGCCAGGGGCAACAAGCACGTAGCAGTCCGCTACGTGCCACTCATGTTGGCCGGCTTGGCTCGGACTTGGCTTAACAGCCTTCCAGCCGGCAGCGTCAACTCGTGGGTGGACTTCGAGGAGGCGTTCGTCCGCAACTTCGCTGGCACCTACAAGCGCCCTGGCCGGCCTCACGAGCTAGCCATGTGTGTCCGACGAACCCCTTCGCGACTGCGTCACTCGGTGGACGGAGCTCTGCAACTCCTGCGAGGGGGTGCATGAGGTACAGGCCATCCAGTACTTCATTGACGGCTGCCGAGACGGCACCCTCCTCAAGCACAAGCTCATGTGCTCCGAGCCCACCTCTCTGGTGGTGCTCATGGCCAAGGCCGGCAAGTACGCCACGGCCGACTCGGCGATGCGAGTCAAGGTGACCGCCTCGGACAAGGTTGTCCCCATGCCGGCTACTCCCAAGCCGGCTGGAGACGGTCGAGGCGGACAGAACAACAACAAGCGAAGGCGGATGAGATGGATTCGCGCTCCAACAACAAGTTGGTAGCCAACGTGGAGGGCGAGACGTTGACTCCTCAAGCCGGCCCTCAGCGGAAGCGTCCCAACAGGGGCTACGCAAACTGGCTTCCCAAGCAGACCTTCGAGCAACTGCTTGACGCCCCCTACAAGATACATTCTGGGGCACAGCCGTCTACCCACACCCTTCGACAGTGCAGCTTCGCACGGCGGCTGTCGCAAGGGGATGGCCAGCCGGCTGCCCCAGGTGCGAAGGCTGCGTCTCTCGCACCGGCTCCTGGTCCTGCTCCGGCTCCACCGCCGCCGCCTCGCGACGACGGCCGCCTCCACGACGACTACCCCCATCAAGACGGAGCATTCGTCGTCTTCACCAGTGAAGGCGACGACAAGCATAGCCTGCGCCAGAGACGACGCGAGGTGAATGCCACGGTTCCCGTGGTTCCCCAATACATGCATTGGTCTGACAGGCCGATCACATGGAGCCGGGTAGACCATCCTGCGGTGATGCCCAACCCGGGCTCATACGTGCTCGTCCTCGACCCCACCTTTGCCTCCAAGAGGCTCACGTGTCGGTTCTCCCGGGTGCTGGTCGATGGCGGCAGCAACATCAACATCCTCTACCTCGACACTCTCCTCAAGCTCGGGCTCAAGGAGACAGACGTCCTGCCGACCAGCACTGTCTTCCACGGCATCATGCCTGGGCAGTCCTGCTCGCCTATCGGCAAAATCCAGCTGGACGTCCTCTTCGGCGACAAGGCTCACTTCCATCGTGAGTCCATATGGTTCGAGGTAGTGGACCTCAGCAGCCCGTATCACGCACTGCTGGGCAGAACGGCTCTGGCCAAGTTCATGGCTATTCCGCACTACGCCTACCTGAAGATGAAGATGCCGGGTCCAAAGGGCATCATCACCATTGCTGGCGACTACAAGAAGTCGCTCGAGTGCGCCCAAGATAGCAGCCGCCTCGCCGACGCCCTGGTGATTGCCGAGGAGAAGCGGCAGATCGACCGGCTCGTGGCCCAGGCTACCGAGCAGCCGACGATTCCTTCTCCTCCGTCCCAGTCGGCCGGCGAGGGCTCCTTCAAGACGGCCAAAAAGACCAAGCAGGTGCCACTCGACCCTGCAAACCCCAAGCAATGCGTCACCATCAGGGCTGGCCTCAGCCCCAAATAGGAAGGCGAGCTCGTCGACTTCCTCCATGAGAATCGGGATATCTTCGCATGGTCCCCCAAGGACATGCCGGTGTTCCAAGGAAGTATGCCGACCACAAACTTCACGTGCGACCGGATGCAAAGCTGGTAAAACAACCTTTGCGCCGCTTCGCTGAGGGGAAGCGGCGCACTATTGGAGAAGAGATTACCCAGCTCCTTGTAGCCGGCTTCATCATGGAGGTTTTCCACCCGGACTGGTTAGCTAATCCAGTCCTGGTGCTGAAAAAGAACAACACCTTGTGAATGTGTATCGACTACACTAGCTTGAATAAGGCCTGTCCGAAAGACCCTTTCAGGTTGCCTAGGATAGATCAAGTGATCAACTCCACTGCAGGCTGCGAACCACTGTCGTTTTTGGATGCTTATTCAGAATATCATCAAATCAAGTTGGATCCAGCTGATCGCCTGAAGACCTCCTTCATCACGCCCTTCGCGACCTACTGCTACACCACCATGACGTTCAGTCTGAAGAACGCTAGATGGTGCGACGTTCCAATGCTGCATGCAGCAGTGCCTACTGCACAGATCGGCAGAAACATCCACGTCTATGTGGATGACATCATCGTCAAGACGAAGCAGCACTTCAGGTTCCTCGACAATCTGCGGGAGACGTTCGCCAACCTGCGCGAGTACAAGATCTGGCTCAACCCGAAGAAGTGCGTCTTTGGGGTTCCAGGCGGCAAACTCTTGGGGTTCTTCGTGTCTGCTCGTGGCATCGAGGCGAACCCCGAAAATATCGGCACTATCGAGCGGACAGTGCGGCCGGCTCGGATCCTAGACGTCCAGAAGTTCACCGGCTGCCTGGCGTCCCTTAGCTGGTTCGTCATCCGGCTCGGCGAGAAGGCCCTTCCACTTTACCAGCTCATGAAGAAGACGACGAAATTCGAGTGGAATGACCAGGCGGACGAAGCCTTTCGCGACCTCAAGCAGGTCATCTCGAGCCTGCCAATCTCGGCAGCGCCGGCTGAAAGGGAACCCATACTCATATACATTGCAGCGACCACTCACGTGGTTAGTGTAGTGTTGGTAGTTCAACGCAAGGAGCAGGGCAAGGTACTGTTAGTACAATGCCCTGTCTACTACCTCAGCGAGGTCTTGTCCGCCTCCAAGCAGAACTATCCACACTACCAAAAATTGTGTTATGGTGTTTACCTTGCTGCAAAGAAGTTGAAGCAATACTTCCAAGAGCATGCTATCACTATGGTGAGCACTGCTCCACTTTCTGAAATCATGGGCAACCGTGATGCAACGGGCAGGATCGCCAAGTGGTCCATCACCATGGTGGACCACGATATCCGCTACGAGCCTCACACCACCGTAAAATCCCAGGTGGTGGCCGACTTCTTAGTCGACTAGGCCAAAACCCAGTTCGAGCCGCCACCTCAAGATTCTACGCATTGGCGGATGCACTTCGATGGCTTAAAGATGCGGACCGGTCTGGGAGCCGGCATCGTCTTGACATCTTCGAAAGGAGACTAGCTCAAGTATGCTCTCTAGATCTACTTCGCCGCCTCCAACAACGTCGCCGAGTACGAAGCACTGGATCACGGCTTCCGACTTGCCAAGGAGATTGGCATCCGACGGCTCATATGCTTCGGCGACTCCGACTTGGTGGTGCAGCAAGTTTCTGGCGAATGGGACACGAGGGATGCCAACATGGCAAGCTACCGCTTCCTCATCCAGCAGCTCAGCGGCCCCTTCGAGGCCTGCGAGTTCCACCATGTTCCCAGAGCATACAACGAGGTGGCTGATACACTGGCCAAAATTGGCTCCATGAGACAGGCTATCCCAACCGGTGTCTCCCTCGAGCAGCTCCACAAGCCGTCTATCAGGCCGTCTCCAGAGTCGGCATCGATCTTTGTGCTGGCTGATTCTTCGGTGCAAGCACCGTCGGCTCCACCGGCTACGCCGGCTATAGCTCCTGTGCCGGCTATAGTGGCCATGCCGACTCCAATTGCGGCACCGGCTGATTCTTCGGTGCAAGCGTTGTCGGCTCCACCAGCTACGCCGGCTACATCTCCTGTGCCGACTATGCTGGCCATGCCTACTCCAATTGCGGCACCGGCTGAATCTTCGGTGCAAGTGCCGCCTGCTCCACCAGCTACGCCGACTACAGCTCCTGTGCTGGCTACGCTAGCCATGCCGACTCCAATAGCGGCACCGGCTACAACAACAACTCCGGCTCCGCCCTGCCTCGAATCATGTCGTCTCGACACCCAGTGGGTGGACGTCGTGGAGGTAGACGGCGAGCCAGCTGCCACGACAGAGACACCTCGTCTTGAGCCCACGACTACTGCTTCACCAAGCGCGGGGGCTGCAAAAGCCCATAACAGTCAAGTCGAGGCGGGGCCAGCCCTTGTGTCGGCTCCGTCATGGGCTCAACCCATCCCGGCCTTTCTCCTTCGCGGCGAGCTTCCTCAAGACGAGGCGGAGGCGAGGCAGATCCATCACAGATCTGCAGCCTACGCCATCACCAATCGTGAGCTGGTGCGGCGTAGCGTGACTGGCGTGTTCCAGCGCTGCGTCGAATCAGAAAAGGGACATGAGATCCTCGGAGACATTTACCAGGGGGAGTGCGGGCATCATGCCGCCTCTAGAAACCTGGTGGCCAAGGCGTTCCGCCACGGATTCTACTTGCCCACGACCCTCGAGGAGGCCGTGGATCCAGTCGATAAATGCAAAGGCTGCCAATTCTTCAGCGCAAAGAGCCACATGCCGCCTTCGGCCCTCAAAACCATCCCCCTGTCTTGGCCGTTCGCCGTCTGGGGGCTGGACATGGTGGGGCCCTTCAAGACGGCTCGTGGTGGCATGACCCACCTCTTGGTATCCGTCGACAAATTCACCAAGTGGATTGAGGCCAGACCTATCAAGAAGCTCGATGGCCCCACCACTGTCAAGTTCATCACGGACATCTCTGTTCGAGATGGCGTCCCCCATAGCACCATCACCGACAACGACACCAACTTCGCGAAAGGCGCTCTGGTGCTCTACTGCTCCAACGTAGGCATTCGGCTCGACTTGGCGTCAGTGGCACATCCCGAGTCAAATGGCCAAGCGGAGAGATCCAACTGCCTGATCCTGGCCGGCATCAAGCCAAGACTCATGGCACCACTTGTCAGGTAGGCCGGCTGCTTGATCGAAGAACTGCGGGTTGTACTATGGAGCCTCCGCACCACGCCCAACCGGCCGACCGGCTTCACTCCGTTCTTCCTTGTATACGGGTCCGAGGCTATTATTCCTACGGATATCGAGTTCGACTCACCTCGGGTCACCCTGTACATGGAAACGAAGGCGAAGGAGGCAAGAGAAGCTGGTGTGGATCTCCTCGAAGAAACAAGGGACTTGGCCTTGAGCCAGACGACCATCTATCAACAGAAGCTGAGATACTACCACAGGAAGAAGATCAAGCCTCTCTCTTTCAAAGAGGGAGACTTGGTCCTCAGAAGAATCCAGCACACCACCGGCTAGCACAAGCTCTCATCCCCATGGGAGGGACCCTTCATCATCAGTAGGGCATTGCACAACAACACATACTACTTGATCGATGCCCAAAAGCCAAGGAAGCGCAAGAGGGACGATTCCGGCCAAGAGACCGAACATCCATGGAACGCGGCGTTGCTTCGCCCGTCCTACTGCTAGAAGGCAAGTATCAAACATGGAAAGAGCATGCACATATGTATCTTTCTCCCTCTTTAGGGATTCCCAATGAATGCAATGAAAAGAGCATGCCTCATGCTTCTTATCAAGTTCATATCTAGAGTGCTCACTCTGCGATGCCGCTTGGTGGCTATAATAAGCTCGGGGGCTCGCTAGCCGCCCGAACGCCTTCCTTATGTTGTAAAAGAACACATAGTGTACGCCGGACCGATCCCTGGTCACCTCGTAACAGCTGCAGACCGGCTCCCGGCCGTCCAGCTAGCGAGGCGACGCCAGGTAAGGCCGGATGCATGCAAAGTTTGACTACAAAAAGGTTGCCGACTCGGGTTGGCTTGATCTATTTTACGATCTCATTCAAGCCGGCCTGTGCTGGTTTATGTTTAAATCTTTAAGTCTTGATGGCTTCGAAAAAATCTAAGTCTTGTATTCTCAAGGCGAGAAACCTTGACCCAGTCACAGACCGGCTCCCGGCTGTCGGGCTAGCGGGTGGAAACTTGGGGATACAGGGATTGGAGAAAAAAGAAGTCAACCAGGAATCAAAAGATAAAGATATAAAACAATACGAATGGCAATACGAATATAATACTGAATACATACATTCAAAATGCATTGGCCCACGGCCGAGGTTAATTACACCCCCAGTGGGTGGAACTGTTGGACTCACAAGATAATTTCACACAACAAAAACAGGACACCGGCTACGGGGCTGCGGCCTCATCGGTCGCCCCGGCTGCTGCTCCTGAAGTGGTGGCTTCACCATCGCCGGCTGCTCCCGAGGCGGTTGCGTCATATCCTCCGCGAGGGCTCCCGGCTCCGTCCGCACCGGAGTCGGCGTACGCCGCACTGATACGTCTCCATCGTATCTACTTTTCCAAACTCTTTTGCCCTTGTTTTGGACTCTAATTTGCTTGATTTCAATGGAACTAACCTGGACTGACGCTATTTTCAACAGAATTGCCTTGGTGTTGTTTTTTTGCAGAAATGAAAGTTCTCACAACGTCCTGAAAATTTACGGAGAATATTTCTGGAAAATATGAAAAATACCTGCGCAAAGATCTACCGGAGGGGGTTGGTCAGTGGGCCACAAGCCCTGTAGCCGCCACCCCCTGGTGACGGCTAGCAAGCTTGTGGGGCCCACGTGGCTCTGCCGCCCCCAACTCAGCTCTATAAGTTCAGTTTTGTCCCAGAAAAAATCAAGAGAGAATATTTCATCGCGTTTGCGATACGGAGGCGCCGCCACATCTTGCTATTCATCTGGAGGGCAGATCTGGAGTCCATTTTGGGCTCCGGAGAGGGGAAATCGTCGCCATCGTCATCATCAACCTTCTTCCCTCTCCAATTCCATGAAGCCTTCATCGTTCGTGAGTAATCTATTCGTAGGCTCGCTGGGCGGTGATGAGTAGGATGAGATCTATCATGTAATCGAGTTAGTTTTGACAGGGATTGATCCCTAGTATCCACTATGTTGTGAGATTGATGTTGCTACTACTTTGCCATGCTTAATGCTTGTCACTAGGGCCCGAGTGCCATGATTTCAGATCTGAAATTATTATGTTGTCACCAATATATGTGTGTTTTAGAACCAATATTGCAAGTTGTAGTTACCTACTATGTGTTATGATCCGGCAACCCCGGAGTGACAATAACTGGAACCACTCCCTGTGATGACCATAGTTTGAGGAGTTCATGTGTTCACCAAGTGCTAATGCGTTGGTCCGGTTCTTTATTAAAAGGAGAACCTTAATATCCTGTAGTTTCCTTTTGGACCCCGCTGCCACGGGAGGGATGGACAATAGATGTCATGCAAGTTCTTTTCCCTAAGCACGTATGACGACACACGGAATGCATGCCTACATCACATTGATGAACGGGAGCTAGCCACATACCTCTCCGTGTTATACTTGTTGCATGACGAATATCATCCAAACAAATCACCAACCCATTGCCTACGAGTTTGTCCTACTTCTGCTGTTAGTTGTTTTGCTCTGCTGCTGTTACTTGTTTTGCTCTACTCCTGTTACTACTGTTGCTCCTGCTGTTACTTGCTACTATTCCTACTTGCTACTGCTGTCACTACTGCTGTTCCTTGCCAGTGCTGCTACTTGTTACACTGCTGCTACCTGCTACAATTCTGATTCGCTGGTCGTTGACGGGAAAAGACAATTTCCGTCAACGGGCAACTTCTGGCACCATTGATACAATCGTTAGGAATAGTCTGCCGTCAACAGATCATTTCTGACACCGTTGTTATCATACTACTTTGCTGACACTTTGCTTGTAGATACTAATCTTTCAGGTGTGGTTGAATCTGACACATTCAGCTGCTAATACTTGAGAGTATCATCTCACCTCCTACTAGCGTACCAACAAATTTGGGTTGAATACTCTACCCTCGAAAACTGCCTCGATCCCACGCGTGGTGGGTTATTGCAAGACGATTTCTAATTGTTGAGCAATCGAGAACAACATTCGTCTAGCTATTGCCAGAGAGTGCTAGTCAGCATTTTTCTGGCGCCGTTGCCGGGGAGGTATTGCTATATTCTCTGAGTCACTTGGGATTTATATCTGCTGATCACTATGAAGAATCTGAAGGATCCGAAAACCAAAGTCTTGCCCTCGACTACGAGGGGAGGTAAGGAACTGCCATCTAGCTCTGCACTTGATTCACCTTCAGTTATGAGTAAGTTTGCGACATCAGCTCCTACTAGAAATCTTGATATGTCGCATGTGCTTGATGATTCTTATGATGCTACTGCTAGAGATGCTATGCTTGATACTACTTTGCCTGATACTACTAGAGATGATTTGCCTGATGATGCTAGAGATGCTATGCATGATGATGCTAGAGATGCTATGCCTGATACTGCTTTGCCTGATGATGCTAGAGATGCTATTATGCTTGATGATGCTATGCTTTGATACTGCTAGAGATACTACTTTTCCTGATGTTCCACTAGGGGTATTCCTTGATGCTCATATTTCTAGAGTTAATGCCAATGCTCGTGATGCTTCTGAAATTGCCGATACTATTGAGATGGAACCTGCTTTTGCTCCTGCTAGATCTAGCTCTCCTAGATATGAATTGCCTGATATACCTGTGGGTTACGTTATGGAGGGAGAGATAGCTGAGTATTTTCTTGCATGTAAGGATGCCTATGACGCTGAGAAATTACTTCTCAAGTGGAAGGAAAAATCTCTGAAAGCTAGGATGAAATACGACCCGAAGTTTGCCACTTCACCTATCTTTATCACCGATAAGGATTATGAATTCTCTGTCGATCCTGAGATAATATCTCTAATCAAATCTGATCCTTTTCACGGTTATGAGTCTGAGACGGTCGTAGCCCATCTTACCAAACTACACGATATAGACACCCTTTTCACTAGTGAGGAGAAGATCTGCCACTACTATATCCTTAAGCTGTTTCCTTTCTCTTTAAAGGATGACGCTAAAGCCTGGTTCACCTCTCTTGCTCCTGGATGTGTGAGTAGTCCCCGGGATATGGTCTATTACTTCTGTGAGAAATATTTCCCTGCCCATAAGAAGCAAGCTGCCTTGTAGGAAATATACAACTTTGCTCAACTCCAAGAAGAGAGTCTCCCACAAGCTTGGGGGAGGCTCGTCCAGCTACAGAATGCTTTGCCTGATCACCCTCTTAAGAACAATGAGATACTTGATATCTTCTATAACGGACTTACCGATGCCTCTAGAGACCACCTAGATAGTTGCGCCTGTTGTGTTTTTAGGGAACGAACTATAGAACAAGCTGAGACTCTACTGAATAACATCTTGATCAATGATAATGCTTGGACTATTCCCGAACCACCTCCTAAGCCAACTCCGAAGAAAAGAGGTATTCTATTCCTAAGTCCCGAAGATATGCAAGAAGCCAAGAAATCTATGCAAGAGAAAGGCATTAGATCTGAAGATGTCAAAAATCTACCACATATCAAAGAGATCCATGGTCTCGATAACCCGATACAAGTAGTAGAAGTGAATTCTCTGCGTAGGTTTGACGAGAGTGATATTCCTTTTGACAAACCTGCTAGCCTATGCTTTGATGAATTTGACAACTTTGTTGCCAAACAATAGAGTTTCGATGATTATGTTAGCAGACATTTGGAACAAATTACTCGTATGCTTAGCCATTTAAGTGCTTGTGTAGACAGAACTATCAATGATTTGAAGCTTCTGAGTAAACATGCCTCTATGATTACTACTCAGGTAGAACAAGTACTCAAAGCTCAGAATGACTTGCTCAATGAATTAAATGACAACTCTGTCAGAGTCATTACTAGAGGAGGCAAAATGACTCAGGAACCTTTGTATCCAGAAGGGCATCCTAAGAGAATTGATCAAGATTCTCAAGGAATTAATGCTGATACACCCAGTCATCCTGAGGAGAAGAAGAAGGGTGATAGAAACCTACATGCCAGTTCACCAAATACTGTCACACCTGAAGAACCTAATGATATTTCTGCGTCTGATGCAGAAACACAATCTGGTGATGAGCATGAACCTGGTGACAATATGGACAGTGATGTTCATAATACTGCTCAACCCAGCAATAATGAGGATGTGGAGATTGAACCTACGGTTAATCCTGATAGCCCACAACCTAAGAGATACGATAAGAATGACTTCACTGCTAGGAAGCATGGTAAAGAAAAGGAGCCATGGGTTCAGAGATCTATGCCCTTTCCTCCTAAGCCATCCAGGAAAAAGGATGATGAGGATTTTGAGCGCTTCGTTGAGATGATAAGACCCATCTTTCTGCAGATGCGGTTAACTGATATGCTCAAAATGTCTCTGTATGCCAAGTACATGAAGGATATCGTGACTAATAAACGGAAGATACCAAATCTTGAGATCTCCACCATGCTTGCCAATTACACTTTCAAAGGTGGAACTCCTAAGGAACTTGGTGATCCCGGAGTGCCCACTATACCTTGCTCCATTAAAGGAAACTACGTAAGAACTGCCTTATGTGACCTTGGAGCCGATGTTAGTGGTATGCCTCTCTCTCTTTATCGGAGACTTGAATTGGATAAGTTGACACTCACTGAAATTTCTCTGCAAATGGCTGATAAATCAACTGCTTTCCCTATCGACATTTGCGAGGATGTGCCTGTTGTGGTTGCTAACACCACTATCTTAACAGACTTTGTTATCTTGGATATTCCCGAGGACGATGCCATGGTCGTCATCCTCGGAAGACCCTTTTTAAACACTGCAGGGGCTGTTATAGATTGCAACAAAGGCAATGTCACTTTCCATGTCGACGGTAATGAGCACACAGTGCACTTTCCAAAGAAACGATATCAAGTACATTGCATCAATGCTATCAAAAAACTTCACTGATTCTTACTGGGAGCTTTGAGTGCCCTATTCCTCGTGTCAAGATGAAGTATGGTTTGCTTGTTGGGGAGATACATATCCCCACGAGGTGACTTAGTGGCTATTCGAAAATTCTCTATTCTCTCTTGCGATTCGAGAAGGTTTTGTCATGAGGACTTGATCAACCCCATTGACGGATTTCTTTCGATGACCATGAAATGGATGAATAAAAGAGTCACATACCTCTGTTTTAAGCTTTCACTTTATATTGCTTAGAAGAAAAATGATAGATTTAGTTTAGTTTTTCCTATTTTCTGTTTTAGCGTCCCGGAGAAAAATACCCCGAAAATAGAAGTTCTCCGATGGTCCTCAAAATTTAGTATGATTTTTTCTGGAATATTTGAAAAATACAGGGCCTCAGAGCTAGCTTGGGGGCCAGACCAGTGGGCCACAAGCCCTGCAGCCGCCGCCCCCCAGGTGGTGGCTAGCAAGCTTGTGGGGCCCATAGGGACCCCCTCCACTCATTCCAGCTCCCATCCTCTTCTTCCACCTCCAGAAAAAATTGTTTCGCAGCTCAAACCCGTGTTCTTGCTCATTTGGCTGTGGTTTTCGATCTCCTTGCTCAAAGCACCATTCTCCGAACCATTTTGGGGAAATTACTCCTTGGTAAGTGACTCCTCCATTGGTCCAATTAGTTTATGCTCTAGTGCTTTATCCTTCGCATATTCATGCTACCTTGGTGACCCTGTTCTTGAGCTAGAAATGCTGATTTTAGTTGGTCTCAAGTAGTTTTAGCGCGTGATACAGTCTCTAGGCACTAGTAGGAGTAGTTGCTACAAGTTGGGTTAATCTTTATTCACTTTTCTTTCGAAGTCTCTAAAATTTTTAGAATTTTTCAGAGCTAGAAAAGGAAAAGATGAGGAGGTTCTTGAGACGCTCCTCAAGCCGTAACCCCAAGGAGGATGAGAAGAACCACCCCAAGTACGTAGTCCCTCGAGTTACAGAAGTTCGAGCGTGCGAGTGGCCAAGTGATGAATTTTTGCGCACCGCTGGGCTTTATGAAGACTTTTATTACTTGGTGGAGAACGCAGGTCTTAATGCGTTCGTTGAAGATAAGTTCTCACAATACCTCCTCCTCACCAATATTTTCATTCAAAGCTTCAACTTTTATCCGAGGAAGAATCCTCCCATGGTTGAGTTCATGATATACGATGTCCCCAGTGCATGACACTACAGGATTTTTGCAATGTATGCAAATTACCTTATGTTGGGGATATCCGTGACCCTCGTCCACGGGACTTGGAGGATTTCATTGGTACTATTGTTGTAGGAGAGGAGAGAGGAGTGTCTCGCGCTAGAATTGCTGGCATACATTTTCCTGTGCTTCGGTACTTCTCACTATTTGTGGGAAAATGTTTGATTGGCCGTGGGGAGGCTGGATCACTTAGTTCTCCAGACGTTGCGGTTTTGCGCGAAGACCTTTATAACGATAACACTTATAGCCTAGGTGCTATAGTAGCCCAGCGGTTGAACACCAACCGTTCCAAGGGTGTCGATGGAGGTATCTATGCTACCCGTCTTGCCAGACACTTTGAGATACCCATTAGACTGGGAGAGGAAGGAGAGATGCTTCTCCCTGAGAAATATCTGGATTATGACAGCATGGTTCGCCATGATTTTCTGGATACAGATGCTAGTAGACGGATGATTTATAACCCGGTATTTAGTCAGGGTACTCGAGAGACTATTACTTTGCCGGCTCCTTCTTTGTTCGATCTTCATGCAGGCAGGTACACTATTATGCCCTCGGACATCTACGCATATTGGGGCGTGGCCCAACCACAGGTGCCCGTGCCCGAGCCGCTAGTCGAGTACCACACGCCAGTTTATCAGTGGGAGCCAGAGGAGCTCAGTGTGGCATCCACAGTCTGCTCCGGAGTATCCCGGAGCTGGTTATTTCCCACATTGGGAGTAGACCAAGTCATGCCAAAAGCCTAAGCTTGGGGGAGTACGTGTTCTCACCGACCTTACATTCATGCTTATGCTTTCACTTTGTTAGCCGGTGTCTACACTTCGCCACTGTATTATCCATGCTAGTTTATTTTCGTTTTCTTGTTTTCTTGTTTTGTGTCCTTTTGAGAAAACCCAAAAAGTTTTTATTTTTTTCTTTTGCTTGTTGGGAGCTTTCCGGTGTAAATAGTTTTCTTTTCTTTTGGTCAAGGTAGAAGATATTGGTTACAATGTTTAGTGCTTCTTGCACGCATACCTGTTTAGCTTTCAAAGAGCCATATTAATTTGTCTTCTCCTTTGTGTTTGCATGTAGATTCAGCTTAGTCCAATGCTCTTATTATTGTTCACATCGTTCAATCGTGCAAATGAAAGGCAATAATGATGATATATGATGAAGTGACTGAGACTAGAAAAGGTTGTATGAACTCTATCTATTTTGTTTTTGTAAATATGACTAGCTTGTCATCCCAGATTCAGCTTTGTTGTGAGAGAAGCATGTTTGCAATGACAACTTAGAGGTCATAGTTTCTGATGCCATGCTTAACTAGGTGAGAGCTTATAATGGTTTGTCTTGAATGGCAACATAGATTTTGAGATGACTATGATGTAGTATTATAGGATGGTATTCTCCTTTGAATGATTCAAGTGGCTTGACTTGGCGCATGTTCATGCGTATAGTTGAAACAAAATCAACATAGCCTCTATGATGTTCGTGTTCATGGTGATTTATATCCTGTTCATGCTTGCATTCAATGTTAGTCAAACTCATTGCATCTTGATCACTGTTGTCGCTCTCTAGTTGGTCGCTTCCCAGTCTTTTGCTAGCCTTCACTTGTACTAAGCGGAATACTGCTTGTGCATTCACTTCCATGAACCCAATTTTTTTTTCCATGAGAGTCCACCATACCTACCTATTTGCGGTATCTACCTGCTGTTCCAAGTAAATTTGCATGTGCCACTCTCTAAACATTCAAGAAATAATCTGTTTTGCATGCCCGAACCGCTCATGTGGTGACAGGGGGCTATTGGTATCTTCCATGCTAGGAGTGTTATCCTCGACATGTGTTTATTCACTGTCATTCACGAGAAAGGGGCCGGTAATTGGAATGCGCAGTTCCACGCTTAAATCGAAAACATAACTGTAAAACAAGAACCCCCCCGGATTGATGTTAGTATGGACGGTACCCGAGGATTCGGCTAGCCGTGGAGTGTGATTGATTGGTGGTGGGGGAGTTAAAACTTTACTTTTCTGTTTGGGAACCGCCTATAGCATGAGAAGCATGGAAGATATTGAGAACTCTTGGTTATTGCGTTGACAATGAAAGCATTCCACCCAAAATTATTATCTCTGTTTTCAAAGCTTGAGCTCTAGCACCTGTGCAAATCAATGCTTCCCTCTGCGAAGGGCCTGTCTATTTATTTTCCCGTCGAGTCATCCTCCTCTTATATAAGCACCAATTAGAGAGCACCTCTGTCGTTTTTATGATTTGCTTTTGATTGATATTGAGTATGAGTATGACTGGATCTTCGTTGCTATGAATTACAATGTTTAGTCAGCGCTTGATCTTTGAAAGTGCTCTGCATTTATGTTTTGCGGTCTCAGAAAGAGCTAGCGAGATACCACCTATTCATATTGCTTCATGCTTGTTTTGATTGAAGTGTTGGTATTTGAAACTCATTATTATTTGCTCGTTAGCTGATTATGCCATTGATATTAGTTTACCGTGGGACCTTTGTGTCACTTTCTTATGTGGTTAACTTGGGATCTTGCTGAAATTCAAGTTATGAGTTAGACATAGTTGCGACAACAAGATCAAACAGAGTTTGTCAAAGTTTTTCTTTCTCTCTCAGTTTGTCAACTGAGTTGCTTGAGGACAAGCAAGCTTTTAAGCTTGGGGGAGTTGATACGTCTCCATCGTATCTACTTTTCCAAACTCTTTTGCCCTTGTTTTGGACTCTAATTTGCATGATTTGAAGATAACTAACCTGGACTGACGCTGTTTTCAGCAGAATTGCCTTGGTGTTGTTTTTGTGCAGAAATGAAAGTTCTCAGAACGCCCTGAAAATTTACGGAGAATATTTCTTGAAAATATGAAAAATACCTGCGCAAAGATCTACCGGAGGGGGTGGGCCAATGGGCTACAAGCCGTGTAGCCGCCACCCCCTGGTGGCGGCTAGCAAGCTTGTGGGGCCCACGTGGCTCTGCCGCCCCCAATCTCAGCTCTATAAGTTCACTTTCGTCCCAGAAAAAATCAAGAGAGAGGATTTCGTCGCGTTTGCGATACGGAGGCGCCGCCACATCCTGTTCTTCATCTGGAGGGCAGATCTGGAGTCCGTTTTGGGCTCCGGAGAGGGGAAATCGTTGCCATCGTCATCATCAACCTTCTTCCCTCTCCAATTCCATGAAGCCTTCATCGTTCGTGAGTAATCTATTCATAGGCTCGCTGGGCGGTGATGAGTAGGATGAGATCTATCATGTAATCGAGTTAGTTTTGACAGGGATTGATCCCTAGTATCCACTATGTTCTGAGATTGATGTTGCTACTACTTTGCCATGCTTAATGCTTGTTACTAGGGCCCGAGTGCCATGATTTCAGATCTGAAATTATTATGTTGTCACCAATATATGTGTGTTTTAGATCCGATCTTGCAAGTTGTAGTTACCTACTATGTGTTATGATCCGGCAACCCCGGAGTGACAATAACCGGAATGACTCCCGGTGATGACCTTAGTTTGAGGAGTTCATGTGTTCACCAAGTGCTAATGCGTTGGTCCAGTTCTTTATTAAAAGGAAAACCTTAATATCCCGTAGTTTCCTTTTGGACCCCGCTGCCACGGGAGGGATGGAAAATAGATGTCATGCAAGTTCTTTTCCCTAAGCACGTATGACGACACACGGAATGCATGCCTACATCACATTGACGAACGGGAGTTAGCCACATACCTCTCCGTGTTATAACTGTTGCATGATGAATATCATCCAAACAAATAACCGACCCATTGCCTACGAGTTTGTCCTACTGCTGCTGTTACTTGTTTTGCTCTGTTGCTGTTACTTGTTTTGCTCTGCTGCTGTTACTACTGTTGCTGCTGCTGTTACTTGCTACTATTGCTACTTGCTACTGCTGTCACTACTGTTGCTCCTTGCCACTTATGCTATTCGTTACACTGCTGCTACCAGCTACAATTCTGATTCACTGGTCGTTGACGGGAAAAGACAATTTCCATCAACGGGCAACTTCTGGTGCCATTGATATAATCGCTAGGAATAGTCTGCCGTCAACAGATCGTTTCTGACACCGTTGTTGTCATAATACTTTGCTGACACTTTGCTTGCAGATACTAATCTTTCAGGTGTGGTTGAATCTGACACATTCAGCTGCTAATACTTGAGAGTATCCTCTCATCTCCTACTGGCGTACCAACAAATTTGGGTTGAATACTCTAGCCTCGAAAATTGCCTCGATCCCACGCGCTGGTGGGTTATTGCAAGACAATTTCTAATTGTTGAGCAATCGAGAACAACATTCGTCTAGCTATTGCCAGAGAGTGCTAGTTACGCACTGCTGGAGGCGGCAACATTATCCACCTCGTGGGCCGTCTCGTTGGAGCTGCCATCGGCTTCATAGGGCTGAAGGCCATGTAGATCCTCAGGGATCACATCCCTGCCTTCACCCCGCTCTAGGTTGAGCTCGTCCCAAGCGGCGTACGTGGCGATGTCGCTGGCCCTCACGCGCAGCGCCTCCTCCATAGCCTGCAGCTCCGCCTCCGAGCAGTCGCACTGAGCGACGAGCTTGCCCAAGTCCAGGTTTCGATACCAGGACTTGGCCAAGCGCAGGGCCATGTAGGCTCCAGCACGCGCAGCCGAAGCGCACCAGGCGTCAAGGCGATCCTCGCCAGCCCCAAGCCAGCGGGCGAGCCGACTCATCGACGCCGGCTCCACGCCATCCGGCCACAGGGCCGCCACCATCGACGAGCCTGCGACCTGGAGCCAAGCCACATACTCGCCCACGGTGCGCAAGCGGGCCCTGAGGCCCACTCCGATCTCCTCCACGCTCCAGGCGGAGCTAGCATCTACCTCCTGCCCAGCCGTGCGGCGCTCCTCACGGCTCACCTCGACGGCCGTGTCGGCTGCGCCCTGCATCTCAGGGAAGAGGCCTGAGACGGAGAAAGGGGTGCAAAAACGAGTAAGAGGAGGAGACGGCCAAGAAAGTTCAAGACAAAAAAAGAAGACTCGCGATGGAAGGCTCCATTGGTCTCATGAGCGCTCTCCAGGACCTCGAGCTCCCGCACCTTGCTCGCTGGAGTAAGGCGGGCAACTTCCTCCCGGAGGGTCGCCACAGAGTCTAGGGCCTTGGCCACCTGCGTCTGTTTCTGGACAAGGGCCTCCTCCTTCTCCCTCAAGGCGTCATCCTTGAGCTTCATCTCCCGGAGATGAGCCGACGCGAGGCGTTCCACGTCGGCATAATGGGAGGTGTCCTTCTCCTGCAGAGAGGCACGCAGCTGCTCCAGCTCGACCCGGCTGGCCGCCTCGAGCTCCTTCTTCTCCGTCTGGAGAAGAGCCAATTGCTCCTGGAGTCGGCCGCCTGCGTCAAGCAGGGCGTCCCGCTCCACGACGACTTCGCCCAGCCGGGCTTGGAGCTCGGGAACCTGGCCATCGGCCGCCTGGCTCTGAGCCCGCAGCTCGTTATAAGCCTGCACCTGGGCATCATAAAGATCCTGCAAAACAAAGAAGAAGCAGAAGTGAGATTTGGCCTAGTTAAGTCATAACCAGCCCGATTCTCGGGGGCTACACCTAGTGGGTGCGCTAGCGCGCCCCCACTAAAGAAGCAAAGCAAGAAGAGAAGCTCAAAGAGATTCGGCCCGGCCCGATTCTCGGGGGCTACACCCAGTGGGTGCGCTGTCGCGCCCCCACTGATGCAAGAAGAAGAAAAAGAAAAAAATCAAGACCAAGATGAGGCACTTACCCTGGTGCGTTCCTCCAGGCGCTCCAAATCGCTGCCCACCACACGGGCCGCCTGATCCACCGTGAACCGGTTGTTGGCAAACAGCGACACCAACTCCAGGACACCGTGGAGCGCGGTGCGCGCGGGCAGCCTCGCGCGCGCAGGTTGGCCACTCGCCAAGACTTCATCGGTCGGCTCCCGGCCCGGGCACCAGCTCCTGGCGCGACCGGACCTTGGTGGGGGACGATGATGGCACCGGCTCCAAGTGCCGGCATGGCGACTGGCTCCACCGATGTCCTAGCCGGCGCTGCCTCCTCGACGGGAGGTGGATGGGCCGTGTCCGACGCATCCATGGTCACCCCTAGCGCATTAGGAGCCACGTCTAGTGCGTCCAGGATCAGATCCGGCGCGTCGGGCTCCGCCTCGGCCCTAGGGGAGTTGGGGATCACCTCTAGGTCCACCGGTGCAGAGGCGTCCGGCTCGGAGGGCTGGGCCTCCTCAGCCCTCGGGGCGCGCCTCGGGGCCGCCTCGCTAGCTGGCTCCTCCATGCGAGCATGCACGGAGGGCTCATGTCTAGCCTTCACATGCTTCTCCACCTGCTTCTCGGCCCCGGCTGGGACGAGACTGGCCCTCGGCCGTCTTCCCTGCGGCCGCGTCCCACCGGCGCTTGGACTGCTCCTCGAGCTCCCGCTGGGCAGCGTCGGCTGCTGCCCAGCCGGCCCGCTCGGCTGCAGAGGCGGTGTCTTCCTCCACGTCCTCCACCTCCCTGCCGAGCGACATTCTTAAGGAACAAGGCTTCCCACAAGACAAATGAACAAAAGGGGGAGGAAACCTTACCCCGCGATGATGGGCACCTGCCTCCTGCCGGCACCACGACTCTTCTTGGCACTGCGTGCCCGTGCTCCGGCAGGAGGACCCGTCACCGAGCGCTTAGGAGCCGGCCTGGAAGCTGTGGCACCCTTGCCCTTCTTCCCGGCCACCTCACCAGTACCAGCGCCTCGGCCCTTTGACACCGACCGTGCATCAGCGGCGGGCTGGTGACCTCTTCCACCCAGTCGAAGTCTTCCTCGAAGGCTGCATCAGATAGGAATGAGGAAATCTCGTCGTCATCCGTCTAGTCTAACGACAGAGGGCTGCAGATACTCACGAGACGGCTCCATCCCTTCCGACTCTAGTGCATTCTCCGAGCCTTCGGAGGGGTCCGAGCGGGACTCGATCACGCCCTCGTCCTCGATCTCTGAGGCATCGGACGCCGTCACGTCGGGAGCAGGCGGGCGGAGGGCTGCCTGCAGCCTCTCAAACATGTGCGCAAAGGATTCGACAGCCGGCTCAACAAGACGGCCAGTCACGAGACAAACGGCACAGAACATAACATAAGAGAACACTTACCACCGAAGGTGGACGGGGCCTGTTGTAGGGGGTCATCAGGTTCCCACCGTCGTCCATACAGGCGGTGGAAATCAGGTTCACCCTTCGCGCGACCGCGCCGGGGGTGAATCTCTTGGTGGATGTCCGGCAAGGGTCATGCCGGCCGCTCATCTGGCAGATCAGATGGGGCCTCCTCTGCAGCAGCAGGATCCTGCGAGTCACCATGGTGGTGAGAAGGTCGCGGCCAAGGAGGCCGCTTTTCTCCAAAATGTCGAGGTGGGCGCTGATCTGCGCCACCTCGGTAATCGGCTTGGGGGACTTCGCCGCCCAGTTCAACTTCATCAGAGGATTGATGTTGAACGGGAGCATGTTGAGGGCGTCTCGGGCAGGGTCGGCATTCTTCACATAGAAGAAGCCCTTCTGCCACTGCTTGATGGACTCCTGCAGCGGCAGCTGGGGGAAGCCGGACTTCGCACGATGATCCACCAGTGTGGCTCCGCACGACGTCATCGGGCACGGTCCGGCGAGCTTCTCCAGCTCGGCCTTGTCCCTCGCGATGGACTGCTGCTTGAAGGAAAACAAGCTTCGGCAGAGATCGAGGCGGGGCTCGATCCCCAGGAAGCCCTCACACAAGACCACGAAGGCCGACAGTTGCAAGATGGCGTTCGGCGCCAGGTGATGCGGCTGCAGGCCGAAGAAATGAAGCCACTCAGAGAAGAAGGAGCTCGCCGGGAGCCCGAAGCCCCTGTAGAAATGCTCGTTGAAAACGATGACCTCTCCCACGACAGGTGTTGGGGCGCTCTCGGCGCCAGGGATTCACACCAGCACCTGGGAGGCCGGGGGCAACATCCGGTGATGGTGGAGCGCTTCAATATGACCTTCACAGATCTCGCTGCCCAGCCAAGCTCCATGCGACGAGGTCTTCTTCGAGGAGGAGCCACCGGTCATGGCTGCGAGCGGCTGGAGCTCGAAAGGGCTGGTGGCTCGACGGCGACGAAGATGAAGAAGACGAAGAGGACGTGCTCTTTCTCTCTGGGCTCAGGGAGGAAGAGGGCGTAGATGCGGGGCAAGAAGGGGGGCGAATGGCCTCCTTGGAACCCCCACATCCTATTTAAACCCCACGAAGTGTCGTGGGGAGGGGATCCGGTGCGCGCGAAACCCCACCAACCCCTTGTATTATGGGCGGTAGCGCTTGCCTAAGCCCAACCGTCATGGAGTAAATCCAAAGAGGATCTCTCGCGCGGAGGCCGAGGGGGCGTCGTGGCGTGTGCCAAGTTTTTGTTAATGAGAACATTTGTCTTGGTGGCTCTGAATTTTTTGACTCGGCGGAACCAAAATCCCTTTTTGTTGAATAATAAATCTATTTTTTTAGAGTTCAACTTTTTCAAAGCTTCTGATTTTTTGTGATGCTCATCCACTCCGGATCTTCTATATCTCTTCACAAGTTCTGCATGTGTGCTAGTCCTTATGTCTGCTAGTCTGCTTCTGTGCTTGGTTTTGCCAGAATGTCAGGATCAGAGGATAGAGAGAACAACTTTAGTGAGCCCAGGTCTGACATGGATTCAGGCACTAGTCGTGAGAGGACACCTTCTGACCGAGGTACTTCTAGCTCCCATCGCTTGCCCAAGGCAGCTACCAGGTCCAGAAGGAAGATAAATTCTGATGAAGAAGATGTTGGCTTTGTCCGTGAGGAATCTATTACTCGAGAAGCAGAAGGAGAAGACCATATTCACGAAGACTGTGAGGAAGGAGTATGCCAGACCTGCTGACATTAGAGCTCGAGAAGCTAGGCTTACAAAGAAGTCAGGTCACAAGAGAACCAGAAAGAGGATTGTCTGTGTTGTTGGTAGGCCAGCCTCAATGTATGAGGATCCAGCAGAAGCTTCTGATGATGATGAGGAAGAAATTCCAGCTGAGGTTCGTGTTCCCAAGAAGAAAAAGTTGATGGCTGATGATATGCCTAAAAAGACTACCACAAAGGCTTCAAAACCTAAGGCTAAGAAGACTGTAACTCGCAAGAGGACTACAAAGGATATTTATGCAGCTGAAAAGAACAAAGGCTCTGCATCCAGAGAATTTGCTGCAGAGGAAGAAGAGGACGCCCCTGTGCTTATGAAGCTGAGAGCTCATCTAGCATCCCATAATGAAGCTCACCCAGTTGATGATGACATGAAGAAGAGAAGAGATCAAGGACGGAGGAAATGGAGATCTGTTGATCCATATGTTATGAGAAGGAGAATTGTTGTTGATCCCTGCTTTCACACAAAGGAGCAACAAGATTTCTATGAGACAATTTTTCTTGATAAGAGTCCAACAGTCAGCGACATGAGATATGTTGATTGGGAATATATCAAGGCCAATTAACATTATTTTCCCCATGTGAGAGAAAACTTCAGGATGGTTGATATTGAAGATTTTGTTGGCAAAGAGATGACTACATGGAATGATGAGTTGATCATGCAATTCTATTCCACCACTCATTTCTATTCCGATGGAAGAATTGTATGGATGACTGAAGGTCACCGGTATGAGTCTACAATTGATGAATGGGCCACTATCATTGGTGCTCCAAAGGCACTAGAAGGAGATCTGGATGTGTATTCAAAATCCAAGATGAATCACAACTCCATGGCTAACATGTACTAGCCAGTGCCCCATAAGTATGTGCAGATGCACAAGTTTGGCTCTGTCTATTTCTTGCAAGCAGGAATACCTACTACGAACACCATTATGAGGTACACCCTGATGCCTAAATCAGGAGATGATAAGATGATTAGAGGTTATTCCATCAACATGCTGCATCATCTAGAGACACACACCCGGTTCAGAGTGATGGACTTGATAGTTGATACTGTAAAGAGGACTGCTGCAAATCATAAGAGATCATGTGGATATGCTCCATATATTCAGATTCTCATCAATGCCAAGATTGGCAAGCATACATATCTACTTGATCGTCCCCACTTGCCACTTCAGCATGAATTTGAAGACAATGATGTTGTGATGGACTCAAGCCATCCCAGCTCAGCTACTGCTTGAGAGGAAGCAAAGGCAGATGCTGCTAGGAATGGTCCAGCTCCAACCCGATAGCTCAGAACAAGAGTTGAGCAGATGTGTTTCTTGGTCAGCATGATCCAAGGGATGGAGAACAAAGTTTCTGAGATCTGGTTGAACCAGAAGAGACACGAGAGGATCATGGAGGCAAAATTCATTGACATGGATGTTAAGGTAACAGAGTTTACTACCACTGTTGAGCAGCTCCAGCATGACGTTGATTCAATGAATATTCCACGCTCCAACAGTGATGATGAAGAGTCGCCTCTTCCTACTACTACTTAGTTCAGAACCCATACTAGGTTAGCAGATGTGCCGGTTCTGGAAGCAAGACCGTCTTCATCAGCTCAATCTTCATCTCCTTCTCCTGCACCTCCAGTGTCTACACCTCTAGCTCCAGGGACATCTGGAGAAGCCTTCATCGATACTGTTCTATCCACTCCACCGTCACCTACCGGAGGAGATCTTGCCCAAAGAGACGATTAGTTCTAGACCTTTAAACTTTTTGGTAACTTGTTGCCAAAGGGGGAGAAGTGTATAGATCAAATAGGGCTTCGAGAGAGAGACAGAGATTTGCATTTTATTTGCTCTCATTTGTTTTTTTAAGTTTTGGTCTTTTGGATGACTTTATCCGTTTAGGAGAAGTTTTTGATCATATGCTTTGATTGTTTGATGCTTCCACATTATTAGGTTTGGGCTATCTACATGATAATCATTCACTTGCTTATTTGCTGTTATGTGCATTACTATTCTTTCGTATATTTTATGCGCACCACCATGTTGTACGTGACATGGAAGAGTATCCCATGATCCTAATTGATTGTGCATTTGCATTCAAATGCAGATTTAGCAAAATGAACAAATTTAGAGGGAGGTCTTTCTTTTCACCTCCTTGTCAAAGTGTCGATGGTAATCATTGATTATATCTTTTGTCGAAGCTTTGATCTATATGTTGTCATCAATTACCAAAAAGGGGGAGATTGAAAGCATAATTTCTCCCTAAGGTCGTTTTGATAATTGATCACAACATATGCATCTTTGGACTAATGATCTTATCCAAGTATATTTCATAGAAGTTCAAAGATGCCTTGGCTACAACATTGTGAGGAGAATCCCCTCGATGCAAGGAAAGGAATAGGATTGGCTCAAGCTTCAAGCAAGAAGACTCTACATTTGACATTTGTGAGAAATCACTTTGAGTCCATAGGAAAGCTAATACTATTCAAACGGGGTGAGGTATTATGATGAATTGGTTGCTCAAGTGCTTAGAGGTAGCCACCAAAAATACTCACCCATTGTCTCACAAAATATCTCTGTCCAAATACAAACCAGCAAAATCGGTGCCACCAACTATTTCCACTCGGCCCTACCGTCTTGGTACCACAAACTTTCACATCGGTGCCATCGAGATTCAGTAACCAACTTTCTGTTGAGAAGATTTCCAGAATTCGAATTTCCGAGTTTGAAATCGGTCTCACCAAGATTTGGAAATTGGACTAGGTCATCGTATCGGTACCATCAAGATTCATATATCGGTCTCACCGAGAATTCAAAAGTTGCCACACTTTGTGCAACTCGGTACCATCGAGATTCCTTTCGGTGTCATCGAGTTGGGAAATAATGTTGTAACTGTTGGATTCTGGGGGATGCCTATATATACCCCTCCACCTACCTCTCATTCGCAGATGAAGCCCTCGGAACACACTTACACTTGCTAGATTCATTTTTCTACTATTCGTGTGTTGAGATCAAGAGAATCTAATATAATCATTTGAACCTTGATTTCTAGACTCCCCAAGTTGCTTTCCACAAGATCAATCTCTCCTACCCATGACAAATCTGTGAGAGTGATTGAGTATTGAGAAGACTATCTATTAAAGCACAAGAGCAAGGAGTTCATCATTCTACCACATCTATTATCTTTTGGATGTTGGTGCCTCCTAGATTGGTTAGGTGTCGCTTGGGAGCCTCCTACTTCATGTTGTGGAGTTGAACCAAGAAGTTTGTAAGGGAAGGAGATCGCCTACTTCGTGAAGATCTACCATGAGTGAGGCTAGTATTGTGTGGACGGAAGGCGTGGTGGAATAGACAAGGCCGCTTCTTCGTGGACCCCTTGTGGGTGGAGCCCTCCGTGGACTCTCGCAGCCTTTACCCTCTGTGATTTGAGTCTCCATTGACATGGAAGTACGATAGCGCCACCTATCGGAACCATGCCAAAAATCGTCGTGTCAACGTTTGCGTTTGATCTCCCTACCTTACCCTCTACTTTACATTTGCATGTCGTTACTTTCCGCTACTATACTCTTAGATGTGCATGTGTAGGCTGAAATTGACTAGTCATAATTGCTAAAAGTGGCCCATAACTAAAATTGGGAAAAGGCTAAGTTTTTATCTTGTCAAGTAGTCTAATCAACCCCCTATAGACATACTTTCGATCCTATACACATAAACCTAGGAGGTTCATCCCCTCCTAGCGAGTGGAGAGGGGGGGCGAGATTCGTCCGAGCTTCCTCCAGAGACAACTCCACGGACCTCCGGCCCTTCGGCGTCTTCAACGTTGCCTCCCCGGAAGGGAAAGACGAGATGCAACCACCCGTGCCACCTGTGACAGGACGGGCTGTGGTCGAGTGGCCTACAACGATGGAGGAGGCTTTATCTAGCTCATCCATTGCCTATGAACATCGCACCCTTACGGGTGCGATTCTACAAAGCATTCAGTTTGTTGATAGAGGACTGAAGAAAGCCTTCAGCGGTTTGCTGGCGGGCTTCAAGGTAAACCATGTAGTGTTAGACTTATTTATAAGGTTTTATGTGCCTTATAGGTATAATAGGCCCCGAGCTACGAGTGAGTTGAAAAACTTACCCATGTGTGACATCCTCAGCTTTTGCTATAGTAGTGTATGTAATTAAGCTACAGTGATCCCACGCTAATGATGGCACGTCACCGTGATTTCTATCGTTGATCTCGTGTTAGTCGAAACCGAGTCAAATTCAAAATTTAAAAATAAGTTGAACGAGAAAAGTTTTCGAATGTTAAAATAAAAATGTCGGATGAGTTACAAAAATTCCCTAATTATTTATAGAATTGAATCGGGCATTTTTGAAATTATTTATAACACCTATATAATTAAAATAGAAACTATTTACAAAAAAATAATAAAATAAAAATAATAATAATAATAATAAACAATCCCAAATGGCCGAGCCGGCCAAATTCCCCCCCCCCCATAGCCCATTTTGCCTCGGGGTATAAGACCCCCACGGGGGAACCCTAGCGCTCGGCCCTCCCCTCCCCATTCCCATGCGCCGCCAGGAGCCGAGGGAAACCCCCTCGCTCCACACCAACCCCCACCTACCGCCCCACGTCTCCCTCCCCTTCCCAGATCGCCCCAGCGCCAGCTCGCCTCTGAATCGGGGCAGAGCCCTCCTGCGCCCCGCTCCCTCCCCAACGAGCCCCAGTACCGTCGCTCCCTACCATCTCTCACTAGCGCCCCAGATCCCGTCACCTCACGCTCCCTCTCCCTGGACCAAACCCCATCCCCAGCGCCTCCCTCCTACACCACCGGTCGCCACCGGGGCCCCTTCACCGTGCCACCCCGCCGCCGTCCAGCTTCCCCGCTAGACTGCACCGCCCCGGCGCCCCCGCACCGACCCGTTCCTCCTCACCTCGTCGTCGGCCTCCTCCGCTTCCCCACTGTATCCATTGAGCCTCGTCGACCCCGCCCCCTACAAAGTGGGTGAGAACGCCCCCTCTCCCTCTCCTTCACCCTCCGGTTCCGTTCCGGCGTTCATCACCTCGTGCCGGCGCCATTCATCTCCTGTAAGGGGAGGAGTTGGAGTTTGCTTATTGTCTCTCTGTTGAGAGAGAGACAGATGTACACACACGTGAGCAAAGAGTTAGAATAGAAAAAGAAAATAAAATAAAATAAATGGATATATGTATGAAATATGTGTATATGTGGTATGTATGAAATTAGTGGTATGGATGTTTGTGCGCGTAGCGTATGAGTGGGCTCGCTCTTCCAACGACAATAGGGCCCCACCACTCCCACCAAATGACCGGTGGGGTCCCTCCTAAAAACATAAAAAATAAAAATAAATAAATAAATATATGATTTTATTAACAAAATAAATAGATATATTATTTAATTCAATAAATAGATAAATTAGTAATCTGTTAATATAGAAATAAATTATCCTATTAGAGTATGACACATGGGTCCCCCACTAAATTAGTGTGATTAATTATTAATGAAACCTTAATTAATAAATTGTGTCAATGACACGTAGGACCCACGCGTCAGTTTGACCACTCAACTGTTGATGTCAGCATGACATCATGCTGATGTCATAATAACATTTAATAATTAATTAAATCTGTTTTTAATTCCTAAATAATAATAAAACTTTGAAAATTAATATAAAATAAGCCGTAGCTCATATGAAAATATTTTCAACATGAAAGTTGATCGGTAGAACGAGACGAACCCGGATACATGGTCCATTTGTTTGTTACGCGTCCCTAGAATAGCAAACATGGAACTTTTCCATCGTTTTTTGTCTCGCTGGTAGTAGCCACAAACCTGGGAAATATCGTGTGATATTTTCCCGACCCGTCTATGACGAATGTTACTGCGTTACTCATGCCTAGCTTGCATATTGCCATGTCATGCTTAGTGTTGCACCTGCTGCTGTAATTTATTGTTTCTCCCCCCTCTTCTTACCGATAGACCCCAAGACTAGCGCTGCTGCCGGGTACATCTACCCTCCTGACGACCAGCCCTTTGCCGCACAGCAACAAGGCAAGCAAACCCCCTTGATCATTCCTATATCGCCTATGTCTTTCTTCCTCCTGCTTGCATTAGAATTTTGCTACTGTTGTAGTTAGCTCCTATATCTGATGCATAGCCTAATTTTGATGAACTGCTACTTTGAGTACTGCACTTTAAACTGTTTAGTATAGGTGGAGTAGTCATCCCCTCTGACCCCCCCTTAGTCCAGTTGCCCTGCTTTGTCATCAAGTCTTGATCCCTGATCGATGAGCCAAGTACCGGCACAGCACTTACACCCCCCTTAGTTGTGCGGCGCCACAGAGATACTATTGGGTACTGAGGGTGACACCTCGTGAAGTACTCAGGATGATATCTCTATAGTATAGCAAGTCGGTCGTGGTTATCGAGGGTGATTCCTCCTTCACCACTCCCAACGATGTCTCTGTCGTGCAACCCCTCAAGTGTGGTGTGACAGCCCGAGACCGATGCTCCAGAAGATTCCCCCCTTTATTCCGTTTCCGTGTGTGGCTATTTTATTTTGTTGGTTGCATCATCATTTAGGTTGCATCGTCGCATCAGGCATGGCATCTTGCATCTTCTGTCACGTTTGGTGTTTTGAGTGTTGTGCTTCGAGTGATCATCGAGTCATAATGCGATAGTAGCTCCCCCTCTCTCTCCTCTTATTTCATTTTTGTGGTTTTGCTAAAGTTCCGTTTTAACCCCTATTTTGAAAATAAAGATTCGTCTTCTTTTAAAGAAAGTCATTTTATTAAATGTCGGGGCAACCCCTCTAGTTTTTCGTTATTTTCCTTTTGTTTATTCTTTTAAAACAAGAGAACCATTTTATTTATAAAAGGAGGTATTTTATTCTTTTGTAAAAAAAGGGTTTTGTTTTATTATTCAAAAAGGTTTTATTTTTATTCGTTTAAATAAAATGCCCAACTATTTCTTATAGTTGGGGTGTGGTTTTTAAAGGAGCCAAAGGGTATTTTTTCGTAGTTGTTAAATCCTTTTATTTTCTTTTGTGTGCGTTTTTTTTCTGTTTTTAAAGAGGGAAAAACAGAAGGGAGAGGGAGCCAGCCGGCCCAGGGCCAACCAACCCTCCAACCCTAGCGTAGGAGCCCACCCCCTCTCGTCTCTTTCCTCTGTCCCGATCCCCATCTCCTCTCTCGTCCCTCTCCTCCCGACAGCGCGCTTCCTCCCACCTCCCACGCACACGCACCCAGCGCCGCCCCAGCCTCTGCGCGCCGCGCCTTGCCCCTTGCGCAGCCTTCCCCGAGCCCCGCCGTGGACCTTAGCTTCCCCGTGCAGCCTCCCGCATGTCGCAACTCAGTGTCGCAGTTCCATGGTGCTCGCCCCTTCGCGCCCAGGCCCCGTCGCCGGAGCAGCCCCATAGCAGCCTCGGAACAGCCGCGTCCCGACCCCTCTCTCTTCCTCCTTCCACCAGGTCCATCTCCCTGCTCACCTCGTTCTTATGACTTTCGTGTAGGAGCTCGCCCGAGCCATGGCGCCGCCGCGCCGATCTGCTCCGGCCAGCGACCGTACGCTGTGGCGCGCCCCTGAATGGATGGATCCGGCCGTCCCCGTTTCGTTCCCTGTCATTCCGCTGCTCGCCCTGCCTTGCCCATCGCTGTTGCTTGCTGTTGCCTGCTGCCGCCGCTGAAGCCTGCTGTTGTCGATGTTGCTTGCTGCTGTCGCTGTCGCGTTGCCTGCTTGCTGATGTTGCTGCTGCCGCCGCTTGTTGCTTGTTGCCATGCGTTAGCTGCTGATTTCTTGCCTGTTGCTGCCGCCCTGCCATGCGTTGTGCTGCGTGCTATTGCTGTTGCTTATGCTGTGTGTTGCAGCTAGCTCCAGTTAACCTGGGCGATGCATGCTTTTGCTGTTGCGTTTTGCTGCCGCTAGATAGATGATGTTAGGTTAGCTTGCTTATTGTTATTAGTTGCTGATGGATGCTTGGCATGCTTGCTGTAGATGTATAGCTGCGTTTGCTGTTGCTTCGTGATGTAGTTGCTATAGCTGTTGCTCTGGCTGCTGCATGCCGATTGCCTTGCGTGAGGCTTGCATTTTGTAGCTTGTGCTGCTGCTTAGATCGTCCCCGCCGCGTGGGATCGCCAAGTTCACGAGTACCACGACATCCTCGACAACCCCCGGACGTCTTCGGAAAACGAGTTCGACTATCGACGCCGAAGATCCGAGAGCCAAGACGCCGAGCGTACGACTACCGTCGACAAGACCCGAGTACCACGACTACCACGACGACGACGACGACATATGTTCACACCGCACCGATCCGTTCCCCTCCGATTTGCACGCCTCAAAGGTATACCGATGGGACGTTGTCGTGAACCGAACGAATGTGATGTATGAGTTGTATGTATGTTTGCACCGTCCGTTTGACCGTTGCACGTTGCCCTCTATATTGTGCCCGACACATGGGAACCCCATAGCGGGATCACCCCATCTTTATTTAGCGTTCCCGCACATGCTTCCTATATGTTGGCACGATATCTCGACGAGTTATCAGGATAGGAACGTTGTCGTGGCCTCGTTTCCGGCTTGCCGCCATGGTTCCCTCTCGCTCGTCGTGGCGACACCTGTTTCTTTCCCTTCTTGTCCGTGTTATGAACTCGCATGCATGATGCATTCATGGCATATACATTTTGTGTTGTATGTTTTTGTGCCGTAGCTCCGTTCTATGTTCCGCGAGTTAAACCGTCTAGGATGCCATGTAGGATCACCGCTTCACCCCTTGCCATGATAACAACAATTTAACATTGCCGTATAAATAATCGGGAGTGAACTAAATAATTAATCGTGGAGTTTCGTCGGTATGCAACTTGTTGCATATCGAGCTTCACTTAATGTGTAGTGTTTGTCTGAGGTGAATTTCCATGCTATCCCCTACATTTTTGATCTGTTCATGCATCATAGTAGGTTGTGCATCATGTGGTGAATATTTGTGTTGATGTTTGTTTCCGGTTTGCCCGTCTCGATAGAGTTCCGCAAGCGTGTCGGAGTGTGAGGACCCGTTCGACTACGTTGATTCGCCTGCTTCTCGGAGTTGTTCTTCTTCCAAGCGGGATCTCAGGCAAGATGACCATTTCCCCAGATACCATTACTATCATTGCCATGCTAGTTATTTCGGTGCTATCGATTATGTCTCGTTGCCTGCCACATGTTAAATATCAGCCTCTCATCAATGCCATGATTACCTTCAACCTGTTCGACCTAGCAAACCACTGATTGGCTATGTTACTGCTCGCTTATCCATGTTGTTAGAGTTGCGAGTTTCAGGTGTAGTTGCTTCCATGTGATAACATGGGTTCCTTGTCATATCGCCATATTAATTGCTATTTAATTTAATGCACCTATATACTTGGTAAAAGGTGGAAAGCTCGGCCTTTCTAGCCTGGTGTTTTGTTCCACCTTTGCCCCTTAGTTTCGGCTACCGGTGTTATGTTGCATAATTGAGCGCTCCTAACACGATCGAGATTGTTACGGGGACCCCTTGATAATTCGTTTTAGACTAAAGCTGGTCTGTCAAGGCCCAACATTGGTACTACATTTGCCCAACATAATAATTTTGTTAATACTGAAAGCATAGGGCGTCATGAACCCGAGGAGTAATTTCACATAATATAGGGAGGGCTAGTGCTGATGGTGCTGGTCCAAAACAGAGCACCATGCGGGGCCAACCCCGGGAAACCCGGCAGATTTCTATGAGGCCACCGTACGCCTCGCTTATCCGTCGTGTCCTGAGAACGAGATACGCGGCTCCTATCGGGATCGTCGACACGTCGGGTGGCCTTGCTGGATTAGTTTTACCTTTGATGAAATATCTTGTGCATCGGGATTCCGGTGATCCTTTGGGTAATCTCAGAGTTGAGATTTTCCACTAGGGAATCCGACGAGATCGCGAGCTTCGTGATTGAGGATTTCTATGTGGCTTGTGGTAATTTGTGATGGACTAGTTGGAGCACCCCTGCAGGGTTAAATCTTTTTGGAAAGCCGTGCCTGCGGTTATGTGGCAACGTGGAAACTTTGTTTAACATTGGTTCTAGATAACTTGAAGTTAACTTAATTAAAATATGTCAACTGTGTGCGTAACCGTGATTGTCTCTTCCGTGAGTTCCTTCTCCGATCGAGGACACGGTGGGGTTATGTCTGACGTAGGTAGGTGTACAGGATCATTCATTTGATCAACCGTAGTTCACGTCCGCCATGCGTAGATTCCCCCCCCCTCTTATTTCTTGTACTCGTAAGTTTAGCCACCAAATACATGCTTAGCCGCTGCTGCAGCCTCACCACTTAACCATGCCTCACCCAGTAAGCTTTGCTAGTCTTGATACCTTTGGAAATGAGATTGCTGAGTCCCCTATGGCTCACAGATTACTACAACACCAGTTGCAGGTACAGGTAAAGGTTACTTGACGCGAGCGCGTTGATTGTTCATTTGGAGTTGCTTCTTCTTCTTCTTCTTCATTGATCTAGGATGGGTTCCAAGCCGGCAGCCTGGGATAGCAAGGATGGACGTCATTCTTCTTTTCTCGTTTGTTTTCGTCCGTAGTCGGACCCTGCTCTTACTCTTGATGATTATGTAATGTACTGAAGTGACTCTGATGTAGCTTGTGGCGAGTGTAAGCCAATTCTATATATATATTTCTTATTTTCAGTACATGTGCTTGTAACGATATCCATTCTTGCGACACGACGAGATGCGCTTCTATCCCTGACTAGGCCTTCGTGCCAAATTGAGGATAGGGTCGCATCTTTGGCATGACAAGTTGGTATCAGAGCAGTACAGACCTAGGAGCCCCCTTGATTGACCGAACTTGGCCGAGTCGAGTCTAGTGAAAAACTGCTTTGAGTCTAGTTATATCTCGGAGAGTAGGATTCTTTTTTCTCCTCTTCTATGCTCTGGTGAGGAATTTTGACGTAATATTTTAATTCTCCTCCTCTTCTCACTCAAAAAAAATTTTAGGATCACGCGGATATTTTTGGAATCTTTATGATGCCGATGTGACGGAGTTCTGTCTTGGTGCCTCCTATCTGCTTTGAGTTTCAGGCGAGTTGAGCTCCAGGGGATTCCTGAGCACATCATTATCATTCAGATTTCTTAATATCTCAGGACGAAGGATGTTCGTAATTGCTTCAATACTAATAGTGGCGAGATAACCCCGATGTCCCCAGTACTGGTGCAGATTGTTCGGGAGTACTGCCTTACTTTGTATCGTTGTGATCACGAGGGTCTGTTGTAGATGAAGGTCTGAGATTCTGGTCGTGTGTTAACGGATGTGATACAGGTGACGGGTTAGTATAGGAGTTGTGTGATTATTACTCCTTGTATCCGTGTACCAGATTGCATGACCAGAAATTTCGGGAATTCATAGGTGGGAATTCAAGCAGTTTCTTATAGGACAATCTTCCAACAAATGCATGATGTTAGGTTGGGGTTCGACATCTAGTGGATTCGTTTGTTCACGGTCGACTTACAGCGGTACACGTTGTGTCTTAAAGAGTCCTTGTAGCTTGCTACGACTCGGGGACGCTTCGTATGTCGGGTGCACTTCCTTGCACTTGATGGCTACTGTAAAATCGAGCGCGTGCGATCCTATCCATGAAAATATCGGACGAACTCTTTCTCATGAGTTTGTTCTGGCTTGTTTCATAAGCCTCACCCGTTGTTTGGTTGGAATATGGTAATTCAGTTGCTTCGATGTCAGGTGGTGATTTCAGATCTTTCCAAGAGGTGTTCTCATATTTTTATGTGAGGATGCAAATTCTTTTGCTCAAATCAATTCTCTTGTTAATTCTTGTCAACCGGAGTCGTCATGTTATTTCTTTTCCAACCGGTGTGTTTCTCTCCAAGTGGATTCAATCCTCTCCAATTTTTCAAGATCATTCTCTCATTTAATTCCGGATTTCATCTCATCTATCCCAAGTTGTCTTTGTTTTTCCCCACCCTCACGCCCTTTTCCTCAGTGATTCAATTTTCATCCAAGAGTTTTCTTTTCATTGTGCTTCCGATGTCTGTTCTTTTCTCTCTTACCCGGTGATTCATTGTGAAGATTCTCAGGAGCTTCGTGTTCATCTTTATTCAATCTTGTCATCTTTTCCGGTGAATTTAATTTGATTGTCCATGTTCATTATATCCTATTCATCCTTGTAATTTTTCCCATGTTGGAGATTCTTATCAGTCTTCTCGTTATTCATTCCTCTCTTTTCTATCCAGAGTGTTGAAGATATCCGAGTAGTTTCTTGTTTTCAATGCCTTAATTATTTCGGGGTGCTACCTCATCTAGTCTTCATTTGTACCGGTGCAATATCAATCTTTCTAGAAATCTTTTCTAACGGTGGTTTCTTTGAGTGGGCCCATAACCCACAGGTTTTCCCAGGATCTTTTAGCTCTTGTAATCTTTTTCGGAGATCTTTAATTCTTTTCAACTATGGCGTAAGTATGAATTTCATCAGTCATATCCCTTCTCCAAGGTCTATTCGAATTAATTCTCATATTGGCTCAACCTTTCATTCTTCATTATTCCGGAGTGTCTCAGTAATTCTTGGTGTTGTTCTCGTCATCATTCTCAGCTTGCAATCCGAAGGAGTGTTTCTCTCGAATCTTGGTCCATTCTCTTCATGATTAATAGTTTCAGCCTTCTAGCATCATCTTGAATTATTCCCAATCATGAGTAATCTCTTTCTTGCTATCCGGTGCGTTTCTGAGTTGTTTTTATTTCTCGTTCCTCCGAAGGCCATCATTTTAGAAGATTCTTCGTTCTCAGCTTTCAGCTTTCATCCTCAATTCTTCTCCATTGTTGTCTCTTCGTTCGTCTCTCGATTATCCGGTGCCTTGTTCAAGTTTTCTCTCAGGTTGCTCATGAGCTCTTTATTCTCATGTTTCTCCATTAATTCGTGGTGTTCCCATTCAATTCTGACTTCTTACCAGTGTTTCTTGCAACATTTATTCTATTTTGTGCTTTATCTATCTCTCTTTAATCTTTTCAAGAGGAATAAGTGTATGCTAAATCCGTTGATTGTTGTCAATTTAACTTGATGAAGGATTAGCTTAACATAATTCTTATTCTTGTTTCATCAAATGATTTCAATTCTTCTTCCGGAGTTGCTCATGATATCAATTCCTTTTTCTCAACTGTTATTATCTTTTCTTTTCCGGAGTTCCAAGTTTTCTCAAGTATCACTTTGTGAAGCTTCATCTATATCTTGGCAAGGTCATAATCTTATTCTTTCTACCTTGATATCTTTGCATCATTCATTCGTATACAGAGGTCCTTCATGGTGATTCATCAAGATTTCAATTCATTCTCAAAGTGTTCTTCAAGATTCTTGTTGGAGAACCTCAAGCCTTATTTCCCTTGCATTTCAGTGCATTTGTTCTTCCTTTATCCTTTGAGGTGGTATTATGGCATTCTTGTTAGTGTAGGAGCCTCAAAGAGTTATTCTTTCAAGAGTGAGATAATTAAATTCACCAATTCTTTGGTCATGAGATATTTCAACCCATGATTTCTTCATTTAGATATCTTGGTTTGGACTTCACCTAAAGCTTGTCTAAGGATGTTGCTATTATGGTGCTTATCATTGATCCTAGTTCTCAATGCACCCTCTTGGTGTAAGAAGTTTTGATATCTTTGCTTTCATCTATCCTTGGTTCTTGTAGTGGTTGGTTGTCACCTCATGGATGCTGAGATGATTTTCATAAGCCCACTACTATCTTGTTCTTTTCGTTGTTGGTTTTCCAACTACTACGTCATGTCTTTGTCCGGAGGCTCTTCAATTCTATTGTGATGATAGTTTTCATTATTTTCTTCATTCTCTTCTTCCGTATGAGCTAGTTCATACTCTCTTGTTCCGGAGGCATTGTGTTATTGCTCTTTGGGTCTAGCATCTTGTTCTATCAAGATCATGGTGTTCCCTTGTTCTATTTAGTTGTTTGTTTTGTATATTGTCTAATTCTCTCTTCTTATTGAATTTTTTGTCCCATTTTCCTATCGAAGTGCTGCCGAAATTTTCCGTGAATTCTTGCTTGTTTCTCATATCATTCCTCATCTCTTTGCAACTTTCAAGGATTGTTGGTTTCACTCGTTTGTCAAAGAAGCGACTAAGTTTTTACCTCGTGTTCTTTCTCATCCTCTCCCCCCTTTCATTCTTGGATCTCGGGGCGAGATCCTCTTGTAGTGTAGGAGAGTTGTGACAGCCCGAGACCGACGCTCTAGAAGATTCCCCCCTTTATTCCATTTCCGTCGTGTGGCTATTTTATTTTGTTGATTGCATCGTCCTTTAGGTTGCATCGTCGCATCAGGCATGGCATCTTGCATCGTCTGTCACGTGTGGTGTTTTGAGTGTTGTGCTTCGAGTGATCATTGAGTCGTAGTGCGATAGTAGCTCCCCCTCTCTCTCCTCTTATTTCATTTTTGTGGTTTTGCTAAAGTTCCGTTTTAACCCCTATTTTAAAAATAAAGATTCGTCTTCTTTTAAAGAAAGTCATTTTATTAAATGTGGGGGCAACCCCTTCGGTTTTTCGTTATTTTTCCTTTTTTATTTTTTTTAAAACAAGAGAACCATTTTATTTATAAAAGGAGGTATTTTATTCTTTTGTAAAAAAAGGGGTTTTGTTTTATTCTTCAAAAAGGTTTTATTTTTATTCGGTTAAAAAAATGCCCAACTATTTCTTATAGTTGGGGTGTGGTTTTTAAAGGAGCCAAAGGGTATTTTTTTTGTATTTGTTAAATCCTTTTATTTTATTTTGTGTGTTTTTTTTTCTGTTTTTAAAGAGGGAAAAAACAGAAGGGAGAGGGAGCCAACCAGCCTAGCCCCAGCCAACCCCCCAACCCTAGCGCAGGAGCCCAACCCCTCTCGTCTCTTCCCTTTGTCCCGATCCCCATCTCCTCTCTCGTCCCTCTCCTCCCGACAGCGCGCTTCCTCCCTCCTCCCACGCACACGCACCTAGCGCCGCCCCAGCCTCTGCGTGTCGTGCCTTGCCCCTTGCGCAGCCCTCCCCGAGCCCCGCCGTGGACCTTCTCTTCCCCGTGCAGCCTCCCACGCGTCACAGCTTAGTGCCGCAGTTCCATGGTGCTCGCCCCTTCGTGCCCAAGCCCCTCGCCGGAGCAGCCCCGTAGCAGCCTCGGAACCGCCCGCGTACCGACCCCTCTCTCTTCCTCCTTCCACCGGGTCCATCTCCCTGCTAACCCCGTTCTTATGACTTTCGTGCAGGAGCTCCCCCGAGCCATGGCACCGCTGCGTCGATCTGCTCCGGCCGGCAACCGTACGCCGTGGCACGCCCCCGAATGGACGGATCCGGCCGTCCCCGTTCTGTTCCCTGTCGTTCCGCTGCTCGCCCTGCCTTGCCCATCGCTATTGCTTGTTGTTGCCTGCTGCCGCTGCTGAAGCCTGTTGCTGTCGATGTTGCTTGCTGTTGTCGCTGTCGCATTGCCTGCTTGCTGATGTTTTTGCTGCCACCGCTTGTTGCCTGTTGCCATGCACTAGATGCTGATTTCTTGCTTGTTGCTGCCGCCCTGCCATGCGTTGTGCTGCGTGTTGTTGCTGTTGCTTATGATGTGTGTTGCTGCTAGGTGCAGTTAGCCTCGATGATGCATGCTTTTGCTGTTGCGTTTTGCTGCCGCTAGATAGATGATGTTAGGTTAGCTTGCTTGCTGCTATTAGTTGCTGATGGATGCTTGGCATGCTTGCTCTAGATGCATAGATGTGTTTGCTGTTGCTTGGTGCTGCAGTTGCTATAGCTGTTGCTCTAGCTGCTGCATGCCGATTGCCTTGCGTGAGGCTTGCATTTTGTAGCTTGTGCTGCCGCTTGCCGCCGCCGCTTAGACCGGCCCCGCCGCGTGGGATCGCCAAGTTCACGAGTACCATGACATCCTCGACGACCCCCGGACGTCTTCAGAAAACGAGTTCGACTATCGACCCCGAAGACCCGAGAGCCACGACGCCGAGCGTACGACTACCATCGACAAGACCCGAGTACCACGACTACCACGACGACCACGACGACATATGTTCACACCGCACCAATCTGTTCCCCTCTGATTTGCATGCCTCGAAGGTATACCGATGGGACGTTGTCGTGAACCGAACGAATGTGATGTATGAGCTGTATGTATGTTTGCACCGTATATCTGACCGTTGCACGTTGCCCCTCTATGTTGTGCCCGACACATGGGAACCCGGTAGCGGGATCACCCCATCTTTATTTAGCATTCCCGCACACGCTTCCTATACGTTGGCACGATATCTCGACGAGTTATCGTGATAGGAACGTTGTCGTGGCCTCGTTACCGTCTTGCCACCATGGTTCCCTCTCGCTCGCCGTGGCGACACATGTTTATTCCCCTTCTTGCCCGTGTTATGAACTCGCATGCATGGCACATTCCTGGCATATACATCTTGTGTTGCATGTTCTTGTGCCGTAGCTCCGTTCTATGTTCCGCGAGTTAAACCGTCTAGGATGCCATGTAGGATCACCGCTTCACCCCTTGCCATGATAACAACAATTTAACATTGCCGTATAAATAATCGAGAGTGAACTAAATAATTAATCGTGGAGTTTCGTCGGTATGCAACTCGTTGCATATCGAGCTTCACTTAATGTGTAGTGTTCGTCTGAGGTGAATTGCCATGCCATCCCCTGCATTTTTGATATGTTCATGCATCATAGTAGGTTGTGCATCATGTTGTGCATCGTGTGGTGAATATTTGTGTTGATGTTTGTTTCCGGTTTGCCCGTCTCGATAGAGTTCCGCAAGCGTGTCGGAGTGTGAGGACCAGTTCGACTATGTTGGTTCGCCTGCTTCTCGGAGTTGTTCTTCTTCCAAGCGGGATCTCAGGCAAGATGACCATTTCCCCAGATACCATTACTATCATTGCCATGCTAGTTATTTCGGTGCTATCAATTATGTCTTGTTGCCTACCACATGTTAAATATCAGCCTCTCATCAATGCCATGATTACCTTCAACCTATTCGACCTAGCAAACCACTAATTACCTTCAACCTAGCAAACCACTAATTACCTTCAACCTGTTCGACCTAGCAAACCTGTTCGACCAGCTGTAGTACCAATGTTTTAGACTAAAGCTGGTCTGGCAAGGCCCAACATTGGTACTACATTTTCCCAACATAATAATTTTGTTAATACTGAAAGCATAGGGCGTCATGAACCCGAGGAGTAATTTCACATAATATAGGGAGGGCTAGTGCTGATGGTGCTGGTCCAAAACAGAGCACCATGCGGGGCCAACCCGGGGAAACCCGGCAGATTTCTATGAGGCCACCGTACGCCTCGCTTATCCGTCGTGTCCTGAGAACGAGATACGCGGCTCCTATCGGGATCGTCGACACGTCGGGTGGCCTTGCTGGATTAGTTTTACCTTTGATGAAATATCTTGTGCATCGGGATTCCGGTGATCCTTTGGGTAATCTCAGAGTTGAGATTTTCCACTAGGGAATCCGACGAGATCGCGAGCTTCGTGATTGAGGATTTCTATGTGGCTTGTGGTAATTTGTGATGGACTAGTTGGAGCACCCCTGCAGGGTTAAATCTTTTTGGAAAGCCGTGCCTGCGGTTATGTGGCAACGTGGAAACTTTGTTTAACATTGGTTCTAGATAACTTGAAGTTAACTTAATTAAAATATGTCAACTGTGTGCGTAACCGTGACTGTCTCTTCCGTGAGTTCCTTCTCCGATCGAGGACACGGTGGGGTTATGTCTGACGTAGGTAGGTGTACAGGATCATTCATTTGATCAACCGTAGTTCACGTCCGCCATGCGTAGATTCCCCCCCCCCTCTTATTTCTTGTACTCGTAAGTTTAGCCACCAAATACATGCTTAGCCGCTGCTGCAGCCTCACCACTTAACCATGCCTCACCCAGTAAGCTTTGCTAGTCTTGATACTTTGGAAATGAGATTGCTGAGTCCCCTGTGGCTCACAGATTACTACAACACCAGTTGCCGGTACAGGTAAAGGTTACTTGACGCGAGCGCGTTGATTGTTCATTTGGAGTTGCTTCTTCTTCTTCTTCTTCTTCTGTCTATGATGGGTTCCAGGCGGCAGCCTGGGATAGCAAGGATGGAAGTCGTTCTTCTTTTCTCGTTTGTTTTCGTCCGTAGTCGGACCCTGCTCTTACTCTTGATGATTATGTAATGTACTGATGTGACTTTGATGTAGCTTGTGGCGAGTGTAAGCCAATTCTATATATATATATCTTCTTTTCAGTACATGTACTTGTAACGATATCCATTCTTGCGACACGACGAGATGCGCTTCTATCCCTGACGAGGTCTTCGTGCCAAATTGAGGATAGGGTCGCATCTTGGGCGTGACATGTGGGACCCTCGAGGGTGATTCCTATAAGTCCACCTTGACCGTTACATCGTTCGGCATCCAACGAGGGTGATACCTCGGATTCCCTCTTGACGTTACAACCACACAGTTACTTGACCATCTTACTGGGATCTTTGATGAATAGATGTTAGGCGGGTGGATTCCCGCGTGGATGCGTCGATGACTTAATTAAAATGATAATGGATTTGGGTATTTGATCTGGGTTGGTCGGAAGGCCTTATTACGCACTAACCGTCGGCGTGGGAAGAATTATGGGTACTCGACGTCGTGGTATCAGCCGAAGCTCTTTAGACGTCAGCAATGGAGCGGCGCGCGCCCGAGTGGTCCTGCCGTTGCATCGTGCAGGAGCGCAGAGGGCAAGTGGGCCCACGACCCCCTTGTGCTTAGGAGTTAGACCGGCGGGCTGGCCTCTCTGTTGAGCTTAGGAGGGGCTGCGACGTGTCGATATTCCGAGGCCAGCCATGACCCAGAAAAGTGTGTCCGGCCAGAGTGTTATCGAGCGTGTCGGGGAATATGTTGTGCACCCCTGCAGGGAAGAACTTATCTATTCGAATAGCCGTGTCCACGGTTACAGGACGACTTGGAGTTGTGCCCTGATCTTATACAACTACAATTGTTACTTAACTGGATTTGTTGCTCCGGGATTTCTTCCTCGCACGGAGTCGAGGAAGGACCTCTGGGCGTGACCTCATATTAATATTGCTGCAAAAATATGACTATTATTTGTGTTACCTGTTCTACTCTTGTCTATTGTTGCAAGACCCCTGAAGATGCTAGTCTTTGATAGGACTAGGCTTTCCCTCTCTTTCTCGCATTACTGCAGTCAGTCCACCTATAAACCCCTTCTTTGATATTGATGCATACTTAGCTTATTTTTGATGTAAGACTTGCGAGTACTTTGGATGAGTACCCACCGTTGCTTTGCTCCCCGTTTGCCCCCTTGATCTGTTGTTGTGACTAGATGATGGAGCCCAGGAGTTGGCGTATCCCGCCGACAACGAATGCTACCCCAACGGTGCCTACTACTACGTGGAGGCCGCTGAAGATCAGGGGTAGTTAGGAGGTTCCCAGGTGGGAGGCCTTGCCTCGTTCGATCGTTGTATCTTTTGTGCTAGCCTTCTCTAAGGCACCCCATGTTTAATGTCTGTACTCAGATATTTGTTGCTTCCGCTGACTCGTGTGCTTATCAAGCTTCCGTATTCTAGCCCTCGAGGCCGCTGGCTTGTAATATGAAGCTTGTATTGTTTTATTTGTGTCTAGAGTTGTGTTGTGATATCTTCTCGTGAGTCCTTGAGTTTGATCGTACGCATTTGCGTGTATGATTAGCGTACGATTAAATTGAGGGCGTCACAAGTTGGTATCAGAGATGACTGCCTGTAGGTAGCCCCCTTTCCAACTCCTTGGCTGAAGTTGAGTCTAGTGTTTGAAAAACTTTACTAACACTGATGTTGTGGCTTACGGGCCCACATCTCAATTGGGTGGTATTAGTATCTTTTACTCCTTTCCTATACTCTGGGCTCTACTCTCTCTTCTCTTTCGAGTTAAATAATTTACTAACTCTAACATTAGGTTCTCGTAATCACATCGACCCGGAGCGCTGGACTATCTACTCTTTTCTACTGATAATAAATTACACACACTTTCATTTGACATTCGTGAATCTTTCTTTTCAGATGCGTCCCGCAAGACAGCACGTGCGCCTAGCACTGGCCACTGAGACGACTGGGTTTCCGGCCATTTTGGTCGACCTCCTGACCAGGCTGGGATATCGCTGGTACCCCGATTACACTATGTACGAGGACTTCTGCGAGTTCAACCAGTATCAGTACCAGGCTGAGATTCGCATCTTCGATCAGATGGGCAACTCCACCCTCGAGCGTCACGTCTTCTACAGTATTGCATTGTCGATCGATATGGCCGTCCATGATGTGGCCTACATCGCTATTACCCGTCTCTGTGGAGCATACCCTCACGTACAGGAGAGTGCTTTCAGATACATCCCGTATGTTCCTGCTGGGGATGAGACTGGGTCTGATCTCACTGCCTACACTGCTAGCGTTCGGGAGCACAACGACCGGTCCTACGTCGCTGTCTGCGCCCCCTACGTGACACGTCGCTAAGATGCACGGGTTCTAGTGCAGTACACCGAGGCACTAGATCGTGCTTTTCGAGCTCTGACTGTGGAGTTGTACGCTATGTGTGCTCGTCTTTACGACGCATTGACAGACCTGCAGCCAACACCACCCGAGGGTTCCCCCTGTGCACATCCACGAGCCAAGTAGGACAAAGCTACCATCAGGTCTTGAGTGGACTGATGTTTGGGGTAGTACCCCTGCACTTGGACCTCTGCTCCCCGACTGGATGCGGTAACCTCACCAGAGTCACCACGGCACACAGGGTCGTGTTCCTACCTTCTATCACCGTTAGCTACCAGGATTTGTTCGTCTTCTCCGACGTTGATGTGGCCTTATTGCTATGTCTCGTTCTAGTACTCTTCCACTGTGTGCCTGCGTGCCGCCTTGTGAGTCCAGGGTATCGTCTAATGCGTCCAGGTTATCGCCAAATTTCGAATTTGTAATCGATGGTCTGTAATCGAACTTATGTATGGGTTTGTATGTCGAACTCAACTACTATGAAGTATCTATCGCGTTTCCCTTTCGTCATGCTTGATTACTTCATGAATGCATACGATACCTTTGCAATTACTTTAAGCTAAACTACCCCTGTTAAATATTTAGCAGGATGGTTAGACCCGTTGGCCGCCCGCGTGGCCCCGCCAACAATGCACCACCCCCGCCTCTAGAGTATATGGCGGGGATGATCCAACAGTTTGAACTGAACCGCCAGTTTATGCAAGGGCTCATGGATCAGTTCCAAAGGCCGAACATGAACCAGCAGCAAGGCGTGACACTGCAAGACTTCTGCCGCCTCAACCCTGCGTTCTACCGCAGCTCAATTCGACCTCTTGATGCTGATGACTGGCTCTATGACATTGCTTATGAGCTGGAGTCGGCCAATGTGCCCCTCGCGAGCTATGTCAACCTTGCCGCCTACTTCCTAAAGGGTCCCGCTGCTCAATGGTGGGACAGTCACAGGCGCTCTCCGCCCGTTGGAACTGTCATCACTTGGACGGAGTTCAAGGCTGTTTTCCGTGCTCGTTACATTCCTCAGGGAATCATGGACTGGAAGAATCGTTAGTTCCGCAACCTTGTCCAGGGCAACAAGAGTGTAGATGCTTATCAGCAGGAATTTCTGGACTTATCTCGCTATGCTAAAGAAGACATTGCAATAGATGCACGCAGATAGGAGAAGTTCCGTGAGGACCTTCACCCTGATATCAAGATGGCGCTACTTGTTCAGGACTATGCTGATTTCGCCACCCTGGTGAACAAGGCTATTCAGGTTGAGACTAGTCTGCAGGAATACAAGGATAGCAGCAAGCGCAACCGTGACATGGGCTCATCTGCACAGAAGCGGAAGATCTGGATTCCCAACAACATGTACCATGCACCTGCTCCTGCTCCGAGGCCGTCCTATGCTGCACCTCGCGTGCCTCCTCTGCCACCTAGGCAACCGGGGCTTCCAGCTCTCCACCGCCTCGAGTTCCTCTTTCCCGTCATGAGGACGGGTTGTGCTTCAAGTGTGGCCGTGCAGGTCACCGTGCTAGAGACTGCAGGTAGAATTCGAATCAACTGGCACTTCCGTCAACTGGCAGTGGCAACAACGAGAACCGCAACAACAATGTGAAGCCTGCTTATGTTCGTGGTCAGGCCAACAACACTGATATGGGTCAAGCTCAAGACCAACCTACTACCGTGATGGGTACATTTCTCGCTAACTCAGTACCTGCTTGTGTATTGTTTGATACAGGAGCATCACATTCCTTCATGTCATAAAATTTTGCATTCATGCATGGCATTAAGTACGAAGAGATGAACGTCCCAATAGTGGTAAACACCCCTGTGGGCCAATGCTGACCCTCCATGGTCTGCCCCAATCTGCCCGTTGAAATTGAAGGATTGGAATTCCTTGCCGCTCCCATGTTATTGAGTTCATCCAACATTGATCTCATACTGGGAATGTACTGGTTGAAGGCTCATACGGCTTCAATCGTTTGTGCCACCAAGACCGTCCACCTCCTACACCCTTCAGATGAATTAATAAGCTACCATGCTCATCTCGTCCGAGATGCTGAGGCAAGGCTATATGCCTTGAATGCATTAAATGCGTCGCCTCTTGAAGGGATTGAAAACATTCCAGTTGTCCGTCAATTCCAAGATGCCTTTCTAGAAGAACTTCCAGTGATTCCCCCTGCTCGAGTTGTCAAGTTTGTCATTGACTTGGTACCCGGTACCACTCCTATCGCCAAGCGTCCTTATAAAATGCCACCACATGAACTTCTTGAACTTATGCAAGAAATTGACAACTCGCTTCGTCTGGGTTTCGTTCGTCCGAGTTCCTCTGCTTGGGAAGCACCTTCTCTCTTTGTTAAGAAGAAGGATGGGACAAATTGATTGGTTCAAGACTATCGTCCTATCAACCATGCCACTATTCAAAACAAATATCCTCTCCCTCGGATAAATGACTTGTATGATCAACTTGCTGGTTCCATTGTCTTCTCTAAGCTAAACTTGAGGTTGGGATACCACCAGATCCGTGTTCGCAAAGAGGATATTCCAAAGACCGCCTTTGTTACTCGTTATGGATCATACAAGTACACCGTCATGCCTTTCGTCTTAACCAATGCACCGACAACCTTCTCTCGATTGATGAATTATATATTCATGTACTACCTCGAGAAATTCATGGTGGTATATCTGAATGATATTCTGGTATTTTCGAAGAATAAATAAGCACATGCCGAACATCTTCGTCTTGTACTGGATAAGCTTCGGGAGCATAAACTCTATGCGAAGTATTCCAAATGTGAATTCTGGCTGGAGGAAGTGACATACCTTGGTCATGTGATTTCCAAGGATGGTATTGCAGTCAACCCCGAACGAATTCAAGCTATTCTTGACTAGACTCCCCCGAAGAATGTCAAGCAAGTCACAAGTTTTCTCGGACTCGCTAGCTATTGCCGTCGGTTCATCGAGAACTTCTCCAAGGTTGCAAAGCTCTTAACCAATCTGCTTCACAAAGGTGTTAAGTATGAGTGGACTGATAAATGTTAGGAAAGTTTCCACGCACTCAAGGACAAACTGACATCCGCTCCAGTACATGCTCCTCCAAATACAAAAAGGGATTTCGTCATATATTGTGACGCTTCTCATCAAGGAATAAGCTGTGTCCTGATGCAGGCTTGCAAGGTGATTGCTTATGCCTCACGTCAGTTGTGTGCTCATGAAGAAAACTACCCAGTTCATGATCTCGAAATTGTCGCAGTTATACATGCACTGAAGGAATGGCGACAATACCTTGTCGGTAATCGTTGTGAAATCTACACCGACAATAAAAGTCTGAAGTATTTGTTCACTCAACCGGAGTTGAATATACGTCAACAAAGATGGATGGAGCGTATAATAGATTTTGACTGTAGTATATCATATACCCCTGGCAAGGTTAACATAATGGTTGATGCCTTGAGTCGCAAGTCATACTGCAACCACCTCCAGGTTCATAAGGTTCACGGCCGCCTGCAAGAGGAATTCCGTAAGCTGAACCTCCATATTGTTCCTCAGGGTTACCTTCTCCCCCTCTCCTTAAGAGTATCGAAAGATTAACCTTCGTGTTGTTAATCAGGGTTCCCTCAGTAACTTGGTTGTTGAACCAGATCTTGTGGGCACTGATACGTCCATTTTGCATCATGTTTTCATGTTGATATTTATCGCTTCTTTGGCTGTTATTTCACTTCACGGTACAATTCTTAAGCCCTTTCTCTCTTATTTTGCAAGGTTTATATGAAGAGGGAGAATACCGGCAACTGGAATTCTGGCCTGAAAGTGGAGCAAAGTTGAGATACCTGTTCCGCGCAACTCCAAACGCTGTGAAAATCAACGGGGATTTTTTTCCCAATTTACCAAAAATACTGGGCCGAAGAAGTGACAGAGGGGCACCAGGGGGTGCCCACAAGCCTGCACGGCGCGGCCACCCCCCTCCAGACCGCGCCATGGGGGCTTGTGGGCAGCCCACTGGCCCACTGGCCCCCTCTTTTGCTATATGGAGGGTTTCGCCCAGGAAAAAATCACAGAGGAGCTTTTTCATGGATTCGCCGCCGCCACGAGGCGGAACTTCAGCAGAACCAGTCTAGAGCTCCAGCAGGACGATCCTGCCGGGGAAACTTCCCTCCCAGAGGGGGAAATCATCGCCATCGTCATCACCAACACTCCTCTTATCGGAGGGGACTCGTCACCATCAACATATTCATCAGCACCATCTCATCTCCTCCACTGTCCCGAGAGGAGAACGGCATAGCCTGTCTGTTGTATTATGTGGGTGTGCTCGGTCTGGGCAGTAGCAGAGCACGGACCCCCCCCCTTCGATTAGCTATGGCGTGGTAGATCTCCCCCTCGTGTAGAGCAGCAGTAGGGTAAGTAGGCTTGCTCCGGCGAGTGTCTCTGTCGCCGGCATCTCGGTGCAGGCAGAGCGAGGTGATCTTGATGATGTGGTAGGTAACCTTGAGGTTTTCCCCTGTTCTGTCGAGATCTCTAGCATAGCGTAGTGGCGCAGCGTGTAGTGGTGGATCTGGTGCATTGCGGGTTCGATTCCCAGTGGAGCACCCCCCTTTTATTTCTTGTTTGGCACAGTGGCATAGCAGCAGCAGAGTAGTTACCTTGCAAGCTCTCCCTTATCTGTCGAGCTAGTGTCTGTTAGCAGAGTGGTGGCCTGCCTATGGTTTGAACCAGGGGGTCCAGGGTTCGAAACCTATCACACCCCTTTTATTTTTCTTTTGCCTTTTTGCTGTTTTTCGTTTTGTATGCTTATGTGAGATGCTTGGTGTGATCTACACCAAGTGGGGGATTATTCTTCCCACAAACAGCATGTGTGTGATGGTATTTTGCTAGCTTTGTGGATGGATGATCATGCTTAGAAGTTGTGCAATTGTGCAATGTGAGCTAGATGTAAGTGTGTTTATGTTCTAGCTTGAGGGTGTGCACTAGTATATCATGCAAGTGTGTGTATGTGAGATTTGTGGTAAGATGTGGAGCAGATGTGCTTGTGCCCATTGATGTACAAGTGTGGTGTATGTGTGTGTGTGGGATTCCCCCCCCCCCCCGCCCCCACATATCTTGTGGTGCTTGTGCTAGTTGTATGAGTGTGTGTGTGTGTCCCACACATGCCCAAGGCTTGGTGAGCCTTGGATGAGCACTTGAGCATGTTCATATGTGTAGCGGTAGAAGTGCTTATGTGAGTGCAAGTTAGTAGTGATTTCTATTTAGCTTGTGTAGGTGACTTTTGTGCGTGTGCTTGTTGTAGGTGTGTGGGAATGGTGATGTGCTATGGCACACATACATGAGGTCAAAAACCTCATGTCACCATTGGACTTGTGAGAGTGTGCATAAGCTTGTGTAGTTGTTGATCTAGTGAATAACACATGTGATGATGCACTATTCACTATTTGTGATTCCATGTGGATTTTCTTTTCAAGTTTGTGCCCTTTTGTTCTATGAAAGTACATAGGTATTATATATGTTTTCGGGGTAGAATCATACCAGGAATCCATTGGTGAAGTCATTTTTGCCTTCCGAACACTTACTGGAGATGACATATTTCAGATTTGTTCTATGTTAGGAGCTTGGTTCCATGAGATGTGGTGAGCCCAAGAGGTTGAATCCATGTTGTGGCATTAGAGGGTGACCCCCTCTAAGGCATGTTGATTTTGTTTCATGCTTAGGAATTCATATGTGCAAGTTGTGCCTAGTCAAAGTAGGCATGTGGCTGAAATTCCAGCTTATATTTTCCAGCTTAGGAATCTGCTTATATTTTCTTCTCATGTTGTTGTGCTTGTAGAGCTCCATGTGTTGTGAATCAGCCTTAGCTATCAACTCGAAAGTTCTAGATTTTATGTTTGTCTAGATCTCTCTAAATTTTCATTCCATTTGGAGTCATGTAGGTATTGTTTTGGGTGCTGCCAAAATTCTTCAAAGCATAAACAGCTAGTGAGAATCTGGAATTTTCACTAAGTCCCTGAAAACTGATATTTTTGGCCAAGTTAGCAGTTGTGTAACTTTCTGTGTGAAACTCCTTTGAATTATCTTTTTGCTTGTGCTTGTAGTAATTCTGGATAGCTTCTGCCACATATCCTATTTGGCATATTTGGGTGGGTGTAGGTTCTTTGCATGTAGCCCTCAAAAGGCTATGATGATGTTTATGGCAGATTGTATAGTTTTGATGTTTTGATGCTTGTGAGTGCATAGTTGATGGTGTTGTGATATTATTTGCACCACACCATCCATGTTGGTTTGTTTTATTTCTTGGCAACCTGGAAATACCAGAAGTATGCCATTGGTGTGTGTTGTGATGATTTTGACACGTAGGACGTCATTTCTTGTTTCGTTGTTTCCCGTTGATCCGTAGCTCCGATCGTTACGTTCTTTATATGTTTTTGCATCGTTTTCACGTGACGCATCTGATCATGTCATCCTAATGCATGTCAAAATAGCTTAGAGTGCGTTTCTTTCCAGGAACTTGTATTTACATCTCATGCATGTGCAAGTGAGTAGAATAGAGAAGCAAGTTCATTTTCATCTCATGCATCATGTGCTAGTTGCATATTGAGTAGTTGTTGTTCATTGGATGCTATTTTTTATGTTGGGTAGCACCAGGATCGGAGAACGAGTACGTGGATCCGGGAGAGTACGGGCAGGACGAACAAGAGCAGTTCCAAGCTGAGGACATCACACGCAAGATGATATGACCTTGATTCCATCTCTAGACTTGTTATGCTAGATTACGTTTTCTTCCAGAAGCTCGCTGCCTACCACTGAAATTATTGCCTCCTGAATTGCCATGAAACCCAAACACTTATCCCTTCCTAGCAAATCTTAAATGGCTAAGTAGGCTATGCTCAGCTACTAATGTTAGCGTTGCTAGTTGCAGGTGCAATTGTCTCATGTGATAACATGATTTTGATATCATTATGTTAAATCTGTTATTTATTTAATGCACCTATATACTTGGTAAATAACGGAAGGCCTAGCCTTTTGCCGGGTGTTTTGTTCCGTATTTCCGCCATAGTTACCGGCTACCGATGTTTGATTCCATAACTGATCGCTCCTGACACGTTCGGGGTTGTTATGGGGACCCCCTTGATAAATCGTGTAGTGTTAAGACTTGTCCGGCAGGACCCAACATTGTTGTTAATTTGCTAATCAATTAATAATAATCTGCATAGGGAATGATCACCCCGAGGATCTTTAATCAACAACCCGGGCCAGTGCTCCTCATGAGTGTTGGTCCAACCTAGACTGTCTGCGGGGCCACCACAAGGAAACTTGAGGTTTGGCTCTCGTAGGTAGTTCCATCCGTCGTGTCCTGAGACTGAGATACGCGGCTCTTATCGGGGTCGTCGACACGACGGGAGGTCCTGCTAGTCTTGTCTTTCCTTAGCGATATATCTTGCGTATAGGAATCCCGGTGAAGCTTTGGTTCTCCCCAAAGTTGAGGTTTTCCTCTAAGGAATCCGACAAGATCACGAGATTCGTGATAGGGGATTACTTTGCGGCCCATGACCGTTTGTGATGGACTAATTGGAGCACCCCTGCAGGGTTTAATCTTTCGGAAAGCCGTGCACGCGGTTATGTGGCAACTTGGTATATTTGTTAACATCCGGTAATAGATGACTTGACATAAATCTAATAAAATTGCCAACTGTGTGCGTAACTGTGACTGTCCCCTTCGAAGACCTCTCTTCGATCGGGAACATGGTGGGGTTATGATTGACGTAAGTAGGTGTACAGGATCACTTAGTGATCATCTAATCATCGATCGCTAGTATAGACCACCTTCATACAAGTTCTACGTAGATTAGCCACTATAAAGCTTAGGATGCTGCAACCTAAATACTCCACCGTCCTTACCTAATAACTTGATTAGTTCTAGCACCGAGGTCATAGATTGCTGAGTCCCCGTGGCTCACAGGTTCCTTCAAAACACCAACAGGTTCAGGTACCCCCGACGCAGGTGATCCTGACGGCACACAGCTGGCGTGGCAGTACGATGAGGAGAACGACCGCCTGCACGTGAACCATCCAGAAGAATAAGGCGTGGTCGTGATCATGGGCAAGCATGCAGGGTAACATAGTCATTTCTCATGTTTTGTAGTTCGTAGCGGAACTACCTTGTCTGAATGCGTGATGTAACTCTGATATATTTATGAGATGATAGTTAATCCCTTATTGTCATTCTATTATTATTATGTATGTGCTATATTACCGTGCTTGCGAAACGCTAATATGCGCTTCTTTCGAATTCGGGGCCTCGTTCCCTAAATCGGAAAGGACGGCATCTTAGTCGTTACTTTCTTCCTCTTCTTCTTCTTCTTCTTCTTCTTCTTCTTTGACATCATCGCCTTCTTCTTCTTCTTCTTCTTCTTCTTCTTCTTCCTCCTCTTCCTCTTCTTCCTCTTCTTCTTCCTCTTCTTCTTCTTCTTCTTTTTCTTCTTCTTATTCTTCTACTACTACTTCTTCTTCTTCTTCTTCTTCTTCTTCTTCTTCTTCTTCTTCTTCTTCCTCTTCTTCCTCTTCTTCGTCTTCTTTTTCTTATTCTTCTTCTTGTTGTTGTTGTTGTTGTTGTTGTTGTTGTTGTTGTTGTTGTTGTTGTTCTTCTTCTTCTTCTTCTTCTTCTTCTTCTTCTTCTTCTTCTTCTTCTTCTT